>NC_050096.1:210435565-211060565 GCF_902167145.1 Zea mays | reverse complement strand
GTCTGATGACAAGGCCGAAGGTGCTTGAAATGAAGTAAAAAGACTCCTCGGCGCCGGAGTCATCAGAAAAGTGAAGTATCCAGAATGGCTGGCTAACACTGTTATGGTAAAAAAGGCCAATGGCAAATGGAGGATGTGTATTGATTTTACTGATCTCAACAAGGCTTGTTCGAAGGATGAGTTTCCATTGCCAAGGATAGATTCCCTAGTTGATGCAGCAGCTTCGTCATAGCTTATGAGTCTGCTAGATTGTTATTCAGGCTACCATCAAATTTGGATGAAGAAAGAGGATGAGCCGAAAACCAGCTTCATAACCCCTAGTGGAACATATTGTTATCTTCGGATGCCTGAGGGGCTGAAGAACGCTGGAGGAAGCTTCAGCAGAATGACAGCGAAGGTTCTCCATTCTCAGATAGGCAGAAATGTGTTAACATATGTTGATGATATTTATAGTAAAAAGCACCAAGAAAGAAAATCACATTGCTGATCTGCAGGAGACATTCGCCAATTTCAGACAGGCTGGTCTGAAGTTAAATCCAGAGAAGTGTGTCTTCGGAGTAAAAAAGGGGAAATTCCTTGGTTGTCTGGTCTCAACAAAGGGAATCGAAGCTAATCCGAATAAGATCGAAGCTATTCTTCGGATGGAGTCCCCAAGCACAAAGAAGGGGGCTCAACGATTGACAGGAAGACTGGCATCTCAACCGATTCATATCTAGATCAACAGAGAGAAATTTACCATTTTTCGAAGTACTGAAGTCAGCCGAAGTTTTTCAATGGGGACCAGTTCGACAGAGAGCCTTCGAAGAGCTGAAGCAATATTTGATAGATCTAACGACGTTGACTCCACCAACGCCAGGGGCTCCTCTATTGCTGTACGTGGCAGCTTCGCATTCAGCAGTGAGTGCGGCACTTGTTCAAGAAAAACTTGAGGGTCAAACCAAAAAGCAAGCCCCAATATACTTCGTCTCCGAAGTTCTTAGTTCATCAAAGAAGAATTATACAGAATTGGAGAAGGTCTTATATGCCGTCTTAATGGCATCCAGAAAGCTTCGACATTACTTTCAAGCATATCATATAATTGTTCCTTCGTCACAACCTTTGAAGGATGTCATGAGGAACAGAGAAGCTACTGGAAGAATTGGGAAGTGGGCTGTGGAGCTTAATGAGTTCAGCATTGATTATGTGCACAGATCCTCAATACAATCCCAGGCGTTAGCAGATTTTATTGCCGATTGGACGCCAGGGGCTCAAGGAGAAGAAACAACTAAAGATACCGAAGTATGGACAGTATTTTGTGACGGTTCTTGGGGAACCTTCGGGGTAGGAGCAGCAGCTGTGTTAGTAGCACCCTCCAAAATTAAAACTTTCTACGCAGCAAGACTTGATTTTAGCTGCACAAATAATATTGCTGAGTACGAAGCTTTGCTTTTGGGCCTTCGGAAGTTAAAAGCGATGGGGATTAGAAGGGCGGTTCTTAAAACTGATTTCCATGTTATTTCTGGTCATATTGACAAGAGTTGTAAAGCAAGAGACCCGAAGCTTGAGAAATATTTAGACACAGTCCGAAGGATTAAAGCTTCCTTTGAAGGGTTTTCTGTCAAAAACATTCCTCGAGGAGAAAATGAACATGCTGATTTGCTAGCCAAGTCAGCAGCACAGGGGCTGCCCTTACCTTCGGAAGTATTTTTTGAAACAATAAAAGCACCTTCGGTGGAACTTCTTGAAAGAGCAGTCCTCAATATATCTCCTGTTCATAGTGAAGATTGGAGAACTGAGATCATTTCTTTCCTTTAGGGTAATTTCCTTTCAGATGATGAAGCTTATAACAAGAGAATAGAGGCAAGAGCTCGGCCATATGTTATAATAGAAGGGGACCTGTACAAGCGTGGAGTCTGTTCTCCACTACTCAAGTGTTTATCCAGAGCCGAAGGTATAGAATTGATGAAGGAAATACACGCAGGCCTGTGTGGATCTCACATTGGATCTAGGCCTTTGCTAGGAAAAGTTTTTCGTCAAGGATTTTATTGGCCAAAGGCAGCTTCGGATGCATGCTTCAGCGGACGAAGGGCTTTAACATTTAACATTCTATGTTGCCTTGTTCTTAATTCATAGCATTTGAGAACAAGTCCCCAACATGTAGCGTCCAGGTTGTAGGACCAGTAAGTCGACCAGAAGAGAGTAAATGGGAGCCAAATAAAATTTTGCTGTCAAACACTTGATCATTTCATTTCAATTGAAATGAAGTAAGGGTTCTGTCAGCGTCTCGAGACCGGGGGGTCCCTAAGCCGACGAGTGAGTGTGCCGCGTGCCCCAGCCCAGATGGGTCGAGCGCGTGGGCGAGCGCGAAGGGGGGAAGCGAGGTGGCCGGAGACGGGCGTGAGAGAGGTGGAAATCCTGCGCCCAGGTCAGGTGCGCTTGCAGTAGGGGGTTACAAGCGTCCACGCGGGTGAGGGAAGCGAGCGGCCCCAAGAGAGCGCCTGTCCCGTCCTCGTCCCCGCGCGGCCAACCCTCTCTAAGAAGGCCCTGGTCCTTCCTTTTATAGGCGTAAGGAGAGGATCCAGGTGTACAATGGGGGTGTAGCAGAGTGCTACGTGTCTAGCGGGGGGAGAGCTAGCGCCCTAAGTACATGCCAATGTGGCAGCCGGAGAGATCTTGGCACCCTGCTGGTGTGATGTCGTGGCTATCGGAGGAGCAACGGAGCCTGGCGGAGGGACAACTGTCGGAGCGGTTGAGTCCTTGCTGACGTCCCCCTACTTCCGTAAGGGAGCTGAGAGCCGCCGTCGTCACAGGGCTAGCGGGGCGCCATCATTGCCTATCTAGCGGAGCTAGCCAGATGGGACACCGGTCTTGTTCTCTGCGGCCCGAGTCGGCTCGGGGTAGGGTGATGATGGCGCTTCCTGTTGGCGTGGCTGGCCTGTGCCCTAGGTCGGGCGACGTGGAGGCTCCTCCGAAGCCGAGGTCGAGTCTGTCTTCCATGGCCGAGGCCGAGCCCGAGCCCCTGGGTCGGGCGAGGCAGAGGTTGTTCGGCAGAGGCCAGGGCGGAGTCCGAGCCCTGGGGTCGGGCGAAGCGGAGTTCGTCGTCTTCTGGGGCTGAGCCCGAGTCCGAGCCCTGGGTCGGGCGGAGCGGAGTTCGTCGTCTTCTGGGGCTGAGCCCGAGTCCGAGCCCTGGGTCGGGCGGAGCGGAGTTCGTCGTCTTCCGGGGCCTAGCCCGAGTCCGAGCCCTGGGTCGGGCAGAGCGGAGTTCACCGTCTTCTGGGGCTTAGCCCGAGTCCGAGCCCTGGGTCGGGCGGAGCAGAGTTCGCCGTCTTCCGGGGCCTAGCCCGAGTCCGAGCCCTGGGTCGGGCGGAGCGGAGTTTCCTATGGCGCCTTTGGCAAGGCCTGACTGCCTGTCAGTCTCACTCTGTCAAGTGGCACTGCAGTCGGAGTGGCGCAGGCGGCGCTGTCCTTCTGTCAAACCGGTCAGTGGAGCGGCGAAGTGACGGCGGTCACTTCGGCTCTGCTGGGGGGCGCGCGTCAGGATAAAGGTGTCAGGCCACCTTTGCGTTAAATGCTCCTGCGACTCGGTCGGTCGGCGCGGCGATTTAGTCAGGGTTGCTTCTTAGCGAAGGCAAGGCCTCAGGCGAGCCGGAGATGTGTCCGCCGTTAAAGGGGGGCCTCGGGCGAGACGGAAATCCCTCGGGGTCAGCTGCCCTTGCCCGAGGCTAGGCTCGGGCGAGGCATGATCGAGTCGCTCGTATGGACTGATCCCTGACTTAATCGCACCCATCAGGCCTCTGCAGCTTTATGCTGATGGGGGGTTACCAGCTGAGAATTAGGCGTCTTGAGAGTACCCCTAATTATGGTCCCCGACAGTAGCCCCCGAGCCTCGAAGGGAGTGTTAGCAGTCGCTTGGAGGCTTTCGTCGCACTTTTTTGCAAGGGGACCAGCCTTTCTCGGTTGCATTTTGTTCCGGTGGGTGCGCGCGAGCGCACCCGCCGGGTGTAGCCCCCGAGGCCTCGGAGGAGTGGTTTCACTCCCCCGAGGTCTTAATGCCTTGCGTAATGCTTCGGCTGGTCTGGTTGTTCCCTCATGCGAACTGGCCGTAGCCCAGGTGCACGGTCGGGGCCCATGTTCTCGGGCTGGTATGTTGACGCTGTCAACGGTTCGGCCGGAGCCGGGTTTGCGAGAGCAGCCCCCGAGCCTCCGCACAGGGCGAGAGGGCGATCAGGGACAGACTCGGCTTTTTTACATACGCCCCTACGTCGCCTTTCCGCAAGGAGGAGGGGGGGAGAGCGCCATGTTACCCTCGATGGGCACCGAACATGGTGTCTCCGGTGAGCTGCAAGCGGGTAATCCGAGTGGACGTCCGTGCCCCGTTCGTTGGGGGTCGGCTAGGGGCCCAGAGGCACGCCCAAAAGTACCTGCGGGTGATCTGCCGGACCCGGTCCCCTGGCGACGGGGTCCGAGGGCTCGATGCCTCCCTCCGATGGGATTCCGTTACAAGATCGCTCCCGCTGGTCTCGGAAATGTCCTAGGGTACCTCGGGAGCGCAGCCCGAGCCTTGGTTATGTATCGAACGTACCCCTGGTCATCCCTCGCTCGGCGTCTGAGGCGACTGTGAACCCTTCGGGGGCCAGCCTTCGAACCCCTGATCAGTAATGGGCGCGGAACCCGAGTAGCCTGAGGCGGCCGTGGAGCCCTTCGGGGGGCCGGCCTTCGAACCTCTGACCAGTAGTGGGTGTAGGGCCCACGCGATCTGAGGCGACTGTTGAACCCCTCGGAGGGCCAGCCTTCGAACCTCTGATCAGTAGGGGGGCTCGGAGCCCGGTTCCTTCACATAGAAGGATCCTTTTCGGGGTATCCCCCTTTCCCGGTCCCTGTTGCAAGAGATAGAGAAAGAGGAAAAAAGGAAAAGGATACGAAATCGAACGACGTGGCGTACCTTTTTTGGCGCGGTTATTACGGCGAAGGCGAAGCGTCGCCCGCTTCTCCTGCCAGAAGCACCGCCTGTCCCGCCGCGGAGTTAATGCGACGGGGTGAGTCGTTGGCAGGGCGGCCGTTGCGCGTGCGCGAGCCGTTCGAGGAACGGATCACGGGCGCCCTGTCTTCACGCCGTGAGAGGGGGTTCTCTTGCTGCCCCCGGACGGGACGTGAGTCTGGCCGACGACGTGACCGCTGCTCCCGCCCGCCTGCCACCGTCATTACTGCCGGCCCACTTTCGGCCGTATTGACCGTCGCGCCAGGCTGGCGCTGCTGGGTCGTGCGCTGGGCCGCCTCGAGTCGCGGTATTGGTTCCGCAACCGAAGAGGCACGGTGGTGGCGCAAGTGGCGGTGCAGTTGCTTGCATGCAGCATCTGGCGCGCCGGTTGCGTGACGCGTGGGCCTGGGCCTCCAGGCTGGCGTGTTGGGAGTCGGAGAAGCGCGTCCACCTGGCGCGATTGCATGCCGCCTGCATGGCTGCCAGCCCCTTCCGCCCGTTGGTCTGGGCAAAAGTGGGGGGTCGCTTGTAACTGCTGGGCGGTTGTGTGCACCACGCGCGGCGGTTTGGCTTCTTCTGCTCTGAGCCGGTTTGCATGACACGCGGGACCCAGCCCCCGCGCCGTAGGGGAGGGCCTTGGAGCGTGTTGGAGAAGACTCAGCCCGTGACGTTTGGGGGCGCACGTAGGGAGAGTTGCCTTTAAAAGGAGGGCGACCCCTTTCGGAAGGCGACCATGTCTTCTCGCTCCCTTATGCGTCGCGTCTTTCCACCTTCCAAGCCCCCGGATGGGGGGTACCCGCCGTCTTTTCGCCTCATCGTTGGAGGAACGCAACTCCGTGGGAGTTGGTACCTTTCAGCCATCGTTCGGCTTCAAGGATTTTCATCATGCAGCCCGGCTGCACCCCTCCCCCGGCGGTCACCCAAGATGGTGACCTCCAGCTTGATGGTGGGGGAAAGCGAGCCGGGCTGCGGCCTCTGCCCCTCCCTCGGCCTCGAGGATTTTCGTCATCCAGGCCAAGATGGAGGATGAGGCGAGTCGGGGGGCTGCCTCCGCGTGGGTCGGCTGCCCTTTTCTTCCCCTGGCGTCTGGGGAAGAATGGCATCCTCCAGTTTCGCGGAGACTTCCTCCAGCCATGCCGGGATAGGTGGGCCGCCATCACTCGGCTAGGGCGCAGCACTACGCCCTCCGTCCGGACGACGGTTGTACTACGTACCGCGAGGGCGGCGCCCACGCTCTGGGCGGTTCTGACTAGGGCGAAGACCTGCCGGCGCGCTTCGAGGCGTCGGCAGCCGGAGATGGCTTCTCTACCGATGAGATTGCCAACTCCGCCAATAGCCCTGGGTCTCCGTCTCCCGGCCTGAATGGCTGGTTCTCGTCCTCTGCGGGTGAGAGCCCTCCTGTCGTAACACCTGCCCCGAAGCCGCTGCCGAAGCCGCTTCGCCGCCCGGGGCGGGGGTGGTTGCCGCTGTTGCCGGATCGGGCGGCGGCGGGCCGCCCGTCGGCTCGCGATCGCTCCGCGGGTTCCCCGATTTTATGGGGTTGTTCGTACCCACGGGGACGGAACTGGAGTTCCGTTTGTAATGGCACTTTGAATGCCGGTGTCTTTGTTCATTGTGGCTGTCGAGGCCTGAACATGTATGTAATTTTGGCACGGAGCCGTGTTTTTTCCTCATTTTCGAGCACTAAGACCCGCCTGTTGATTATCTGAACCGCTTCACCAAGCATGAGTCGCCCCGTGTCAAGGTGACGAGTGAGGTATCCGCATCCCGGAGGCGTAGGAGTCCCTCGGCTCGATCGGCCTTGTTGTCTGAGGCTCCTCTAGCTTAGTTAAAGAGACCCCTTGGCCGCTCTTCGACGAGTCGAGGCCAGGGGTAGCGATATCAGAACGAACAGAGGCGGAGTTGGCTCGAAAATGAAAACCTGGTTGGCCGGAGCCTAGCTGGGTTGTCCGTCAGCGGGACCGATGCCGGAGTTGATCAGCCGAGGCCTCGGACCGGGCTGGCGCCCTTAGAAGACGGTTGGCCGAGGCCCCTGGGGTAACCGGCCGAGCCGCCTGCTCGGGCCGGATTCCCGGAGAAGTCCCTGGACCGCGTCGCCGTCCGAGGCTGGGTCGGACCTCGCTGAAGGTGTCGTCGATGCCGAGGGTGCTACAGCCCCCTTCCAGCGTGAAGACCCGAGCCTGCAGGATCAGATTGTCTTGTAGCGTGTGCCTTCTGCGACCGCTGAGGCCAGAAAACACACCCTCGCTGCGTTGTAAAGCTGCGTCTCCTTTCCTCTTATTTCGAGCATCTGAACTTTTTTGTCGGTAACAGGGATGTTTGTGCGAGCGAGAGTTGCTTCTCGCGGAAGGTGATGAGTGAGGTATCCGTATCCCGGAGGCGTGGGAGTCCCTCGGCTCGGTCGGCCTTGCCGCTTAAGCGTACTTTCACCCGTCCATGAGGCCCTGTCACCGATTCAGTCGAGAAGGCTCGAAGGACCGCTTCGGCAGAAGAGCTTCCGAACGTAAAGACTTGTTCGGTCCGCGGAATCACTTTATCCGAACGCGAGTTACTTATCGCAGAAGGTGATGAGTGAGGTATCCATATCCCGGATCCGTGGAGTCCCTCGGCTCGGTCAGCCTTGGCTGCTTACGTGTACTCCGTCATTTTCAGGATCCGCTTTTCGAAGTAGTCAAAAAGCACGAAAGATATTCTGCTAAAAGAGATCTTTTTTCGAGGAAAATTTCGACGCAGAGGGGGTCCCCCCCCTTTTAGCCCCCGAGGGAGGGTCGGGCTTTGCCGAGGCGAGGCCGACCCTTCCTTGATGACTAAACTTTGCGTGGGTGCGAGGTATATGAACAACTTGAAAACATCTTAAGGGTAGAAGCGACGTAGCTGTTGGATGTTCCAAGCGTTGCCGTAGATCTCGCCTTGATTGTTGGCCAGCTTGTACGTTCCGGGCTTCAGAACTTTGGCGATGACGAATGGCCCCTCCCAGGGGGGCGTGAGCTTGTGCCTCCCTCGGGTGTCTTGCCGCAGCCGAAGCACCAGGTCGCCCACCTGGAGGTCTTGGGGCCGAACCCCTCGGGCGTGGTAGCGTCGCAGGGACTGCTGGTACCGCGCCGAGTGTAGTAAGGCCTTGTCCCGAGCCTCTTCCAGCTGGTCCAGCGATTCTTCTCGGCTAGCTTGGTTGCTTTGATCGTTGTAGGCCCTCGTCCTCGGGGAGCCGTATTCCAGGTCAGTGGGCAAGATGGCCTCGGCCCCGTAGACCAGGAAGAACGGCGTGAAACCCATGGCTCGGCTCGGCGTTGTCCTCAGGCTCCAGACCACCGAGGGGAGTTCCTTCATCCATCGCTTGCCGAACTTGTTGAGGTCGTTGTAAATCCGGGGCTTGAGCCCTTGTAGAATCATGCCGTTGGCACGCTCTACTTGCCCATTCGACATGGGATGAGCCACGGCGGCCCAGTCCACCCGGATGTGGTGATCCTCGCAAAAATCCAAGAATTTTCTGCCGGTGAACTGGGTACCGTTGTCGGTGATGATGGAGTTTGGGACCCCGAAGCGATGGATGATGTTGGTGAAGAACGCCACCGCCTGCTCGAACCTGATGCTGTTCAGGGGTCGGACCTCGATCCACTTGGAGAATTTGTCGATGGCGACCAGCAGGTGCGTGTAGCCCCCGGGCGCCTTCTGCAAGGGACCGACGAGGTCCAGACCCCACACAGCAAAGGGCCAGGTGATGGGTATCGTCTGCAGAGCCTGAGCGGGCAGGTGGGTCTGCTTCGCATAGAATTGGCACCCTTCGCAGGTGCGGACAATTCTAGTGGCGTCAGCCACCGCCGTTGGCCAGTAGAAGCCTTGCCGGAAAGCATTCCCGACAAGGGCTCGAGGCGCTGCATGATGGCCGCAAGCCCCCGAGTGTATTTCTTGTAGGAGTTCCTGACCTTCGGCGATGGAGATGCATCGCTGGAGGATGCCCGAGGGGCTGCGGTGGTAGAGCTCCTCCTCGTCGCCCAGCAAGACGAACGACTTGGCGCGTCGCGCTACCCGCCGAGCCTCGGCTTGGTCGAGGGGTAGCTCTCCTTGGCGGAGATATTGCAGGTACGGGGTCTGCCAATTTCGATCAGGCGTGGCCCCGTTCTGCTCCTCCTCGACGTGCAGTGCCTCGCCCTCGGGGGCCGAGGGTACCTCGGGCTGAACCGAGGACGCCTCGGGCTGAGCCGAGGGTACCTCGGGCTGGACCAAGGGTGCCTCGGGCTCGGGCGTGTCGTTGATCTTGACGGAGGGTTGATGCAGATCCTGGGAGAAGACGTCCGGGGGAACCGTCGTTCGCCCCGAGGCTATTTTTGCCAGCTCGTCCGCAGTCTCGTTGTAGCGCTGAGCGATGTGGTTAAGCTCGAGCCCGTAGAACTTGTCTTCCAGGCGCCGAACCTCATCGCAGTAGGCCTCCATCTTCGGGTCACGGCAGTGGGAGTTCTTCACGACTTGGTCGATGACGAGCTGCGAGTCACCGCGGGCGTCGAGGCGTCTGACCCCTAGCTCGATGGCGATCCGCAACCCGTTGACCAGAGCCTCGTACTCGGCCACATTGTTGGACGCCGGGAAATGGAGGCGTAGCACGTAGCGTAGGTGTTTCTCGAGGGGCGAGATGAAGAGCAGGCCCGCGCCGGCTCCCGTCTTCATCAGCGACCCGTCGAAAAACATGGTCCAGAGCTCCGGTTGGATCGGAGCCGTCGGCAGCTGGGTGTCGACCCATTCAGCTACAAAGTCCGCCAATACCTGGGACTTGATGGCCTTCCGAGGGGCGAACGAGATTGTCTCGCCCATGATTTCCACCGCCCACTTTGCGATCCTGCCCGAGGCCTCTCGGCACTGGATGATCTCCCCCAGGGGGAAGGATGACACCACAGTTACCGGATGAGACTCGAAGTAATGTCGCAGCTTTCGCCTCGTCAGGATCACTGCATACAGCAGCTTCTGAACTTGTGGGTAGCGGATCTTGGTTTCAGACAGTACCTCGCTGACGAAGTAAACTGGCCTCTGAACGGGCAATGCATGCCCCTCTTCTTGCCTCTCGACCACAATCGCGGTGCTAACCACCTGAGTGGTTGCGGCGACGTAGACCAAGAGGGCTTCTCCATCAGCTGGGGGCACCAAGATAGGTGCCTTTGTAAGGAGCGCCTTCAGGTTCCCGAGAGCTTCCTCGGCCTCAGGGGTCCAAGCGAAACACTCGACCTTCCTTAAGAGGCGGTACAGAGGCAGACCTCTTTCGCCGAGGCGTGAGATGAAGCGGCTCAGGGCCGCGAGACATCCCATGACCCTCTGTACGCCTTTTAAGTCCTTGATGGGCCCCATGCTGGTGATAGCTGCGATCTTCTCCGGGTTGGCTTCGATGCCTCGTTCGGAGACGATGAACCCCAAGAGCATGCCCCGGGACACCCCGAAGACACACTTCTCGGGATTGAGCTTGACGCCTTTCGCTTTGAGACATCGGAATGTCACTTCAAGGTCGGAGAGGAGGTCGGAAGCCTTCCTTGTCTTGACTACGATGTCATCGACGTGGGCCTCGACTGTGCGACCGATGTGTTCGCCGAACACATGGTTCATGCACCGCTGGTACGTCGCGCCCGCATTCCTCAAACCGAACGGCATGGTGACATAGCAGTACATGCCGAAGGGCGTGATGAAAGAAGTCGCGAGCTGGTCGGACTCTTTCATCCGGATTTGGTGATACCCTGAGTAGGCATCGAGGAAGGACAGGGTTTCGCACCCAGCAGTGGAATCCACGATTTGATCGATGCGAGGCAGAGGGTAGGGAACCTTCGGACATGCTTTGTTGAGACCAGTGTAGTCTACACACATCCGCCATTTCCCCCCTTTCTTTCTCACAAGCACAGGGTTGGCAAGCCATTCGGGATGGAATACCTCTTTGATGAACCCTGCTGCCATTAGCTTGTGGATCTCCTCGCCTATCACTCTGCGCTTCTCCTCGTCGAATCGGCGCAGAGGCTGCCTGACGGGTCGGGCTCCAGCCCGAATATCCAGCGAGTGCTCGGCGACATCCCTCGGTATGCCGGGCATGTCCGAGGGACTCCACGCAAAGACGTCGGCGTTTGCGCGGAGAAAGTCGGCGAGCACTGCTTCCTATTTGGGGTCGAGCCTGGAACCGATCCGGATCTGCTTGGAGGTGTCGCCCCTGGGGTCGAGAGGGACGGCCTTAACCGTCTCCGCTGGCTCGAAGTTGCCGGCATGACGCTTCACGTCTGGCACCTCTTTGGAGAGGTTCTCCAGGTCGGCGATGAGGGCCTCGGACTCGGCGAGGTCCTCGGCGTACTCCACGCACTCCACGTCGCATTCGAATGCGTGTTTGTACGTGGGGCCGACGGTGATGACCCCGTTGGGGCCCGGCATCTTGAGCTTCAGGTTGGTGTAGTTGGGGACGGCCATGAACTTCGCGTAGCATGGCCTCCCCAGTACCGCATGGTAGGTTCCTCGGAACCCGACCACCTCGAACGTCAAAGTCTCCCTTCGGAAGTTGGAGGGCGTTCCGAAGCAGACGGGAAGGTCGAGTCGTCCGAGGGGCTGGACGCGCTTCCCAGGAATGATCCCGTGGAAGGGCGCAGCGCCTGCTCGGACGGAGGACAGATCGACGCGCAGGAGCCTGAGGATCTCGGCGTAGATGATGTTGAGGCAGCTGCCCCCGTCCATTAGGACCTTGGTGAGCCTGACGTCGCCGACGATGGGGTCGACGACGAGCGGGTATTTCCCCGGGCTCGGCACGTGGTCGGGGTGGTCAGCTTGGTCGAAGGTGATGGGCTTGTCGGACCAGTCTAGGTAGACTGGCGCCGCCACCTTCACCGAGCAGACCTCCCGGCGCTCTTGCTTGCGATGCCGAGCCGAGGCATTCGCCGCATGCCCACCGTAGATCATGAAGCAGTCGCGGACCTCGGGGAACTCTCCTGCTTGGTGATCTTCCTTTTTGTCGTCGTCGCGGGCCCTGCCACCTTCTGCGGGTGGCCCGGCCCTGTGGAAGTGGCGCCGAAGCATGACGCACTCCTCGAGGGTGTGCTTGACGGGCCCCTGATGATAGGGGCACGGCTCCTTGAGCATCTTGTCGAAGAGGTTAGCACCTCCGGGGGGCTTCCGAGGGTTCTTGTACTCGGCGGCGGCGTCAAGGTCCGCGTCGGTGGCGTCGCGTTTCGCTTGCGACTTCTTCTTGCCTTTCTTCTTGGTGCCGCGCGGAGTAGACGCCTCGGGAGCCTCTTCTGATGGGCGGCCCTGGGGCTGCTTGTCCTTTCGGAAGATAGCCTCGACCGCCTCCTGGCCAGAGGCGAACTTGGTGGCGATGTCCATCAGCTCGCTCGCCCTGGTGGGGGTCTTGCGACCCAACTTACTCACCAGGTCGCGGCAGGTGGTGCCGGCAAGGAACGCGCCGATGACATCCGAGTCGGTGATGTTGGGCAGCTCGGTGCGCTGCTTTGAGAATCGCCGGATGTAGTCCCGAAGAGACTCTCCCGGCTGTTGCCGGCAGCTTCGGAGGTCCCAGGAATTCCCGGGGCGCACGTACGTGCCCTGGAAATTGCCGGCGAAGGCTTGGACCAAGTCATCCCAGTTGGAGATCTACCCCAGAGGCAGGTGCTCCAACCAGGCGCGAGCAGTGTCGGAGAGGAACAGGGGGAGGTTGCGGATGATGAGGTTGTCGTCGTCCGTTCCACCCAGTTGGCAGGCCAGGCGGTAGTCTGCGAGCCACAGTTCCGGTCTCGTTTCCCCCGAGTACTTTGTGATAGTAGTCGGGGGTCGGAACCGGGTCGGGAACGGCGCCCGTCGGATGGCCCGACTGAAGGCCTGCGGACCGGGTGGTTCAGGCGAGGGACTCCGGTCCTCCCCGCTGTCATAGCGTCCCCCATGCCTGGGGTGGTAGCCTCGGCGCACCCTTTCGTCGAGGTGGGCCCGATGGTCGCGACGATGGTGCTCGTTGCCGAGGTGGCCCGGGGCCGCAGGCGCGGTGTTGCGCGTGCGCCCGGTGTAGACCGAGGCTTCCCGCATGAATCGGGAAGTCGCGGCATGAGGTTCCGAGGGGTATCCCTGCCTTCGGGAGGCAGAGCTCTCGGCCCGTCGGACCGCAGCGCCTTCCAGGAGATTCTTGAGCTCTCCCTGGATTCGCCGACCCTCGGTGGTTGATGGCTCCGGCATCGCGCGGAGGAGCATCGCTGCGGCTGCCAGGTTCTGACCGACCCCACTGGATGCGGGTGGCGGCCTGACCCTGACGTCGTTGGCGACGCGGTGCTGGAAACCCTGGGGCAGGTGACGTATTTCTCCGGCCGGGGGTTGGCCCGCCCATACCTGCCCGACGTCCCGGCGGATCGACTCAAGCGCTCCTGCTCCCTCGTCGAGCCTGGCCTGCGCCCCGCGGACTTGCTCGAGCTGTGGGTCATGACCCCCCGCCGGAACGGGGACCACAGCTAGCTCCCGCGGGATGTCAGCGCGAGGCACCGGCCTAGGGAGATCACCGTCCTCCGACATGCCGAGATGGTTGCCTTCGGAGGGATCCCCTAGCTCGACGTGGAAACATTCGTGGCTTGGGCCGCAGTCCTCGTCGTCAAGGCTGCGGCTTCCGTTGGAGCAGTCGGAGAGGCAGTAATCACATGCGGTCATAAAGTCCCGCATGGCATTGGGGTTGCCAAATCCAGAGAAATCCCAACAGATGCTGGGATCGTCATCTTCCTCGGACCCAGAGGGCCCGTAGGTCGAGACGTCTGTCAATCGGTCCCAAGGCGACCGCATACGAAACCCCAGAGGGGTTGCACTCGCCTCAACGAGAGCGCCCGCCAAAGCAAGGTCGCTAGGCGGGTTGAGGCCGAGTCAAAATGACGTAGGATGGGAATCAGTCGGTACCTTTTGGTCGACGAGGAGCGACATAGTCACATCGGGGACTGATTGCACCGTCGTCTTAGGTACGAGGGCGACATCCTGCAAGCCCTCCGCGAGCGCGCTGGCTTCGTCCACTTGCTCGGGATTGGTGTGTCGCGGGGGGACGGCGCTCGCCTTCGTCTCAAACGCGAGGTCGACGCCCGACGCGCCCCCCGTTGGGGCGCTGGGGACGTCGATTCGCTCGACAGCCGACGAAGCGCGGCCTCCCGCTTGGCCTTGGTTGCCCCGCCTCCTCCTCCGTTGGCAGGGGAGAGGACGGGGCGAGCTCGAATGTTGTTCTTCCACCACGCGGGGAAGATGTCGTCGATTCCGCCGCCGGCGGGCGGGTTGTCGGCCGCCATTGTCGTTGTCGCGCGGCGGTGGAAGAAGTATCATGTCGTAGCTGCCGTCGAAGGACATGAACTCAAGACTCCCGAAACGGAGCACCGTCCCGGGCCGGAGAGGTTGCTAGAGACTGCCCATCTGGAGCTTGACGGGAAGCTGTTCGTCAGCACGCAGCAGGCCCCTACCTGGCGCGAGACTGTCGGCGTCTCGAGACCGGGGGGTCCCTAAGCCGACGAGTGAGTGTGCCGCGTGCCCCAGCCCAGATGGGTCGAGCGCGTGGGCGAGCGCAAAGGGGGGAAGCGAGGTGGCCGGAGACGGGCGTGAGAGAGGTGGAAATCTCGCGGCCTTCGTGTTCGTCCCGCGCCCAGGTCGGGTGCGCTTGCAGTAGGGGGTTACAAGCGTCCACGCGGGTGAGGGAAGCGAGCGGCCCCAAGAGAGCGCCTGTCCCGTCCTCGTCCCCGCGCGGCCAACCCTCTCTAAGAAGGCCCTGGTCCTTCCTTTTATAGGCGTAAGGAGAGGATCCAGGTGTACAATGGGGGTGTAGCAGAGTGCTACGTGTCTAGCGGGGGGAGAGCTAGCGCCCTAAGTACATGCCAATGTGGCAGCTGGAGAGATCTTGGCACCCTGCTGGTGTGATGTCGTGGCTGTCGGAGGAGCAACGGAGCCTGGCGGAGGGACAGCTGTCGGAGCGGTTGAGTCCTTGCTGACGTCCCCCTGCTTCCGTAAGGGAGCTGAGAGCCGCCGTCGTCACAGGGCTAGCGGGGCGCCATCATTGCCTATCTGGCGGAGCTAGCCAGATGGGACACCGGTCTTGTTCTCTGCGGCCCGAGTCGGCTCGGGGTAGGGTGATGATGGCGCTTCCTGTTGACGTGGCTGGCCTGTGCCCTAGGTTGGGCGACGTGGAGGCTCCTCCGAAGCCGAGGTCGAGTCTGTCTTCCATGGCCAAGGCCGAGCCCGAGCCCCTGGGTCGGGCGAGGTGGAGGTTGTTCGACAGAGGCTAGGGCGGAGTCCGAGCCCTGGGGTCGGGCGAAGCGGAGTTCGTCGTCTTCTGGGGCTGAGCTCGAGTCCGAGCCCTGGGTCGGGCGGAGCGGAGTTCGTCGTCTTCTGGGGCTGAGCCCGAGTCCGAGCCCTGGGTCGGGCGGAGCGGAGTTCGCCGTCTTCTGGGGCCTAGCCCGAGTCCGAGCCCTGGGTCGGGCGGAGCGGAGTTCGCCGTCTTCCGGGGCTTAGCCCGAGTCCGAGCCCTGGGTCGGGCGGAGTGGAGTTCGCCGTCTTCCGGGGCCTAGCCCGAGTCTGAGCCCTGGGTCGGGCGGAGCGGAGTTTCCTATGGCGCCTTTGGCAAGGCCTGACTGCCTGTCAGTCTCACTCTGTCAAGTGGCACTGCAGTCGGAGTGGCGCAGGCGGCGCTGTCCTTCTGTTAGACCGGTCAGTGGAGCGGCGAAGTGACGGCGGTCACTTCGGCTCTGCCGGGGCGCACGCGTCAGGATAAAGGTGTCAGGCCACCTTTGCGTTAAATGCTCCTGCGACTCGGTCGGTCGGCGCGGCGATTTAGTCAGGGTTGCTTCTTAGCGAAGGCAAGGCCTCGGGCGAGCCGGAGATGTGTCCGCCGTTAAAGGGGGGCCTCGGGCGAGACGGAAATCCCTCGGGGTCGGCTGCCCTTGCCCGAGGCTAGGCTCGGGCGAGGCGTGATCGAGTCGCTCGTATGGACTGATCCCTGACTTAATCGCACCCATCAGGCCTCTGCAGCTTTATGCTGATGGGGGGTTACCAGCTGAGAATTAGGCGTCTTGAGGGTACCCCTAATTATGGTCCCCGACAGGTTCAAACCAAAATCACATCAAAAAACTAGTGGTCTCATGATTTCAAAATGTTCTTAATACTCATACGAGACCAGCAAAACAAATAGATCGCAAATCGGACACCGAAAAGTCTGAATCGGTCCAAAATCATGTCGTGAAGAAGTGCTGATTTCAGCAGCACGAATTTCTGTTTTCGGATGCGACACTGAAGCACATAAACTCCGATTGAGATTAAATTTTACACACACCTGGACAAATATGTTTCCAAGGTCTCCACAAATTTTAAGCTCAATCGGACTTGTGAATCAATCGGAGATATGAAAATACCAACATAATTGGGGGTTTTGTTAGGTTTTTAGAACGAACTCAAAATAAGATCAGTTAAGATCACAACCACAAACTACACCAATAGGGTGTAAGTAGTGATCCTAGGACTATATCTCACCCACCAACAAATCCCAACAACACTCGGAACACAATAACTCGATGGTTCTTCACAAGATCACAAAGAGAAGAGAAAGGAAGAAATCAAGAGCAAAAGACTCCAAAAATTCAGCAAGGGCACAAAGTGAAGTTGAAGCCAACCGAAAGCTATGAGCCGGTCCGGCGACCCTTCCTCAAATGAAACAATACAGCTCACAGGCACAGTCGACAAACAAAATTGCTACAGATCTCCTGGCACAAAAGGTGACTACCTAGAGAAAAAAAAACTAGGAGTTCTAAAGAAAAGAGACTAAACAAATGATAGTCAAGAGATACTGAACTAACCAGCACCCCATCTATTTATAGAGGGTTATTTCTATATACTAAACTACCCCTATTTATATGGAGTCTATCCACTGCGCCAAGGGCAAAATAGAAGAACTCCTATGTTTTCGATCCGACGGTCACACGCTCTACACAAAGTTGCTTCGCCTTGACGCACCCTGCGCTATGACGCCATGTGCCGCCACTAGTTCCCTCTGAAACCGCAGCCGACAGATTTTGAGGCCCAAACTCAGCAAAACGCGTCATCCGTAGCGCAAGGTGGTTGTCGGCGTTTCGACCCCGGGGGGTCCCTGGACCGACGAGTAAATTTGTCGCTGCGCGTCCCAGCCCAGATGGGTTGGCGCGAGATGGAACACAAGGGGGGAAAACGCGGCTCGTGTTACCCCACGCCATGGGGAATGTGCTTGCAGTAGGGGTTACAATCGTTCGCGAGAGAGAGAGAGAGTGAGCCTGTTCGTCAGCCCGTTCTCCCGCGCGACCCTCCTGCATGAAGGCCCTGGACCTTCCTTTTATAGATACAAGGAGAGGGTCCAGGTGTACAATGGGGGGTGTAGCTAGGCGCTAACGTGTCCGGCAGAGAGGTGCTTGGGCCCTGTGTACATGCCAACGTGGTTGTCGGAGAGGTGCTAGAGCCCTGTGTACGTGGTAACGTGGCCATCAAAGGAGCGCCTGAGCCCTATAGAAGCACAGCTGTCGGTGCTGCTGGGATCTTGCTGACGTCTCCTTGCTTCCGTAGGGGGCTGAGAACCACCATCGTCATGGACGCACGCGGGGAGCCATCATTACTTGCTACCGGGGCAAGCCAGATGAGACACCGGTCTTGTTCCCCCGTAGCCTGAGCTAGCTAGGGGTAGGGTAATGATGTATCCCCCGCGACGCGGTCGGTCCGAGCCCTAGGTCGGGCGAGGCGGAGACTCCTCCTGAGGCTGAGGCCGGGGTCGGGCGAGGACGCGATTCCTCCCGAGGCCGAGGTTGAGGCCGAGCCCTTGGGTCGGGCGAGGCAGAGATCACCTTCCGAGGCCGAGCCCTGGGGTCGGGTGAGGCGGAGCTTCCTGTTGCGCCTGAGGCTAAACTTGGCTGTCGTTAGCCTCACCCTAGTGGGTGGCACAGCAGTCGGAGCGGAGCGAGCGGCGCTGTTTTCCTGTCAGGTCGGTCAGCGAAAGGGTGAAGTGACTGCGGTCACTTTGACCATGCCGACTGAGGCACGCGTGTCAGGATAAGGTGTCAGGCGATCCTCGCATTGAATGCGCCTGCGATACGGTCGGTTGGAGAGGCGATTTGGCCAAGGTTGCTTCTCGATGAAGCCTGCCCGAGCTGGGCCTCGGGCGTGCCGAGGGTGTGCCCACTGCCTGAGGAGGCCCTCGGGCGAGACGTAACTTCGTCCGGGACTTCAGCTCCTGCCCGAGGCTGGGCTCAGGTGAGGCGAGATCGCTTCTCTTGGGTAGACGAAGCCTTGACCTGAATCATGCCCATTAGTCTCTGCAACTTGTGCTGAAGGTGGTTACCAGCCGTGTATAGGAGTGTTGGGGGTACCCCTAATTACGGTACCCGATAGTAGCCCCCGAGCCTCGAAGGGAGTGTTGGTACTCGCTTGGAGGCTTTGCCGCACTTTTTTGCGAGGGGACCGACCTTTCTCGGTTACACTTTGTTCCGGTGGGTGCGCGCGAGCGCACCCGCCGGGTGTAGCCCCCGAGGCCTCGGAGGAGTGGTTTGACTCCTCCGAGGTCTTAATGCCTTTCGTGATGCCTTGGTCGGCCTGGTTGTTCCCTCATGCGACCTGATTGTAGCCCGGGTGCATGGTCAGGTTCCGAGTTTTTAGGCTGGTTCGTTGACGCTGTCAACGGTTTGGCCGTAGCCGGGTTGCGAGAGCAGCCCCCGAGCCTCTGCACGGAGCGAGAGGACGATCAAGGATTGTCTCGACTTTTATTATACGCCCCTTCGTTGCCTTTCCGCAAGGAGAGAGGGGGGGAAAGCGCCATGTTGCCCTCGGAGGGCGCCGAACATGGTGTCTCCAGTGAGTTGCTAACGGGTGATCCGAGTGGACGCCCGTGCCCCGTTCGATAAGGGTCGGCTAGTGGCCCAGAGGCGCGCTCCAAAAGTACCTGCAGGTGATTTGCCAGACCCGGACCCGTTCGATAGGGTCCGAGGGCTCGATGCCTCCCTCTGACGGGATTCCATTACAAAATCGCTCCTGCTAGTCTCGGAAATGTCCTAGGGTACCTCGGGAGCGTAGCCCGAGCCTCGGCCTTGTAACGGATGTACCCAGAGTCATCCCTCGCTCTGTGTGCTCTGGGGCGGCTGTCGAACCCTTCCGAGGGGCCAGCCTTCGAACCCCTGATCAGTAGTGGGCGCGGAGCCCGAGTGCTCTGAGGCGGCTGTCGAACCCTTCCGAGGGGCCAGCCTTCGAACCCCTGATCAGTAATGAGCCTGAAGCCCGAGTGCTCTGGGGCGGCTGTCAAACCCTTCCGAGGGGCCAGCCTTCGAACCCCTGATCAGTAGGAGGGCTCGGGGCCCGCTTCCTTCGCGGAGAAGGATCCCTTTCGAAATATCCCCTTTCCCGGTCCCTGTAGCAAGAGAGAGAAAGGGGAAGAGGAAAAGGATATGAATTTAAATGGCGTGGCACACCTTTTTTGACGCGGTCATCATGGTGGAGGTGAATTGATGCCCGCTTCGCCTGCCAAAGGTGTCGCTCGCCCTGCCGAGGAGTTAATGCGACGGGACGGGCGATTCGCGGGGCGGCCACGTGCGGGAGCCGTTCGAGGAACGGAATACGGGCGCGTCGGCTTTACGCCGTGGGAGAGGGCTCCCCTGCCGCTTAAGGAGGGGACGCGAGCCTGCAGGCGATTTGACCGCTGCTTTCGCTCGCCTTCTGCCGCCATTACTGCTGGTTCACTTTTGGCCATATTGACCGTCACGCCTCATCCCGCGGCTGACTGACCCGTGATCGTGGTGCTCGATTGGCACTGTTGGGCCATGCGCGGGGTTGCCTCGAGTCGTGGCACCGGTTCCACAGTCGAGAAGGCGCGACATTGGTGCAAGTGGCGGTGCGGTTTCTTGCACGTAGTAACCGGCGCGTCGGTTACATGACGTGTGGGCCTGGGCCTCCATGCTGGATGCGACAAAGCCGAAGGGGTGCGCCCTCGCGGTGCGGTTGCACGCCACCTGCATGGCGGTCCGCCCTTTCGACCGCTGGTTTCGGCGAGGATGGAGGAGTGCTTGTAACCGCGGGGCGGTTACATGCTCCGCGTGTGGCGGTTTGGCTTCTTCCGTTTTGGGTCAGCTTGCATGACGTATGGGACCCAGCCCCCGTGTCGTAGGGGGGGACCCTGGAGCACGTCGGTGAAGACTTTGTCCGTGACACCTAAGGATGCGAGTGGGGAGAGCCGCCTTTAAAAAGGGATTGATCCCCCAGGCGGTAGCCATGCCTTCGTACTCCCCTTATGCATCGCGCCCTTCCACCTTTCGAGCCCCCGGATGGGGAGCGCCCGCGTTGCCTTCGTCTTGCTGCTGTTGGAGGAGCGCGACCTCGCGGGGGTTGGCACCCTTCAGCCATCGCTCGGCTTCAAGGATTTTCATCATGCAGCCCGGCTGCATTCCCTCACCAGTGGTCATCCAGGATGATGACCACCAGTTCGATGGTGGGGAGAAGTAAGCCGGGCTGCGGCCTCTGCCCCGCCCTCAGCTTCAAGGATCTTCATCATCCTTGCTGGGGAGGGGGCGCACCGAGTTGGGGCCTACCTCCGCGTGTGCTGGCGACCCGTTTCCTCCTCTGGCATTCGGGGGAGAAAGGCATCCTCCAGCTCTGCGGAGGAGGCGTCCTCCAGCCATGCGGGGGAAGGCGAACTGCTACTTCCTGGACAGGGTGCAATTGTCCGACCTCCACCCGGGCGACGGTCGCCGGCTGCACCAGGGAGTCGCACAACACGTCGTACGCCGTGAGGGCGGTACTCGTGTTCCGGGACAGTCCCGTTCTCGTTCTTGTAGCGAGAACGGGAGTGAGGACCTGCCAGTGTGCTTTGGGGCGGCCGTCGCTCGCTGGTGCGGTGTTGGTGGGCAGGTGGCCGCTGTCGTCGATGCTGAGGTGGTGGTCGTCATAGGTGAGGCTGCCTCTGCCGAAGCGGTTGCTTCCGCCGACGACAGCGTCGGTGCCACCTGCACTCCGGGCCTCCGGCTCTTTGGCCTTAATGGCTGGTTCTCGTCCCCCGTGAGAGGACGTGAACGAGGGCCATCCAGTGGTAGCGTTTGCCCTGGGGCCATCGCTGCTGCTGTCTTACCGTCCGAGACGGAGGTTGCTGCCGCGCTGTTGGTGCAGCGGTCGCCAGCGAGCCACCCGGAGTTTGTTGTCCCGTAGGCCCTCTGATGTGGAGGTTGTTCATACCCGCGGGAGTGGAACCGGAGTTCCATTTGTAATGGCACCCTGAGTGTGGGTGTATGTTCATTGAGGCTGTCGAGGCCTAAACATCTGGGTATTTGAGTGTAATATCGTGTTTCTTCCTCATTTCGAGCACTAGGACTCGCCTGTCGGCTAGCTGAACCGCTTAACCGAGTGTGAGTTGCCCTGCGCGGAAGGTGACGAGTGAGGTATCCGTATCCCGGAGGCGTAGGAGTCCCTCGGCTCGGTCGGCCTTGCCACTCAAGGCCTCTCTTGCTCAGTTTTAGAACCTTCAGCCGCTCTGCGATGAGCTGGAGCCGGAGGCAGCGGTGTCGGCGTGGACAGAGGCGGAGTCGGCTCGAAAAGAAGCTTCGTCGGCCCGAGAGCACGTGGCTTCCCTGGCCGAGGAGGTGCAGCGGCGGCAGATGGAGCATGGCCAGATTGTCCGCTAGCGGGACCAACCCCGGAGTCACGCTGCCGAGGCCGTGAGTCGGGCTGAGGTCCTCGGGGGACAGCTGGCTGAGGCTACGGAGCGGCCAACCGAGGTGTCTGCTCGGGCCGGGGCCCTGGCGGAGGCCCTGGCTGCGATGGTCCAAGCGCGGTGCTGGCGTCCTCCTTTGAGGTGGAGATCCTTCCGCCCGTATCGCCGTCCGAGGCTGGGTCGGGTTTCACCGAGGGTGGAAACAACGCTGAGGGCGCTGCTGCTCCCTCTGTCGATGTATGAACCTGCAGGAACAGTTTGTCTGTAGTATGCGTATGTTTTTTGCGGCCGCCGAGGCCTAAACATCTTATTGTCGTGTTATAAAGTTGCGTCTCTTTTCCTCTTGTTTCGAGTATCAGGACTTGTTCGTCGGTAGCAGAATCGCTTATCCGAGCGAGAGTTACTTTTCACGGAAGGTGATGAGTGAGGTATCCGTATCCCGGAGGCGTAGGAGTCCCTCGGCTCGGTCGGCCTTGCCGCTTACGTGCACTCTTACTCGTTCGCAGGATTCTGTTACCGATATAGTCGAGAAGGCACGAAAATCATTCTGGCATAAAAGTTTTCGAGCGTTAGGACTTGTTTGGTAGCAGAATCGCTTATCCGAGCGTGGGTTACTTATCGCGGAAGGTGATGAGTGAGGTATTCGTATCCCGGAGGCGTAGGAGTCCCTTGGCTCGATCGGCCTTGCCGCTTACGTGCACTCTCGTCGTTTTCAGGATCCCGCTATCGAAGCAGTCGAAAAGCGCGAAAGACGTTCTGGCAAAAGATTTTTTCCGAGGAAAATTTTGACGCAGAGGGGGTTCCCCCCTTCTAGCCCCCGAGGGAGGGTCGGGCTTTGCCGAGGCAAGGCTGACCTTTCCTTGACGGTTAGACTTTATTTATGTATGCAAGCCCCCGAGCGAGGTATATGAATGACTTGAAACATCTTAAGGGTAAAAGCGACGTAGCTGTTGGATGTTCCAAGCGTTGCTGTAGACTTCGCCTTGATTGTTGGCCAGCTTGTATGTTCCAGGCTTCAAAATCTTAGCGATGACGAACGGCCCTTCCTAGGGAGGGGTAAGCTTGTGGCGCCCCCGGGCGTCCTGCCACAGTCGAAGTACCAAGTCTCCCACCTGGAAGCCTCGGGGCCGAACCCCTCGGGCGTGGTAGCATTGCAGAGACTGCTGATACCACGCCGAGTGTAGTAAGGCCATGTCTCGAGCCTCTTCCAGCTAGTCCAGTGAGTCTTCTCAGCTAGTCTGGTTGCTTCGGTCGTCGTACGCCTTTGTCCTCGGGGAACCGTATTCTAAGTCTGTGGGTAAGATAGCCTCGGCCCCATAGACTATAAAGAACGGCGAGAAACCTGTGGCTCGGCTCGTCATCGTCCTCAGACTCCAGACCACCGAGGGTAGCTCTTTCATCCACCGCTTGCCAAACTTGTTGAGGTCGTTGTAGATCCTCGGTTTAAGTCCCTGCAGAATCATACCGTTGGCACGCTCCACCTACCCATTCGTCATGGGGTGAGCTACAGCGGCCTAGTCCACACGGATGTGGTGATCCTCGCAGAAGTCCAGGAACTTCTTCCCAGTGAACTGCGTGCCATTGTCAGTGATGATGGAGTTCGGGACCCCGAAGCGATGGATGATGTTGGTGAAGAACGCCACTGCCTGCTCGGACCTGATGCTGGTTAGTGGTCGGAATTCGATCCACTTGAAGAATTTGTCGATGGCGACCAGCAGGTGCGAGAAGCCCCCGGGTGCCTTCTTCAAGGGACCGACGAGGTCCAGACCCCACACAGCAAATGGCCAGGTGATGGGTATTGTCTGTAGGGCCTGAACGGACAGGTGCGTCTGTCTTGCGTAGAATTGACACCCTTGGCAAGAGCGTACAATCCTAGTGGCGTCGGCCACCGCGGTCGGCCAGTAGAAGCCTTGTCGGAAGGCGTTTCCCACGAGGGCTCGAGGTGCTGCGTGGTGACCGCAAGCCACCGAGTGTATTTCTTACAATAGCTCCTGTCCTTCGGCGATGGGTATGCATCGTTGGAGAATGCCCGAGGGCCTGCGGTGGTAGAGCTCCTTTTCATCCCCCAATAAGACGAACGACTTGGCGCGCCGCGCCAGTCGCCAAGCTTCGACCTTGTCGAGGGGTAGCTCTCCTCGGTGGAGATATTGCAGTTACGGGGTCTGCCAGTTTCGATTTGGCGCAACCCCATTCCGCTCTCCCTCGACACGCAGGGCCTCACCTTCGGCGGCCGAGGGTACCTCGGGCTGGGCCGAGGTCTCCTCAGGCCCGGGCGTGTCGTCAATCTTGACGGAGGGTTGATGTATGTCTCTGGAGAAGACGTCCGGGGGAACCGTTGTCCGCCCCGAGGCTATTTTAGCCAGCTCATCCTCAGTCTCATTGTACCGTCGAGCGATGTGGTTGAGCTCAAGCCCGTAGAACTCGTCTTCCAGGCGTCGAACTTCGTTGTAGTAGGCCTCCATCTTCGGGTCGCGGCAGTGGGAGTTCTTCATGACTTGGTCGATGACAAGCTACGAGTCGCCACGAGCGTTGAGGCGCCGAACCCCTAGCTCGATGGCGATGTGCAACCCATTAACCAGAGCCTCGTACTCGGCCATGTTGTTTGACGCCGGGAAATGGAGGCGCAGCACGTAGCGGAGATGTTTCCCGAGGGGTGAGATGAAGAGTAGGCCAGCACCTGCTCCTGTTTTCATCAGCGACCCATCGAAGTACATGGTCCAAAGTTCCGGTTGGATCGGAGCTGTTGGCAATTGGGTGTCGACCCATTCAGCCACGAAGTCCGCCAAGACTTGGGACTTTATGGCCTTCCGAGGAGCGAACAAGATTGTCTCACCCATGAGCTCCACTGCCCACTTTGCTATCCTACCCGAGGCCTCTCGACACTGGATGATCTCCCCCAGGGGGAAGGATGACACCACAGTCACCGGATGAGACTCGAAGTAGTGTCGCAACTTTCGTCGAGTCAGAATTACTGCGTACAGTAGCTTCTGAATTTGCGGGTAGCGGATCTTGGTCTCGGATAGCACTTCACTGATGAAGTAGACCGGCCTCTGGACGAGCAGTGCGTGCCCTTCTTCTCGTCTCTCGACTACGATCGCGGCGCTGACCACCTGAGTGGTTGCGGCTACATAGATCAAGAGGGCTTCTCCCACAGCAGGGGGCACCAAGATGGGCGCATTTGTAAGGAGTGCCTTTAAGTTTCCGAGGGCTTCCTTGACCTCAGGGGTCCAAGTGAAGCGCTCGGCCTTCCTTAAGAAGCGGTACAAGGGTAGGCCTTTTTCGCCGAGGCGCGAGATGAAGCGGCTCAGAGCCGCAAGGCATCCCATGACCCTCTGTACTCCTTTCAAATCTTTGATAGGCCCCATGTTGGTGATGGCCGCGATTTTCTCCGGGTTGGCCTTGATGCCCTGCTCGGAGACGATGAACCTCAGGAGCATGCCTCGGGGGACTCCGAAGACACACTTCTCGAGATTGAGCTTCACACCCTTCGCCCTCAGACACTTGAATGTTGTTTCAAGGTCAGAGAGGAGGTCGGAGGCTTTTCTCGTCTTGACAACAATGTCATCGACGTAAGCCTCGACCGTTCCGTCGATGTTCTCTCCGAACACGTGGTTCATGCACCTTTGGTATGTCGCACCTGCATTCCTCAAGTCAAATGGCATAGTAGTATAGCAGTACATGCCAAAAGGTGTGATGAAAGAAGTCGCGAGCTGGTCGGACTCTTTCATCTTGATTTGGTGATACCCTGAGTAGGCGTCGAGGAATGACAGGGTTTCACACCCAGCAGTGGAGTCCATAATTTGATCGATGCGAGGCAGAGGGTAGGGAACCTTCAGACAAGCCTTGTTTAGACCAGTGTAGTCTACTCACATCCTCCACTTCCCAGCTTTCTTTTTCACAAGCACAGGGTTAGCTAGCCATTCGGGATTGAATACCTCTTTGATGAACCCCGCAGCCATCAGCTTGTGGATTTCCTCGCCTATGGCTCTGCGCTTCTCTTCGTTGAAACGGCGCAGAGGCTGCTTCACGGGTCGGGCACCGGCTCGGATATCCAGCGAGTGTTCGGCGACATTCCTCGGTATGTCGGGCATGTCCGAGGGACTCCACGCAAAAACTTCGGCGTTTGCGCGGAGAAAGTCGACGAGCACTGCTTCCTATTTGGGGTCGAGCTCGGAGCCGATCCGGACTTGCTTGCAGGCATCGTTGCTGGGGTCGAGAGGGACGGACTTAACCGCCTCGGCCGGCTCGAAGTTGCCGGCGTGGCGCTTTGCATCAGGCACCTCCTTGGAGAGGCACTCTAGGTCGGTGATGAGGGCCTCAGACTCGGCGAGGGCCTCAGCGTACTCCACGCACTCCACGTCACATTCGTACGCGTGTTGGTACGTGGATCCGATGGTGATGACCCCGTTGGGGCCTGGTATCTTGAGCTTGAGGTAGCTGTAGTTGCGGACGGCCATGAACTTGGCGTAGCACGGTCTCCCCAGCACCGCGTGGTAGGTCCCTCGGAACCCGACCACCTCGAACGTGAGGGTTTCTCTGCGGAAGTTGGAGGGAGTTCCGAAGTAGACGGGCAGATCGAGTTGTCCAAGGGGCAGGACGCGCTTCCCGAGGATGATCCCGTGAAAGGGCGCCACACCGGCCCGGATCGTGGATAGGTCGATCTCCAAGAGCCCAAGGGTCTTGGCGTAGATGATGTTGAGGCTGCTGCCTCCGTCCATGAGGATCTTGGTGAGCCTGGCGTTGCCGATGACGGGATCGACAACGAGCGGGTACTTTCCTGGGCTCGACACACAGTCGGGGTGATCGCCTTGGTCGAAGGTGATGGGCTTGTCGGACCAGTCTAGGTAGACTGGTGCCGCCACCTTTACCGAGCAGACCTTCCGGCGCTCCTGCTTGCGGTGCCGAGCCGAGGCGTTCGCCACTTGCCCACCGTAGATCATGAAACAGCTGTGGACCTCAGGGAACTCCTATGCCTTGCCGCCCTCCTTCTTGTCGTTGTCTTGGCCTTTGCCACCTTCCGCCGGGGGTCCGGCCTTATGGAAGTAGCGCCAAAGCATGACGCATTCCTCAAGGGTGTGCTTGACGGGACCCTGGTGATAGGGGCACGACTCCTTGAGCATCTTGTCGAATAGGTTGGCCCCTCCGGGAGGCTTCCGAGGGTTCTTGTGTTCGACAGCAGCGACGAGATCCGCGTCAGTGGCGCTTTGCTTGCGCCTTCTTCTTGGCCTTCTTCTTCGTGCCGCGCTGGGCGGACGCCTCAGGGACGTCTTCCTGCTGGCGTCCCTGAGGCTGCTTGTCCTTCCGGAAGATGGCCTCGACCGCCTCCTGACCAGAGGCGAACTTGGTGGCGATGTCCATCAACTCGCTCGCCTTGGTGGGAGTCTTGCGGCCCAGTTTGCTCACCAGGTCGCGGCAAGTGGTGCCGGCGAGGAACGCCCCGATGACATTCGAGTCGGCGATGTTGGGTAGCTCGATGCGCTGCTTCGAAAACCGCCAGATGTATTCTCGCAGGGATTCCCCTGGCTGCTGGCGGCAGCTTCGGAGATCCCAAGAGTTCCCAGGGCATACGTACGTGCCCTGGAAGTTTCCAGCGAAGGCTTGGACCAGGTCGTCCCAGTTGGAGATCTGCGCAGGAGGCAGATGCTCCAGCCAGGCTCGAGCGGCATCGGAGAGGAACAGGGGGAGGTTGCGGATGATGAGGTTGTCGTCGTCCGTACCTCCCAGCTGGCAGGCCAGCCGGTAATCCGCAAGCCACAACTCCGGCCTTGTTTCCCCCGAGTACTTGGTGACGGTAGTCGGCGCCCGGAACCGGGTCGTGAACGGCGCCCGTCGTATGGCCCGGCTAAAGGCTTGCGGACCTGGCGGTTCGGGCGAGGGGCTCCGATCCTCCTCGCTGTCGTAGCGTCCCCCACGCCTGGGGTGGTAGCCTCGACGCACCTTCTCGTCGAGGCGGGCTCGACGGTCGCGGCGGTGGTGCTCGTTGCCGAGGCGACCCGGGGCTGCAGGTGTCGCGTCCCGCGTGCGCCCGGTGTGGACCGAGGCCTCCCGCATGAGCCGGGAAGTTGTTGCACGATGCTCCAGGGGGCACCCTTGCCTTCGAGAGGCAGAGCTTTCGGCCCGTCGGACCGCGATATCCTCCAGAAGATTCTTGAGTTCTCCCTGGATACACCGCCCCTCGGTGGTGGATGGCTCCGGCATTGCTCGGAGTAGTATTGCCGCTGCAGCCAGATTCTGGCCGACCCCGCTGGAGGCTGGGGGCAGCCTTGCCCTGGCATCGTCGATGATACGGCGCTGGACGTCCCGAGCCTGATGACGCGCCTCTCCGGCGAGTGCTCGGCATGCCCACTCTTGCTCGATGTTTTGCCAAAGCTGCACAAGTTGCCCTGCTTCCTCGTCGAGCTTAGCCTGCATCTCGCGGATTTGCTCGAGCTGTGTGTCCTAACCCCCCGCAGGGACTAGGACCACAGCTAGCTCCCGCAGGATGTCAACGTGAGGCGCAGGCCCAGGGGGATCATCATCCTCCGGCATACCGAGGTGGTTGCCTTCGTCGTGACCCCCTAGATCGACGTGGAAGCATTCGTGACTTGGGCCACAACCCTCGTCGTCAAGGCTGTGGCCATCATCGGAGCAATCGGAGAGGCAGTAGTCACATGCGATCATGAAGTCTCGCATGGCACTAGGAGCGTGGGGCCTGGAGAAATCCCAACCAGAGTCGGGCTCGTCTTCTTCCTCGGAACCCGGGGGTCCGTAGGTCGAGACGGCCGTCAGTCGGTCCTAGGTTGACCACATATGGTACCCCGGAAGGTTAGGATATGCCTTTACGAAAGCGCTCACCGAAGCGAGGTCGCTTGGTGGATCGAAGCTGAATCTAAAAGGCACAGGGTGGAAAACGGACGGTACCTCTTGATCGATGGACGGTGGCGAAGTTGCGTCGGGAACGGACTGCACTGTTATCCCAGGTACAAGGCTAACGCCCAGCAAGCCCTTCGCGAGTGTGCTGGCGTCATGTGTTCGCTTGGGGTTGGCATGTTGCGGGGAAACGACACTCGTCGTTGTCTCAAGCGCGAGGACAACGCCCGACATGTCCCCCGCTGGGGTGTCGGCGCTGTCGACTCGCTCGACAGCCGATGAGGTGCCACCTACTGCCTGGCCATGGTTGCCCCATCTCCTCCTCCTGTGGCGAGGAGGCCTGTGGCGAGGAGGGTGGTGGGACAAACCCGGATGCTGCTCTTCCACCACGGGGGGAAGACGTCGTCGAGTTCGCCGCCGTCGGGCGAGCTGATGGCCATTGTTGTCGCTGTCGCGCTGCGGGGGGAGGAGTACCATGTCGTAGCTGCCGTCGAGGGACATGAACTCGAGACTCCCGAAGCGGAGCAGCGTCCTGGGTTGAAGAGGTTGCTAGAGACTACCCATCTGGAACTCAACGGGAAGTTGTTCGTCAACACGCAGCAGACCCCTACCTGGCGCGCCAACTGTCGGCGTTTCGACCCCGGGGGGTCCCTGGACCGACGAGTAAATTTGTCGCTGCGTGTCCCAGCCCAGATGGGTTGGCGTGAGATGGAACACAAGGGGGGAAAACGCGGCTCGTGTTACCCCGCGCCAGGGGGGATGTGCTTGTAGTAGGGGTTACAAGCGTTCGCGCGCGAGAGAGAGAGAGAGTGAGCCTGTTCGTCAGCCCGTTCTCCCACGCGACCCTCCTGCATGAAAGCCCTGGACCTTCCTTTTATAGATACAAGGAGAGGGTCCAGGTGTATAATGGGGGGTGTAGCTAGGCGCTAACGTGTCCGGAGAGAGGTGCCTGGGCCCTGTGTACATGCCAACGTAGCTGTCGGAGAGGTGCTAGAGCCCTGTGTACGTGGTAACGTGGCCGTCGGAGGAGCGCCTGAGCCCTGTAGAAGAACAGCTGTCGGTGCTGCTGGGATCTTGCTGACGTCTCCTTGCTTCCGTAGGGGGCTGAGAACCACCGTCGTCATGGACGCACGCGGGGAGTAGGGATGGCAATGGGTCGGGTTCGGATCGGGTATGGTAAATACCCCCCGTGACAATACCCGCGGGTATTACTCATACCCGCCCGCAACTATACCCGCGGGTAGGATTTTGTACCCGTGCCCGTACCCATCGGGTATCGGGCGGGTATCGGATACCCGCGGGTATAATTACACTCCACACAAATAAAACACATGGTTGACAAATGACAAGGTAGAACAAAAAAACAAGACATAATAAATCTGATTATTGTTACAGGAGCAAGTTGCAAGCAATATATGAGTATATAGAGTTTACACTTGAACAAAACTTTAAAGTATTCAATTCAACAAAACAAGAAAGGTCTCTTATTACACAAACTTGGACTGTTGGGCAGCAAGCCAGCAAAGAACAAAAATAGCATTACAACAATGATATTTTAGGCTTCATCTCTATGGACAGCAAGGATTTTCTTTGGAGTTTGGACAACAACTTGGACAGCAAGTCAGCAACACATGATTTTCTTTGGACAGCAACAGCAAGTCAGCAACACATGTCTTGGTCTTGGACTGTTGGACAGCAACACATAGAGCAGCGCACTGCAGCAACACATTACACATGGAATTAGGCAATTAGCTCAGCTGCAGTGCGCCAGTGCAGGCGTGCAGCAGTGCTGCTACTGCTCAGGCGTGCATCAGTGCTGCTACTGCTTGCTGGCTGCTCAGGCGTGCAGCAGTGCTGCTACTGCTCAAAGCAAAAAAATGATTCAAAAATATAAGTATTACCTTTGTTGAACATCAAGTCATCAACCTATAGAGCATTCAACAGATCAACAATTTGGTTCATCCTGACAAGTAGTGAAATGTACAAGTAAATATAAGTATTCAGTCAATCAAAGCAAAGAAAATAAATGTTAACAAAACCACTATTACCATTTGTTCCTCTTCATCCTCCAAACAAGTTGTTAGTGCATTTATAAAACAAGATTGATCACCTATCATGTCTGCACGAGACCAAGCTTTCATACACATCAAGCCTTCAACTGTTTTTGGAGCAAGTCTACTTCGATGTGGGCTAATTACCCTCCCTCCAGTACTAAAAACAGATACTGATGCCACTGTTGTAACCGGAATTGCCATGATATCCCGAGCAATTTTTCTAAGAGTTGGGTATTTAATTCCCGCGTGTTGCCACCAAGAAATAATGTCAAGCTCTTGAGTTCTTGGAAGTGTTGGCTCTTCCAAATACAAATCTAACTCAGTGCGCATATAGGTTGAAGATGTTTCCGGTTCCTCTGACATGAACTTATCAAATATGCCAAGCATAAGGTCATCACCTTCATTAACGGCAACATTCTTAGTACGTACACCATCAGTTGTTGCCACACCCTCCTTAGGATCTTGGTACTCCAAGACAAGCTCATACAACAAACTCCGAACCCTAGACAACTCACTACTTGTGATTGAACTCTCTTCCCCATAAATGGTGGTAAAGAAAGCTTTCATGAATTTCAATTTAAACCTAGGATCCAAAACTGTAGCTAATTCCATAAGGCCATGCACATCTGACCAGTACTTTTTGAATTTGTCTTTCATCAAGGAAGACATTTGTTCTACCTTTGGGATAGCACTAGTTCTCCATTTCTCAATAGCCAAAAAAATTCCACATATTTTTGGGAAAAAAAATTACTGTCACATAATTGGTTCCTGATAATAGCTCAGTTGCATCAAAGAACATCCTAAGCCTACCACAAAGCTCTTTAGCAAATTCCCAATCCTCTATGGTTGGCTTAAAAGGAGCACAAAGCTTTTCTTTACTTGCTAGGCGATCAAACACTACTTGATAATCAAGTGCGGTGCTAAGCATAATGTAGGTTGAATTCCATCTAGTCTTACAATCGAGAGCTATCCTTCTCTCAAATTTAACATTCATTTGTGTTGCTGTGCGTTCAAAACGCTCATGTCTTTTTGGCGTGGCACACCAAAATCCAACACTATCACGCACCCTTTCAATACCCTCATCCATAACACTCATTCCATCTTTGACTATAAGAGTTATGATATGTGCAGCACAACACATTTGTAACAATTTTCCATCTAGCATGAGAGAGGAAAGGGGCAACTTATCTTGCATGCAACACATCAAATTATCATTAGTGGTGCAGTTGTCAAGAGTCACTGTCGAGACTTTCTTCTCAATTTGCCAATCTTGTAAGACTTCGTAAAGAACATCACTTATAATTTCTCCTGTATGTGGAGCGGGCACATATATGAACCTACAACAATAGTAATAAATGTAAGCACCAAAGAAACTAGAATTTAACCACAAAGATGAACTACAAATAACAGTTACCTCAAAAGAAATGATTTTAGCTTCCATTCATCATCAATGAAATGTATCGTAACCGACATATATCCTTTTTTTGATGATTTGCTGTCCACATATCAGTAGTTACAGCAATCCGAGATTGACACTTTTGGAAGAAATTGATCATAGAACTCCTCTGCACCTCATACATATCTAAAATGTCCTTTTTAATAGTGTTCCTAGACATTGTTTTGAAAAGTGGCTGTAGAGCTGCACAAAATCTCCTAAAACCAACATGATCAACCATTGAAAGTGGATACTCGTGGACACATATCATTATTGCGAGTTCTTTCCTACCAACTTGTTGATCAAAAACATACTTATCAACTATTATTGCTCCATGCTCATCCTTACTCAACTTCAAGGTTGCTTGCTTTAATCCTTTTCTAACTTGTCGTGATTGACAACTTCCAAGATGACTACGCAAATGAGTTGTAACGGCTTTACTATCTCCAACTAATTGCTTTTTACACCAATTACATTGAGCTTTTAATTTACCACCAACAGTTACTTGTTCAAACTCTAGCCAAACATCAGATTTCAGCTTCCTCTTCGTCCCAACAATAACAGTATCATCATCTTCCACAATGACATTATCTATACCTGATTGTGGTGGTGCTGCTGCAGGTGGAGCATTAGTACTTGATGATGGTGTTGGTGTGCCACTAGCAGTAGCATCGCCGGCACTTGATGGGTCTGCACTCGGTGTCGGCGTCGATGTAGGTGTACCAGCAGCATCAGCACGATTGATAGTTGACCGATTTGAGGTCACCCTCCCCCTCCTCGTTGCAGCACCACGTGAAGACAATGGTGGACGATTAGCTTGCGTCCCTGACCGGATCCACTTGTAGGCGCCATGGATGGGCTTGAGATTTGAGAACCACCTCCAGTCCTCCACCTATTTGAGATCAGTGAGACGACAACTGTAAAATATACATGCGAGGGACAGAAATAGCAGCCGGTCCGGCACAGTGTCGCCACTCACCAGTTAGGCAGTCACCAGTCACCACACGGGCAGCAGGGACGTCGGACGCAGGGCGTGCTGTGGACTATGGTGTTGGGCGGGCTGGGCACTGCCGCACTCACCTGGTCGCCTGGATCTTGCTCCTTGCTGGCGGAGTGGCGGTGGCGGGCTGGCGGGAAGGGACTTCGGCAGTCGTACGCCGACGAGGAGCAGGGTCGGCACTTCGGCAGTTGTACGCCGACAAGGAGCAGGGCAGTGCGGCAGGTGGCTGGGGCTGCAGTGCGGCAGCGACAGGTGGCTGGGGCGGCAGTGCGGCAGGACGACAGGACGGCAGCTCGACGCCGTACGCCGACGAGGAGCAGGACAGGAGCTTTCTGCTTTCTGGCGAAGATGCGTGCGGCGGCTGGTGGCTTCTGGCTTGAGTGCTTGACCGCTTGAGTTTGTGCTGTGCGTGAGGTTGAGGTGAGAGAGAAACTAGGGTTGCTGGTGATTGAATAAAAAACATTGTCACATTGGGCTGGGCCGGCCGGTTTCTGGTGGGCTGAAAAAATGAAAACTGAAAATTTCGGATATCTGCCAGGACCCGCGGGTAAAATGTTAAACCCGTACCCGACCCGATTTTATCACGGGTCGGGTATGGATAAAACCCTCGGGTTAAATTTCGTACCCGAACCCAAAACCGACGGATCGGATATCCGTGGATATCCGAACCCGCGGGTAAAATTGCCATCCCTAGCGGGGAGCCATCGTTACTTTCTACCAGGGCGAGCCAGATGGGACGCCGGTCTTGTTCCCCCGTAGCCTGAGCTAGCTAGGGGTAGGGTAATGATGTATCCCCCGCGGCACGGTCGATCCGAGCCCTAGGTCGAGCAAGGCGAAGACTCCTCCTGAGGCTGAGGCCAGGGTCGGGCGAGGACGCGATTCCTCCCGAGGCCAAGGTTGAGGCCGAGCCCTAGGGTCGGGCGAGGCGGAGATCACCTTCCGAGGCTGAGGTTGAGGCCGAGCCCTGGGGTCGGGCGAGGCGGAGCTTCCTGTTGCGCCTGAGGCTGAACTTGGCTGTCGTCAGCCTCACCCTGGTGGGTGGAACAGCAGTCGGAGCGGAGCGAGCGGCGCTGTTTTCCTGTCAGGTCGGACAGCGAAAGGGTGAAGTGACTGCGGTCACTTCGACCATGCCAACTGAGGCACGCATGTTAGGATAAGGTGTCAGGCGATCCTCACATTGAATGCGCCTGCGATACGGTCGGTTGGAGAGGCGATTTGGCCAAGGTTGCTTCTCGACGAAGCCTGCCCGAGCTGGGCCTCGGGCATGCCGAGGGTGTGCCCACTGCCTGAGGAGGCCCTCGGGCGAGACGTAACTTCGTCCGGGACTTCAGCTCCTGCCCGAGGCTGGGCTCGGGCGAGGCGAGATCGCTTCTCTTGGGTAGACGAAGCCTTGACCTGAATCGTGCCCATCAGTCTCTGCAGCTTGTGCTGAAGGTGGTTACCAGCCGTGTATATGAGTGTTGGGGGTACCCCTAATTACGGTACCCGATAGTGGTTTTGAGGCTCAATCACTAAACTGTCGTGAGTATCGCAACGCGTGCGCGTCTCCAATGTCCTAGACACGTGTCCCGCGACCGTGCCGGCAACACGGCCCACTCCGCCATGTCCTCGCGTGAGTGCGTGTTCCAGGTGTCAGCCACCACAGCTGGTCACCTGACGACTCCGGTCCCTCAGTCAAGTCTTAAGGCTGGTCCTTCACCGCTTTCGGTCCATCGACACAAACCCACATGACCTCCACATTTGCTGTCGACCACCGTCCCTATGCTCCATATCTGCACACCTCAAACCGACCGACATGGTTGCACATATATAATCTCACACTCTTGTCAGTCCACTAACTATTCTAGAGTGTTATCCGTTAATAATCATTCATCATCAAATCAAAACAAAAGGGACAAGTCAACCTCGTGTTCGCGCTGATTCTCAAAATCAGCTCGGCCCCAAATGCGCAGCCTTAGTAATGGTGTTATTTAATTAGATCACCTTATTAGGAGTGGTATGTATTTAAATTGTCCCATCTATCCATGATGATGCCGAGACCAAGCGCACATTCTTGCTACCACTAACTGAGACATGACAGAGTGCGAGGCCCATTTTCGAGACGTCTGGTGCGTGGCCCTGGCCCACGCCTAAAGTAACATAAAATCACGTGGAAAACCTTGGTAGCGTGGCAATTCTTTGTGCAGCACTGCCACGAGACCACATCAGACAGCATCTTGGAGACGAAATGGCATGATTAATATTCTCCCTGTCTACCACTCGAAAGGCGCTCCCTTTTTCTGTTCCTGGTCTGGTGTTTAAATAGGCCTTCAAGAAAGGGATACACATACACACTTTCTTCTAATCTTTCTCAACTCAACGGCTTAAGTCTTGAAACCTCAAAACTTGTACGATCACAAACAATGGCTTTCCACCAAAGATCAGTGAGCCTGCCGTCCAAGAGCCTCACCAAGGAGGCCGAAGTCGAGGCCGAACTGCAAAGCCTGGAGGACGCCGCCTCTCCCCCCTCCTCCTCCTCCTCCTCCTCAACCGTCGCGGCGGTGCGCGACGGTCTGACGAGGCTCGGAGACGTGTACGGACACATCGAGGAGATCGTCCACCTCCCCAGTAACCAAGCCTGCACCGTCCAGCAGCAGCGGAAGGAGCTGGACGCGGAGATGGAGCGCTCTCTGGACCTCATCGACCTCTGCAACGCGACGCAGGAGAGCCTCGCCGAGCTGAAGGCCGCCGTCCAGGACCTGCTGGCGGGTCTCAGGAGGAGGGACGACGCGAGCGTCCAGGCCAAGGTCCAGTCGTACGTCCGCCTGGCCAAGAACGCGCGGAAGCAGCTCAGGAAGGCCGGCAGGAGGGCCGCTGCCGCCTCTGGCAGGGAGGAGCGCGAGTGCAGTCTCGTCATCAGGCTGCTGCTCAGGGCCAGGCTGGTCGCTGCCTCCCTCCTCGGCTCGGCGCTGCAGTGCCTCGCGGGCGTGGCGAAGCAGGTGGTGACTCTGACGCCCAGGAGGTCCCTTGTCTCCAAGGCGTTGCAGAGGAGAAGCAAGGCGGTCGTCTGCGAGGAGGGCCAGCCGGCCAGGTGCTGGCGCTGGAGCGCGTCGTCGTTGGAGAGCTTGAGCGTGGAGCGGAGCTTCTGTTCAGGAGGATGGTCCAGACCAGAGTCGCCCTCCTCAACGTCCTTAGCTCGTAGATCCTCCTCGTCTTCATGTGTAGCGCGCGTCCTGCGATTGGCCTCCGCGTTTTAGAGGATCCTCCAATCTACATATGTGTACAGTTTTTGTAGATAGATGTGCAGTATGTAGTGCGATGGAAAGAAAGGAAAAATACAATTTTGATCCAGACAAATTTGTCCTTACTAAATAGTTTGGAAACTAAAATCACCTTCGAAATTAAATGTGATTATAGAGAAAATTAGTTCATTTCCATCTTATTTCCCTCCAATTCCGAAGGAGATTTGAAGTTCCCAAAATAACTCTGAAAGGTAAAATTTTCGACGACTAAAGCCATCGAAAATAAACCCTAAACCGTTAGAAATAACTCATATCTGATGACCAAAAGCTTATGTTTGCATTTGTTACTCGGTCGTAACTGTTCTGTCATTTACACATATGCTTCATGTTTCAGTGATATTTTGAACTGTTTTTTTTGGATTAGCACATGCCACATGGAAGGTAATTTACTAACTGCATGATTGTTTCAGCAATATTGCTGGTCACGCACTAACTAAAGGTAGTGGATTTCTTAAAAAGAATGGTCTTCTTTATGCCTAATGGTTGGATTCTTCAACTGGGCATGTGACCCACGCTTGTTTAGTCCGGTAATGAGCACCCGGCCACGCCCTTGCCCTGTGGTCTGTGGATCACGCCGCCTTGCTCCTCAAACAGCAATGGTCATGTGTTACGGGGTTCCGCCTCACAATTAGTGGCTCTTCTATAAGGTGTTTGTTTGAGATATAATATGTCTATATTATATAGTTCAACAAACTTTAAATTGACATTTAGGGTGTGCTTGACAAATTTTCAATATTAGCTAGAGATGTTATTTCAGTTCATGTTTCAACAGTATCTTCCGAGTCTGCTTTCAGTCTTTGTGGCAGGATCATCGAGGAACGACGACGGCGATTAGCCCCAGAGATGGTTGAGATGCTCCTTTGCATTAAGGACTGGGAGCTAGGTGATGCAAGAGCTCAACACTCTGCCTAGGATAAAGAATTAGAAGATGCATTTGAAGGACTGTATCTTGATGAGGTGGAGCAACCTAAGACTTAGGGTCTTAGGACTGTATCTTCATGTTTCATTCATTTCATCCATCATCCATGTAATATGTAGTACTCAACAACGAACAATATATAAGAGCTGGGACTGTACTCTTTTCCTTTCTAGGGTTTTCTCACGAGGTGTGAGTTTTTACCTAGAAAGGTTTTAAACGAGACAGTCATTGCACAAACAGCTCTTTTAAGTATAATTTATGTTGAATTATGTGTGCCTGCTGCTGTCTGTTGTAGTGTTGTGTGCCTGTAATTTTATTTGTGCTGCTATCTGTTGTAGTGCTGTCAGCTGTGTGCCTGTAATTTGATCTGTGTTGCTGTCTGTTGTAGTGTTGTGTGCCTGTAATTTGATTTCTGCACTTGTGCTAATTTATCTGTGCGCAGTGCACATTCGAAAACGGGCTCGGGCCGACACGACCCTGTTTTCAGGTCGGGCTATCCGGGCCAGCCCGACACATTTAGGCCCGCGTCGTGTCGGACCCGTTCAGTATTTCAAGCCCGCGGGTCAGTATGGCCCGATCCGGTTTACCTGGCGTGCCTGGCGGGCTGGGCCCAAAACAGGCCTGGCTTCATCGGAGCCGGGCCGGGTGGCCCGTTTGGCCATCTCTACCTGTGGATCACACTGGCTTGCTCCTCAAACAACAATGGTCATGTGTTACGGGGTTCCGCCTCACAATTAGTGGCTCTTCTACAAGGGTGTTTGTTTGAGATATAATATGTCTATATTATATAATCCAACAAATTTTAAATTGACATTTAGGGTGTGTTTGTTTCGCTTCTAAATTATATAAGTTAAATTATAATGAAAGGATAAGAGAATAAAATATCATTTTAGGAACACAAATAAGTTAAAATAAGCTAGTGTTAGGTAACTTATTTTAGTTTATTTATAATCCAAAGGTGACATTTTACTTTTTTATCTTTCCACTATAATCCAAATTATATAATTTTGGATGTAAACAAACAAAACCTTAGTTTAGAATTTGTTAGATTATATAATCTAGACATATTATAATACTAAACAAACATCGACTATGTCTACTCATCGAAACAAACAGAGTGCATCTATACGAGTGATGACAACATGTTAGAGAGACGCAGGGTGCAGGTACGTAACAACCTTGGTGGCCCTGCAAATGAAGGTACGTGCTCAATTCAGTGTTCGACCAGTTTGATCATCTTACCTTGGTTTGGAACACTTGTAAAGTTGGCATTCTTTTGGGGTCCATCAGTGGGTAAAGCTTTAATTGTTGAGCTAATGATTTAAGAAACCTAGAGCTTAAAAGACAACAAATTCGACGAGCTCAACATATAATAGTAATAGAGGATAATAATTGTTTTGAGGGTTCACAAATGAGGAAATACATCAAGAGCAGGACCAGCCTCCTCACTTTGAAGCATCTATCGAAAGGATCTACATGGCTAGGTGAAAGTCGCCTAAAGGGGGGGTGAATAGGCAAATCTGAATTTTACAATCTATAAGTCGGGTTAGCTTTAGAAATAAAAGCGAGTCCGAAAGAGAGGGCGAAAACAAATCAACTAAAGAAATAGAGCGGATGACACGGTGATTTGTTTTACCGAGGTTCGGTTCTTGCAAACCTACTCCCCGTTGAGGTGGTCACAAAGACCGGGTCTCTTTCAACCCTTTCCCTCTCTTAAACGGTCAACTAGACCGAGTGAGCTTTTCTCCTTAATCAACGGGTCACTTAGACCCCTTACAAGGACCACCACAACTTGGTGTCTCTAGCTTGATTACAAGTTGCTTGAGAACAAGAATGGAGGAAGAATAAAAATGATCCAAGCGACAAGAACTCAAATGAACACAAATATTTCTCTCTCTCACTAGTCACTAATTGTTTGGAGTGATTCCGGACTTGGGAGAGGATTTGATCTCTTGTTTGTGTCTCGGAGTGAAGTCTAGAGCTCTTGTATTGAATGCAATGGCTAAAAACTTGGATACCTTGAAGTGTGGTGGTTGGGGGTATTTATAGCCCCAACCACCAAAATGGCTGTTGGGGAGGCTGTCTGTCGATGGGCGCATCGGACAGTCCGGTGCGCCACCGGACACTGTCCGATGCGCCAGCCACGTCACCCAACCGTTAGGGTTCGACCGTTGGAGCTCTGACAGCTGGGACCACCGGACATTCACTGTTCACTGTCCGGTGCGCCTTCTGGCGCCTGCTCTGACTCTGCGCGAACTTTCCACGCACTGTAGCGTTCACTGTTCACTTTTGCAGATGACCATTGGCGCAGTAGCCGTTGCTCTGCATGGCACACCGGACAGTCCGGTGAATTATAGCGGAGTGGCTCTCCAAAAACCCGAAGCTGAGCAGTTCAGAGTTGATCTCACTGGTGCACCGGACACTGTCCGGTGGTGCACTGGACACTGTCCGATGGCACACCGGACAGTCCGGTGCGCCAGAGCAGGGCAGCCTTCGGTTGGTTTTGCTCCTTTCTTTTTGAACCCTATCTTGGACTTTTTATTGGTTTGTGTTGAACCTTTAGCACCTGTAGAACTTATAATCTAGAGCAAACTAGTTAGTCCAATTATTTGTGTTGGGCAATTCAACCACCAAAATCATTTAGGAAAAGGTTTGACCCTATTTCCCTTTCACTAGGCTCCTAGAGGAGGTAAAGAGACTATTTTTTTGAATAACAGGTAAAGAGACTATGACATCGTGTGTGACGAAACATTGCATTAGATTAAAATTAGTTTTGCAAAGTGACTAACATAATATTGAATATTATATATGTCTGCAAATATGTGTTTTTCATGTGAGTGGTGGTGTTGTATAGATTGAACTTAAGTCAAGTCATAGACTTATGCTCGTACTCGGCTATATGGATTGTGGATGTGAAGGTGTTAGTTGAGGTGAAACGTGATCGGTGACGACGCAAGCTAGTTTTGGGTGCTAAGTTCAGGAGGAGCTGTGGAATAGCAACTAGGTTTTGGAACTAAATTCACAGATGAACTGAGGTTCTTGGTTGAAAAGTTGTTGAGAGGGACGTTCAGACCCAACATGGAAACTTATATGAAAGGTCTAAGGAAAAAGGAAAAAAAAGAAGGCTACTAGTCAAGCGAAGCCAGCCGTGACCAGCCATGGCTAGCCAGGGGGAACATCATCCAAGGAGCAAAATCATTTAGGAAAAGGTTTGACCCTATTTCCCTTTCAATCTCCCCCTTTTTGGCGATCGATGCCAACACAAACCAAAGCAAATATATAAGTGCAGAATTGAACTAGTTTGTATAAGGCAAGTGCAAAGGTTGATTGGAATTAAACCAATTTACATTTTCATAAGATATGCATGGATTGCTTTCTTTCTTTTAACATTTTGGACCACACTTGCACCACTTGTTTTGTTTTGGCAAATCCTTTGGAAATTCTTTTTCAAAGTCTTTTGCAAATAGTCAAAGGTATATGAATAAGATTTCGAGAAGCATTTTCAAGTTTTGAAATTTTCTCCCCCTGTTTCAAATGATTTTCCTTTGACTAAACAAAACACCCCCTTAATGAAATTCTCCTCTTAGTGTTTAAGAGGGTTTTACAAATTGAAAGAAGATTAAATATTTTAGATACCAATTTTGAAAAACTCCTCCTTAATATATAGATATCAATTGAGATAGAATTTCTTGGAGGAATACTAATTCCAAAGATACCAATTGAAAAAACATTTAACAATTTAAACTTGTTTCGAAAAATTGGCATGGTGATGCGGCCCTTTTGCTTTGGGCTAAAACTCTCTCCCCCTTTTGCATAAATCGCCAAAAACAGAGTCTTTAGAGCCCTTTTTAAATTTTCTCCCCCTTTGGCAAACAATATATGAGTGAAGGATTATACCAAAGTGGAGAGCGATGCGGAGTGACGGCGAAGGGTAAATAATACGATGGAGTGGAGTGGAAGCCTTGTCTTCGCCGAGGACTCTATTTCCCTTTCAATCTATGACTTAGCATAAGAGTTGACTTGAAAACACATTAGTCATAGGACATGAAAGAGATATGATCAAAGGTACATAAATGAGCTATGTGTGCACGGAATCAATCAAAGTTCCTAAAATCAAGAATGTTTAGCTCATTCCTAAGTTTGGTAAAGGTTTTCTCATCTAGTGGTTTGGTAAAGATATCGGCTAATTGTTCTTTGGTGCTAACATAAGCAATCTCAATATCCCCTTTTTATTGATGATCCCTCAAAAAAAGTGATACCGAATGGCTATGTGCTTAGTGCGGTTGTGCTCAACGGGATTATCCGCCATGGTTACCCCCTTATGAATATCGCCGAGGATGGAGTTCACGGGGTGATCTCGTTGAATCACTTGGTGGACTCTTGGGTGTGGCGGTCTTGGACCCTGATCATCTTCCTTGTCTTGATCATTAGCATCTCCCCCTTGATCATTGTCCTCCTCTTGAGGTGGCTCCTCTTGATCTTCATTTTCATTATCTTGAGCTTGATCTTCGTCTTGAGTTGGTGGACATGCTTGCATGGAAGATGATGGTTGATCTTGTGCTTGTGTGGGCTCTTCGGATTCCTTAGGACACACATCCCTAATGGATATGTTCCTTAGCGCGATGCATGGAGCCTCTTCATCATCTAGCTCATCAAGATCAACTTGCTCTACTTGAGAGCCATTAGTCTCATCAAACACAATGTCACAAGAAACTTCAACTAGTCCAGTGGACTTGTTAAAGACTCTATATGCCCTTGTGTTTGAATCATATCCTAGTAAAAAGCCTTCTACAGCCTTAGGAGCAAATTTAGATTTTCTACCTCTTTTAACAAGAATAAAACATTTGCTACCAAAGACTCTAAAATATGAAACATTAGGCTTTTTACCGGTGAGGAGTTCATAGGATGTCTTCTTGAGGATTCGGTGAAGGTAGAGTCGGTTGATGGCATAGCAAGCGATGTTGATTGCTTCCGCCCAAAACCGATCCGCAATCTTGTACTCATCAAACATGGTCCTCGCCATGTCAAGTAGAGTTCTATTCTTCCTCTCCACTACACCATTTTGTTGTGGTGTGTAGGGAGAAGAGAACTCATGCTTGTGCCCTCGTCCTCAAGAAAGCCTTCAATTTGAGAGTTCTTGAACTCCGTCCCATTGTCGCTTCTAATCTTTTTGATCCTTAAGCCGAACTCATTTTGAGCCCGTCTCAAGAATCCCTTTAAGGTCTCTTGGGTTTGAGATTTTTCCTGCAAAAAGAACACCCAAGTGAAGCGAGAATAATCATCCACAATAACTAGACAGTACTTACTCCCGCCGATGCTTATGTAAGCTATCGGGCCGAATAGATCCATGTGGAGTAGCTCAAGTGGCCTGTCGGTCGTCATGATGTTCTTGTGTGGATGATGAACACCAACTTGCTTCCCTGCTTGACATGCGCTACACACCCTATCTTTCTCAAAATGAACATTGGTTAGTCCCAAAATGTGTTCTCCCTTTAGAAGCTTGTGAAGATTCTTCATCCCAACATGGGCTAGTCGGCGATGCCAGAGCCAACCCATATTAGTCTTAGCAATTAAGCAAGTGTCGAGTTTAGCTCTAGTGAAAAATCAACTAAGTATAGCTGACCCTCTAACACTCCCTTAAATGCTATTGAATCATCACTTCTTCTAAAGACAGTAACACCTATATCCGTAAAAAAAGTTGTAACCCATTTTGCATAATTAAGAAACAAAAAGCAAATTGTAATCTAAAGAATCTACAATAAAAACATTGGAAATAGAATGGTCAGGAGATATAGCAATTTTACCAAGTCCTTTGACCAAACCTTGATTTCCATCCCCGAATGTGATAGATCTTTGGTGATCATGGTTTTTCTCGTAGGAGGAGAACATCCTTTTCTCCCCAGTCATGTGGTTTGTGCACCCACTATCAATGATCCAACTTGAGCCCCCAGATGCATAAACCTACAAAACAAGTTTAGGCCTTGTTCTTAGGTACCCAAACGGTCTTGGGTTCTTTGACATTAGAAACAAGCACCTTGGGTACCCAAACACAAGTCTTTGAGCCCTTGTGTTTGGCCCCAACATATTTGGCAACTACTTTGCCTGATTTGTTAGTTAAAACATATGAAGCATCAAAAGTCTTAAATGAAACAGTAGGCTCATTTGATGCAGTAGGAGTTTTCTTTTTAGGCAATTTAACATGAGTGGATTGCCTAGAACTAGATGCCTCACTCTTATACATAAAAGCATGATGAGAGCCAGAGTGAGATTTCCTAGAATGAATTCTCCTAATCTTATGTTCGGGATAACTTGCAGGATATAAAATATAGCCCTCATTATCCTGAACCATGGGAGCTTTGCCCTTAACAAAGTTAGACAGTTTCTTAGGGGCATTAAGCTTGACATTGCCTCCCTGTTGGAAGCCAATGCCATCCTTAATGCCAGGGCGTCTCCCACTATAGAGCATACTTCTAGCAAATTTAAATTTTTTATTTTCTAAGTCATGCTCATTAATTTTAGCACTAAGTTGAGCTATGTGATCATTTTGTTGTTTAATTAAAGCTAGGTGATCATGGATAGCATCAACATTAATGTCTTTACATCTCATGCAAATAGAAACATGCTCGACGGTGGATGTAGATTGTTTGCAAGCATTTAATTCATCAATCTTAGCATGTAACATGGCATTCTCATTTCTAAGATTGGAAATAGAAACATTGCAAAAATTTAAATCCTTAGCCTTAGAAATTAATTTATCATTCTCAATCTTAAGGCTAGAAAGAGATTCATTCAGCTTGTCAATCTTAGCAATCAAACTAGCATTATCATTTTTAAGTTTGACAAGAGAATCATCACAAACATTTAATTTCTCAACCTTGGCAATTAATTTAGTGTTCTCATTCCTAAGGTTGGAGAAAGTGTCATGGCAAATGCTAAGCTCATTAGTCAATTTTTCACATTTTTCTATCTCCTGAGCATAAGCATTTTTAACCTTAACATGCTTTTTGTTTTCCTTAATAAGGAAGTCCTCTTGGCTATCCAAAAGTTCATCCTTCTCATGAATAGCACTAATCAATTCATTTAACTTCTCCTTTTGTTGCATGTTTAGGTTGGCAAAAAGTGTAAGCAAATCATCCTCATCATCACTAGAGCTAGCCTCATCACTAGATGTTGCATATTTAGTTGAAGCTCTAGATTTTACCTTCTTCTTTTTGTCGTCCTTTGCCATGAGGCACTTGTGGCCGATGTTGGGGAAGAGGAGGCCCTTGTTGACGACGATGTTTGCGGCGTCCTCGTCGGAGGCGGAGTCGGTGGAGCTCTCATCGGAGTCCCATTCCCGACAAACGTGGGCATCGCCGCCCTTCTTCTTGTAATACCTCTTCTTCTCCTTCTTCTTTCCCCTCTTGTCGTCGCCCCTGTCACTATCACTTGATAATGGACATTTAGCAATAAAGTGACCGGGCTTACCACACTTGTAGCAAACCTTCTTGGAACGGGGTTTGTAGTCTCTCCCCTTCCTTTGCTTGAGGATTTGGCGAAAGCTTTTGATGATTAGTGCCATCTCCTCATTGTCGAGCTTGGAGGCATCGATGGGGAGCCTACTTGACGTAGACTCTTCTTTCTTCTCCTCCGTCGCTTTGAATGCGATCGGTTGCACCTCGGGTGTGGAGGTGGTGCCTCGCTCGATGATTTGTTTGGAGCCTTTGATCATCAACTCAAAGCTCACAAACTTCCCTATAACCTCCTCGGGAGACATTAGCTTGTATCTAGGATCACCACGAATTAATTGAACTTGTGTAGGATTAAGAAAAACGAGTGATCATAGAATACCTTAACCATTTCATGGTCATCCCATTTTGTGCTCCCGAGGTTGCGCGCTTGATTCACCAAGGTCTTGAGCCGGTTGTACATGGCTTGTGGCTCCTCCCCTTGGTTAAGCATGAATCGACCGAGCTCCCCCTCGATCGTTTCCCGCTTGGTGATCTTGGTCACCTCATCTCCTTCGTGTGCGGTCTTGAGCACGTCCCAAATTTCTTTGGCACTCTTCAACCCTTGCACCTTATTATACTCCTCTCGACTTAGAGAGGCGAGGAGTATAGTAGTGGCTTGGGAGTTGAAATGCCGGATTTGGTCGACCTCCTCCGAATCATAGTCCTTGTCCCCTTCCTTCAGTACCTGCGCTCCATACTCAATAATATCCCATATGATTTTGTGGAGTGAGGTTATATGATGCCTCATTTTATCACTCCACATAGAATAATCTTTATCGTAAAAAACCGGTGGTTTGCCTAATGGGATGGAAAGTAATGGAGTATGTTTGGAAATGTGAGGATAGTGGAGGGGCATCTTACTATACTTCTTGCGCTCATGGCGCTTAGAAGTGGCGGATGCCAATTCGGAGCTGGAGGTGGAGGGCGACGAAGAGTCGGTCTCGTAGTAGACCACTTTCTTCATCTTCTTCTTGTCACCTCTCTGTTGTGACTTGATGGAGGAAGAGGATTCCACCTTGTGCTTGTGGGCGGACTCCCTCGAATGGGTTCTCCCCGAGCTTGCGGACTTGTCGCTGCTGGTCCCAATCTCCCTCTTGGCAGATGCTCCCGACATCACTTTGAGTGGTTAGACACTAATGAAGTACCAGGCTCCGATACCAATTGAAAGTCGCCTAGAGGGGGGCGTGAATAGGCAAATCTGAATTTTACAATCTACAAGTCGGGTTAGCGTTAGAAATAAAAGCGAGTCCGAAAGAGAGGGCGAAAACAAATCAACTAAAGAAATAGAGCGAATGACATGGTGATTTGTTTTACCGAGGTTCGGTTCTTGCAAACCTACTCCTTGTTGAGGTGGTCACAAAGACCGGGTCTCTATCAACCCTTTCCCTCTCTCAAACGGTTACCTAGACCGAGTGAGCTTTTCTCCTTAATCAACGGGTCACTTAGTCCATTACAAGGACCACCACAACTTGGTGTCTCTTACTTGATTACAAGTTGCTTGAGAACAAGAATGGAGGAAGAAGAAAAGCGATCCAAGCGACAAGAACTCAAATGAACACAAATATCTCTCTCTCACTAGTCACTAATTTTTTCGAGTGATTCCGGACTTGGGAGAGGTTTTGATCTCTTGTTTGTGTCTTGGAGTGAAGTCTAGAGCTCTTGTATTGAATGCAATGGCTGAAAACTTGGATACCTTGAAGTGTGGTGGTTGCGGGGTATTTATAGCCCCAACCACCAAAATGGCCGTTGGGGAGGTTGTCTATCGATGGGCGCACCGGACAGTCTGGTGCGCCACCGGACACTGTCCGGTGCGCCAGCCACGTCACCCAACCGTTAGGGTTCGACCGTTGGAGCTCTGACAGCTGGGACCACCAGACAGTCCGGTGGTGCACCGGATAGTCACTATTCACTGTCCGGTGCGCCTTCTGGCGCTTGCTCTGACTCTGCGCGAACTGTCCGCGCACTGTAGCGTTCACTGTTCACTTTTGCAGACGACCGTTGGTGCAGTAGCCGTTGCTCCGCATGGCACACCGGACAGTTCGGTGCTACACCGGACAGTCCGGTGAATTATAGCAGAGTGGCTCTCCAAAAACCCGAAGCTGAGCAGTTCAGAGTTGATCTCCCTGGTGCACCGGACACTGTCCGGTGGTGCACTGGACACTGTCCGGTGCGCCAAACCAGGGTAACCTTCGGTTGGTTTTGCTCCTTTCTTTTTGAACCCTATCTTGGACTTTTTATTGGTTTGTGTTGAACCTTTGGCACCTGTAGAACTTATAATCTAGAGCAAACTAGTTAGTCCAATTATTTGTGTTGGGCAATTCAACCACCAAAATCATTTAGGAAAAGGTTTGACCCTATTTCCCTTTCACTAGGCTCCTAGAGGAGGTAAAGAGACTATTTTTTTGAATAACAGGTAAAGAGACTATGACATCGTGTGTGACGAAACATTGCTTTAGATTAAAATTAGTTTTGCAAAGTGACTAACATAATATTGAATATTATATATGTCTGCAAATATGTGTTTTTCATGTGAGTGGTGGTGTTGTATAGATTGAACTTAAGTCAAGTCATAGACTTATGCTCGTACTCGGTTATATGGATTGTGGATGTGAAGGTGTTAGTTGAGGTGAAACGTGATCGGTGACGACGCAAGCTAGTTTTGGGTGCTAAGTTCAGGAGGAGCTGTGGTATAACAACTAGGTTTTGGAACTAAATTCACAGATGAACTGAGGTTCTTGGTTGAAAAGTTGTTGAGAGGGACGTTCAGACCCAACATGGAAACTTATATGAAAGGTCTAAGGAAAAAGGAAAAAAAAAAGAAGGCTACTGGTCAAGTGAAGCCAGCCGTGACCAGCCATGGCTAGCCAGGGGGAACAACATCCAACCAAGGAGCTAGTAGGTTTGACCAACAGCGACTCGCATGGAGCAGCTCAAGCCAGCTTGGCTTAGTGTAGTACTTGGCCAAGAGGCTATTGTCATAGGAAATCGGTGACGAGCGTCCAGACGGTCGACACACGTGAAGCTAGTAGATATGTTGCTATTGCGACCGTCTCTCCTGAATATAGCTGGTAGAGAGTAAACTCCAGTAGAGTGGCGGAATGCACCTGCCTAATCCTAAGAATAGAGCCAACCTAGGGTTTGCCTGATTAGATGGATGAACACTAGAACACACAAGAATTTAGAGTGGTTTGGTCCGCCGGAGCATAATACCCTACTCCACCGTGAGTTGTATTGCTTAGAGCTTGAGAAAGCTTGGGTTTGGATGGAGATGTCTCCAAAGGAGTTCGAGTGAGGATGTTCCCGTGCTCGGGAGAGCTTGTCCATCCTTTGGGTTCAAGCGAGCGTGTCCCCATGCAACACATGTGCCCTCCCCTTTTATAGCCTAAGGGGAACACATACAAGGAAGATGGACCCTGACAAGTGGGCCCAGGAATACAATAATATGGAGCGTGGAGCAGCGAATAGAGCTAGTGGATCAAGGACTTCTCCTGCGGCGGCCAGATATCTTCTCTTGGTCACCGTGCGAATTCTCTGACCAGGTTCACCTTCGCCCTGTCTCTTTAGCGTGTGGGCGAAGGCTCTAGTGTAGGCTACGACGTAGATTGGTATGCCATTGTGCGTAGGGGGTACATGGACGGTGTTGATCTGTCCCCTCCGTCTGTCTCCTCTATCTATCTATATAGTGAGAATAATAGAAGTCATGATGAGAGTTGCCCATACGTGGCGCAATGAGTCAATGGTCTCACCTCGATAATGCATGGGTTACTAACACAGCCCAGGCCTTACGAACTGCGCACGCCTCCTGCATTAAATGAAGGGTGCACGCCTCCTACCACTGGTGTGGACAGGTGTGCATCCTGCTAGCATTTAATGCGAGTGATCCCTATGCCAGAGGCTCACATCATGCGCCATAGACCACGTGGCAGCACCATATCCCCGCCTAAGTGGAGAGTAGGGGCTGGAGTGCGTGTAGAAGTGGCAGCCTCAGACCTCCCCTGGCTGGGGAACTAGAGGGCACTTGTGGAGGTCCGCTTCCCATCTGTAATATCCCGGACACATAGCAGCACCAGACCTCCCCTGAGTAGAGGTCCAGATGACATACGTAGGGGTCCAGGACTGCCCCACGAGGATCCAGCCCTAGGCTGCAGTGACATCGACTTGGTGTCTGGTGGCCCCGTAGGACGAGGCCGGACTTTGAGTCGAGGTAGACTACCCGTCACTATGTGGCTATGGATAACCACAAGGGTCCCGCCTTGACCCAGCAGGAATGGGTACCCTAGTTTTGGGGTACCGACAGAGGCCGCCAGGCTCACCTCGGGTGAGGTGGCAAACCCGCAGGTCGGGCATAATTGTGCTTTGCTCCAAGCATGTTGATCACAAGTGGCGTGCAACGGCTCCGTGCTTGCGTCCTCCATGCAAAGTGGTTCACCTGGTGATACTTTGCCACTAATGCAAAGACAAAACTAGGAGCAAATAGTTCTTTCATGGGTTAGCACACTTGAACTGTGTGACGTACACTAGTAGACCGGGTTTATGGGCTAGACCCCACCAGACTGGACCTCGCGTAAGCGCTGCTTGGCTTAAAGGCAAGATTTTTCCTATACTGGCCCCCATGTACATTGGCACTCTAGGAGGTAGACTTGAATGTCTGAGGCTACCATCAAACCATAGGTCGGTCTTGAATATGGTTCAATACCAACTGCATAGTAGCGTACCCACGGAACCCTTACTTTGTTGCATTCAATTTTTCAAATCATGTAACTGGACCCTGCCGAGTCTAGTTTCGGGAAATAGCCCTTAAGTTTGGATGAGGTTTGGACCTCTAGGGACCCATTCCAAGGTACTAGGATAGTTGTTCTAGGGTGGTGGAGGGTATAGGCTTATAGTATGGAACCAGGATAAGCGGCTACCTAGCTCTGGACCACCACCAAGAATGTGGACCTTTCTCCTGGACCAAGCTCCTAGTAATCCGATCCCCATTCAGCATCAAGTGGGGTCCCAAACTAAGCGTCAAGCTAGTTACATAATTTAGATTTCATGATAACAACAACAGTTTGGGCCCGCGTGAGGGGTAGAGGAAACAATATGTGTAAATTAAAACAGGAAAAGGAATCAATACATAAGGATTGAACTGAGAGCAAATTCTTCCTTTATAACTGGATACATGAGATCTGTGCGATGGACACCAGAGACCGGGCTTAGGGCAAAGCTCACCAGGTCGGGTCGGGTTTATGAGGGAGGACCTCATCGGACTGGACCACAGATAAATGCTATCATATTACAAAGGAAGACTTCATTCTCATACTACCTTACGGGTAGAATGTACGTGGCTGACCTATCTATCCGAGCGATGTCGAATGTTGGGCCCCAGCCCGTGTTGTCTCCATGTGGGTCGAGGACGGAGCTCCGGTGGCCGACAGCGGCAACCTCGAACACCATGGAGGTTGCTCGGTGTCGACATAGTGGGCCACACAGGTTTTGGTGCTGCCCTTGAAAGCCCACTGGTGCATGTGGTAGGACCCATGCCCCCCCGTAGTTAGCAAGCCGCCTCCGACGATATCAGGTTGACGAAGGAATAGCCCTTGTTGGCCTCCTTCCTGAAATCCAAGGGGAGGTAGAGAAAACCATAATGCTGACCTTGACCCTACCTAGCGCGCAAAATGTCAGAGAGTAAACTCCAGCCGGGTGGTGAAATGCACCTGCCTAATCTTAAGAACAGGGGCAACCTAGGGTTTGCCTGATGGGATGAACGAACATAAGAACACATAAGGATTTAGAGTGGGTTGGGCCACCGGTGCATAATACCCTACTCCATTGCGAGTTGTATTGCTGAGAACTTGAGAAAGTTTAGATCTGGATGGAGATGTCTCCATGGGAGTTCGAGTGAGGATGTCCCCGAGCTCGGAGAGCTCATCCGCCCCCAGGGTTCAAGCGAGCGTGTCCCCTTGCAACACATGTGCCCTCCCTTGTATAACTTAAGGGGATCATGTACATAGGAGCTAGACCCTAACAAGGGGCCCAAGAATACAATAATATGGAGCGTGGAGCAGTGAATAGAGCTGGTGGACTGAGGTCTTCTCATGCAATGGGCAAATATCTTCTCTTAGGGCTAGCTCAAACTGGCCGCTCTCAGGATTTCTCGGGCGCGTTGGCTAAAAATCACCGGATAGTCTGGTGTGCACTGGACATGTCCGGTGGGCCAGGCGACCAACGACTCTTCGATCTCGCCAACAGTCGACCGTGTGATCGGCGCTGGCTACGTCAGCATGGTAACGTCTGGGAGGATCACTAGACATGGTCGGTGTGCCACCGGACAGTTCAGTGCCCACCCGTAAAGGAAGGCGACCAATCAGACGATACGGTGGACATGGTAGGCAGAGTGTCTGGTGCGGCACCGGACGGTCCGGTGCACCCGCGGACAGAAGGCAATCTGCGCCTTCCAAATGAAGGAGCAACAACGCCTTGGCCCCTTGGGGCTATAAAAGAGGCCCCTATGCGCCTCTACCAACACACCAATCATTCCTAGAGCACACTACAACTCCGAGGCTTTGCGACCACGTTGTTTGAAGTGTTTGAGAGATTTGAGCGTGTTTCTAAGCTGCAACTCTGTCATTCTTGTTCTTGCGCTCTCTCTTTATCTTGTGTACGTGTTGTTGTTGTGGTTGTGCTCTTTCGTGTGTACTCTACTCCCTCCCTTACTCCATTTTTTGATTGAGATCACTTGTGTATGGCATGAGAGACTCCAATGTGTGAGGATTCCTCACAAACGTGATTGAGTTATAAGGAAGACATATGTGGCACTCAAGTTTGATCTTTGGATCACTTGAGAGGGGTTGAGTGCAACACTTGACCAAAGGAGGTCACCACAACATGGAGTAGGCATTAGTCGAACCACGGTAAAAATCGTTGTCTCATGTCCCTTTTCTTTATTGCGATAATTGTCTTCTTGAGTTTTCATATTCACTTGGAATATTTCTCCTAGTTTAATACTCATCTCAAGGGAGCAATTAAGTGAAGAGTTCTCATCTCTCTTCTCTATACTCTCAAACTTAGTTTTATTTACTTTAACCCATATTAGAGACAAAGTTTGTGTTGTTTTGAGCAAAATTTATAGGATCACTTATTCACTGCCATCTAGGTGCTCTCAATTAGTACCAGAGTCATTCTCTTCATCAAGGGACCAACTGCCCGAAGAGATGGATTCTAAAGGCAAGGGGAAGGTGACCGACGAGAAAGATGAGATCCCCTCCAACGAAACACCCAAGGGAGAGACTATCAACTCTGGGTCCGGTAATAAGAAGGACGAGAAGAAGAAGTGCATCAAGAAGATAGTATACTACGATAGCGACACTTCTTCATCTTCACCAAGGGAGAATGACGAATCATCCTCTACAAAGGAAAAACATGTCAAACAAAACTATTCTAATACCTCTTTTAATTATTCTCGTATTCCTTACAATGCCAATTCTCATTTTTCTGTCTATTCCTATTGGCGAGCCTCCTCACTTTGATGGGGAGGATTATTCCACCAATGCATAGATAGTGATGATGAGAATTTTAATGCTATTCATGCTCAAGAAATGATTCACAAGAATACCTAGGCCATTACTGTGCTTTTAGCCTCTTTATGCAGGGATGAATACAACAAGGTTAGTGGCTTGGACAATACAAAGGAAATATGGGATACCCTCAAGATCTCTTATGAGGGCAACGACATCACCATGATTACCAAGATGGAGTTGGTGGAAGTCGAGCTGGGGAGGTTCACCATGAAGAGAGGGGAAGATCCAACTGAAACGTACAATAGGTTCAAGACCCTTGTCAACAAGATTCGAAGCTATGGGAGAATAAGATGCACGAATCATGACATCGTGCACCTAATACTAAGGCCATTTACCCTTATTGATCCTAATCTTGTAAATCTTATTTGTGAGAATCCCAAGTACACCAAAATGTCGCTCGAATAAATACTTAGAAATTTGTAAGCAGGCGCATGATGGCAAAGGAGGCGAGATACGTCGACGACATCGCCAACGGACCTCTTCCTCACTACGAGCCGCAACCCGTTGCTCTCAAAGCGACGACCAACAAGGAGGCGCTCCCCGATAAGGTGGTGCAAATTGAGACAACTGGTCTTAATGAGGACGAGATAGCGCTTGCAATCAAGCAGTTGTGAACGCTCACTTGTTCACAATCTAACATTGGATCACCATCTAACAGTCGTGAACGCTCGCTTGTATGCTTGTAAATAAGAGCCGCTTCTGCGCCTGTTATTAGATGCTTGTATAATCTATAAGGTGAATTATATATGCCTTGTTTGTTTCATTTTATGATTATATAATACAACATATAGATCATATAAGTATGTAATGACCTGCTTATAGATTATCATAATCTAAACATTTATATTATATAATCCATCTAATAATCTGTATTTTCTATGTGTCACTTACCTTATTTAAGTTAGATTATATAATTTAGAGGATAAATAAATAGAGCCATAATCTTGGACGAAACAAAGAGAGCCTTAATCTCTCTCAATTCCCTTAGTTCCCATTGCATCCGAGCAAGCCTAAGTGCCCGTTCGGTTCTTCTAGAATACTTTAATAGATTGGTTCCGGATTGGAATAGTTCATAAATTTGTATTAGCTTGATGAGTTGGAATGATTCTGGCCTCCAATCCGGACTAAACGAACAGAGCCTAAATGAATTTAAAATCCCTAATAAGCAAAACTCTTTCTAATTTCTTATAATTTATCAATTCCACGTCCACGTGGAATAACTGAAGGCTAATATAGACAATCGTGATCCCATATTATTAAGGTAGAATTTGGTTGAGCACTTGTAATGGTAACGTTAATGTAATTAAATAAGAGTGGTATCTATTATCATGGAAATGAAAAGCGCCAATTGTTTGGATAAACCTGGTAACGTTTTCCATTTCCTTTACGTTGTTTGGATGGTCCTAGAGGTAATGAAGCCTAACAGCCGCACATAGGAGCAAACATGTGCTACTAGTAGAGCACATAGCAGTGAAATTGGGCAGCCGTACCGATCGAAGCCAACTTCAGCTGCACATAGCACACCGTGTGAGAATTGAAGTTCAATATGCCCTTAACTCTGAAACTAATCAAGTGATAAATATGCACTCTCAAGTGATTGTGCTATGCATAATGAGAACCAAGAAATTAATCAAGTCGCTGGGATGTAAAACCCGAGAAAACAACAATCAAATGACATATGTAAAACCTAAGAAAACAACAATCAGAAAGTAGCACTGTCATGTGAATGAAAACTACAGGTTACCTTGTGAAGATAAAACTTTGTAGTCTCTATGCGAACAATGATGTCGCTCACCAATTCAGATGTCGCAATACTGCAAGATTAAACAGATCTCATTAGTAGAGGAGTGGAAAACAACAAGATAACAAAAGAAAATTGATGCTTACAATTTGAAGTACAAACTTTGGATTAGTATTCGAATCTGATTGTCTTATTGAGCAAAAGAACCTTTTTCTACAACAGTAAGCCAATATATGGAGGAAGTTGACATGAAACTCCAAATGAAGCATCCTAAAATAAGCTCCACCCTGAGTTCCTCTTGTATTCTATGCATATTAGTCAGCCACTAATGAGCGGTAAAAACTGATGTGAGAATTCAAGTTCAGTATATGCCCTTAACTCTGAAAAACCGATGTGAGAATTTTGCAGGAAAAAACAGCACCAAATCTAGGCCATGTCGGCACCAAACTGATGTGAGTTTATTGTAGTATGGCTTCTTTTCTTCTGGACTCATGGGCAGAGCAAGTCTCTATGCTCTAGGCTCTAGCACAGTAAAATAGACGAGAAAGCAACCAACTAATGAGTAGATTACCTCAAGAACGACACCTTATGAGTCGATTCAGTAAAGAATAGCACTAGACGATGACAAGCACGGGGTGGTGGGGCTCATCGCCGCCGCCGTGGAGCCTGCCTCATGGGAACACCACCTTAGAAGAGCTGGATGAGAGGGACAGGGAGGGAGAGAAAGGAGGCTCACTGGTACAGTACGGGGGCAAGTTCTTTGATGTGATCTAGGACGTGTATCATCGACGATAGGCTCATGGATGAGATGTTAGGGTTCGTCGACCATCACAACGGTGGCGGGGCTCGTCGACGGTAGGCTCGAGGACCACGAGTACGACGAGGAGGCCACTACGTGCCGTGGAGCCTGCCTCACGGGAGGTTAGGGTTTCAGAGAAAGGATAGAGCTAGAGAGGGAGAGGGAGGGAGAGGATGATAGTCACCGGTGAGAGGCGGCAGCCGACGCGAGGGGAGATGGCGGCACGAAGGGAGGCGACGCGAGGAGATGGACGTGGGGGAGCCGTGGGAGAGGATAACGTCGCCGAGCGAGTGGTATCGAATTACGGGGGAATTGAATGAAGAAGGTTTTTGATTACCGGGTATTCATTATAGACTATATCTAACCAAACAGTTCTATGGATATCGCTTTACGGACGTAATTGGATCACGTTATATTTAATCTAACCAAACGCCTCCTAACAGCGACCCGAATGTTTACCGAAGCAGAGAATCCATGATTCCGAGTTAAACCTTTGTCTGCGCTTGTCGGCATTTCGACCCGGGGGGTCCCTGGACCGACGAGTAAATTGTCGCCGCGTGCCCCAGCCTAGATGGGTCGGCGCGGGACGGAGCACGAAGGGGGAGACAGGCGTAAAGGGGAAACCCGCGGCCTTCGTGTTGTCCTGCGCCCAGGTCGGGTGCGCTTGCAGTAGGGGGTTACAAGCGTCCGCGTGGGAGGGGCGAGAGGCCTGTACGCGCCGTCCCGTCCTCCTGTGCGGCCAACCTTCTCGTAAGAGAGCCCTGGACCTTCCTTTTATAGGCGTAAGGAGAGGGTCCAGGTGTACAATGGGGGGTGTAGCAGTGTGCTAACGTGTCTAGCAGAGAGGAGCTAGCGCCCTAAGTACATGCCTTCGTGGCAGCCGGAGAGGTCTTGTCACCCTGTTCATGTGATGTCGTGGCCGTCGGAGGAGCGCTGGAGCCTTGAGGAAGGATAGCTGTCGGGGCTGTCAAGTCCTTGCTGACGTCTCCTTGCTTCCGTAAGGGGCTGAGAGCCGCCGTCGTCACGGAGCACGTGGGGCGCCATCATTATTTGTTTATCGGGGCGAGCCAGATGGGACGCTGGTCTTGTTCCCCGTAGCCTGAGCTAGCTAGGGGTAGGGTAATGATGGCCCCTCTTGTGACGTGGTCGGTCCGAGCCCTAGGTCGGGCGAGGTGGAGGCTCCTCCAAGGTCGAGGTCGAGTCAGTCTTCCGAGGTCGAGGTCGAGTCCGAGCCCCGGGTCGGGCGAGGCGGAGACTGTCGTCCGAGGCCAAGGCTGGGTCCGAGCCCTGGGGTCGGGCGAGGCAGAGTTCGTCGTCTTCCGGGGCCGAGCCCGAGTCCGAGCCCTGAGGTCGGGCGAGGCAGAGTTCGTCGTCTTCCGGGGCCGAGCCCGAGTCTGAGCCCTGGGGTCGGGCGAGGCGGAGTTCGTCGTCTTCTGGGGCCGAGCTCGAGTCCGAGCCCTGGGGTCGGGCGAGGCGGAGTTCGTCGTCTTCTGGAGCCGAGGCCGAGTCCGAGCCCTGGGGTCGGGCGAGGCGGAGTTCGTCATCTTCCGGAGCCGAGGCCGAGTCCGAGCCCTAGGGTCGGGCGAGGCGGAGTTTCCTATGGCGCCCGAGGTCGGACTTGGCTGCTGTCAGCCTCACTCTGTCGAGTGGCACAGCAGTCGGAGCGACGCAGGCGGCGCTGTCTTCTTGTCAGGTCGGTCAGTGGAGCAGCGAAGTGACTGCGGTCACTTCGGCTCTGTCGACTGAAGGGCGCGCGTTAGGATAAGGTGTCAGGCCATCCTTGCATTAAATGCTCCTGCGATATGGTCGGTCGGCGTGGCGATCTGGCCTAGGTTGCTTCTCGGCAAAGACTGGGCCTCGGGCGAGCCGAAGGTGTGTCCGTCGCTTGAGGGGGGCCTCGGGCGAGACGTGAATCCTCTGGGGTCGGCTGCCCTTGCCCGAGGCTAGGCTCGGGCGAGGCGAGATCGTGTCCCTTGAGTGGACCGAGCCTTGACTTAATCGCACCCATCAGGCCTTTGCAGCTTTGTGCTGATGGGGATTACCAGCTGAGATTAGGAGTCTTGGGGGTACCCCTAATTATGGTCCCCGACAGTAGCCCCCGAGCCTCGAAGGGAGTGTTGATACTCGCTTGGAGGCTTTTGTCACACTTTTTTGCAAGGGGACCGACCTTTCTCGGTTGCGTTTCGTTCCGGTGGGTGCGCGCGAGCGCACCCGCCGGGTGTAGCCCCCGAGGCCTCAGAGGAGTAGTTTGACTCCTTCGAGGTCTTAGTACGTTTCGTAATGCTTCGGCCGGTCTGGTTGTTCCCTCATGCGAACTGACCGTAGCCTGGGTGCACAGTCGAGTCCCAAGTTCTCGGGCTGGTATGTTGACGCTGTCAACGGTTTGGCCGGAGCCGGGTTTGCGAGAGCAGCCCCCGAGCCTCCGCACAGAGCGAGAGGACGGTTAGGGACAGACTCGGCTTTTTACATACGCCCCTGCGTCGCCTTTCCGCAAGGAGGGGGGAAAGCGCCATGTTGCCCTCGGAGGGCGCCGAACATGGTGTCTCCAGTGAGTTGCTAACGGGTAATCCGAGTGGATGCCCGTGCCCCATTTGTTAGGGGTCGGCTAGTGGCCCGGAGGCGCGCTCCAAAAGTACACGCGGGTGATTTGCCGGACCCGGTCCCCTTTTGACGGGGTCCGAGGGCTCGATGCCTCCCTCTGGTGGGATTCCGTTACAAAATCATTCCTGTTGGTCTTGGAAATGTCCTAGGGTACCTCCGGAGCGTAGCCCGAGCCTCGGTTATGTATCGAACGTACCCAGGGTCATCCCTTGCTCTACGTCTGAGGCGGTTGTCGAACCCTTCGGGGGCCAGCCTACGAACCCCTGATCAGTAGTGGGCGCGGAGCCCGAGTGGCCTGAGGCAGCCGTTGAACCCTTCCGAGGGGCCGGCCTTCGAACCTCTGACCAGTAGTGGGCGCGGAGCCCGAGTGCTTTGAGGCGGCTGTTGAACCCTTCCGAGGGGCCAGCCTTCGAACCTCTGATCAGTAGGGGGGCTTGGGGCCCGCTTCCTTCGCGGAGAAGGATCCCTTTCGGGGTGTCCCCTTTCCCGGTCCCTTTTGTAAGAGAGAGAAAGAGGAAGAGGAAAAGGATACGAAATCGAACGACGTGGCACACCTTTTTTGACGCGGTCATTATGGCGGAGGTGAAGCGTCGCCTGCTTCGCCTGCCAAAGGTATCGCCTGTCCTGCCGCGGAGTTAATGCGACGGGACGAGTGGTTCGCGGGGCAGTCGTTGCGCATGCGCGAGCCGTTCGAGGAACGGAACGCGGACGCGTCGTCTTCACGCCGTGGGAGAGGGTCCTCTCGCTATCCCAGGAGGGGACGTGAGCTTGCTGACGACTTGACTGCCGCTTCCGCCCGCCTGCCACCGCCATTACGGCCGGCCCATTTCTGGCCGTATCAACCGTCGCGCCCTCTCCCGCAGCTGACTGACCTGTGACCGATGTGCTCGGTTGGCACTGTCGGGTCATGCGCAGGGTCGCCTCGAGTCGCGGCACTGGTTCCGCAATCGAGAAGGCGCGGTACTGGCGCGAGTGGCGGTGCAGTTTCTTGCATGTAGTAACCGGCGCGTCGGTTACATGACGTGTGGGCCTGGGCCTCCATGCTGGACGCGTCGAAGTCGAAAGGGTGCGCCCCCTGGGTGCGGTTGCATGCCGCCTGCATGGTGGTCCGCCCTTTCACCCGCTGGCCTGGGCGAAAGTGGAGGAATGCTCGTAACCGCTGGGCAGTTGCGCGCACCGTGCGCGGCGGTTTGGCTTCTTCTGCCCTGGGCCAGCTTGCATGACGCGTGGGACCCAGCCCCCGTGTCGTAGGGGAAGACCTTGGAGCGTGTTGGAGAAGACTCAGCCCGCGACGGCTGAGGACGCAAGTGGGGAGAGTTGCCTTTAAAAGGAGGGTGACCCCCTCGAAAGGCAACAATGTCTTCGCGCTCCCCTCATGCATCGTGTCTTTCCACCTTCCGAGCCCCCGGATGGGGGGCGCCCGCAGTTCTTCCGCCTTGTCGTCGTTGGAGGAACGCAACTTCGCGGAAGTTGGTACCTTTCAGCCATCGTTCGGCTTTAAGGATTTTCATCAGGCAGCCCGGCCACATCCCCTCGCCGGTGGTCACCCAAAACGGTGACCACCAGTTCCAGGGTGGGGAGAAGCAAGCTGGGCTGCGGCCTTCGCCCCTCCCTCAGCTTCAAGGATGTTCATCATCAGTGCTGGGGAGGGGAGTGCGCCGAGTTGGGGCCTGTCTCTGCGCGGGCAGCGGCTCGCTCCTTCCCTCAGTGATCGGGGGGAAGGGCGTTCGCCGTTCGTGGCCCTGGCAGCTGCCGCGTGTCCGGCTCTCCGGCCCGAGCGGCTTCGGTGCCGCTTCCGGTGCCACCTCCCGCCGAGGTAGCCGGAAGAGGTTTCTCCGCCGACGAGATAGTCGGTGCCGCCCGCGGACTGACCTCCAACTCTACGGCTTTCTGCTTGTCCTCGCCCCTCGAGTGGGGACGTGGGCGAGGGCCTTGCTGCAGCAGCATCCGCCCTGAGGTCATCACTGCTGCTGTTCGGCCGCTCGGAGCAGAAGTCGTTGTCGCTGCTGCTCTTCGGGCGGCGGCGAGCCATCCGTCGGTCTTCTGTTGCTCCGCAGGCCCTCCAACGTGGGGGGTTGTTCGAACCTGCGGAGGCAGAACCGGAGTTCCGTTTGTAATGGCACCTTGAGTGCCGGTGTTTGTTCATTGTGGTTGTCGAGGCCTGAACATGTATGTATTTTTTGGCATGAAGACGTGTTTTCCCCTCATTCCGAGCACTAGGTCTCGCCTGTCAGCTAACTGAACCGCTTCACCAAGTGTGAGTTGCCTCGTGCGAAGGTGACGAGTGAGGTATCCGTATCCCGGAGGCGTAGGAGTCCCTCGGCTCGGTCGACCTTGCCACCCGAGGCTTCTCTTGCTTAGTTAAGGGAACCCTCGGCCGCTCTTCGATGAGCCGAAGCCGGAGGCAGCGGTGTCAACGTGGACAGAGGCAGAGTTGGCTTAAAAAGAAGACTTCATCGGCCGGAGCCTGGCCGGGCCGTCCACTGGCGGGACCGACGCCGGAGTCGAGTTGCCGAAGCCACGAGCCGGGCTAGTGTCCTCGGAGGACAGCTGGCTGAGGCTTCGGGGCGACCGGCCGAGCCGTCTGCTCGGGCTGGATTCCTGGAGGAGACCCTGGCGGCGATGGCCTGGGCGCGGTGCTGATGTCGTCCTTTGGAGTGGAGATCCTCCGACCGCGTTGCCGTCCGAGGCTCGGTCGGACTTCGCCGAAGGTGGAGTTGACACCGAGGGTGCTGCTGCTCCCCTTTCGTCGATGTCTGAGCCTGCAGGATCGGTTCATCTTGTAGTGTGCGTATGTTTTCTACGGCTGCCGAGGCCCAAACATACTGTCGTCGTGTTGTAAAGCTGTGTTTCTTTGCCTCTTTGTTTCGAGTATCAAGACTTATTTGTCGGTAACAGAATTGTTTGTCTGAGCGAGAGTTACTTTTCACGGAAGGTGATGAGTGAGGTATCCGTATCCCGGAGGCGTAGGAGTCCCTCGGCTCGATCGGCCTTGCCGCTTACATGTACTCTTACTCGTCCGTAGGATTCTGCTAACGATGTAGTCGAGAAGGCCCGAAAAATCGTTTCGGCAGAAAGGTTTCCGAGCATTAAGACTTGTTCGGTCAGCGGAATCGCTTATCCGAGCGTGAGTTACTTATCGCAGAAGGTGATGAGTGAGGTATCCGTATCCCGGAGGCGTAGGAGTCCCTCGGCTCGGTCGGCCTTGGCTGCTTACGTGTACTCCGTCGTTTTCAGGATCCCACTTTTGAAGTAGTCAAAAAGCACGAAAACGTTCTGGCAGAAAGACTTTTTCCAAGGAAAATTTTGACGCAGAGGGGGTTCCCCCCTTCTAGCCCCCAAGGGAGGGTCGGGCTTTGCCGAGGCAAGGCTGACCCTTCCTTGATGGTTAGACTTTGTATGTGAACGAGGTGTACGAACAACTTGAAAACATCTTAAGGGTAGAAGCGACGTAGCTGTCGAATGTTCCAAGCGTTGCTGTAGACCTCGCCTTGGCTGTTGGCCAGCTTGTATGTCCCGGGCTTCAGAACCTTGGCGATGACGAACGGCCCTTCCCAGGGAGGCATGAGCTTGTGCCGCCCTCGGGCGTCTTGTCGCAGCCGAAGCACCAAGTCGCCCACCTGGAGGTCTCGGGACCGAACCCCTCGGGCATGGTAGCGTCGCAGGGACTGCTGATACCGCGCCGAGTGTAGTAAGGCCATGTCCCGAGCCTCTTCCAGCCGGTCTAGTGAGTCTTCTTGGTTTGTTCGATTGCTTTGGTCGTCGTAGGCCCTCGCCCTCGGGGAACCGTATTCTAAGTCTGTGGGCAAGATGACCTCGGCACCATAGACTAGAAAGAACGGTGTGAAGCCTGTGGCTCGGCTCGGCGTTGTCCTCAGGCTCCAGACCACCGAGGGGAGCTCCTTCATCCATTGCTTGCCGAACTTGTTGAGGTCGTTGTTGATCCGTGGCTTGAGTCCTTGCAGAATCATGCCGTTGGCACGCTCTACTTGCCCATTCGTCATGGGGTGAGCCACGGCGGCCCAGTCCACCCGGATGTGGTGATCCTCGCAGAAGTCCAGGAACTTTCTGCCGGTGAACTGGGTGCCGTTGTCGGTGATGATGGAGTTCGGGACCCCAAAGCGATGGATGATGTTGGTGAAGAACGCCACCGCCTGTTCGGACCTGATGTTGTTTAGGGGTCAGACCTCGATCCACTTGGAGAATTTGTCGATGGCGACCAGCAGGTGCGTGTTGCCCCCGGGTGCCTTCTGCAAGGGACCAACGAGGTCCAGACCCCACACATCAAACGGCCAGGTGATGGGTATCGTCTGCAGAGCCTGAGCGGGCAGGTGGGTCTGCCTTGCATAGAATTGACACCCTTGGCAGGTGCAGACAATTCTAGTGGCGTCAGCCACCGCGGTCGGCCAGTAGAAACCTTGCCGGAAGGCGTTTCCAACAAGGGCTCGGGGCGCTGCGTGGTGACCGCAAGCCCCCGAGTGTATTTCTTGTAAGAGCTCCTGGCCTTCGGTGATGGATATGCATCGCTGGAGGATGCCTGAGGGGCTGCGGTGGTAGAGCTCCTTCCCGTCCCCCAGCAAGACGAACGACTTGGCGCGCCGCGCCAGTCGCCGAGCTTCGGCTTGGTCGAGGGGCAGCTCTCCTCGGTGGAGATATTGCAGGTACGGGGTCTGCTAGTTTCGATTAGGCGTGACCCCGCTCCGGTCTTCCTCGACGCGCAGTGCCTCACCCTCAGGGGTCGAGGGTGCGTCGGGTTGAGCCGAGGGTGCCTCGGGCTGGGCCGAGGCCTTCTCGGGCTCGGGCGTGTCGTCGGTCTTGACTGAGGGTTGATGTAGGTCTCGAGAGAAGATGTCCGGGGGAACCGTTGTTCGCCCCGAGGCTATCTTAGCCAGCTCGTCCGCAGTCTCGTTGTATCGTCGGGCGACGTGGTTGAGCTCGAGCTCGTAGAACTTGTCTTCCAGACGCCGAACCTCGTCGCAGTAGGCTTCCATCTTCGGGTCGCGGCAGTGGGAGTTCTTCATGACTTGGTCGATGACAAGCTGCGAGTCGCCGCGAGCGTTGAGGCGTCGGACCCCTAGCTCGATGGCGATGCGCAACCCGTTAACCAGAGCCTCGTACTCAGCCACGTTGTTGGACGCCGGGAAATGGAGGCGCAGCACGTAGCGGAGGTGCTTTCCGAGGGGCGAGATGAAGAGCAGGCCCGCGCCTGCCCCTGTTTTCATCAGCGACCCATCGAAAAACATGGTCCAGAGTTCCGGTTGGATCGGAGCTGCTGGAAGCTGGGTGTCGACCCATTCAGCCACAAAGTCCACCAAGACTTGGGACTTGATGGCCTTCCGAGGGGCGAACGAGATTGTCTCGCCCATGATTTCCACCGCCCACTTTGCAATCCTACCCGAGGCCTCTCGGCACTGGATGATCTCCCCCAGGGGGAAGGATGACACCACAGTCACCAGATGAGACTCGAAGTAGTGTCGCAACTTCCGTCGCGTCAGGATCACCGCGTACAGCAACTTCTGAATTTGTGGGTAGCGGATCTTGGTCTCGAACAGTACCTCACTGATGAAGTAGACCGGCCTCTGGACGGGCAATGCATGCCCTTCTTCTCGTCTCTCAACCATGATCGCGGCGCTGACCACCTGAGTGGTAGCGGCGACGTAGATCAAGAGGGCTTCTCTGGCGGCGGGGGCACCAAGATGGGCGCGTTCATAAGGAGTGCCTTCAGGTTCCCGAGGGCTTCCTCGGCCTCGGAGGTCCAAGTGAAGCACTTGGTCTTTCTTAAGAGGCGGTACAGAGGTAGGCCTCTTTCACCGAGGCGCGAGATGAAGCGGCTCAGAGCCGCAAGGCATCCCATGACCCTTTGTACGCCTTTCAAGTCCTTGATGGGCCCCATGTTGGTGATGGCCGCGATTTTCTGCGGGTTGGCCTCGATGCCCCGTTCGGAGACGATGAACCTCTTGGGACTCCGAAGACGCACTTCTCGGGATTGAGTTTTACGCCTTTCGTCTTGAGACACCGGAATGTCGTTTCGAGGTCGGAAAGGAGGTCAGAGGCTTTCCTCGTCTTGACTACGATGTCATCGACGTAAGCCTCGACCGTTCGACCAATGTGTTCGCCAAACACGTGGTTCATGCACCTTTGGTACGTCGCACCCGCATTCCTCAAACCAAATGGCATAGTAACATAACAGTACATGCCAAAAGGTGTGATGAAAGAAGTCGCGAGCTGGTCGGACTCTTTCATCCTGATTTGGTGATACCCTGAGTAGGCATCGAGGAAAGACAGGGTTTCGCATCCAGCAGTGGAATCCACGATTTGATCGATGCGAGGCAGAGGATAGGGAACTTTTGGACATGCTTTGTCTAGACCAGTGTAGTCTACACACATCCGCCATTTCTCTCCTTTCTTTCTCACAAGCACAGGGTTGGCAAGCCATTCGGGATGGAATACCTCTTTGATGAACCCTGCAGCCATCAGCTTGTGGATCTCCTCGCCTATGGCTCTGCGCTTTTCTTCGTCGAATCGGCGCAGAGGCTGCTTCACGGGTCGGGCTCCAGCTCGGATGTCCAGCGAGTGCTCGACGACTTCCCTCGGTATGCCAGGCATGTCCGAGGGACTCCACGCAAAGACTTCGGCGTTCGCGCAGAGAAAGTTGACGAGCACTGCTTCTTATTTGGGGTCGAGCTTGGAGCCGATCCGGATCTGCTTGGAGGAGTCGTTGCTGGGGTCGAGAGGGACGGATTTGACCGTCTCCGCTGGCTCGAAATTGCCGGCATGGCGCTTCACGTCTGGCACCTCCTTGGAGAGGCTCTCTAGGTCGGCGATGAGGGCCTCGGATTCGGCGAGGGCCTCGGCGTACTCCACGCACTCCACGTCGCATTCGTACGCGTGTCGGTACGTGGGGCCGACGGTGATGACCCCGTTGGGGCCCGGCATCTTGAGCTTGAGGTAGGTATAGATGGGGACGACCATGAACTTGGCGTAGCATGGCCTCCCCAGCACTACGTGGTAGGTTCCTCGGAACCCGACCACCTCGAACGTGAGGGTTTCCCTTTGGAAGTTGGAGGGAGTCCTGAAGCAGACGGGCAGATCGAGTCGTCCAAGGGGCTGGACGCATTTCCCACGAATGATCCCGTGAAAAGGCGCCGCGCCTGCCCGGATTGAGGACAGATCGATCCGCAGGAGCCCGACGGTTTCGGCGTAGATGATGTTGAGGCTGCTGCCTCCGTCCATGAGGACCTTGGTAAGCCTGACGTTGCCGATGACGGGGTCGACAACGAGCGGATATTTCCCCGGGCTCGGCACGCGGTCGGGGTGATCGCCCTGGTCGAAGGTGATGGGCTTGTCGGACCAGTCTAGGTAGACTGGCGCCGCCACCTTTACCGAGCAGACCTCCCGACGCTCTTGCTTGCGGTGCCGAGCCGAGGCGTTCGCCACTTGCCCACCGTAGATCATGAAGCAGTCGTGGACCTCGGGGAACTCCTCTGCCTTGCGATCCTCCTTCTTGTCGTTGTTGTAGGCCCTGCCACCTTCCGCAGGTGGCCCGGCCTTGTGAAAGTGGCATCGAAGCATGGCGCACTCCTCAAGGGTGTGCTTGACGGGTCCCTGATGATAGGGGCACGACTCCTTGAGCATCTTGTCGAAGAGATTGGCGTCTCCGGGAGGTTTCCGAGGATTCTTGTACTCAGCGGCGACGACAAGGTCCGCGTCGGCGGCGTCGCGTTTCGCTTGCGACTTCTTCTTGCCTTTCTTCTTGGTGCCGCGCTGAGTGGACGCCTCGGGAACATCTTCCAGCTGGCGGCCCTGGGGCTGCTTGTCCTTCCGGAAGATGGCCTCAACCGCCTCCTGGCCAGAGGCGAACTTGGTGGCGATGTCCATCAGCTCGCTTGCCCTGGTGGGGGTCTTGCGACCTAGCTTGCTCACCAGGTCGTGGCAGGTGGTGCCGGCGAGGAACGCGCCGATGACATCCGAATCGGTGACGTTGGGCAGCTCGGTGCGCTGCTTCGAGAATCACCGGATGTAGTCCCGGAGAGACTCTCCCGGCTGCTGGCGGTAGCTTCGAAGATCCCAGGAGTTCCCAGGGCGCACGTACGTGCCCTGGAAGTTGCCGGCGAAGGCTTGGACCAGGTCGTCCTAGTTGGAGATCTGCCCCGGAGGCAGATGCTCCAGCCAGGCTCGAGCGGTGTCGGAGAGGAACAGGGGGAGGTTGCGGATGATGAGGTTGTCATCGTCCGTTACACCCAGCTGGCAGGCTAGTCGATAGTCCGCGAGCCACAGTTCCGGCCTTGTCTCCCCCGAGTACTTTGTGATGGTAGTCGGGGTTCGGAACCGGGTCGGGAACGGCGCCCATCGTATGGCTCGGCTGAAAGCCTGCAGACCGGGTGGTTCGTGCGAGGGACTCCGATCCTCCCCGCTGTCGTAGCGTCCCCCATGCCTGGGGTGGTAGCCTCGGCGCACCCTCTCGTCGAGGTGGGCTCGATGGTTGCGGTGGTGGTGCTCGTTGCCGAGGCGACCCGGGGCCGCAGGCGCTGTGTTGCGCGTGCGCCCAGTGTGGACCGAGGCTTCCCGCATGAATCGGGAAGTCGCGGCGCGATGCTCCGAGGGGTATCCCTGCCTTCGGGAGGCAGACCTTTCAGCCCGTCGGACCGCGGCATCCTCCAGGAGATTCTTGAGCTCTCCCTGGATTCGCCGCCCTTTGGTGGTTGATGGCTTCGGCATCACGCGAAGAAGTATTGCTGCTGCAGCCAGGTTCTGGCCGACCCCACTAGAAGCCAGTGGCGACCTTGCCCTGACGTCGTCGGCAATGCGGGGCTGGATGCCCTGGGGTAGATGACGCGCTTCTCCGGCTGGAGCTTGGTCTGCCCATCCCTGCCCGATGTTCCGGCGGAGCGGCTCAAGTGTTCCTGCTCCCTCGTCGAGCCTGGCCTGCATCTCGCGGATTTGCTCGAGGTGTGTGTCCTGACCCCCCGCAGGGACTAGGACCACAGCTAGCTCCCGAAGGATGTCAACGCGAGGCGCAGGCCTAGGGGGATCACCATTTTCCGGTATACCAAGATGGTTGCCTTTGTCGGGACCGCCTAGATCGACGTGGAAACATTCACGACTTGGGCCGCAGTCTTCGTCGCCGAAGCTGCGGCTGCCGTCGGAACAATTGGAGAGGCAGTAGTCGCATGCGGTCATGAAGTCCCGCATGGCACTGGGGTTTCCGAGCCCGGAGAAATCCCAACCAAAGCCGGGCTCGTCATATTCCTTGGAACCCGAGGGTCTGTAGGTCGAGACGGCCGTCAGCCGGTCCCAGGGTGACCGCATATGATACCCCGGAGGGTTGGTGCATACCTCTATGAAGGCTTTCACCGAAGTGGGGTCGCTTGGTGGTTCGAGGCTGAATCCAAAAGGCACGAGATGGGAATCGGTCGGTACCTCTTGGTCGACGGGCGGTGACAAAGTCGCGTCAGGGGCAGACTGCACCGTCGTCTCAGGTACGAGGGTGACGCCCAGCAAGTCCCTTGCGAGCGTGCTGGCGCATTCGTCCGCTTGGAGTTGGCGTGTTGCGGGGAAACGACGCTCGTCTTCGTCTCAGACGCGAGGTCGACGCCCGACGTGTCCCCCGTTGGGGCGCCGGCGCCGTTGACTCGCTCAACAGCCGACGAGGTGCCGCCTCCTGCTTGGCCTTGGTTGCCCCGCCTCCTCCTCCGTCGGTGGGGGAGGCAACGGGACAAACCCGAATGTTGTTCTTCCGCCACATGGGGAAGACGTCGTTGATTCCACCGCCGGCGGGCGGGTTGTCGGCCGCCATTGTCGCTGTCGCGCGGCGGAGGAAGGAGTATCATGTCGTAGCTGCCGTCGAGGGACATGAACTCAAGACTCCCAAAACATAGCACCGTCCCGGGCTGGAAAGGTTGCTGGAGACTACCCATCTGGAGCTTGACGGGAAGCTGTTCGTCAACACGCAGCAGGCCCCTACCTGGCGCGCCAACTATCGGCGTTTCGACCCCGGGGGGTCCCTGGACCAACGAGTAAATTGTCGCCGCGTGCCCCAGCCCAGATGGGTCAGCGCGAGACGGAGCACGAAGGGGGGAGACAGGCGTAAAGGGGAAACCCGCGACCTTCATGTTGTCCTGCGCCTAGGTCGGGTGCGCTTGCAGTAGGGGGTTACAAGCGTCCGCGTGGGAGGGGGCGAGAGGCCTGTACGCGCCGTCTCGTCCTCCCACGCGGCCAACCTTCTCGTAAGAGAGCCCTGGACCTTCCTTTTATAGGCGTAAGGAGAGGGTCCAGGTGTATAATGGGAGGTGTAGCAGTGTGCTAACGTGTCTAGCAGAGAGGAGCTAGCGCCCTAAGTATATGCCTTCGTGGCAGCCGGAGAGGTCTTGGCACCCTGTTCATGTGATGTCGTGGCCGTCGGAGGAGCGCTGGAGCTTTGAGGAAGGACAGCTATCGGGGCTGTCGAGTCCTTGCTGACGTCTCCTTGCTTCCGTAAGGGGCTGAGAGCCGCCATCATCACGGAGCACGCGGGGCGCCATCATTATTTGTTTACCGGGGCGAGCCAGATGGGACGCTGGTCTTGTTCCCCGTAGCCTGAGCTAGCTAGGGGTAGGGTAATGATGGCCCCTCTTGTGACGTGGTCGGTCCGAGCCCTAGGTCGGGCGAGGTGGAGGCTCCTCCGAGGTCGAGGTCGAGTCTGTCTTCCGAGGTCGAGGTCGAGTCCGAGCCCCGGGTCGGGCGAGGCGGAGACTGTCGTCCGAGGCCAAGGCTGGGTCCGAGCCCTGGGGTCGGGCGAGGCGGAGTTCGTCGTCTTCCGGGGCCGAGCCCGAGTCCGAGCCCTGGGGTCGGGCGAGGCAGAGTTCGTCGTCTTCCAGGGCCGAGCCCGAGTCCGAGCCCTGGGGTCGGGCGAGGCGGAGTTCGTCGTCTTCCGGAGCCGAGGTCGAGTCCGAGCCCTGGGGTCGGGCGAGGCGGAGTTCGTCGTCTTCCGGAGCCGAGGCCGAGTCCGAGCCCTGGGGTCGGGCGAGGCGGAGTTTCCTATGGCGCCCGAGGCAGGACTTGGCTGCTGTCAGCCTCACTCTGTCGAGTGGCACAGCAGTCGGAGCGACGCAGGCGGCACTATCTTCTTGTCAGGCCGGTCAGTGGAGCGGCGAAGTGACTGTGGTCACTTCGGCTCTGTCGACTCAAGGGCGCGCGTCAGGATAAGGTGTCAGGCCATCCTTGCATTAAATGCTCCTGCGATATGGTCGGTCGGCATGGCGATCTGGCCTAGGTTGCTTCTCGGTGAAGACTGGGCCTCGGGCGAGCCGAAGGTGTGTCCGTCGCTTGAGGGGGGCCTCGGGCGAGACGTGAATCCTCCGGGGTCGGTTGCCCTTGCCCGAGGCTGGGCTCGGGCAAGGCGAGATCGTGTCCCTTGAGTGGACCGAGCCTTGACTTAATCGCACCCATCAGGCCTTTGCAGCTTTGTGCTGATGGGGGTTACCAGCCGAGATTAGGAGTCTTGGGGGTACCCCTAATTATGGTCCCCGACAGCGCTGTCTGTCCAGTGTCAGATTTTTTTGCATTTTAGCCCTTTCTCGGAGAAAAATTCACGTTTAAACTCTAGAAAATTTTAATGTCATTTTTGGACCCTTTGCTCGGCGCCATAGCCTATGGCGCCGAGGTACGTGCTGTGCTGGCACAACTCGGACGACGTGGCGCCGACGTGGCACCGAGCTTAACGTAACCACAAAGTCTATCTAGCCCAGTCGGTAGAGCACAAATCTCTTAACCTTGTGGTTGTGGGTTCGAGCCCCATGGTGTGCGTTCGATATTTTTTTGTTTTTATCACTGATTTGTTTTTCGTTGTCTAGATTTTTCGTTTATGTCGCTGATTTATCCGTCCAATTTTTTTTACTGATTTGTTTATTCATCTAGATATTTTTTGTTTTTGTTTTTGTTACAGATTTGTCTCTTTCTACACCACGCACACCAATGATCGCAGGCAGGCATCTTTTCTATCCCCGCTTGGCCGATCCCCATTTGCCACAAAAGGCAGGCAACCACTCATGCACACGGACGAACGCGGAATTACGGGTCTCTCTAGATCGTCACTCATGACTGAGAGGGATCGACGATGCTTTTTCCCCCCTCTAAAAAAAGAACTCGCAATACTTTTCATTTTTAGGCGACACCTTTAGGTGAGCTCTGAGCGGGGGGGTGGAACGGAGATCAGGATGGCGAATGGCGCCGCCGCTTCCCTTGGCCCTCCTTTCCAGACGCCGGGGGATCCTCCGTCCGCCGCGGGCTGGGCTCGCGCCTCCCTTCTCGGCGGGCGCGGATCGGCCCCGCGCGCGACGGATTCCCCACTCGGTGACCCGGTAAGTACGATGAAGGAACTCCCTCATTCTCAGGCTCAGATCAGAGATGATTTCTGCAAGCAAACTCAAGATTCCCAAGGCAAGGGCGACCCAATTTCTCAATCGAAGCTTCAATGGTCCGTCGCGGCTGGCGATGGCTCTGTTTCAACGACCCGGGTGGATCCAAGATCAAAATCCAAAGCAGATTCGCGTCCAGTGCAGGCAGTACTTGGTGATCCTCTTCAGCAGACTTCAATGTCGCGTATCCTGGCGACTGGAAAGGCCAAAGAGGTTGCAGATCGCTCGCCGGATTTCTAGCTCTCCTGCAAGGCGGAAGGGGATTTGAATTCGGGCAACGTTTGGTCACATCGGCGTGCTGCTGGTCTCGATTCCGCGCCGCGTTTGAATGGACAGAAGCCATACCCTGCTGCGCCGGATGTCATTGAAGGGGGCTGGTCGGTGGTCAGACCGTGGTACTGGTGGCGCAAGAGCTGGACGTCTCCTGAGCGAACACGGCAATATCATCAATTCGACGTGAAGGGCACTGGTCTTTTCAAATTGAAGCTAAAGGGCAAATGTTACAACTGTTTCTCATCAGAACATCTAGCTTTTTGCTGCCAGGCTCCTTCATGCTGCTGGCTTTGCCTTCAATCCGGACATTGAGCGAGGTCCTACAACTGGAAAAGCTCTCAGGGGACATTCACTGCTGCTAGCTATATTCCTAAGCCAGCCGAGCAACCATCAAGGACCCCTACCTACCATGAGGCACGACTATGGACTGACGATCTACATAAGAACCATGAGCAACGCTGTAGGAACCATGAGCAACGCTGTAAGGCTCCACTCAGTCAACCGCCCCCCACACACAAGAAATCCTACCTCCAGGTTGTTCAGGGAGACCGAGGAATGGAGGCTCGCTACCCTGGAGACCCTCGAGGAAGACCATCGCGTGCCTTCTGCATAGTCTCGGCGACCGGCTCCTTCCGTCGCCATAGAGACGAGCTGATTGACAAGGCTGTGGTTTGCTCCTTCGACGGCAATAGCCATGAGGTTGACACATTAGCTGCAGGAGACATGCTAAGGGAGAAGTTCAACCTTCACCACGATCAGTATCAGCTAGTCAAGCACTTTCCTGAGTAGTTTTTTTATCATATTCTCGGATCAAAGGTCGAAGCTGTGGGCACTTGATAGGGGTTCGGTCTCGTATCGTGGTCGGACTTTCCATTTTGAAGATTGGTCAGAGGACAGCTATGCTAGGAAAATGAACCTGGAGTTTAGAGTTAAAGTCCGGGTTGAAGGTATTCCGGTTCACTGTTGGGGGGAAGAAGTGGCTTCGAAGGCCTTAGGCAAGAGCTGTGCAATTCACTATGTGCAAGAGGGCACAAGGCGTAGAGAGCGCACTAGGTCCTTCGATCTATGGGCATGGTGCTCTGACCCTTGTGACATACCCAAAGAGGTCCAGCTAACGGTTTTAGAACCGGACAGGGAGCTTCCACCAGTTAGCACCCCATTACCGCTTGCTGGTGCTCATCATGATGAACCTTCCGATCTGAAAGCTGGTCATGTATACACTCTTCGCAATCACATCGAGGTGGTGGAAGACCTCTCCTTCCTCCGTGGGAGGGGATCTAGGGGGGCCCTCCTAATCGCAAGCAGCGAAGAGAATTTGTCTGGAACTATGGCGCCCTGGACTCAATGGGTGAAAAAAGAGAACGTACATAAACTTTCAGAGGTAGAGAGACTGGGCGTCATGACTGGGGCCACGATGATGATGAGGGGGACTTTCAGCGTGACAGACGCAGTGGAAACCGTAGGCACCGAAGTCTTTCCGGTTGGGCGCGTTCATCGCGATGCCGGGGAGGGATGGATGACTGCTATAGCTCCAACGACAAGCATAGGCATTCAACTCCTTTCCGTCGTCATGGTCTGGGGATGACACCATCAACTCGCTGCTGGGTGCCCAAGAGAAAGGGCAAAACTGTTTCATTTGCAGACCCTGTTGTTTCTGCTGTCTGGCCGCAGGTAGGCGGCCTGGAGCTTGCTGCTGGTGTTGGAAGCACGCCAGGGTCTGTTGGCGGTGTCAACCAGGAAACCTCACATGACCCTGATGCCTCCAAGTGCAAGGTAACCAATTCTGTGGATCTTAATAATGTTTTCGCCTCAATTCTAAATAGCTTAGACAGTGTTCTGGCCCTGAACAATTCTATTGCAGCCAAGGCCCCAGCTGTCCAACCGACTGAGTTTTTACGCCCCCAACTGGTAAACGACAATCAAACTGTAGATCACAACTTGCCAGCTACTGTCCTCGACAATTTAGACAATGTTCTGACCCTGGACAATTCTGTTCCAGCCAAGTCCATAGCTGCCCAATCGGTTGAGTTGCTAGGCTCCCAACTCGTGAATGCTAATCAAGCTGTACATCACAACTTGCCAGCTGCTGAACGGGTCGGCCTAATGGGTGCCCCAACTATCCACAATTTGTCCTGCCCAGTTTTTCAGTCGGGCGTTAGCGATAACCATCCAATGTGTCAACCAGTTGACAGCAATAATCATGAAACCTTGAGAGCTCCTCCTGCTCTGAGGGCAGGGAACAGCTTAGCCGACAATACTCAGTTGACCAACTTCATCGCAGCAATAACAACGCCACCAGAACCACCACTGATCCCATCTCTGCCGAAAAGTAACACGACCAATTCATCACATACATTAAAATTTCAGAAGCAACCCACCACTAGAAGATCAAGTGTTAGGTTGGCTGCGAAGAAAAACTTTAAGACTGGTACTAACCGAGATGCAATATCCAAAGCTCAGGAAATCATTCGCGCCAAACTTAACAATTCTGCAGTTAAAATTCCAGACTGCTCTAGTTCTTCAGACTTTACTGATTTTGATGATTCATTTGAGCAGATCGCAAGTCTATTCACAAGGCCTCTTACCAAGAACCAAATGGAGGCAATCATGGAGCTGATAAATCAAGACAACGTGAAGGCAGGGAAGACTAAAAAGAAGGGTCGAAAGGTGATGCCAACCATCGAAGCCGTGAAGGATAAGGGGTTCTGAGCTGCTGCGACTGGGTTTGTTGGTGGTTCTTTTGCTGATCAATGTTTCCTCAGATGGCTAGGCGCTTTTGGCGCGGTTCCGGGTCCACCCCACCCTTTTTTCTCTTTTTAATTTCTGCTAGTTTTAGCGCGTCTGGGCAGTGCTATAGGGTCCCTGGCATGCCTTTGTATCCCTGTACTCTCAGATTGTCCTTTGGTTCTGGGCTTTGTACTAGTTCGACGAATCCTTGTTCGAAATTATTATTCACTGTTGGTTTGCTGCAGCAGGGTTCCTGGCTGGGATTTGATTGGTGGCTTCGTTCTGTCTCAATTAGAGTGGTTTTTATTACTTTATGAATCCAAAATGCACTATTTTCTCTTGGAATGTGCGGGGGTTAAATGACCATGCTAAGAGAGAAAGCGTAAGGCATACAATTCTATCCACTGGCGCATCCATTGTTTGCCTTCAAGAGACAAAGATCTCGAGCTGGTCAAATATATTATTAAAGGAAACTGTTGGTGCTAAGCTTGCAAATCAAACTTTTCATGTGCCTTCTCAGGGCGCCTCAGGCGGCATCCTAATCGCTACCGATTTAGACTACTTTGACTTGGTCCTCTTACCAGGCTCTGCAGCCTATTCGCTGTCTGTCCGGATCATTTCCAGATTGGTGGATGAAGTTTGGGATCTCACGGGTGTTTACGGCCCCCAACCGGACAATGAAAAAAATGATATTCCTCTCTGAGCTCAGAAACATTCAAACCATGGTGAGGCCAGAATGGGTAATTTTAGGTGACTTCAACATGATCAAGAGAGCAAGAGAAAAAAACAAAGGGTCAATCAACAGAAGGGTGATGAGGCAGTTCAATAGCACAATTGATGATCTGCACCTCTTAGAGCTAGATCTCACCGATAGAGCATTTACCTGGTCAAATGAACAAGCTAACCCTACCATGACTAGGATTGACAGATTCTTCACGACAACAGAATGGCATGATCTGTACCCCGCAGCTGATCTACTCTCCATGTGCTCCATGACGTCGGACCATTGCCCACTGTTAATGCAAGGCCACTCTACGGTTAAATTCTACCGGGGGTTCAGATTCGAATCGTTCTGGCCACAGATTGAGGGGTTCAATGAGGTAGTCCATCAAGCATGGAATTCTACAGTTAACACTGATGATGCAATCCTTCGCCTTCACGTGAAGATGACTCGCACAGCCAAGGCTCTTTTGACCTGGAGACGCAATACAGTTGGCAACTTCAAAGTGTGGATGGCTATCATTCAGATCATCCTCACTCTTCTGGAGAAAGCACAAGAAATTAGACAACTCTCCTCCGAAGAATTGGAATTCAGGAGGACCCTTAAAATCAAGATTCTGGATATTGCCTCCGCTCAGAGGTCACGAGCAAGACAACATTCCAGACTTACTTGGATGCGATTAGGCGATGCTAACACTAAGTTCTTTCACTTGGCGGCCAATAATAGAAGAAGGAAAAATTTAATCAGATCGCTAATTCGAGATGACACGCTGTTAACGAGCCAGTAAGACAAAATGAACGAGGTACAGCATCACTTCGGTCAGATTCTAGGCATGACAGGAAGGAGGAGCAGTGCTGTTTGTTGGGACCATCTGGGGTATGCTCCTTTTGAGCTAGCTGAGCTGGACAACTTGATTGATGATAGTGAAATTAAGGACGTGATCATGAGGCTTCAATCTGAAAAGGCTCCCGGGCCGGATGGGTTCATTGGACAGTTCTACAAATGCTGCTTTGAGTTGATCAAAAACGACCTCTCCATGGCAATAAATGATTTTTTCCAACATAGATCCAAAAGCCTGCACCAGGTCAACGAAGCAAACATCATCCTCATACCCAAGGGGGAAAATGCTGACAGAATTGATAGGTTTAGGCAGATAAGCCTGATCAATAGCTTCATGAAAATTATAACAAAAATCATGGCAAATAGGCTTGCGCCAAGAATGAACGAAATTATATCCAACGCTCAGAATGCCTTCATCCAGAACCGGTCAATACATGACAACTTTCTATACGTGCAGAGGGTGATCATGAAGCTGCATAAAAAAGGTAATCCAGCTCTATTTGTCAAGCTTGACATCTCTAAAGCTTTCGACACCCTGAATTGGGCATATCTCTTGGATGTGTTAAGGGCATGTGGGTTCTCCCAGAAATGGCGCAATTGGGTAGCTGAAATCCTGGGATCGTCCTCCTCAAGAATAATTTTAAATGGGCAACGTTCAAAGGCAATCAAACACAGACGTGGGGTTCGACAAGGGGACCCTCTATCTCCCTTCCTATTCATTTTAGCGATGGACCCGCTGCATCGGATGATTGAGAAGGCCGCTGAGGATGGACTGCTTGGACAGGTATTGCCTAGAGGAGCTAAGCTTCGGTGCTCTCTCTACGCGGATGATGCGGGTGTTTTTGTCAGAGTTGACAAATCAGACTTGGAGGTGCTGAAAGGGATTCTCAACACGTTCGAGGGGTGTTCAGGACTAAAGATCAACTATGACAAAACAGAAATTTTCCCAATTCGATATCCAGCATCATTATGGCCAACGCTAATGGACGTGTTCCCCGGAAATTACTCTAGCCTACCTGGAAAGTATCTAGGGCTACCCCTTCATTACAGGAATGTAAAAAGGACTGATCTCCAACCACTAATCAAAAAAATTAACAACAAGTTGGCTGGTTGGAAAGGTAAACTGCTGTCCAAGGCTGGTAGGGAAACTCTAGTAAAATCGGTGCTATCCGCACAGCCAATCTACCATCTAACGGTTTTTCCGCCTCAAAAATGGTTGCTGCATTCAATTGACAAAATGAGACGAAACTTCCTGTGGAAAGGGAACAATCCAGAGGCTTGCTCCGGGGGTCACTGCCTTATCAACTGGCCCACAACTTGCCTCCCAAAGAGCAAGGGGGGTCTTGGAATTCTGGATCTTGATCGTTTTGCGAGGGGGTTAAGACTAAGATGGCTTTGGTTACGATGGAAGAGCAAAAACAGGGCGTGGACTGCCATGAAGCTTCCTTGTGACAGAACTGATGAAGATCTCTTCAATGCATCCACAATGGTGACGGTTGGCAATGGAAAGATAGCTGAGTTCTGGAAATCTAGCTGGATCCAAGGTCAAGCCCCTAAGAGCATTGCACCTTCACTCTTCAGGAAGACAAAGAGGAAGAACATCACGGTTGACAAAGCACTCACTAACAACAATTGGATACGATTATGCTTCCCATGCTCGGGGGAGGTTGAGCTTAGAGAGTTCGTCTCTCTTTGGCAAGCCATAGGTAACATGCAAGAGCTCAATGGTTTGGAGGACACCATTACTTGGAGATGGTCGGCAGATGGGCAGTACAGTGCAAGCAGTGCTTACAACATCCAATTCTCATCTAATTACAGTACAATGAATCTCTGCCCTATTTGGAAGGCTAAGGTGGAACCGAGGTGCCGTTTTTTTGCCTGGACATTACTACATAAGAAAATTATAACGGCCGATAACCTTCTTAAAAGGGGTTGGCCTTGCAACCCAATATGTTGTCTCTGTAACTCAGCCCCAGAAACAATTCTACACTTATGCAAGGACTGCCCCTTTAGTAGAGAGGTGTGGAACAAAGTGTTGTCCTGGGCCAACCTTCCTCTCTCGAATGGGATTCTCAGCGACACATCTTTGTATGATTGGTGGACGGGTCTGCATAGCCTTTGCAACAGTCAGTCAAGAAGACGCTTCGACGGCCTGCTAATTCATTTTTGGTGGAATTTATGGCTGGAAAGGAATAACGGAATTTTCCAAAGTCAGCATAGAAGCGTTAATCAAGTGGCCCTTGCAGTCATCAGATATTGCTAGTAGCTGAGGTCTTGTTGGTCTGGTCTAGTGGGTTTCTGTTCTACTCTTTTTATTTTTATTTTTCTTTCTTTTCCTCTGCCCTCCAGTCGCTTTGGTTTTGTATTATCCATTTCTTTTCTCTCTAATATAATATATATCGGAGCGGCAAGTCTTTTGCCCCTTCCTTTCAAAAAGAAGAACTCGCTGAGTGATGAGCCAGCCTCTTCGTCCTCGCCATGCATACTCTGCTACCTTTTCATGCTTTTTTTCTTTTCTGATTTTCACTTTTCTCTTTGTGTCGTGTTGTAAGAAAAAAATACTCGTCCAATCTTTTTAGTTTTTCTCGTCCAATCTCCTGTATTAAACTCCTGCATAAAGAACACTCTCATGAATACTCACAAAATACCATTTCTAATAAATACATCACATAATACACTTGGAGAAATGAAACTTTACCAAATCCTCGTTATATTGTTTGCTAGTTGACCTTTGCTTTGGACCTAAATAAGCAATCGAAGATTCACTTATTGGGATTTGATTTATTAGTGTATTGGCACATGTAAAACTGAAAACAAAAGATTTAGTACCCATCTATCATGAACGCTTTGTAAAAAATAATATGAAGTGATATAACAGCAGGTTCAATTAATATACTTGTACCCTGCATTTAAATATATTAGCCAACGTTACCGCCAGCAAAGAAATAAATCAAGTGAATAAGAACACTAAAAACTGTTGTTTTTAAGTACAGTTGACAGAAGCAGCGATATGAAACATGTTTATTTTATTTGGGATGAACAATTATATGATCCTTAACAAAAAAATATGGATGAGAAATAAATCTGGACGGACAAATCAGCGAGATAAAAAATCTAGACAAAAAAAATAAATCAGTGACAAAGACAAAAAAATATTAAATGCCCACCATGAGGCTCGAACCCACAACTACAAGATTAAGAGCCTTGCAATGTACCAACTAAGCTAGATAGGCTTTGTGGTTATACAACCGAGCTCAGCGTTATAGATCTTGACGCCGAGCTCGGTGCCACGTCGGCGCCACGGCGTCCGGTTGTGCCAGCGCAGCACGTACCTCGGCGCCATAGCCTATGACGCCGAGCTGTGTTACTTCGGCACCATAGGCTATGGCGCCGAGCAAAGGGTCCAAAAATGACATTAAAATTTTTAGGGTCTAAACGTGATTTTTTTTCGAGAAAGTGCCAAAATGCAAAAAATTCGGGTCCAGTGTTCAGTGGGCGGCGACGGCGGTTCTCTAAGGTCGACTCCGGCGGAAGGATTTGGACCTCGCCACCATCGTTGATTCGTCGGATCCGCGGTCCAGAGGAGAAGGCCTGAGCCAAGGTGCGGACCACCCAACCCACCACCATCTCGAATTATTAGGCGAGGTTGCCGCCGGCCAGGAGGATGAAACGGAGGGAATGCGTTGCGTCGGAGTCCAGGTCAGGGCACGGGAAGGTGGCCTGTAGCCTATCTGTATCCCACCCCAAAGCTTCCTGCACGGGACCACGCCATGCACCTGACCAAAGAGCTAACCGCACCTTCCATTTGCATTCATCACTTTGTCCAATCGAGTTGGTTTATGGCAGCTCGAATGGATTTGCTTGGATTCGGATGTGAGATTATTTAGGGCTTATTCGGTTTGAAGGGGTTTAAGGGGGATTGGAGGGGATTCAATCCCCTTCTATATAAATTTGTATAGAAAGGGATTGAATCCCCTCCAACCCCCCTCAATCTACCTCTAACCGAACAGGGCCCGAACAGGGCCTTAGTTGTTAATTGTCTCCGGGGCTCGGGGTTTAAGAAATTTATCAATCGAGTAGATATATTCTGACTGAAGCACGATGGAATGCATGCGGCGCTGGATGGCTTGTGTATTCTTGATAGAAATGCATACACCGATACACGGGAATGTGATGTATAGACAGTAATAAACATGCTAACAGAATGATCTGCATCTTGAGGCAATTGTTCCTGTACTCGGAATAGAAATTTGTATCCGTTCTGAAAAACTAAATGTTCATTGATATTGGTATACCACACAAACATGGAAGTGGAATGTGGATGATTAATTTATTGTGCTAATCATAGCTTAACCACCCTCGTGGCTCTGGTCTGGAATGCTTAGTGTACGCTGAGCAAGATCCACAAAATAAGGATCGCAATAAAAAGTATACTGGCAGCAGAAGACCACATCGGGAAACATGAAATGGATCAAACTTATATGCCTTTCTTCCTTTCTGATTTTTTTCCTGTACATGTATTTGTACTATATACATATTACAAAATTGATCAGCTAATCCCCAAAAACACGGATGCCAATCACAGGATGTCAAAAGGCAACAAAGGAGTATCTATGAGCTAAGGATGTTTAGGAGAGAAACCCTGCTCTGGACCAATATCCTGAACAGGTGTCCTGCTCCGCTCTCAAGATCTCCAATGCTGGACTCTAACACCTGTAACTGGTCCTCCTCGCAAACAGCTGCTTTTCTCTTGGAAAATGCCTTCGAGACAAGCGACTGCTTAGGCATTTCGATTTGCTTCGACAAGAGCTGCAGCGTCGACTCAAGTAGAGAGATGGTGATCTCCCTAGCCTTGGTCAGTAGCCTGATAATTGCACAATCTGTGCTGGCAGGAGTGACCTTCTTGCATGCCTTCTTGAAAGATTGTTTAGCCTTCTTCACCAAGCGGCTATAAGACTGGATCTTGGCTTGAACGGTGGCATCATCTCCTTTTCTTAGAGCCACTTGCAGATCTTGGATAATGGCCTTCAACTCAACAAAGATCTCTTGCATGGTGTTGCAGAGATCCAGCAGCTCGAGAGAAGATTCGATTTCTGCATCCAACATTTTCCTTTGCTGGGAAGAGCAAACTTGGTTGCTTGGCAAGTGAGTCATCTCTTCAACATTGCTGTAGATGTCTCCAAGCCTCCTCAAACTTTCACACATTGTGACGATACATGTGGAAGGTGAGGAGATCACTGCCTCTAGGATGCACAGCTCTTGTTGCACTACAGCTTCGCTGGAGTGAAGCCTAGACGGCAAGCTTATCGACCTAAGATGGGAAGCCATATCGATGTATAGTCTCTGGCTTAAACTTTTTTGGTATTGAAATGAGGTGGAAGAAATGAGAAGCGATTTTTTTGCCTGATGAATCAAGTCTCTGTCGAGACCTATTTATAGAGAGAAGAGGGTATGAGGCAGCATCTTTTGATGGGTAGACAAAAGGAATCCTGCCATTTCATCTTCTCAATGCTGTCTATCAAGTTTTTAGATCTGGCAGCAGCATAAGGAATCTGTTTCCTCCATCACGCGTGTGTTTATTAATTTTTTACTGTGCCAGCTATTGCCCCAGTGATCTATCACATTGTCATGCTCCAACTATTGGCAACAAGAATCAACAGGTTAGTTATTCTACTCAGCATTCTTGGCACTATTGCATGCTCATCGGATTAGTTTAGTGATTGCTAACCGTGTATTATTGGTGAAATTTTTTTCTTGACGAGTCAAGCCTTTGCCAAGACCTATTTTATAGAGCGAGGGTATGAGTCAGCATCTTTTGAAGGGTAGACAAAGAGAATCCTGCCATCTTGATCTCCTCAGTGTTGTCTATCAAGGTTTGAGATCTGGCAGCAGCATAAGGAATCTGTTTCCTTCATCACGCGTGTGTTTATCAATTTTTTAGTGTGCCAGCTATTCTCCCAGTGATCTATCACATTGTGATGCTCCAACTATTGGCAACAAGAATCAACAGATTAGTTACTCTACTGGCCAATCTTGACGCAATTGCATGCTCCACGGATTAGTTTATTGATCTCTAACCCAATATTACTGGTGAAGTGCGTGTTACGTAGTTGCACAATCGCCAATGCCAGCAGGTATTTTATTCTGCACAGCTCATGCTACTTACACGCTCCACTTCGTGTGTTGGAGCTGGCTTGCTTTGGCTGTAGATAGCCAGATCCACTGGACAAGGATCTGCTGCTTGTTGCAGAGGCAACATGTTGCATCTGAGCAACGTGGCCATCTCATAATAAAGCCATGCAAATATCAACTTGGACAGTGCGCCCTAACTACTTTAATAACAATCACTGATGTCAAGCATCTTTGGAGTAGCATTTAAAAAAATCTGAACAAATGCTTATTTGGGTCATTGTATCACACTCGCGCACGCACATCCAAAATGTTTTTTTTCAATTGACTTTTGCATTCAGTGATGGAAAGGAGACCCTAATTTGGAAAAAAATGACAGTTTTGTTGTACAATTCTTCTTATATAGAGTGATCAGCTAATCCTCAAATCAGATGTGACAGGCTCAGAGTTGATACGACTATCTTCAAGCTGACAGTGTTGAGAAGGGAAAATGTGCTTTGGATCAGCTTTGTGAACAAAGCCTCCAGATCAACAATTTCTATCTCCAAGACCTCTAATTGCTCCACTTCACATGGAACTCTGCTCTCCTGGAATGTCTTATGGAGGATGAGAGACCACTCTAGAACTTTGCACTGCAATTAAATTCAATATGATATGTGAGTAGGGCTGGCGATTTGAGCTATCAGTGTCTCTAGTTTCACCCGCTTGACTATCCTGCAGCTCTCCTGGTTGGCTGAAGTAGACTGTTCACTGATCTTCTTGAACTGCTTCTGGATCTTCTTTGCAAAGCGGATATAGGACTGAAACTGAATGTTGGATTCAATTTCTGCGTTTTCTCCTCTTTTTACAACCAATTGTTTTTCATGGCCACCCACCTTAATACCTGAGGTGCTCTCTCGCACGCATGGCGCTGCAAAGATCGAGTAGCAGAAAAGAGTGCTCGTCCTCCGCTGCTTTCCTTTTCTTAGATTGGCGAGGGTTGACTTGGCTGCTAGGCAAGGACATAGTCTCCTCAATGCCGTTGAACATGCTTCCAAACCTCTCCAAAACACGTAAATTGTTGCAATGGTTGAAGAGGCTGAAGATACAGTTTCCTTGTGCTCTGCAACTGGTCCTCAACACTGATTTCATTGGAGCGAGAGCAACTGCTAGAAAGTGCACTTGCAGATCTTGAAGCCACTCTTGGAGCAAAAACTGCAGTGCTGTCTTCCTTTTAGAGAAGGGAAGGGTATGGTGCTCTAATGGTGTCTCTGGATATATAAGGGCTAGAAAGCGCACTTGGAGATCTTAGATGGTAAGCCATTCTTGCAGCAAAAACTGCAGTGCTATCTTCCTTCTAGAGAAGAAGGTAAGGGTATGGTGTTCTAATGGTGTCTCTCTATATATAATGAAAGAAGTAGAACCATCACACACGTGAATCAGCAGACAAGAAGAATCTTGCCGGTTGAGTTGCTTGTGACTTTGCTGCCCATCTCTACGACAGGACGATTATTTTCTTTTGGATAATTTATTGATTCAGGCATCTAAATAGTGTATAAGCCTGTCATGTCTCAATCATTGGAGGCAAACACGTACACAAGATGCATTTTTTGGATCAGATCTACATCGTGCACATGATGCTTCAACATTTCAGGATAGCTAACATTGCTATGCAACGTTGCTGTCATGTTTCAGCATCTCCATGCATGCCTGGGCACATTTTCTGCAGGGCTGATGTTGGACCTACATTGGCATTTCGCGACATGGCTTGGCCAGATAAGAAGACAGTCTGCAAGCACTGTCCAGCTGACCAGCTCTGATGCTTGAAATGAAGAGGGAAAGCGAATGTGAGAAGAACAGTGCTCCATTCTGCTATGTTCTTTTTATGTTATTCTTCTAATAAATCTATGGCAAAGCTTTTGCCACCCTATTAAAAGCACTCTGCTATTATCCCTCTGTTGCTGGCGCCGGAGGTTTTGCATAACTGAACTTTTCTTTTTACTCAAATCCACATAAAGCTACATATCATTATATTAACAACAACAACAACAACAACAACAACAAAGCCTTTTGTCCCAAGCACGTTGGGGTAGGCTAGAGATGAAACCCCGTATGAAAACCTCAGAGCTCAACCCCCAAAGAAAACAGGGGAAACAAAGGCAAAGGAGAACCGAAAACGACGAAACGGGGGAACACATAAAAGAGATAAAACCCACAAGAACCAGCAAGGTCTAAATGGGCACAAGAAAAGGTCAAACGATTAAGGAGGAAAAGCGGAACTATAAATCAAGGTTCTGGCACGTGAATTGCACACTTCCACCCCTTCCTATCCACGGCGAGCTCTTTATCAATATTCCACTCCTTCAGGTCCCTCTTCACTGCCTCTGTCCACGTCAAGGTTGGTCGACCTCTACCTCTCTTCACATTCTCGGGACGCCTAATTATTCCGATATGCACTGGTGCCTCTTCAGGTCTTCGTTGGATATGTCCAAACCATCTCAAACGATGTTGCATAAGCTTCTCCTCAATTGGCGCCACTCCTACTCTCTCTCGTATGTCATCATTCCGGACTCGGTCTCTCCTTGTGTGGCCACATATCCAGCGCAACATACGCATCTCTGCCACACACAGTTGTTGGACATGTCGTCTTTTAGTGGGCCAACATTCTGCTCCATACAACATAGCCGGCCGGATTGCTGTCCTGTAGAATTTGCCTTTTAGTTTGTGTGGCACCCGGGGGTCGCATAAGACACCCGCCGCTTGCCGCCACTTCAACCATCCAGCTTTAATTCTATGACTGACATCCTCATCGATGTCTCCATCCTTCTGAAGCATTGATCCTAAGTAACGAAAAGTGTCTTTCTTGGGTACCACTTGCCCATCAAGACTAACATCGCCATCTTCATACCCCATGGCACTGAAATCACACTTCATATACTCCGTTTTAGACCTACTAAGCCTAAAACCTTTTGCTTCCAGCGTCTGCCTCCACAATTCCAACTTTTGCGAAACACCACTCCTACTCTCCTCAATAAGTACCACATCATCGGCAAAAAGCATACACCACGGTATATCTCCTTGTATGTCCCTTGTGACCACATCTATCACCAAAGCGAAAAGATAAGGGCTCAAAGCCGACCCTTGATGTAGTCCTATGTTAATTGGAAAGTCATCGGTGTCCCCATCACTTGTTCGGACACTTGTCACAACATTAGTGTACATATCTTTAATAAGATTAATGTACTTTGTTGCTACTTTGTGTTTTTCCAAGGCCCACCACATTACACTCCTGGGTACTTTGTCATAAGCCTTCTCCAAGTCTATGAAGACCATATGCAGGTCTTTCTTTTGTTCTCTGAATCTCTCCATAAGTTGTCTTAGTAAGAAAATGGCCTCCATAGTTGATCTCCCGGGCATGAAACCAAACTGATTTTGGGTCACGCTCGTCAGCTTTCGCAGGCGGTGTTCAATGACTCTCTCCCATAGCTTCATTGTATGGCTCATGAGTTTAATTCCACGGTAATTAGTACAACTTTGAACATCTCCTTTGTTCTTGAAGATTGGTACTAATGTACTCCGCCGCCACTCGTCGGGCATTCTGTTTGTCCGAAAGATGGTGTTGAAAAGCTTAGTCAGCCATACTATCGCTATGTCTCCAAGGCATCTCCATACCTCGATAGGGATACCATCAGGGCCCATCGCCTTTCCTACCTTCATCCTTTTTAGTGCCTCCTTAACTTCATATTCTTGTATCCTTCGCACAAAACCCCTGTTGTTGTCATCGAATGGTTCGTCCAATTCTATTGTAGAACTCTCATTCCCTCCATTGAACAATTTGTTGAAGTACTCCTTCCATCTATTCTTGATCTCTTCATTCTTCACTAATAGTTGGTTTGCTTCATCCTTGATGCATTTGACTTGGTTGACATCCCTTGTCTTCCTTTCACGAATCTTGGCCATCCTATAGATATCCTTTTCTCCCTGCTTTGTGTCCAACTGTTGATAAAGGTTGTCAAAGGCTTGACCCCGGGCTCTACTAACCGCTCGCTTTGCAGACTTCTTCGCTATCCTATACTTCTCTATGTTTTCTGCACACTTGTCATGATGTAAGCGTTTGTAGCAATCTTTCTTCTCCTTGATAGCCTTTTGGACATCTTCGTTCCACCACCAAGTGTCTTTAACTTCCCTTCTGTTTCCTTGACTCAGCCCAAACTCTTCTGAAGCTATCTTTCGGATGCACATCGCCATCTTCCTCCACATGATATTTGAGTCTCCCTCTTCTGCCCAAGGGCCCTCCTCGATAACTCTCTCCTTGAAAGTTTGGGCCACATCCCCTTTAAGCTTCCACCACTTTGTTCTAGTGACCTTGTTATGCTTATTCCGTTGTAAACGAATCTTAAAACGGAAGTCAGCTACGACAAGCTTATGTTGGGTTACCACACACTCTCCAGGTATAACCTTGCAATCTAAGCAGGCATGCCTGTCCTCTTTTCTCAAGAGGACGAAATCAATCTGGCTAGTGTGTTGGCCACTACTGAAGGTCACCAGGTGGGATGTCCTCTTCCTAAAGAAAGTGTTTGCTATAAACATGTCATAGGCTAGGGCAAAGTTCAGGATTTCCTCTCCTTCTTGATTCCTAGTCCCAAAGCCGAAGCCTCCATGCACACCCTCGAAACTGGTGCTAGATGTACCCACATGGCCATTGAGATCTCCTCCTATGAAGAGCTTCTCGCCAACTGGCACACTACTAACCATGTCCTCCAGGCCTTCCCAGAACTCCCTCTTTGAGTTCTCATTAAGGCCTACTTGAGGAGCATACGCGCTGATAACATTGAGAACCAAGTCCCCAATGACTAGCTTGACTAGGATGATTCTATCTCCTACCCTCTTAACATCTACTACTCCATCTTTAAGGCTCTTATCGATCAAGACGCCTACTCCATTCTTGTTTGTTGCAGTCCCCGTGTACCACAACTTGAAGCCTGTACCTTCCACTTCCTTCGCCTTCTGTCCTTTCCACTTGGTCTCTTGAACGCATAAAATATTTACTCGTCTCCTCACCGCAACGTCAACTATTTCTCGTAACTTACCTGTTAAGGAACCTACGTTCCAACTACCTACACGGACCCTAGTTGGCTCGACTAACTTCCTTACCCTTCGCACCCGCCGAGGAAGATGCAAAGACCCTTGCTCATTTTCCACTACACCCGGGCGTCGATGTAGCGCGCCACTAAGGATGCGACGACCCGATCCTTGCTCATTTATCACCGACTCCAGATCAAGAGACGGCGCGTCACTTAAGGGGTGACGGCCCGGCCCTTGCTCATTTAACACCATACCCGGGTTCCGATATGGCGCGTCGCTAAGAGGGTTACGCCCCAACGATTTTCTTTGTGGTTTCATCTCCATAAGATTTGGCTGGTTTTTACGTTGGTTTGCCAGACCTAACACAACCCTCCTCCTTTACCGGGCTTGGGACCGGCTATGTTGAAACGACTTAAGGAAGTCTTCCAATCAACATAAACTCTACTATTTTAGATCCTTTGATTTCCCTTGGAGAATTTTGAGGGACCCCTTCATCTACCTTCTTCTATTGTCATTTTTTGGAGAATACTTTCCTTACACACAGATAAGGCTTACCTTTGAATACATACAATATCTTTTTTAGTTTATAATTCATTTTGGAGCTAATGTGCTTATGCATTTTTTTTCTCTCAGTCAGCATTACCAGTTCAAGCTGAAGTAGATATTAAGATTAGTGGATTCCAATATAACCTCATTGTAAGCAGGATTAAGCCTCTGATTAGAACAAACTAAGATAAAACTGATGGATGCGTCCTGGATCATTTGTTTGCTGCATCATTCAGCTATAAGCTCCTCCAATCTTATGGCTTACAGCTATGTACATATAATAGTTTTCTGCATTTGAGATTCATTTGTGCATTTTTCAAACCCAAAACCTGTCTATCTGTTTTCCAAACTCTGCTATTACCTATTTGTTTTAGCTAAATGACATGTTACCGACTGTGGTGATCTGAATTCACAGGTAATTTTTTTTTCAAATCTCTTCTGTAGAAGATCGAAATTTGTAAGGAATGACATAAAATTGCTGTATTAAAAGCTAATTCTCTTCTGTAAAAACTATAGATCCGTGCTTATGGGATCAAAAGTTAATTCTGTCACATTTCTCATGGACATATGTTGTATCAAAAGCCATCTCATTTCTCATAAAGAGATGTCCATGGTACATTTGATCCCATGAGCTAATTCTGTCATGTTTCTCTTCTGTCACTTTTGATGCCATCGTGACAGCGGGCTGCCGCCTGTGGTTAGGCTTTTGAACAGGTTATCTCTTGCTTTCCCCTGGTCACTTGGACATATGACCACTTGGACATATCACTATTTTCAGTTTGATCTATCTATATATTCTTATTTCAGTTTTATATTTCCTTCGTGATTATCACAGCTTCGTGGAGCCTCATGTCCTTAACATTTTTAGGAGATTGTTGTGTCCTAGTGTTCATATGCAAGAGATTGAGTTGTGAAATAGTGATTGTATATATTTTGTTGATTCCAAGTGCTTTCTCTGAACAACTATATTATATTATTGTTCTACCAACATAATACATGTCGTTGCATTGGTGACTTATGATCCTAAAATGCATAACACATGTCTTTGCATTGCTTAATGCTTGTCTCTATACCACTAAGTAAATTTGTTGCAAAAGAGTATATCGTTCTTTGTGTATTCAAGCTATTATATCTTAGCCTGGTTGGCTAGACATAATCTATCTATATTTTTGACAAGCATCTGACATGGTTGTGCCTAATGCTTTTCATGGTCCTATGCAGTGCATGATTGACATAAAGGACAATGTTCCATGAGTGGGAGGTGCCGAGCTGGTGAAGTTTCAGTGCCCTTCTTACAAGATAAGCGAATTATTGTTGGCCACCTATTTATAGTTTCTGTTTCTTCTAGTTGTAGTTCTTGAGAAGGCTCTTAGATATATATTCTTTAAGTTTAGTGCATTTATCCGGATATTCACAAATTCAATTTGTAATTGAATTCACCAATCAATCACCACTGTATCTTCAGAGAAAGACATCCCCGCACACATACAATGAAGAGAAATTGTCTAAGTTAGTGACTCTCAGCTAGGGCTAGAAACGAGCCGAGCTCGGCTCGGTGCGGCTTGGTGCCTGAACGAGCTGGGCTCGGCTCGTCCATTCCACGAGCTGGCGAAAGAGGCTCGGCTCGACCTTGACTCGCGAGCCATATTCTGGTACTTATCGTTGCATTATTTGGTGAATTAACATTATATAAATTTGAAATATAGAATCATCATTGAACATTATGAGTAAATTAAATTATAACTTGTAATATATTCATCATCGAAGACTAAAAAATGAGCTATTATCTATAAAATTATCTAATATTCATTATTATTTCATAAATTGATCATTTTTGCAAGGCTCGCGAGCCGGAACAAGCCGGCTCGGCTCGGCTCGCTGCAAAAACGAGCTCAAAGAAGGGGCTCGGCTCGGCTCGTTCGAGGCTCGCGAGCCGCTCCGAGCCGAGCCGCTCCGAGCTCGAGCCGGCTCGGGAGCCTCGAGCTTATTTTCTAGCCCTACTCTCAGCCAAGCAACTCGAGTAAGCAAACTCACCTTTGCATGCTGTAACTTCATTTTTTCATTCAATTATGGCATTTAGAATTGGCATACATTTATTTGCTTTGAATAATAGGTGTGTTTGGTTGGACGTACAAGGAGGGATCGAAGGGGGTGGCCACAGTTTCTATAGTGTTTGGATAAGAGTCACGTGGGGGCGAGGTAAACACCGTAGTAATTTTTGATGACGGCGTGATCCAAAAAAATCGAGGGGACGGTGTCGCCCTCACCTCATCCTATTTTGACCTTAAATCAAACACATACTAAGGAATCATCGAGGACATGTGAGGGTGCTCCCATTGTGCGGCAGCAAACCCCTCTTCCAGTTTACTGCTTTTTTCACTATTATTATTGCTTCTATATGTTCCAAGCACTTGTAAGCTTCTGATAACTGCGAACTAATTTAAAACCGGTAACCGTGAACTAACTTCAATTTCACTACCATTCATTTTACTCACAAGAGCTCAAGTTGCAAACCCCCACAGGTGAAGCTAATGATAGCTTTATATATCGTTTTCACGTTGGTCACATTTGTGTCTTAATGAATTAGGTTTTATCCTATTTGTCTCTAGAACTCCTCTAGCAGGGAGGAGATTTTGAAGCGAAAGTCAGCTTGTGGAGCTTGGTTTTGACAGCTGTAACACAAGCGCTCAAGCTGTTCAAAGGGAAGCATAATCGAAACTTGTCTAATGGAAAGAGAGTAGAAATTGAATTGAACCATTCTATTTCTGATTTTGTGGCTTTGGCCTTTTTCATGTTAACCTATTGTTTTCCTGTAATCAATGTAACTTTTCAAACGAGCTATGGTAATAGACAAAAGAGAACATATCTGGTGTACATGGAAGTTTAGTGCACATATTAAATCATCAGCATTCATCTTATATCTAACGTATGTAGTTGTTTGGTATATTTTACTAATCACACCCTCCAACGTGGTGGAGTGTAGTGGTGGAATGTGTTATTTATAAATTGCAATAATCAACTAGAGACGTTAGATATAAGATGAGTGGTGATGATTTAATATATGCACCATATGTACTAAGCTTCCATGTGCACTAGATATGTCCTCTAGACAAAAATAGGGAAACATTAAACAAAATGTGGAGGTTTGATGTCATTTTTTTAAATGACTATCTCATTTATACGAGTCTATTTAGATGATATATAAAAAACGTAGTAATGCACGAACATCTAACTAGTGATTTCTAATGCCTCATCAATGCCTGATATTTCACCCTGACACAAGTTTACCTTCAGTCCACAACAGTTGTTAGAACAAGCATAAAAGGGATATTTATAGACCTCTCCAAATCAGTTTGCACCCAAAAAAACAGTATGGTAATAAAAAGAGTTGTATTGGATGTTTCAATAACTGGCAGCAAAACCATCTGCACGGGTGCATAGTTTAGTGTAAGATTCAGATCGTGAGATTGGAGAGCAAAGTTGTGCAGCTGTTGGCTAGGCTAGGCTGGTTGATACATGCTAGATTGCTAGTGGAAGGAACAGTTGACTTCAGCGTTCTTGGTACTTCATGACACTGACAGGCTGGTCTGTTTCTCCTGCCTGCTGTGCGTTAAGCATTTAGAATCTGAATCCTGCAATTTCAAGATGATCACATGCCTTCCAAATTTCTTATGCGTTGGCACCTTACCGAATGCTGAACAACTATTAGTTGCATGTGCAAATCTCATGGCTAGAGTTGGCATGCTATCAGTTAAAGGAGCAAGATCCACTTTATTAGGATCTTATGTCTATCGTTAAAATTAACAGGCCGATAATGGACCGAATCATCAGCACCTTATGATAGTTTATTTTTCTGAAGAAACTTCAACTGCAGCACTCCCATTTCATTGATTGTTTTTTTTTATTTAGCTGTCCTCCATGTTGAACGAGATGAAAGATGGAAAGCGAAAATTGACAGCAGGAAAATAGACCCAAAACATCGATTTCCAGTTGAGTATATTTCTGTACACTCTCATATATATACATCAAAATTGTTTCGATGATCAGCAGATCCTCTAAAACACGGATGCTAATCGCAGGCACTAGAGTTGTTGTATGATCTATCTACAAAGTGAGAGTGTTCAGAAGAGAGACTCTGCTCTGGATCAGCGTCCTGAACAAAGTCGCAACTCCGCTCTCAAGATCAACAATGTCCAACTCCAACGCCTGCAATTGCTCCTCCTTGCACACGAATTTCTTCTTCTCAAATGCCTTGGACACAAGAGACCACTTGCTAGCGCTGGGCAACGTGATCTTCTTCGAGAGGAGATGTGATGTCGATTCGAGCATCGACACAGCAATCTCCCTTGCTTCAGCCAACAGCCTGACTATCTTGCATCCTTCAATGTCAGAGGCAGCCTTGCTGCTGATCTTCTTGAACTGCTTCTGTGCCTTCTTGGCCAAGCGAGCGTAAGACTGAACCTTGGCCTGAAGAGACACGTCGTCTCCTCTCTTGAGAGCCAGCTGCATCTCCTGGACGCTGACCCTGAGCTCTGCAAAGTTCTCTTGCATGGCGTTGCAGAGGTCAAGCAGGACAAGGGAGCGATCGAGCTCCTCCTCCACTGCCTTCCTCTGCTGACGTTGGTTGCCGGCCAAGGATGTGAGCTCGTCAATGCAGCTGTAGATGCCCACCATCTTGTTGAGACCGTCAACCATGGTTTCAATGGCCACTGAAGGTGAGGAGATGGTTGCCTTCAGGCTCTGCAGCTGTTCATCGATGTTGGCTTTGTTGGAACGAGGGCTGGAAGGCACACTCGCGGACCTAAGGTGGCAAGCCATGTCTTTGAATGGAAGCTGAAGTTGTGAAGCTTCTTTTTTCTCTTGAAATGGGGAAGAGAAGGCAAGGTGCTGCAATGGTGGTCTTCCTGGCTCTGTCTTTCCTCTTTATATAGCGAAAGCGAAGGAGGTGGAAGCAACTGCATAGCTGAGCCAGCACCCAGCAGACAGCAAGAATCGTTCTCATGTGTACCCAACTGGTGAACTTCCGCAGAAGCCACCAAACCCAAGAAGCATCACAAACTTAGCTTGATTAGGAGGATGCTATGTCTGCAATATGAGCGGCAAACTCGCCTGCACGGTTGAAGGGCAGCAAGATGAGCATCTGATCCAGATCACGAGATGATGGATGAACAGACAAGTTGTCAGTGGAGGAAGGAACAGCTAGATGCCCTTGCTCGCCTCCAGCACCAGGTTCCCAAGTTAGTCGCATTTAATCACTCGATTCCAATATAATCACATCATTACAGGGTGGATTAGCTTGTGCAGTAGCAGCGTATATGCTTGGCCACCCACGTGTTTCTGCAATTTTTATAGTGCTGAATAATTAGCATAGCATTGCATTTACCTGAATACAAGATATGGTCAGGCTACTTACAAAAACAATGTACGCACTACTGCGCTGTGACACAACTGCATTTTCTGCCCAAACAGATTGGGACGAAGGATTGCTTCCTCAAAGACCATTATGGTAGACAAAAAAATATGTGCAACAATAAAAGAATTGTTAGTCTAGAGAGTGGTGTTGAAACTTGAAAGCCTATTCTCTCATCTACCCATCTCATTTTATGTGATCCAGGTCCATGTTTAAAGGATTCCCTGATCTTTTTTACTGTAAAATGGATTTGCTAATCATCTAAATAGAACTCCATATCTATTGCATAGAGGAAGGTTACATATATAGACTTAGGGGAAACCCTAACCCTAATGGGTTGGTGGTCCAACAGTGGTGTTGTCCTACCCACACAGTCTAACATCATCCCGCAGTCGCAACGGGGGCACTGCACACAATGAGACTGGAGTAGAAACCGAAGGTAGGAGCTAGGTTGAAATCCCCCCGCAATTGCAGCGTCGTGGTGCGAATGTTGCAGCTGGAGTAGAGACCGGTGTGCACTCCAAGAAGACGATAGCCCCTGGATGCTAAGGTAGCCGAAGTCGAGGTGGCCATGGTCGGCAGACACGCAGCAGTATCCTGTTCTTCGGGAGGGGTCGACGTTCGAGCATCAGTGGTCGGCGGGGTGACAGAATAAAAAAGCACCAGGAGGCCGAGGACCTTCTTGCTTCTTCAGTCGTCCGGTCATCGAGGAGCCCTGCCGCCGCTAGGGAGGTCTGCGACAGTGCACACATTTGTGCCGATTAGCGTGGCCGCACCCACGGCAGAATAGAAGGGGTATTGACGGATCCAGCCGGGAAGGCCACGACACCGACGAATTCAACCATGAAATGGTGATCCGGCCAAAGGGACGGTGGATCTAGCCAGGAAGGTCGCGACAACGACGGATCAAACGAAGGCAGCGATGAAGGGGGAGAGCAACGAGGTGGTTCCAGCTGGGCAGGGCCTACGTCGGGCCTGGCAAGGGGGTTGACCCCGACGGGAGAAGCGCGAAGGGAGAGGCGCTGCCGGGGCGTCAGCGCGGGCAGTTAGGAGGTGGCCCAGCACGATGACGAGGGGTTGTGCGGTTGAAGATGCCGACGCAGGGGAGAGACGTGCAGGGCAGCCAAGAGGGGGGAGGCGGCTTGAAAGGTAAATGGCCTCAACATTTCCTATAATCGATTTTTGTGTTTGACGTCCATCACAAATCATATGGACTAACTAGTTTGCCTGATGAATGTTTTTCTCAGGTGCATAAAGTTCAACATAAACATACAAAGAAAATGACTTGAGGTAATTCTACAAAGTTTGGAACATACAAGATTTGGTGTAGCCTATGGCGCACCGAACACTGTTCAGTGCCCAGGCTGAAGACCTCCGCAAACTGGCCGCTCTCAGGTTTTCTCACAGCCATTCCACTAAAATTCATCGGACTGTCCGGTAAGCCAACGGAGCAATGGTCAACTGCCAACGGTCGACTGCAGAACAGTCTGACCGTCAGAAGTCAGAGACAGTCTACAATGGCAGATCGCACCGGACTGTCCGATTTGCCACCGGACTGTCCGGTGCCGCAAGAAGACAGAAGACTTCAACGGTCAACAGCTCCAAACCCCAACGGTCGGCTGACGTGGCACTCACCGGACAATGATCAGTGCAGTGTCCGGTGCACCACCAGACTGTTCGGTATGTCCATCGACAGCAAAGTCAGCCAACGGCTAGGAAGTGGTTGGAGGCTATAAATACCCCAACCACCTTCATTCAAGCCATCCAAGCATTGCAACTTCCTCATTCAATGCTAGAGCAAAAGAATACACTCCAAAGACACAATCAAAACATCAAATCCTCTCCAAGCTTCAAAATCAAGTCAAGTGATCAAAGTGCTTAGTGACTTGAGAGGGTGATTTGTGTTTGTTTTGTTGCAAGTTGTTGCTTGGTTTCTTTCTTCTTCTCACTCTAATCTTTCTAAGTGCTTTGTAAAGCTAGCAAGAGACACCTAATTGTGTGGTGATCCTTATGGGGTCTTAGTGACCCGTGTGATTAAGAAGAAGCACTCGACCGGTCTAAGTGACCGATTGAGAGAGGGAAATGGTTGGAATAGACCCGACCTTTGTAGCCTCCTCAACGGGGAGTAGGTTCCTTGGAACCGAACTTTGGGAAACAAATCACCGTGTTCATTTGTGTTGATCTTCATCACTTGATTTGTTTCTCACCTCTCCTCTCTTTCTCTAAAGTTCCCTTGCTCATAGTGTTTTGAGTTTGTTCCCAAAGTTATCCGCATTGATTGAGCAATTCATAGCAAGAGGAACTATCTTCTGCACTCCAAATTCAAGATTATTTATTTCTAACCCTAACCCCGGGTGAAGTGCGTATTCAAAGTTTATAATTTTTAGGTTTTGTCTATTCACCCCTCTCTAGGCGACTTTCACGACTGTGGATGGCCGGGGTTCATGCGGACGGCTGCGGCCGTGCCTGAGCAGGGATGGGGGGTAGTCGGGGCAGGCGCGGCGGCCGAGTCGGGGACGAGGGCGGCCGCCGTGCACGCGCCCAGAGAGGAGGGAGGGTCGCGCGGATCTGGCCATCTGGGCACCTCGCAGCGTGTGGAGGCACGCTGGCGCGCCGGCAACTCGCGCAGGGAGGGGTGCTGGAGGAGCTTGCAGTGGAGCGCTGAAACAGGACCACGCCGAGGCCGACCATGGCGCACGACGAGGTAGGGAGGGTCGACGAGCTCCATGGCGGAGGAGAAGCGGAGCATTAGAATGAGCGCATGACAAGGCTGAAGAGGAGGAGCGTAGGCTGGCGACTTCCCCCAGAGGGAAGGAATAACCTCCTGGAGCAGCGGTTGGTCGGCGGCCTTGGTGCTATCGGCTAGGGGTGGGAGAGAGCTGGCTGATGTGGGGTTGTGAGGAAGGAAAACCTAGCTACCTGATACCATATTGGAAACTAGAACTCCATATCTATTACATAGAGTAAGGTTACATATATAGACTCAGAGGAAACCCTAACCCTAATGGACCGGTGGTCCAACTGTGGTGCCGACCCACACATAGTGTAACATTAAGAACATGAAATGTATATAGCAGCTTTAATTTTTAGAGAAGTTCATATGTATATACATACAATACTTTCTTTATTTACACATGCACGTCGGACTGTCAGTGTGTGCCATTATAGCTGTTTTAATTTTCTGTGACTGATCCATTCACTCATGAAACAAGGATGGGTGATTGAGCAAGAATCCAAATGGACCTTGGTGGAAACGCAGCAACAGAGGGAAAATAGCAGACTCGAGCACTCCCCCCCCCCCCCCCCCCCCCCCCCCCCCCCCGGACAGTACTTGCAGCCTGTCTTCTTGTCTGGCCAATTCATGTTGCAAAATGCAATGTTGGTCCAACATCAGCCCGTCCGGGCTACCCAAAGATGCAACTGAAACATGACAGCAATGCGTTCCGTAATGAGGTTACACATCCCGTAATGTGCACCTAATAGATGTAACTCAGACAACATCACCGTGTACTTGTTTGCCTCCAATTAACAAGGCAACAACTGGAGACATGACAGGCTGATACACTACTTAATTAGCATGTATGAATGAATCAATAAATTATCCACAAGGGAAAAAAACAACAACCTGCCACAGAGATGGGCAGCAAACTCGTGATTCTTCTTGTCTGCTGATTCAAGCGTGTATTGCTTCTACTTCTTTCGTTATATATAGAGAGAGAAGGCCAAGGAGAGTAGACGCCATTAGAGCATCATTCCTCTCGCCTCCTCTACAAAGAAGAGAGCACTGCATCTTCCGCTCTAAGCATCGCTTGCCATATAAGATCTGCGAGGGCGCCTTCCAGCCCTCGCTCCACAACCATCTGAACAATGCTTGATGCTTTGAGCAACATGCAAACATTTAGGAAAGCAGTGGAGGACTAGCTCTGTTCTGCTGCAGCTTGATCTCTTCAGCGCTATGCAATGCAAGAGTTCAGGTGGTGCAATTGATTATCAGAAGGGGAGACACACTGCAGCAAGACATTCCTAAAGAGAAGAGTTCTGTGTGAAGTGAATCAAATACAAGTCTTGGAGCTGAACATTGTTCTTGTAGAGGGTAGGGTACTCAGGGTAGACTTGGGAGGACTATTCACAAAATTGATCCAAGGCATAGTTTCCCTTCTTGTAGATAGATGTACCAACTCCGAGCCCCTATGATTAGCATCCACCATGTAGAGGATCAGCTGATCACTGTATATGAGAAGTATTGCACAGAAATACAGTCGCTTGAAAACAGAAACACAATTTCGGACCACTTCTTTGTTGTTTTACAGTTATAAATCATATGATACAATACAATGACCCAAGCTTGGAGCATCCATCCAGAAATTCTTTATTAAGAAAAAAAAAATGATGCTCCAAATTAAAGATGCTCCATACTGGTGGCAGTTATTAAAGTAGTTAGGGCGCGCTGTTCAAGTTGATAATTACATGTCTTTATTATGAGATGCCCACGTTGCTAAGATGCAGTATGTTGCCTTAGCAACAAGCAGCAGATCCTTGTCCAATGGATCTTGCTAACTATAACTAAAGCAAACCAGCTCCAGCACACGAGGTAGAGCGTGTAAGTAGCATGAGTTGCGCAGAGTAAAATACCTACTGGCATGTGGCATCTGCAACTGCGCAACAACTGTATAACACGTAGTTCACCAACAACTGCGCAACAACTTGGTTAGCGATGACTAAACTAATCACAGGAGCATGCAATTGTGTCAAGATTGTCCAGTGGAGAGTAACTAACCTGTTGATTATTGTCGCCAACAGTTGAAGCATGACAATGTGATGGATCACTGAGAGAATAGCTGGCAACTCTAAAAAAAATGATGAACACACGCGGCGTGATGGAGGAAACAGATTCCTTATGCTGCTGCCAGATCTCAGACCTTGAGAGACAACACTGAGGAGAAGAAATGGCAGGATTCTCTTTGTCTACCATTCAAAAGATGCTGCCTCATACCCTCTGTGTATAAATAGGGTCTCGGCAGAGACTTGAATCATCAGGCAAAAAAGTTCGCTTCTCATATTACTTCTACCTCATTTCAAACACACAAGAACTTCCAGCCAGAGACTACAGGTCGATATGGCTTGCCATCTTAGGTCCATAAGCTTGCCGTCCAGGCCTCAGTCCAGCGAAGCCGCAGTGCAGCAAGAGATGTGTATTCTAGAGGCGATCATCTCCTCACCATCAACATGTATCGTCACGATGTGTGACGGTTTGAGGAGGCTTGGAGACATCTACAGCAGTGTTGTGGAGATGACTCACTTGCCGAGCAACCAGGTTTGCTCTTCCCAGCAAAGGAAGATGCTGGACGGAGAAACTGAGTCTTCTCTCGAGCTGCTGGATCTCTGCAACACCATGCAGGAGATCTTCGTTGAGTTGAAGGCCATTATCCAAGAGTTGCAAGTGGCTCTAAGAAAAGGGGATGGTGCAACCGTCCAGGCCAAGATCCAGTCTTACAGCCGCTTGGTGAAGAAGGCTAAGCAGTCTTTCAAGAAGTCAAGCAAGAAGGCCGTTTCTGACAAGACAGACTGTGCAATGGTCAGGCTACTGACCAAGGCCAGGGATATCGCCATCTCTCTACTTGAGTCCACGGTGCAGCTCTTGTCGAAGCAAATTGAAGTGCCGAAGCAGTCACTTGTCTCAAAGGCGTTCTCCAAGAGAAAAGCGGTTGTCTGCGAGGAGGACCAGTTACAGGCGTTAGAGTGCAGCATTGGAGATCTTGAGAGCGGAGCGGGACACCTGTTCAGGATATTAGTCCAGAGCAGGGTCTCTCTCCTAAACATTCTTAGCTCATAGATACTCCTTGTTGCTTTTGACATCCTGTGATTGGCATCCGCGTTTTTTGAGGATTAGCTAATCTTGATGCTGCTTTGCAATATGTGTATATAGAGTACAAATGTACAGGAAAAAATCGGAAATGAAAAAAATGACAGTTTTGATCCAATTCATTTTTGTTGACGTGGTTTTGTGCATTCAGTATGGATCGCTTTGTTTTCAGATCCTTGGTTATATTAGTGGATCTTGTCCTTCATACAAGAAGCATGCCAGATCACAGCCACAATGGTTAAGCCGAGATAGCATAATAAATTAGTCATCCAGATCCAAGTATGTAAACAGCAATACGAAGGGCATTCGAGTCTGTAAAATATACAATGATACCCAAGTCTGTAAACTGAAAGGCATTTTGTAACTTGAGATTGTACAACGATGTTGCTATTTGAGTGCTTTGTAAATTGTAACTGTGAATGAAGACTTCTAAACAGACTGGATGCAATTGAGTTAGAGGAAGATGATATGACTGAATGCAATTACAATTTCCGAGTTTCAGTTTCTTGCTTCTGTGCCTCCTCAACGCCTTGCATATGTGTAACGGCGTCGTGATCCTGTGCCTCTCCCATGCCTTGCACGAACGCACCGATCTGGTGCCCCTTCATCTCCTCCATGCCTTGAGTGATCCTTGCTGCTCGGCCTGTGGAACACCGGGGCCATCACGGCACTACACATGCCCACCAAGGACGATCGCTGCCTCAACGTGTAGCCTATCCGCGGCACAACAAGAGGTCTCCATGGCCGCTGCAACTGTTCTGCGGGATCTGTCTCCAGCAGCAGGAGGACTTCGAAGGAGTTAGGGCAGGCGGCATTCGAAGCGATCGATCACCAAAGGAAGCGCTAGGTAGTAGATCATCCATTAAATGTATCTTTTCGGAATCCTTGGTGGGATAAAATTTGATAGCATGGCACCAAGTGGTAGCAAGAGCTATCAACCTCCAACTTACCACTCAAAGACAGTGGCGGGGTGGGCAAGGTGGGCCATGGCTCCACCTCAATTTTTTAACCCCTTATACCTAGGTTTAGGTACACACCAAAATAAACAAACTTTTGTATAGTTAGCGTGGACAAATCTAATGAAAACTAGGTTCTGATCTATTTTTCTCTCGGCGTTTCATTGCTCAGTCCACTCTTCACCTGAGCCATTTGATTCTCTTGCCTAGCGCAAGCCCACTCATGGCTCACTCGCTTCTTCGATCATTGACTGACCAATAAGTCGGTGACCTAACCCGCCGCTGCAGCGCACATTGCCTTCTCATTACTCATCAGCTTGTCGACTCGTCAGGATCCTGCACACAACATTGATATTTTGCCTCCTAGTCCACACTAGCAGATGGGCAAGCTATTGGTGGGACCGTGGCGTCACCTGTCCCTCGCTAACTCATTAGGGTTCCACCGCGCCGTCGCAACACGACAATGGTTATTGCTTGGCGTCACCATCATCTATCGCTACCTCGCCTCCTGCACTTGCTCCTCTCACCTGTCGTCGTCTCACCAACGTCATCTCATGACAAATTCGATGACTCGCCAGAACGACGCGCCGATACGACTGCTCCGCCCTAGTGCCTCGTCCTCGGTGAGTCCACCTATTTTTTTCTCTCGAGCTCTCCTTTAGGTAGCCAAAAAGGTTTTTGGGTATCCATATCATTTTGGAAACACTAGATATTATCATTTTAACATTCATGTTATTATCATTAATCTACATTTATGGTCTAGTTTTATGATTTGTCTCTTGCACTGTTGGCCCCACCTAGAATTTTGTTCTGCGTCCGCCACTGCTCAAAGAGATACGATCTTTTAGTCCTTACAGAAATATGTATAAAGCTTTTATCGCTCCACATATTGTACAACAAAATCATCTCATCTGAAAGCTAAAATTACCTTTGAAAATTAAGATATTTATGTGGTATTTGATCAAGAACATTGCTCTAACTAAAGATGATCTAGCGAGAAAACGTTGGAAATGGAGTATAAAGTGTTGTGGATGTAGTTTAAATGAATCCGTTCAGCATCTCTTCTTGGATTGTTCTATTGCTAGATGCATTTGGAGAGGGGTACAAATCTCCTTTAACATATCACCATCTTTAAGCATACATCATATGTTTAGAAATTGGTTGAATGGGGTGGATGATACACTTAAGTACAAAATCTGGGAAGGAGCATGCACCTTGTGTTAGGCAATATGGCTATATCGAAATGATGTGATTTTTAACAATACACTAGTTTCTACTCCTATATAGGTAGTCTTCAGGAACCCACCGGATAAGACAATGTTCCTTTTGCAAAAAGAGGAAAACATGACACAAATCTAGTGGGGATGCCGTGCGCTTACAATGATGCAAATTTTCTCATACAACAGATAGAGTTTTAGTAATTGAATTGGTTTTTAGTAGATTACGAAATATGGTTGTTTTGAGATATTAAACATCATATGTTTTGGTTTGAGATGCAATAATTGAACAGCCACATGCATCTATTGGTGCAGAAGCTGGAATATTTCAATATATTTTGTATTTAAAAAAGGTAGTAGATCATCTCTTACCTTTATTACAGGGTCAAGTCTGCTTGCAGGGGTTATTCGTAAAACAAATTGGCTGCCAAGGAGGAGAGTTGGGAGGGAGAAAACATAAAACCCAATCCAACGTTGGATCTGAAGAGGAGGGCTCAGATTTTAAATGTGCATATGTGCACAATAACTGTTTGAGCATATGTGCACACGTTGCTAACCCGAGTTCGAGCTGGCTCATTAAGTTAACGAACCACATAGTCAGCTTCGCTCGGCTTATTTACGAGCTCGAACTGGCTCATTTAGCTCGCGAGCCCGAACAGAAAAAAATAATATATACTAATAATAATCAATTTCTAGTTAATTTCAAACTAATTTAACAATAGAAAATAGTAATTATACTTATAGTTTCACGGACAACATAAATATAACACCAAATTAAGACACCTCATTACTCATCAATTCACAATTCACACACATGTTCATCAGTTTAACCCACAATTATATTCACATAGACATAACATATAGACAGTTCAGCAATCATGAGTTAACTCATACGCCATAGACACCACACATACATATTTTTTTATAATGGAAACATGAGTTCTGACTTTAGCATGATAATGCGTACAACCAATACAAGTCGATTATTACAATCGTAAACAGTTGCATAAATAGTGAAACTAACTCAAAGGAACAAAATGACAAGACTATGGCTAACACTAGCCATACTCAATTCTTGCATTTGAGTGTCATCCATGATTTGTGAAGACTTCCATCGTCACCACTTTCAAAGCTTGACAAATATCGAGGATATGTTGTTGTGATTCCTCCTTTTGTAGAAGTCTCCATAATCTGAACCAGCGAGTACATCTAAAAATAACCTTCACAATTAGTGGAATTGGTTTATGATTAAAAGCCACCTCATTTCGACTGAGCCAAATAGCCCAAAATAAAAGCTGCTATTCCAAAGAGTAATTTTTTGTAACCCGGACCCCTATTGGTTCCCCAAGACCCGATAATATGATTAATGCTAACGACCATTTCTATTATAAGGCAAAGTAAATTATTCTCCATATGCTTTTGGCCATATAGCAGTCAAAAAGAGATGGTGAATACTTTCATTTCGATTGCAAAAGCTACATGTCAAGCTACCTTTTCATCGCCTTTTGGCTAAATTGTCTTTAGTGAGGATCGCTCCCCGATATAAATTCCACAAAAAAAACTTTTATTTTCAAGGGGAGCTTAAGTTTCCAGAGCTTCTTGCTCCATTCGTTGTTGGGAATATTCATCAAAAAATAGTACATAGATTGGACATAGAAGATTCCATTCTTATGATCATCCCAAACAAATTTATCTCTAGACACAGACAGAGTAACCACAGTTATCAAGTTTAGCATGTTGTGCCATTCCACTAATTTAATCCTCATGATTGTACGGCTTGTTAACAAACCACACATACATATAACATATAACATGTTCATCAATTGTTATGTAAATTATGTATATAGTTTCGTTTTACTGAAATGTGATAGCTCGTTTAGCTCGTGAGTTTGCTTGTTAAGAAACCGAGCTGACTAAAGGACGCGAGCTTTTTGTACGTCGTATGCCTATTTTTTTTGAAACATTTCCGGTCATTTTGGTAGATGAAGAGGGAATTGTGAGAGCGGACATTCCTTCTAGAAGAGCAAAATCCAAATATAGTGTTGAACAAGTAGACATAACGGTGGAGTTCTATGGTGGCAAATTTAATGGAGTAAGTTATTCTGATCCTACTACTGTAAAAAAAAATATGCGCAGCGTGCTCAATTAGGGGAAATTTTTGAATTAGATCGAGCTACTTTGAAATCAGATGGTGTTTTTCGTAGCAGACCAAGGGGTTGGTTCACTTTTGGTCATGCTACCTATGCTTTGCTCTCGCATCACGCACGAACCTTGTTCCGAGATGTTTTTGATGGTATTGGGAATAGGCAGCCTGATACCACATTGCTATTGCCATGGTATCTTTCACCTCCATTTTTTGTTTGATTTGACATGAGGAACATCTCCTGAACCTTACACGTTGCCATCAAAATCATCGCTCTACCACTCTACTAAGGATGGAATCTCATTTTCAGAAAATACATTCGTTCCGAGTTGGACCCTTGGACAGTCGCCGTCCGGCGGCGGCGGGATAAAGTCCGGTGCCACCCCACCACCAATGCAACGCTGAGTAGCCGAGTCCGTGGCCTCGAGGTGGAGAAGGCGGCGGGGTCGCCGACGCCCGACGACGAGGACGAAACGGGTGGGAGGACCGCGAGGAGCGCTCTACAATTCGAAAGCCGCGGCGGAGCCAATTCAGGGGACGGGAAGTTGAATTCTATCACTGACCCCCAAAGCTCCCTGGTCCCTACACACACAACTCCGTCTGGTACGGACCATGCCATTTGGCTCCTCCCGATCTGTAAGGGCGACACGCACCTTTGCCTCGCCTTCAACTTGGCTGATTCAGCTGGTTTAGGGCGGCTGAAATTTGGTTTACTGCACCAACGTGGTAGGGGGAATCTGGATGATTAATTTATTCTGCTATTTCAGCTTAACCATTGTGGCTGTGATCTGGCATGCTTCTTGTACGCAGGGCAAGATCCACAAATTAAGCATCCGAAAACAAAGCAATCCTTACTGAATGCACAAAATCACGTCAACAAAAATGAATTGGATCAAAACTGTGTCTTTTTTTTTCCTTTCCGATTTCCCCCCCTATACATTTGTACTCTATACATATTACAAAACTGCATCAAGATTAGCTAATCCTCAAAAACGCGGATGCCAATCACAGGATGTCAAGAGCAACAAGGAGTGTCTATGAGCTAAGGATGTTCAGGAGAGAGACCCTGCTCTGGACCAATATCCTGAACAGGTGTCCTGCTCCGCTCTCGAGATCTCCAACGCTGCACTCTAACGCCTGTAACTGGTCCTCCTCGCAGACAACTGCTTTTCTCTTGGAAAACGCCTTTGAGACAAGTGACTGCTTCGGCACCTCAATTTGCTTTGACAGGAGCTGCACCGTGGTCTCAAGTAGAGAGATGGCGATCTCCCTGGCCTTGGTCAGGAGCCTGACCACTGCACAGTCTGCCTTGTCAGAAGTGGCCTTCTTGCTTGACTTCTTGAAAGACTGCTTAGCCTTCTTCACCAAGCGGCTGTAGGACTGGATCTTGGCTTGAACGGTTGCGCCATCTCCTTTTCTTAGAGCCACCTGCAGCTCTTGGATGATGGCCTTCAACTCAACAAAGATCTCTTGCATGGTGTTGCAGAGATCCAGCAGCTCGAGGGAAGATTCGATTTCTCCATCCAGCATCTTCCTTTGCTGGGAAGAGCAGACTTGGTTGCTTGGCAAGTGAGTCATCTCCACAACGCTGTTGTAGATGTCTCCAAGCCTCCTCAAACCGTCACACATCGTGACGATACATGTTGATGGCGAGGAGATGATTGCATCTAGAATACACAGCTCTTGCTGCACTGCGGCTTCGCCGGACTGAGGCCTAGACGGCAAGCTTATCGACCTAAGATGGCAAGCCATGTCGATCTCTAGTCTCTGGCTGGATGTATATTGAAATGAGGTGAAGTAATGAGAAGCGAAAATCTTTGGTTGATGATTCAAGTCTCTGGCGAGACCCTATTTATAGACAGAGGGTATGAGGCAGCATCTTTTGAATGGTAGACAAAGAGAATCCTGCCATTTCATCTCCTCAGTGTTGTCTCTCAAGGTTTGAGATCTGGCAGCAGCATAAGGAATCTGTTTCCTTCACCACGCGGCGTGTGTTTATCATTCTTTTTAGTGTGCCAGCTATTCTCCCACTCTCCCAGTGATCTATCACATTGCCATGCTCCAACTAATGGCGGCAACAAGAATCAACAGGTTAGTTACTCCACTGGACAATCTTGATCTTGACACAATTGCATGCTCCTGGGATTAGTTTAGTGGTCGCAGACCAAGTATTATTGGTGAAGTACGTGTTGTATGGTTGCTGCGCAGTCGCAGATGGCAGTAGGTATTTTACTCTGCGCAACTCATGGCTCATGCTACTTACACGCTCTACCTCGTGTGCAGGAGCTGGTTTGTTTTAGTTATAGTTAGCAAGATCCACTGGACAAGGATCTGCTGCTTGTTGCTGAGGCAACATATTGCATCTCAGCAACGTGGGCATGTCATAATAAAGACATGCAATTATCAACTTGAAGAACGCACCCTAACAACTAGCTACTTTAATAACTGTCACTGGTATTGAGCACCTTTGGAGCATCATTTGTTCTTAATAAAGTATTTTCTTGATGGATGCTACAAACTTGGGTCATTGTACCATATGGTTTATAACATAAAACAAGTTCAAAATTACGTTTCTGTTTCCAAGTGACTGTTTTTCTGTACAATATTTCTCATATATGTGCAGTGACCAGCTGATCATCTAAAAGGGGGGTGCCAAAGGGTTGAGTTGGTACATCTATCTACAAGCTGAGAGTGTTGAGAAGGGAAACTCTGCTTTGGATAGTTTTTTTTTAGAACAAAGTCCCAAATCTACACTGAAGATATACAATGTCCAACTCCAAGGCTTTAGGCTTGTAACTGATCCACTTCACATAGAACTCTTCTCTTTAGGAAATGTCTTGTGGTTGAAAGACCACTTGCTAGAACTTTGCTGCAATCTGCTTTGACAGGAAATGTGACGAGGACTCGAGAATTGAGACAGCAATATCTCTAGCTTCACCCAACAGCTTGACCACCCTGCAGCTCTCCTGGTTAGCTGAAGGTAGACCTATTGTTAATCTTCTTGAACCTCCTCCAGCTCTCTGCATCTTCTTTACAAAGCATATTTAGGGTTCGAAACTGAATCTTGGCTTCAACGTCTCCCCTTTTGATAATCAGTTGCACCTCCTGTCTCCTGAATGCTCGAGCTTGCTCTCTTGCATGGCACCGAAGAAATCAAGCAACAGGAGAGAGAGAGGGAGCGCGCGCTCAACCTCGTCCTCCACTGCTTTCCTTTGCTTTGGTTGGCACAGGCTGACTTGGTTGCTAGTCAAGCACATGATCTCCTAAATGTCGTTGTAGACACACTTCCAAGCCTCCTCGGATGGTTTCGTTAATGAATCTGCAGCTGATCCTCGATGCTGGGTTCGTTGGAGCAACGGCTGGAAGGCGCACTCGCAGATCTTGTACGGTAAGCCATGCTTGGGGCGAAAAATGCAGCGCTCTCTTCTTTTGGAGGGGAGAGGAATGCTGCTCTAATGGTGTCTACTCTCCGTGGGCTTCTCTCTCTATATATAATGAAAGAAGTGGAAGCAACACACAGTTGAACCAGCAGACAAGAAGAATCATGCCAGTCCATTTGCTTGTGAGCTTGCTGTCCATCTCTGCGGCAGGTTGATTCTTTTATTCTGAATAGTCTGTCGGTTCAGACAATAAATAACGTATGAGCCTGTCATATCTCGATTGTTGGAGGCAAACAAGTACACAAGGATGTAGTTTGGGTTACATCTACGTGCACATTATGCTTCCACAACATTGCTGTCATGTTTCAGTTGCATCTTTTGTTAGGACATACCACATTTTCTGTGGGGTTGATGTTGGACAACATTGGCATTTCGCAACATGAATTGGCCAGACAGGAAGACAGGCTGCAAGCACTGTCCAGCTCTAATGCTTGAAATGAAGAGGGAAAGGAAGTATGGAAAAGAAAAGAAAAGCAAAAACAGTGCTCCACTCTGCTATTTTCTCTCTGTTGCTGTGTTTCCACCATGGTCCATTTGAATCCTTGCTCAATCATCCGTACGTCCTTGTTTCATACTTTCATGAGTGAATGGATCAGTCCCAGAAAATCAAAACAGCCATAACGCCGCACACTGGCACACATGCATAATAAAGTAACTATGGTATGTATATACATACGAACTTCTCTGAACATTTTAAAGTTGCTATGTACATTTCCTGCCCTGTTTATTTAACATCTATTTATATGATTAGCGAATCCTTTTTGCATGAAAAAAAAAGATTGGTGGATCCTTTGGAGGATCACATAAAATCATATGGGTAGATGAGAAAATAGGCTTTCAACAACCACTCTCTAGACTGCAATTCTTTTATTCTTTCATATAATTTGACTTAATGTTTTTTTCTTCGACGAAGCAAAAATCCTACTGGCCACTTTGCATGCTCTCGTTCTCAATATGCTTGGGCAGAAGATGCATTATTGATTCAGAGCCGAGACATGACAGCAGGACTATCATTATTTTCACAGATGAACCGTGCAATGACATGATTATATTGTATCGGGGTGATTATATGCAACTACTTGGGAACCTGGGGTTGGAGGCAAGCAAAGGCATCCAGTGGCAAGTTGCCTGTTAATCAATCATCTCGTGATCTGGTGGATCACATGCTCATCTTGCCGCCGTGCAGGCAAGTTTGCCGCCCATACCGCAGACATGACAGCCTCTTAATCAAGCTAAGTTTGTGATGCTTCTTGGGTTTGGTGTCTACTGTTGCAGTTCACCACTTGGTTACACATGAGAAGGATTCTTGCTGTCTGCTGGTCAAGCGTACACGCTGCTAGTGCACAAGCAATGGAGAGCAGAGACACGACTACAGGACTAGCAATATCATCAATAATCCACCTTGCAGTGATGTGATTATGTTGGAATCAGGTGATTAAATGCAACTAGCCTGGGAACTTGAAGCTGGAGGCTAGCAGAGGCATCTGGTTGTAGCTTCCTACAGTGGCAACTTGCCTGTTGATCAGTCATCTCATCATGATGCTCATCTCACTGCCCTTCAACCGTGCAGGCGAGTTTGCCGCCCATATTGCGGACATGACCAGTGTTATTAAAACTACGTTTAAACGATGTTTAAACTACGTTTAAACGTCAAAACTCTAATTAGAGGTTGAAACCACGTTTTAGCGTTTTGGCGTTCTAAACTGTAAAACGCAGTGTTTTATGCATTTTAGACCATTAGCTACTTTTGGGCCCAGTCTATTAGTTACTTTTGAGGTTCAATCCAACTCATTGGTGAAGTTTTGGTACGCCAGTAACCTCTCTGTTTTGGTATTTAACTTCATATTATTGTATGAAATTATGATGTATTGGTATTTTTCCTATGTTGTTTAAAACTACGTTTAAACAAAGTTTAAACGTTTAAAAGTCAAAATTTCACCCATGAGCGTTCCAACGTTTTATCGTTTTAATAACCTTGGACATGACAGCCTCCTAATCAAACTAACTTTGTGAATTGTGATGCTTCTCGGGTTTGGTGGCTTCTGTTGAAGTTCACTAGTACTCGGTTACACATGAGAATGATTCTTGCTGTCTGCTGGAATAGCTATGTTGTTGCATCCACCTCTTTCGCTATATAAAGAGGAAAGCCAACGCCCAAAGCACCACCATCACAGCAGCTTTCCTTCTTCCTTCTCTTCTCCATTTCAAGAAAAAAAGAAGCTACACAGCTTCAACCTTCATTCAAACCATGGCTTGCCACCTTAGATCCGCGAGCGTGCCTTCCAGCCCTCGCTCTAACAAAGCCAGCATCGATGAACAGCTGCAGAGCCTGAAGGCAACCATCTCCTCACCTTCAGTGGCCATTCAAACCATGGTTGATGGTCTCAACAAGATTGTGAGCATCTACAGCTGCATTGACCAGCTCACATCCTTGCTCGGCAACCAACGTCAGCAGAGGAAGGCAGTGGAGGAGGAGCTCGAGCGCTCCCTTGTCCTGCTTGACATCTGCAACGCCATGCAAGAGAACTTTGCAGAGCTCAAGGTCAGCGTCCAGGAGATGCAGCTGGTTCTCAAGAGAGGAGACAACGCGGCTCTTCAGGCCAAGGTTCAATCTTACGTACGCTTGGCCAAGAAGACACAGAAGCAGTTCAAGAAGATCAACAGCAAGGCTGCCTCTGACATCGAAGGTTGCAAGGTAGTCATGTTGTTGGCTGAAGCAAGGGAGATTGCTGTGTCGATGCTCGAATCGGCATCACATCTCCTCTCGAAGAAGATCGCGTTGCCCAGCGCTAGCAAGTGGTCTCTTGTGTCCAAGGCATTTGAGAAGAAGAAATTTGTGTGCAAGGAGGAGCAATTGCAGGCGTTGGAGTTGGACATTGTTGATCTTGAGAGTGGAGTTGCCACTTTGTTCAGGACACTGATCCAGAGCAGAGTTTCTCTTCTGAACACTCTCACTCTGTAGATAGATCATACAACAACTCTAATGCCTGCGATTAGCATCCGTGTTTTAGAGGATCTGCTGATCATCGAAACAATTTGGATGTACATATATGAGAGTGTACAGAAATATACTCAACTGGAAGTCAAATTTTTTAGTCTATTTTCCTGATGTCGTTTTTCCCTCTTTCGTCTCGTTCAACATGGAGGACAGCTAAATAAAAAAAAACTTTTTTTTTGAGAGGGAGAGACAAAAGACTTGCCGCTCCAATATATTAGAAGGAGTAGAACTAACAGAAAATTACAAGAAACCAAGACGACTTACAAGACTAGAAGCGAACTCCTGAACAAATTTACTAAGCGGACCTACTAGCCAGCCGGGCCATGGAAATAAAAAAAAACTACCAATGAAATGGGAGTGCTGCAGTTGAAGTTTCTTCAGGAAAATAAATTATCATAAGGTGCTTGTGGTTATTGGTCCATTATTGGGCTGCTAATATTAACAATAGACATAAGATCCTAACAAAGTGGGTCTTGCTCCTTTAACTGATAGCATGCCAACTCAAGCCATGTGATTTGCACTTGCAATTAATAGTTGTTCAGCATATGGTAAGGTGCCAATGCATATGAAATTTGGAAGGCATGTGGACATCTTGGAATTGCAGGATTCAGATTCTAAATGCTTAACGTACAGAAGGCAGGAGAAACAAACCAACCTGTCGTGAAGTATCAAGAACGCTGAAGTCAACTCTTCCTTCCACTAGCAATCTAGCATGTATCAACCAGCCTGCCAACAGCTGTTCTAGTTGCACATCTTTGTTCTCCAATCTCATGATCTGAATCTTACACTAAACTATGCACCCGTGCAGATGGTTTTTTTTAGATAATAGAACCCTAGTCCGACCTTGGCCTCATAAGAGGTTACAGCCAATTATTACAACTGAAGGCAGCATATTACCTTGACCCATCACACGTCATCACCAAAGAACGCCAACTACTAAATCAAAGATACTACAAAGTTAAACGCAACGAAGACCCCAATCCAAAATTGCGAAATAAAAGTAGCAGCAACTCCTGCCAGTTATTGAATCATCCAATGCAACTCTTCTTTATTACCATACTGTCTTTTTGTGCAAAATGGTTTGGAGAGGGCTATAAATATCCCTTTTATCCTTGTTCTAACAAATGTTTTGGACTGAAGGTAAACTTCTGTCGGAGTGAATGATCCGGCATTGGTGAGGCGTTAGAAATCAAGTGTAAATTCAGGAAATGTTAACTTGCAAGTCCCTTTCCCTCTGAAAACCACTGTGAATAAAATAGGGATTTGTTCATTTCTGCTGTTCTGCCCTTAGAAAACTGATATATCTATTCTCTCACGATGTAAGAGACATGGACATCTCTGGCAAAGCGTGCACATATTATGAGCTAGAACAGATCCTTTGCTGCCGGTACTTGTGTTGTTTTCAATGTGTTGCCCTCTCCTGGTCCCAGCACACACACCTTATATTCAAGTAGGTCATTTACATTTAATCTATTTACACCAACACTCTCCCTCAAGATAGACTAAATATATTCAACATTCTCATCTTGTTACATACCAACTCATTATTCTTAGGACCTAAATCTTTTGTGAGACTATCTGCTAACTGATTAGACTTAACATATTTCAACTTCAGAGCCCTACTATTAATCTTCTCCTTGATGAACCTATCAATCTCCACATGTTTCATGTGGTCAAACTAGACAAGATTATTTGCTATGTTGATTGCTGCTACATTATCACAATGAAGTAACATAGTCTCATTCTTCAACACCCAAAGCTCCTTAAGAAGACCTTTCAACCACATCATCTCACATAAAGCTAGAGCCATTGCTCTATGTTCGGCCTAGTAGACCGAGACACCACTGCTTGCTTCTTCTCCACGAAACTAGATTACCACTCACAAAATCGCAATATCCAGATGTGTATCTCCAATCATCCCTACTGCTTGCCCAGTCAGCATCACAATAGCCTTCTAGATTGGTTTGCTCTAAACCACAAACCCTTGTTGAGGGTTCCCTTCAGGCATTTCAGGATTTGATAAACTACCCTCATATGCCCAGCTCTAGGATCATGCATATACCTACTCACCACACTCACTGCATAAGCAATGTCCGGCCTTGTATGATAGAGATATATCAATCGACCAAATATCCTCTGATATCTTACTCGATCCACAAGGTCATCTGATTCAACATAAATTTGGTGATTCTTATCAATGGGTGAGCCACATGGACGACACCTAAGCATTCCTATCTAAGCCAACAGATTAAGGACACTTCCTTTGATAGAATAATTCCCTTAGATGATCTAGCAATCTCAACCCCAAGGAAGTATCGAAGTGGTCCAAGATCCTTTACCTCAAAGGTTCTACCTAGCCTTTCCTTCAGTTTCTTGATCTCCTCCATATTATCTCTAGTGATCAGTATATCATCAACATAAACAACAAGAATAGTGATACAAGGGCTTGATGTTTGTAGAAGACCGTGTGATCTCCATTGCATTGATAATAGCCCATATCACATACTGCTCGCCTAAATTCAAAGCGCAATAGTGCATACAATGTCCTGAACTATTCAGGTAAATGCAAGGCTATGCTAATTATCCAGGACTACAAAAGTTGTAGAAACACGAGGACAATCAACCATATACATTGCGAAAGGGCCTCTAGCCGAGTTGGTTAGGTGGTCTGAGTAGCACTCCTTAGTCTTGAGTTCGAATCCCGGTGGGAGCGAATTTCAAGCTGGGGTTAAAAAAGGTCACTCGTTGGTTCCCCTAGTCGTGTGCACATGAGATGGACTGACCTATGTGGGCGGATCCTCGTGTAGGCGCTGGGAGGGCTCAAAACACGAGTAAAGTTCTGGCCTATAGGGGGCGGACCCTCATATTGCACGGGGGATCAGCTTTCGTGACCTTTCTCGGCCGGGACTCAGATTTTTTTTGAACGAAAACGGCAGGAGCTTTGTCCATCATTTAAGGGAAAAGAGTTTAGAGAGTACAAACAACGGTCTAAGACCGGACAAGCCACACCCGAGCACACTCAAAGGGAGGCTAAGCCTCACACCCTAAATCCTCCAGGCTAGCCGGAAGCGGCTATATGAAAATTACATGGGAAGCAAAGCCCGCCTAAATTGTGAAACATCTTCTTTAATTCTTAAAGCGACTTGAACCGGGGGAAGGGCGACACTTTCAAAAATCCTGCGATTCCTCTCCTTCTAGAGGTTCCACATTGTGTAAATCACAATTCCATTGAAAGCGCATTTCTGATTTTTTGGTAGTGGGGGAGTCGCAGTTTCCCACCACTCCCGGATGTTGGTGGCGGAAGCAAGGTCAGACTGCGCAGGGAAGATTACACCTTCCCAAGCCAGGATTTGTCTCCACAACGCACGGGCGAAAGGACAATGTAGACACAGGTGAATACCAGTCTCAAGGGTTCCGTTGCAGAAGGCACAAGACGGTTGATGAGGCCACCCACGGGTGGCGAGATTGTTGGCCGTGAGGAGTTTTTCCTGCAGGAGAATCCAAGTAAAAATTTTGCATTTTGGTTCTGCGCGTGCCTTCCAGACAAGGTTAGCATTAAGGTGACTGTACGAGCCAATGAACTGTGCTCTGTAGGCCAATTTAACTGAGAAGATACCATCAGAAGACCGATTCCAGGAAATGGTATCCGGTGAGTCAGGTTGCAGCTGGAAATCCTAGAGTCTAGTCCAAAGAGAGACAAACTCCTCAATCTGAACAGTGGAAGTGATCCTACTTCTTAGTGTTTTGATCCAATGCTGTCCGCTAAGTTCGCGGGCAACCGAATTGTTCTTTCTCGAGATTAGGTCGAAGAGGTGCGGGGCTATATTCCTTGGAGCCATGCCATCGAGCCAACTATCGTGCCTGAACTTGGCCGTCTTACCGTCCCCTACCGGCTCCGATTGAGCTTCTTCTTAATATAATATCGTGGGGGTGATCTTACCCCTACCGGCTGAGTCAACCATATACATTGCTAGTGAACAAGCAATAAAGAGCCGAGACATAACAGCAGGACTACCACTATTTTCACAGATCAACCGTGTAATCACATGATTATATTGTATAAGGATGTAGGGATGATTAAATGCAACTACTTGGGAACCTGGGACTGGAGGCAAGCAAAGGCATCCAGTGACTAGTTGCCAGTTAATCAATCATCTCATGATCTGGAGGATCCGTGCTCATCTTACCGCCCTTCAACCGTGCAGGCAAGTTTGCTGCCCATATAGCAGACATGACAGCCTCTTAATCAAGCTAAGTCTGTGATGCTTCTTGGGTTTGGTGGCTTCTGTTGCAGTTCACCACTTGGTTACACATGAGCATGATTCTTGTTGTCTGCTGGTCGAACATTTACGCTGCTAGTGCACAAGCAATGGAGAGCAGAGACATGAGTACATGACTACCAATATCTTCAATAATCCACCGTGTGGTGACGTGATTATGCTGGAATCAGGTGATTTGCAGCTAGCCTGGGAACTAGGAGCTGGAGGCGAGAAGAGGCATCTAGTTGTAGCTTCCTACAGTGGCAAGTTGCCTGTTGATCAATCATCTCATCACGATACTCATCTCACTGCCCCTCAACCGTGCATGCGAGTTTGCCGCCCATATTGCGGACATGACAGCCTGTAATCAAACTAACTTTGTGAATTGTGATGCTTCTCGGGTTTGGTGGCTTCTGTTGAAGTTCACCACTCGGTTACACATGAGAACGATTCTTGCTGTCTGCTGGTTCAGCCGTGCTGTTGCATCCACTTCTTTCGCTATATAAAGAGGAAAGCCATAGCCCAGATGACCACCGTTGCAGGAGCTTTCCTTCTCTCCCCGTTTCAAGAAAAAAGAAGCTACACAGATTCAACCTCCATTCAAACCATGGCTTGCCACCTTAGATCCGCGAGCGTGCCATCCAGCCCTCGCTCTAACAAAGCCAGCATCGATGAACAGCTGCAGAGCCTGAAGGCAACCATCTCCTCACCTTCAGTGGCCATTCAAACCATGGTTGATGGTCTCAACAAGATCGTGAGCATCTACAGCTGCATTGACGAGCTCACATCCTTGCCCGGCAACCAACGTCAGCAGAGGAAGGCAGTGGAGGAGGAGCTCGAGCGCTCCCTTGTCCTGCTTGACCTCTGCAACGCCGTGCAAGAGAACTTTGCAGAGCTCAAGGTCAGCGTCCAGGAGATGCAGCTGGTTCTCAAGAGAGGAGACAACGCGGCTCTTCAGGCCAAGGTTCAATCTTACGTACGCTTGGCCAAGAAGACACAGAAGCAGTTCAAGAAGATCAACAGCAAGGCTGCCTCTGACATCGAAGGATTCAAGGTAGTCATGTTGTTGGCTGAAGCAAGGGAGATTGCTGTGTCGATGCTTGAATCGGCCTCACATCTCCTCTCGAAGAAGATCGCGCTGCCCAGCGCTAGCAAGTGGTCTCTTGTGTCCAAGGCATTTGAGAAGAAGAAATTTGTGTGCAAGGAGGAGCAATTGCAGGCGTTGGAGTTGGACATTGTTGATCTTGAGAGTGGAGTTGCCACTTTGTTCAGGACACTGATCCAGAGCAGAGTTTCTCTTCTGAACACTCTCACTCTGTAGATAGATCATACAACAACTCTAATGCCTGCGATTAGCATCCGTGTTTTAGAGGATCTGCTGATCATCGAAACAATTTTGATGTACATATATGAGAGTGTACAGAAATATACTCAACTGGAAGTCAAAGTTTTGAGTCTATTTTCCTGATGTCGATTTTTCCCTCTTTCGTCTCGTTCAACATGGAGGACAGCTAAATAAAAAAAAACTACCAATGAAATGGGAGTGCTGCAGTTGAAGTTTCTTCAGGAAAATAAATTATCATAAGGTGCTCGTGGTTATTGGTCCATTATTGGGCTGCTAATATTAACAATAGACATAAGATCCTAACAAAGTGGATCTTGCTCCTTTAACTGATAGCATGCCAACTCAAGCCATGTGATTCGCACTTGCAATTAATAGTTGTTCAGCATATGGTAAGGTGCCAATGCATATGAAATTTGGAAGGCATGTGGACATCTTGGAATTGCAGGATTCAGATTCTAAATGCTTAACGCAAAGCAGGCAGGAGAAACAAACCAAGCTGTCGTGAAGTATCAAGAACGCTGAAGTCAACTGTTCCTTCCACTAGCAATCTAGCATATATCAACCAGCCTACCCAACAGCTGTTCTAGTTGCACATCTTTGTTCTCCAATCTCATGATCTGAATCTTACACTAAACTATGCTCCCGTGCAGATGGTTTTGCTGCCAGTTATTGAATCATCCAATGCAACTCTTCTTTATTACCATACTGTCTTTTTGTGCAAAATGGTTTGGAGAGGGCTATAAATATCCCTTTCATCCTTGTTCTAACAAATGTCTTGGACTGAAGGTAAACTTCTGTCGGAGTGAATGATCTGGAATTGGTGAGGCATTAGTAATCAAATGTAAATTCAGGAAAATTTAGAACCACTGTGAACAAAATAGGGAATTGCTCTTTTCTGCTGTCTGCCCTTAGAAAACTGATATATCTATTCTCTCACGATGTTTTAATGTTTAAGAGACATGGGCATCTCTGGCAAAGCGTGCGCATATTATGAGCTAGAACAGATCCTTTGCTGCCGATACTTGCAACATGACAGTGCGACAATAATAAGCTAATTATTCAGAGCTGCACCTAATGGTCTAGAATCAGATGATTAAACACGTCTTGGGAGCCTGGATGTGAGCGAAGTCAAATAGCTGTCCATGCTTCCACCGGCAACTTGCATGTTAATTAACGGATCACATGATATTAGTGTGAATCTGATGCTAATTCAATGCCCCTTCACCCGTGCTGCTCATTTTGCCACCCATAATGCAGACATGACAGCAGACAGACTCCTAATCAAGCTCAGCTAGTGATGCCCCTTGGCTCTTGCCGTCTGCTTATTCAGCTGTGCAGTTGCGTCAACCTCTTTTCCCTATATAAAGAGGGCACCCAAAGCTATGAAGACACCATAGCAGTTGCAGCAGCTTGACTTCTCTTCCATCTCCAGCGAGAAGAGGTTCTGTAGCTTCCGTTCCATCCCAAGCATTATGGCCTGCCACCTGAGATCCGCAAGTGTGCCCTCAAGCCCTTGCTCCAACAAAACCAGCGTCGAGGAGCAGCTCCAGAGCCTGAAGGCGACCATCTCTTCACCCTCTGCGACAGTCCAAACTATCACCAATGGCCTGTCCAGGCTCGGGAGCATCTACAGCTGCATCGATGAGCTCGCGTGCCTGCCCAGCACCAGCAGCCAGCGTCAGCAGAGGAAAGCAGTGGAGGAGGAGCTGGAGCGCTCTCTCGTTCTGCTCGACCTCTGCAGCGCCATGCAAGAAAGGCTGGCAGATCTCAGGGTGATCGCCCAGGAGATGCTGCTGGGTCTGAAGAGAGGAAACAACGTGTCTGTCCAGGCCAAGGCTCAGGCTTATGCCCGCCTGGCCAAGAAGGCGCAAAAGCAGTTCAAGAAGACCAGCAGCAACATTGCTCTTGACGACACTGAAAGCTGCAGGGTGGTCAAGCTGTTGTCTGAAGCGAGAGAGGTCGCTCTCTCGATGCTAGAGTCGACATTGTACCTACTGTCAAGGGAGATCGTGATGCCGAGCGCCTCCAAGTGGTCTCTTGTCTCCAAGACATTCCAGAAGAAAAGAGTCGAGTACAGGGAGGAGCAACTGCAAGCGTTGGAGTTGGAGATTGCTGACCTTGAGAGCCAGGTTCAGGTTGTCTTCAGGAGACTGATCCAATGCAGGGTCTCTCTTCTGAATGCTCTTAGCCTGTAGAAAGGTCATGCCCCAACCAACCAACTCCGATGGCCTGCGATTAGCTTCCGCCTTTTAGAGGATTGGCTGATCATCAGAACAATTTTGATGTATATATGAGACAAAGTGTACAGAAAAGTAGTTGATGAAAGAGCAAGGTTTTGATTAATATCATGTTCCCAAACTGCCCGCTACTCTCTATTTCTTCTCCTAACTTGACCTCGAAAACAGAAAAACGATCAGCTGAAATTGGGAGCTTTAGCTTCTGAAGTTTAGTTCGAAAAAATATACTCACAAGATGCTCTTCGTATTTTGTTGATTCAAAGAAATTAGTCGATGAGAAGCCCACGTTTATATTCACATGGGATACGCCTCAACAACAGGCACAAGATCCTTGTAAAGTGGATCTTGCTCTCCTTAACCAATAACATGCCAGCTCCAGCCACAAATTTTAAGTTTGTTGCAACCAATTGTTGATCAGCACAGCACTAGAGTAAGCTGCCATACGGATTCTTGTTGCTAATAGTTGGAACATGACAGTGCGATTGATCATGTGCGCGGTACACCAAATGCTCAAGAAATTTGGATGGCATATTGATCATCTTGCAATCATAGATTTCAGAGATCATTGTAAATGCTGACGGCACAGCAGGCGTGCGAAACATGCCAGCATTGCAAGACAACATGAAGAATAATCAAGAACATTGAATTCAAATGTTGCTTCTGCTAATATGCAGCATCCAGCTATCCTTTCTTCGTGCGATCTAATCTAACATTAAACTACACAATCGTGCAGGTGATTCTGCTTCCGGTTATCTAGACATCCCAAGCTGGACACAGGCTCAAGCTCAACATAGCACCGATTCCACCTGCCAGCATGAGAAACAACCAGGAAACAAGGCAGCAGCTGTGGGCGAAGCTAGCAAGTCAATCGTTCTTTCCCTTGTTTCCTTGCACGCTCAGTGATCTCATGATCTAGATCTCAATATAAACAACAGAATACCTGCCATATCAAATTCCAGCAAATGGTCCCTTGTCTCCAAGGCAATTAAGAAAAGAAAAGTTGTTCGCAAGGAGAAATTGCAAGAGACAGTTGGTCATTGTATATCTTGGGAGCAGAGTCGAGACTTTGTTCAGGAAATTGATCCAGAGCAGAGACTCTCCTCAACGCTCTCAGTTTGTAGATAGATTATGCACCAGCCCAAATCCCTTGCGATTGATTATAATTTTGTAGCATACCTGTACATGAGCATCTGTACAGAAAGTAACTGAAAACGTCACAGGTTTTGGTCAATCTACTGTTACCAATTTTACTGTTTATGGATTCTCTCAAAAGTATTGTTGTCAAGTTTTAACTGTTTTAATTATGTTAAAAGATGTTCGTCATTATTGTTGGGAGAATAAAAACTCTAACCCTAACTAGGGTTGTGCTGCTATATTAATAGATGAAATAGTATATTGGTTGGGCCTAAGCCCATTACGGTTAAGACACACATGTTTCCCCCCTAGTCTCAACTCTAGGCATTATAGATATTGAGACTGGACCGAAACTCCGAGAACACCGTAGAGCGGAGCTCCCTTGGTGAAGATGTCAGCGAACTGCGAAATGGTCGGTACGAGGACGCATACATTGCCGACGGCGACACGCTCGCGGACGAAGTGGAAGTCTATATCCACATGATTTGTGCGTTGGTGCTACACAGGGTTGATGGAGAGGTAGACCATGTTGACATTGTCGCAGTAGACGAGTGTGACGGCATGCGTGAGGGGGCTTGTGGAGATCCTGGAGAAGCTGACGAAACCAAGACGCCTCAACCATGTCGTTGGCCACAGTGCATACTCAGCCTCAGCGCAGGAGATGAGCGCAAGAGATGATAGACTTCCGCTTCAAGGACCAAGAGCCCAGGAACACGGTGTAGCAAGAGGTGGACAGACGCGTGTCGTAACAGCCGCCTCAATCAGCATCTGTATAGACGAACAACTTAGAGGTCGGAGAGGCTGAAGAAGGTTGTAGTCCAGGGTGCCACAGAGGTAGCGAAGAATCCACTTGGCAATAGTGAGGTGGGGCTCTCGTGGGGTGTGCATGTCAAAAGGCACACCTGGTGAACTGTGTAGGCGATGTCAGGCCGGTGAAGATGGGATACTGTAGAGCCCTAGCGAGGCTTCGGTAGGTCGTCACGTCATCGACCGGGGCACCGTCGTCATCGAAGATTTTCGCCTAAGTGTCAACAGGCGTGGAGCAGGGCTTGCAGTCGGACATGCCAGCCCACTCTAGAATGTTGATGGTGTACTGACGCTGGTAAATGAAGAGGCCCTGTGTAAGGCCCAGAAATTGGTATAAGAAAAAAAAATATAATAATCATAAAGTAAATAAAGAAATAAAATAGTAGAGTGAGATATCTTCAATCTATACTTGAGCTTTGGATTTTGAGGACTGAGCTTTTCAAACGAAGAATGAATGTAGAAAGGTTTTCTATCCAACTAAATGATTATTCATTTCATTAAAAATGAAACATTATAAGCATTTATTTAAATGAGTATGGACATATAAGGATAGTATTAAAGTTTGATGACTCAAATCTAAACTGGACATTTAAAGTTCTAAACATAATGCGAAACTCAGAAAAATAAATAATAATGAAAGGAGAATTTATCTTTACATTAAAATTATATTTGAGATCCTAAAAATTCAAACAGGGTTTTGAATTTGAAGTGGATATTTGAGACTTGAAATAGGAAACTTAAATTTAAATTGAATTTGAAGCACAAACTTGAAAAGAAATAGGAAAAGAAAATAGAAAAGCCTTGAAATGACTTTGGGCCGGTTTTCCCCTGCCTCGGCCCAAATCCCAACCTTTCTCTCTGCGGCCCAGTTCCAATGCGTCATACCTGTGGCTGGCTGTCTTGGGTTGTTACACCGGCGGGTGGGACCCACTTGACAGCCACTCTTGAGCACATACCAAGTCACCTATCAATCTGACATGTGGGTCCCCATGGTCGGACTCGTCTTCCCCTCCACAACAGACCCACGCGGCGTCCACGGCAACGGCCGCCGCGATTCTTGCGGAGAGCAAAACCGCGCAGCCCAGTAGGACTTGGAGCCTATCAAGCTACGCATGCGCACCACGTTCGTTACAGTCGCCGATGGGTAGGCCCAGGCTTCCAGCGCGTTCACCTCACGCGAATCGCGCCGCGACGTGCAGATGGGAGACCGGGATCTCGGGATTCCGTTGATGATTCCTGGCCGCCTAAGAGTATATACGTGCGCTCCCGACATCCTCCCTTTCTACTAGAACCCAGGAGAATAGCGCAGAAGGTGATTGAGAGGGAGCCAGCATTGAGATCGGGATTGGAGAGTTCGATGTAGACATCGTCTACCATCGATGTTGGAGTGTAGAGTGCGCAAGGCACACAGGGTTGTCGCAAGAGGCGCGCTGGAGGAAGTCGCGGTGCCGCTGCGTGCGTTGGACAAGCCTCGGGTGACGAATTGCTCGTCGGCATTCTCTACGCCTCGCTAATCGCCTCCCACCGCGACCAATCCGCCTCTGCTGCTCCCAACCGTTGGTATGGCTTCGATCGGATTCTATTTCTCCACACCTCTGCATAGATTCAATCGTATCTAGGTTTAAGACCCTGGGTGCTCTACTTGCCGGAGTGCGCCACCGTGTGGATCGCCGCTGTCGCTACTGGATTCTAGAGGTAGATGACAACCTGTGAGCCGTAGATCGCGTTACCAGTGGCCAGGATTAGAAGATAGGGCCAACTCGACATGAGCCTATCTCCACCGTTGGATCCTCGGCCAACGTTTGGGATTGGACCCGTGCATGCCCCTTCGCGCTTCTAATCCAAACCGTAGATCTAGGATGGACGGTTGAGGGCGATCTAGCGCATAATAATATTGGGACCAGAGGATTTGGATCCGACGGTCTTCGCTCCGTACCTATTCATTTTAAGTACGATCTAATCCTAGCCCTTGGTTTCTAATCTTGTGGCCAGATTTCGCGGATACCTCTTTGGCCATGATATTTTGCTAAAGAGTCCCTGAACTTCCTAGGAACCAACCCGCCATCCCTCGCGATTGTACTCTGGGTCTTGGGATTGTTATGCAGAGGCCCCTACGTTTATGTCTAATACACGTGCAGTCCAGAGAATTATAAAATCCAGAAAAAGGAATTAGAAAATGATTTTAATACAAAAATAAATGCTAGAACTTGTTTAATTCATAGAAAATTCATATGATGTCCAAATTAGTTCGTTCCAATTTCTATAATTCTAAAATATTATTGTCTATCAAATAGTACCACTGTTTTGACATGAAAGTCATATTAAAATTTATCTCCTATTAATCTTGTACAAAACACATAGAATCTTCAGAAATTCATAACTTCTCCGTTTCAACTTCGATTTGATCCGTTCAAGTCGCGTTAGCTTCGATAACTATTTACTACGTAATAGCAACAATTATTATAACATGTCTCATACTTTTATAATTAGATATTTATTTATCCTATGTTAATTGGATTAATTTTCGATCCTATGGTTATAATTTAACTAGATGATCTTTAATTAAATAATGACTTAGATTAAAGTTAAGATGCCTATTTATGGAATAATCTCTCATATGATATGTACTAACCAATTTCTAATGTAGCTTAATGTTTTAATCACATAAATCCCCTATAAAATCATAACTCCTTAACCGTAACTCCGATTTTAGTGGTTCTCGTTCCCGCGATCCCGTAGCAACGTGTAGATCATTATTATGCAGTGTGTTCTTATGTTTGGTGTGATGTTAATTTTGTCTATACCATGTATGTTTGTATCGCTACGACTAGCGAGGGGTTTCGAGGATTTGAAGAATCACCCTGGTAACTGGAATCTCAAGTGCCAGGCAAGTTGTGCCCTTGATCACATTTGTTACCCAATAATATTCTTTAATATCACTTATTCAATGCATAGGTTTAATTTTGATGGGACCCAATAGGTCATCCTAGACTGTTTATCCTTTTACCTTGTTTACCCCTGAATCATTGGGTAGTTATGCTATTGCTTTACACGGTTTTCGGGTTAATATTTCATTATATCCATGTTCCAATTATTATATTATGTTATTTATGTTCATGATAAGATCATTATATTAATTGGAACATGGAGCGACCACCCGGGAAAACAGTGCTACCACAAGGGTTTAATGGGACGCCCTTGGCTGATTAACTAGGAAAGCTAGTGGAGGTCTTCCTTACCCGAAAGGGGCAAGGACAGTAAGGGGGTGGTCAGTGTAGGGAGGTCCTTGGGTTGACTTTGCTGCGATGGCGGTCAGGCAAGAACCCTGCATTGGAGCTTCCTATAAACTGTAGCGGGATTTCTGAAGCTAGTGGAACTTTGTAAAGGCCTCGTAGTGTTACCCTGCCTCGCTTCCTTGGTAGAGGTGTATGGGATTCATGACCCCTTGGCAGATGGGTAACACGGCTTGTGGGTAAAGATGCGCAACCTCTGCAGAGTGTAAAACTAGTATACTAGCCGTGCTCACGGTCATGAGCGGCTCGGACCCTCACATGATTAATTTATGGAACCTAAACTCAATTTGTCATATGCATTTGCATGGGATTATTTATTAATTTTGTTCTATTATTTATTATGGTTTGGTATTTACTTACATCTAGTAATTGCTAATAAAAGTTTGACCAACATTAAAAGCAATGCTCAGCTTCAACCTCTATTTTGTTGATCAGCCTTACACTTCACATGAACTCCCACCTTTTGTGAGTTCATGTCACATTATTCCCCACAACTTGTTGAGCGATGAACATGTGTGAGCTCACCCTTGCTGTCTCACACCCCCCCACAGGAGAAGAACAGATGGTTCAAAAGGAGCCGCATATCGAGGAGTTCGATTCGATCTAGGTGGCGTCTCCTAGTTGACTTTCTGGCGCCAAGGATGGATTTTAGATCCTGTTATGTTTATCCTTTATTTTGTAAGACTTCCGCTATGTATTAAGTACTCTGATTATATTGTGACATTTATCTCTATACACTCTGTTATTATATATGTTGTCTTCTTTGGCGCATGTATGAGATGCACCCGGCTTTGTTCCTTAAAACCGGGTGTTACACCCTGGGGGCGGCGCTCCACGGTGACCCCGAGGAAGTGGTGGAGAAGGTTAAGGTCCTTGATAGTCGCCTAGAGGGGGGGTGAATAGGGCGAAACTGAAATTTACAAATATAAACACAACTACAAGCCGGGTTAGCGTTAGAAATATAATCGAGTCCGCGAGAGAGGGCGCAAAACAAATCGCAAGCGAATAATGAGGTGAGACACGCGGATTTGTTTTACCGAGGTTCGGTTCTCTCAAACCTACTCCCCGTTGAGGAGGCCACAAAGGCCGGGTCTCTTTCAACCCTTCCCTCTCTCAAACGGTCCCTTGGACCGAGTGAGCTTCTCTTCTCAAATCACTTGGGAATCAAACTTCCCACAAGGGCCACCACACGATTGGTGCCTCTTGCCTTAATTACAAGTGAGTGTTTGATCACAAGAAAGAATGCGAAAGAAAAGAAGCGATCCAAGCGCAAGAGCTCAAATGAACACTACGAATCACTCTCTCTAATCATTAATGCTTTGTGTGGAGTTGGGAGAGGATTTGATCTCTTTTGGTGTGCTTTGCAATGAATGCTAGCTCTTGTATAGTGGTTGGAAGCTGGAAAACTTGGATGCAATGAATGGTGGGGTGGTTGGGGTATTTATAGCCCCAACCACCAAAAGTGGCCGTTGGGAGGCTGTCTGTTCGATGGCGCACCGGACAGTCCTCCGCCACGTCATCACTGCCGTTGGATTCTGACCGTTGGAGTTCTGACTTCTGGGCCCGCCTGGATGTCCGGTGGCGCACCGGACATGCACTGTTCACTGTTCGGTGCGCCAATATGGGCGACTCTGACTTCTGCGCGCGCTGCGCGCGCATTAAATGTGCTGCAGGTAGCCGTTGGCGCCGAATAGTCGTTGCTCCGGGGTTGCACTGGACAGTCCGATGCACACCGGACATGTCCGGTGAATTATAGTGGACTAGTCGTTGGAGATTCCTGAAGCTGGCGAGTTCCTGAGGCCGCTCTCCCTTGGAGCACCGGACACTGTCCGGTGTACACCGGACAGTCCGGTGAATTATAGCGGAGTTGCCTCTGGAAAATCCCGAAGGTGGTGAGTTTGCGTTGGAGTCCTCTGGTGCACCGGACACTGTCCGGTGGCACACCGGACAGTCCGGTGCGCCAGACCAGAGGTGCCTTCGGTTGACCCCTTTGCTCTTTTGTTGAATCCAACTCTTGGTCTTTTTATTGACCAAGTGTGAACCTTTAACAACTGTATAACTTATTCACTGGAGCAAACTAGTTAGTCCAATTATTTGTGTTGGGCAATTCAACCACCAAAATTAATTAGGGACTAGGTGTAAGCCTAATTCCCTTTCAATCTCCCCCTTTTTGGTGATTGATGCCAACACAAACCAAAGCGAATATGGAAGTGCATAATTGAACTAGTTTGCATGATGTAAGTGTAAAGGTTGCTTGGAATTGAGTCAATATAAATACTTACAAGATATGCATGGATTGTTTCTTCATCTTTAACATTTTGGACCACGCTTGCACCACATGTTTTGTTTTTGCAAAAATCTTTTGTAAAGCTTTTCAAAGTTCTTTTGCAAATAGTCAAGGGTAAATGAATAAGAGTTTGCAAAGCATTTTCAAGTTTTGAAATTTTCTCCCCCTGTTCCAAATGCTTTTCCTTTGACTAAACAAAAAACTCCCCCTAAATGAAATCATCCTCTTAGTGTTCAAGAGGGTTTTGATGATTCAAATTGAAATACAATTTTCTCCCCCTTTTGAACTCAATAAGATACCAATTGAAAAATATTTTTGGAAAACACGAAGTTTTTGAAATTGGTGGTGGTGCGGTCCTTTTGCTTTGGGCTCAACTTTTCTCCCCCTTTGGCATGAATCGCCAAAAACGGAATCATTAGAGCCCTTGAAGTGCTATCTTCCCCTTTGATCATAAATAAATGAGTTAAGATTATACCAAAGACGAAGTCCTTTTGCTCTCTCCCCCAAAGATGGAGAGTCTCTTGGAGCGACGGCGAAGGATGAGTTACGGAGTGGAAGCCTTTGTCTTCGCCGAAGTTATGACTCCAATCCCCTTTCAATACACTTATGACTTGGTTTGAAGTAGACTTGAAAAACACATTAGTCATAGCATATGAAAGAAATGATCAAAGGTATATTTATGAGCTATGTGTGCAAGTTAGCAAAAGAAGTTCCTAGAATCAAGAATATTGAGCTCATGCCTAAGTTTGGTAAAAGTTTGTTCGTCAAGAGGCTTGGTAAAGATATCGGCTAATTGATCTTTAGTGTTAATGTACGAAATCTCGATATCTCCCTTTTGTTGGTGATCCCTAAGAAAATGATACCGAATGGCTATGTGCTTAGTGCGGCTATGCTCGACGGGATTGTCGGCCATTTTAATTGCACTCTCATTATCACATAGCAAAGGGACTTTGGTTAATTTGTAACCATAGTCCCGCAGGGTTTGCCTCATCCAAAGCAATTGCGCGCAACAATGACCTGCGGCAATATACTCGGCTTCGGCGGTTGAAAGAGCGACCGAATTTTGCTTCTTTGAAGCCCAAGACACCAAGGATCTTCCCAAGAACTGGCAAGTCCCCGATGTGCTCTTTCTATTAATCTTACACCCCGCCCAATCGGCATCCGAATAACCAATTAAATCAAAAGTGGATCCCCGAGGGTACCAAAGCCCAAACTTAGGAGTATAAGCCAAATATCTCAAGATTCGTTTTACGGCCGTAAGGTGGGATTCCTTAGGGTCGGATTGGAACCTTGCACACATGCAAACGGAAAGCATAATATCCGGTCGAGATGCACATAAATAGAGTAAAGAACCTATCATCGACCGGTATACCTTTTGATCCACGGACTTACCTCCCGTGTCGAGGTCGAGATGCCCATTAGTTCCCATGGGTGTCTTGATGGGCTTGGCATCCTTCATTCCAAACTTGTTTAGAATATCTTGAGTATACTTTGTTTGGCTGATGAAGGAGCCCTCTTGGAGTTGCTTTACTTGAAATCCTAAGAAGTACTTCAACTCCCCCATCATAGACATCTCGAACTTTTGTGTCATGATCCTACTAAATTCTTCACATGTAGATTCGTTAGTAGACCCAAATATAATATCATCAACATAAATTTGGCATACGAACAAATCATTGTCAAGAGTTTTAGTGAACAAAGTAGGATCGGCCTTGCCGACTTTGAAACCATTAGCTATAAGGAAATCTCTAAGGCATTCATACCATGCTCTTGGGGCTTGCTTTAGCCCATAAAGCGCCTTAGAGAGCCTATAGACATGGTTAGGATACTCACTATCTTCAAAGCCGGGAGGTTGCTCAACATAGACCTCTTCCTTGATTGGTCCATTGAGGAAGGCACTTTTCACGTCCATTTGATAAAGCTTAAAGCCATGGTAAGTAGCATAGGCCAATAATATGCGAATTGACTCAAGCCTAGCTACGGGTGCATAGGTTTCACCGAAGTCCAAACCTTCGACTTGGGAGTATCCCTTGGCCACAAGTCGTGCTTTGTTCCTTGTCACCACACCATGCTCATCTTGCTTGTTGCGGAAAACCCATTTGGTTCCTACAACATTTTGATTAGGACGTGGAACTAAATGCCATACCTCGTTTCTCGTGAAGTTGTTGAGCTCCTCTTGCATCGCCACCACCCAATCCGAATCTTGTAGTGCTTCCTCTACCCTGTGTGGCTCAATAGAGGAAACAAACGAGTAATGTTCACAAAAATGTGCAACACGAGATCTAGTAGTTACCCCCTTATGAATGTCGCCGAGGATGGTGTCGACGGGGTGATCTCGTTGGATTGCTTGGTGGACTCTTGGGTGTGGCGGCCTTGGTTCTTGCTCATCCTCCTTTTCTTGATCATTTGCATCTCCCCCTTGATCGTTGCCGTCATTTTGAGGTGGCTCATCTTCTTGATCTTCTTGTTCAACATCTTGAGCCTCATCCTCAATTTGGGTTGGTGGAGATGCTTGCATGGAGGAGGATGGTTGATCTTGTGCATGTGGAGGCTCTTCGGATTCCTTAGGACACACATCCCCAATGGACATGTTCCTTAGCGCTATGCATGGAGCCTGTTCTTCACCTATCTCATCAAGATCAACTTGCTCTACTTGAGAGCCGTTAGTTTCATCAAACACAACGTCACAAGAAACTTCAACTAGTCCTGAGGACTTGTTAAAGACTCTATATGCCCTTGTGTTTGAATCATATCCTAGTAAAAAGCCTTCTACAGTTTTAGGAGCAAATTTAGATTTTCTACCTCTCTTAACAAGAATAAAGCATTTGCTACCAAAAACTCTAAAATATGAAATGTTGGGCTTTTTACCGGTTAGGAGTTCATAGGATGTCTTCTTGAGGATTCGGTGAAGGTATAACCGGTTGATGGCGTAGCAAGCGGTGTTGACCGCTTCGGCCCAAAACCGATCCGGTGTCTTGTACTCATCAAGCATGGTTCTTGCCATGTCCAATAGAGTTCGATTCTTCCTCTCCACTACACCATTTTGTTGTGGAGTGTAGGGAGAAGAGAACTCATGCTTGATGCCCTCCTCCTCAAGGAAGCCTTCAATTTGAGAGTTCTTGAACTCCGTCCCATTGTCGCTTCTTATTTTCTTGATCCTTAAGCCGAACTCATTTTGAGCCCGTCTCAAGAATCCCTTTAAGGTCTCTTGGGTTTGAGATTTTTCCTGTAAAAAGAATACCCAAGTGAAGCGAGAATAATCATCCACAATAACTAGACAGTACTTACTCACGCCGATGCTTATGTAAGCGATCGGGCCGAATAGATCCATGTGTAGGAGCTCCAGTGGCCTGTCACTAGTCATGATGTTCTTGTGTGGATGATGAGCGCCAACTTGCTTCCCGGCTTGGCATGCGCTACAAATCCTGTCTTTCTCAAAATGAACATTTGTTAGTCCTAAAATGTGCTCTCCCTTTAGAAGCTTATGAAGATTCTTCATTCCAACATGGGCTAGTCAGCGGTGCCAGAGCCAACCCAAGTTAGTCTTAGCAACCAAGCAAGTGTCGAGTTCAGCTCTATCAAAATCTACCAAGTATAGCTGACCCTCTAACACTCCCTTGAATGCTATTGAATCATCACTTCTTCTAAAGACAGTAACACCTACATCAGTAAATAGACAGTTGTAGCCCATTTGACATAATTGGGATACGGAAAGCAAATTGTAATCTAAAGAATCTACAAGAAAAACATTGGAAATAGTATGGTCAGGTGATATAGCAATTTTACCCAATCCTTTGACCAAACCTTGGTTTCCATCCCCGAATGTGATAGCTCGTTGGGGATCTTGGTTTTTCTCATAAGAGGAGAACATCTTCTTCTCCCCTGTCATGTGGTTTGTGCACCCGCTGTCGAGTATCCAACTTGAGCCCCCGGATGCATAAACCTACAAAACAAGTTTAGTTCTTGACTTTAGGTACCCAAATGGTTTTGGGTCCTTTGGCATTAGATACAAGAACTTTGGGTACCCAAACACAAGTCTTTGACCCCTTGTGTTTGCCCCCAACAAACTTGGCAACTACCTTGCCGGATTTGTTAGTTAAAACATAAGATGCATCAAAAGTCTTAAATGAAATGCTATGATCATTTGATGCATTAGGAGTTTTCTTCTTAGGCAACTTGGCACGGGTTGGTTGCCTAGAGCTAGATGCCTCACCCTTATACATAAAAGCATGATTAGGGTCAGAGTGAGACTTCCTAGAATGAATTTTCTTAATTTTGCTCTCGGGATAACCAGCAGGGTACAAAATGTATCCCTCATTATCCTGAGGCATGGGAGCCTTGCCCTTAACAAAGTTAGACAAGTTTTTAGGAGGGGTATTAAGTTTGACATTGTCTCCCCTTTGGAAGCCAATGCCATCCTTAATGCCAGGGCGTCTCCCATTATAGAGCATACTTCTAGCAAATTTAAACTTTTCATTTTCTAAGTTATGCTCGGCAATTTTAGCATCTAATATTGCTATATGATCATTTTGTTGTTTAATTAAAGCCATGTGATCATGAATAGCATTGATATCAACATCTCTACATCTAGTACAAATAGAAGTGTGCTCGATGGTAGATGTAGAGGGTTTGCAAGATTTTAATTCTACAACCTTAGCATGAAGTATATTGTTCTCATTTCTAAGGTTAGAAATAGTAACATTGCAAACATCAAAATCTTTAGCCTTAGCAATTAATTTTTCATTTTCAATCCTAAGGCTACCAAGAGAGATGTTTAATTCTTCAATCTTAGCAAGCAAATCATCATTATTATTTCTAAGATTGGGAATTGAAACATCACAAACATGAGAATCAACCTTAGCAATTAAACTAGCATTTTCATTTCTAAGGTTATCAATGGTCTCATGGCAAGTGCTTAGCTCACTAGACAATTTTTCACATTTTTCAACTTGTAGAGCATAAGCATTTTTAACCTTAACATGCTTTTTATTTTCCTTGATTAGGAAGTCCTCTTGGGAGTCCAAGAGGTCATCCTTTTCATGGATGGCACTGATTAGCTCATTTAGTTTTTCCTTTTGTTCCATGTTAAGGTTGGCAAAAAGAACGCGCAAGTTATCCTCCTCATTGCTAGCATCATCCTCATCACTAGAGGTTTCATATTTAGTGGAGGATCTTGATTTTACCTTCTTCTTTTTGCCGTCCTTTGCCATGAGGCACTTGTGGCCGACGTTGGGGAAGAGGAGTCCCTTGGTGACGGCGATGTTGGCGGCGTCCTCGTCGGAGGAGGAGTCGGTGGAGCTCTCGTCGGAGTCCCACTCGCGGCACACGTGGGCATCGCCGCCCCTCTTCTTGTGGTACCTCTTCTTTTCTCTCCTCTTTCCCTTCTTGTCGTTATCCCTGTCACTTGATAATGGACATTTAGCGATAAAGTGACTGGGCTTACCACACTTGTAGCAAACCTTCTTGGAACGGGATTTGTAATCTTTCCCCTTCCGTTGCTTGAGGATTTGGCGAAAGCTTTTGATGATTAAAGCCATCTCCTCATTGTCGAGCTTGGAGGCGTCAATTGGTTGTCTACTCGGTGTAGACTCCTCCTTCTTCTCCTCCGTCGCCTTAAATGCCACCGGTTGTGCTTCGGACGTGGAGGTTTCATCAAGCTCGTTGATCTTCTTGGAGCCCTTGATCATACATTCAAAGCTCACAAAATTCCCGATAACTTCCTCGGGGGTCATTTGAGTATATCTAGGATTACCACGAATTAATTGAACTTGAGTGGGGTTAAGGAAAATGAGTGATCTAAGAATAACCTTAACCACCTCGTGGTCATCCCATTTCTTGCTCCCGAGGTTGCGCACTTGGTTCACCAAAGTCTTGAGCCGGTTGTACATGTCTTGTGGCTCTTCCCCTTGGCGAAGACGGAACCGACCGAGCTCTCCCTCGATCGTTTCCCGCTTGGTGATCTTGGTGAGTTCATCACCCTCGTGCGCGGTCTTGAGTAGGTCCCAAATTTCCTTTGCATTCTTCAACCCTTGCACCTTGTTGTATTCCTCTCTATTTAGAGAGGCTAAGAGTATGGTTGTGGCTTGGGAGTTGAAGTGCTCGATTTGGGCCACCTCGTCCTCATCATAATCCTCATCCCCTACTGATGGTACCTGTGCTCCAAACTCAACAACATTCCATATACTTTTGTGGAGTGAGGTTAGATGAAATTTCATTAAATCACTCCACCTAGCATAATCTTCACCATCAAAGGTTGGTGGTTTGCCTAATGGAACGGAAAGTAATGAAGTATGTCTAGATGTACGAGGATAGTGTAAGGGGATCTTACTAAACTTCTTACGCTCTTGGCGTTTAGAAGTTACGGAGGGCGCATCGGAGTCGGAGGTCGATGTAGATGAAGTGTCGGTCTCGTAGTAGACCACTTTCCTCATCCTCTTGTGCTTGTCGCCTTTCCGATGCGACTTGTGAGAAGAAGATTTTTCCTTCTTCTCTTTGTGGTGAGAAGAGGAAGATCTTTTCTCCTTCCATTTGGAGGAGTCCTTCTTCTTCTCCTTCCTCTTGGTGCGGGACTCTTCCGATGAAGTGCTCCCGTGGCTTGTAGTGGGCTTTTCACCGGTCTCCATCTCCTTCTTGGCGTGATCTCCCGACATCACTTCGAGCGGTTAGGCTCTAATGAAGCACCGGGCTCCGATACCAATTGATAGTCGCCTAGAGGGGGGGGTGAATAGGGCGAAACTGAAATTTACAAATATAAACACAACTACAAGCCGGGTTAGCGTTAGAAATATAATCGAGTCCGCGAGAGAGGGCGCAAAACAAATCGCAAGCGAATAATGAGGTGAGACACGCGGATTTGTTTTACCGAGGTTCGGTTCTCTCAAACCTACTCCCCGTTGAGGAGGCCACAAAGGCCGGGTCTCTTTCAACCCTTCCCTCTCTCAAACGGTCCCTTGGACCGAGTGAGCTTCTCTTCTCAAATCACTTGGGAATCAAACTTCCCACAAGGGCCACCACACGATTGGTGCCTCTTGCCTTAATTACAAGTGAGTGTTTGATCACAAGAAAGAATGCAAAAGAAAAGAAGCGATCCAAGCGCAAGAGCTCAAATGAACACTACGAATCACTCTCTCTAATCACTAATGCTTTGTGTGGAGTTGGGAGAGGATTTGATCTCTTTTGGTGTGCTTTGCAATGAATGCTAGCTCTTGTATAGTGGTTGGAAGCTGGAAAACTTGGATGCAATGAATGGTGGGGTGGTTGGGGTATTTATAGCCCCAACCACCAAAAGTGGCCGTTGGGAGGCTGTCTGTTCGATGGCGCACCGGACAGTCCGGTGCACACCGGACATGTCCGGTGCCTCCGCCACGTCATCACTGCCGTTGGATTCTGACCGTTGGAGTTCTGACTTCTGGGCCCGCCTGGATGTCCGGTGGCGCACCGGATGTAACACCCACTTTGTAGTTTGCTAAGAATAATACCAATAGAGAAACAATTTCTCTTTATGTTAGTTTGATCTTCATGTATCATCACTTGTGAACACCATATTAAAAAAAATTAATAAAAGGATATACCATTAAATTGTGCATCATGCTGAGGTTTTATTTTGTGTGCATATTGTGACAAAATAACAATAATAATGCTAGTAGAAATAAAACAATGACTTGAGATGAAGTTTGAATCCTAAATTGAGAATTAGGGGGTTGAAATAGAGAAGGAAAGAGGAAATACTATACAATACAAAAACAAATTTATAAATAGATAAATTTATTCCACAATAATTTATTCAAAATACTCAGATATTTGAGTACAAGATTCACCACAAACTTGAAATTCAAATTGAGATTTAAAAATAAGAAAGAAAACAGAATAAAGAAAAAGGAAATGGGTGGTTTGGCTACTTGGGCCGGGGGAAGTCAGTTTGGCCCACTCCCCACTTCATCTCCCACCAGCCCAACTCCACCACGTCCAGACTCACTAACGCGCGGGGCCCACATAGTCAGCCGGTGCATCGCGCCTGACTCCTCACTGAATCGCGGGCCCCTCTCCTCAGCCTGAGCCATTCGCGTGCGCTGCTCGCGATGTCTCACCGTGATGTGGGCCGATTTGGCAGTCCCTTATGTCAGCCATCCATTCCTCTCGCGCGTGTTTACCACCTCTGCATTGCGGGGCCCAGGCGTCAGGTCCGTCTCCCCCGTGAAGCTCGGACCACACTACGACCAGATCGTGCAACGGAAGCGCGCGGCCGCCCTCCGCGGGGATCGGGAAGACCGTTCGGGTCCGGGCCATGGGTATATAGCGCGGACTCTGCGCTCCTGTTCCCAAACCTCGGTCCCAATTCGCCAGCGCAGAGAAATTGTGTGACCGCCGCCGCCTGCACTCTGCTGTCGCACGTTCACCGCCGCCGTCATTGAACCACGTCACCAACGCCCATTTGCTCCAATTGCCTCGCCCTAGACGCGTGTGTGGTCGCATGGGTCACAATCAGGGCAGTGACCGGGTGAGCGCGACATCGACTGGGCGCGAATTCCTCGCCGTTGTTACACCGTCGCCGCGGACCGAGCCTCGCCGTGGACTGAACGCCTACGCGCACGATTCTCGGTATGGACCCCTTGCCCTTGTTCACCTTCGTTTCCGCAACGAGTAGAACTGTTTGATTTGAGGATTGGTGCGCCTTTGTTGGGGATTCACCTCGCCGGTAATGGCGTCGCCGTAACTGTAACGCGGGCGGGGCTCTGTGTTTCGAATCCAGGAAAGAAAGGGCCGTCATCGGGTTCGTAGTCGATAGGGCTACGCATATAGCCTTTAGAAACGCGGGATGAGCGCTCTGGGCGCGCTGTTGGCGGGCTCCGGTCTAGCGCCGCCGCGGTGCTGGGCGTCGCTGTCCTAATACCGCCGGCGTTGGTAGGGAGCACCATGGGCCGTCGATCTGCTAGCGTACGGTCACGATTAGATGCTAGGGCACCGGTTCGATGGGCTCAATCCGGTCCGTCTGTCTCCGATCGAGCGCGCGGGATTCACAGAGGGCAACATAGAATCCGGACCACTGATCTTAAATCGTGCGGTCGGCATGGGATATTGGTTTATTTACACCTAAGATCTAATCTGGGTCGCATACTTATGATCCGACGGCTGTAGACTCCCGTACCCCTTCGCCGAGCCATAATTGCGTAAGAGACCCTAGGTTATTACAAAATAGAACCCGCCGTCCAGAGCTACAACGCTCTGAGTCTCAGGCATATTTATAGAATAACCCCTGCCTTCTCTGGGAATTGTGGCCCAGTCCAGGAATTAAATGAAACCAGAAAATAGATTTAGAAATTGATTTTGAGTATAAAATAAATTATAAAACTTGGGTAATTCATAGAAATTTCATATTAAGCCCAAATTAATTCGTTCCAATTCCTATAATTTTGTAATATTATTGTATATCATCTAATACCACTGTTTTGATATGAAAGTCACATTAGAATTTATATCCCATTTAATCTTGTACAAAACACATAAGAATCTTCAGAAAATCATAACTCCTCCGTTTTAACTCCGATTTGATCCGTTCGAGTTGCGTTAGTCTCGTAGCACCGAGTATATCATTATTATGCAGTATGTTCTTATGTTTGGTGTGATGTTAATTTTATCTATATCATGTTTGCTTGTATTGCTACGACTAGCGCGAGGACGTGTGTCATCTGAAAAGCAAGTTGATACCTGGATTCTCAAGTGCCAGGCAAGTTGTGCCCTTGATCACTTACTTTCCCAGCCATGTTCTTATTAATTTTAATGATCTGCATAGGATAATTTTGATGGGAGCCTTTATGTTACCCCAGTTTTGATTACCTCTATACCTTGTTCACCCCTGAAATATTTTTGGGTAGTACTTGCTATTGCTTTATGTGGATTGGGTATGGAGATACACTATTCATGATTATTCTGTTATTAACTTGTTATTATTATTGTTCATGTTAAGATCATTAAATTAATGGGAACATGGAGCGACCACCCGGGAAAACAGTGCTACCACAAGGGTATAATGGGACGCCCTTGGCTGACTAATTAGGAAAGCTAGTGGAAGACTACCTTACCCGAAAGGGGCAAGGGCAGTAGGGGAGAGGTCAGTGCGGGGAGGTCCCTGGTTGATTTTGCTGCGATGGCTGTCAGCCAGGAACCCTGTACTGGATCTTCCTATAAACTGTAGCGGGTTTTCGGAAGCTAGTGGAACTTTGTAAAGGCCTCGTAGTGGATCCCTAGCCATTCACCTCGGTAGTGTCTAAGGGCCTTGCAAACCCAGGCAACATGGGATACACGACTTGTGGGTAAAGATGCGCAACCTCTGCAGAGTGTAAAACTAGTATACTAGCCGTGCTCACGGTCAAGAGCGGCTCGGACCCTCACATGATTAATTATGGAACTTAAATTCAATTTGACATTTGCATCGCATTTGGGATTATTTTACTATTACTGTTCTTTATTATTATTAAGGTTTGGTATTTACTTACACTTAGTAATTGCTAATAAAATTTTGACCAACTTATAAAAGCAATGCTCAGCCTCAGCCTTTATTCCATTGATTAGCCTTACACTACATGAACTCCCACCTTTGGTGAGTTCATGCCACATTATTCCCCACGACTTGTTGAGCTATGAACGTATGTGAGCTCACTCTTGCTGTCTCACACCCCCCCCCCCACAGGAGAAGAGCAGGTGGTTCAGGAGGAGCTACAAGGCGAGGAGTTTGATCTGATCTAGGTGGCGTTTCTCAGTCGACATTGGCGCCGACGATCCTTAGTTCGTTTTATGTTTACACTTTTATTTTGTAATAAGTCTTCCGCTATGTAATAAATACTCTGATGTTTTATGACATTTATCTCTATACACTCTGTTATTATATATGTTGTCTTCTTTGGCGCATGTATGAGATGCACCCGGCTTTGTTCTTTAAAACCGGGTGTTACAGAAGTGGTATCAGAGGAAATGTTGACTGTAGGACGAAACCTAGATAGAAATGGACAAACCCTTACCTACTTACCTTACTTTGATTCATTCTATACTCACCTTGTCTTGGTCCTATCTCACCTTTTGCTATTCTACTCTGATCATTCTTACCTTTTCTACTCTAAGACAAGATGGATTTCACACCTTGGAATCCTACATATATGAACTTTTTAAGAGATAGGAGACCTATGACACAAAAATTAAAACTATTTTCTCTATTAAAAAAAAAGTTGGTTGATTGTTCTGATGATAAATGCTTGATTTGCTTCTTTGATTGATTGAAACATTATAGTTGGGCATCTTAGCATGTACCACCATAAGGTAATGTATTAGCTTTAGTGGATAACACATTAATCTACTTAGCTAATAAATCCCCCGCAGTAACATTTCTCGTAATTACTCGCCTTGTCTACAATTCTTCCTTTCTTACCCTATACTCCTAACCCAAATGTGCTACCCCTATACTGTTAGAAGAGAGCAGTATAGATTTGATCCTTGGTATGTCATGGTTAAGAAAGGCAAAGACAGTTTATACACTGCGCTAAGGGAACCGTAGAACTCACCAGTTCCAAAGGAGAAAGATTTGAAGTTGGAATTGCAGTAACTACCGCCACCAGACTAGCGGCATTTTTAGTAGATGGGAAGTTTGTTGGTGTCAACATCCATGTGGTTAGAGATTTTCCGGATGTCTTCCCAGAAGAGTTAAAGGGACTGAAGAAACAGTTAACGGAATTACAAGAGGCTGGGTACATACGTCCGAGTTCTTCACCTTAGGGAGCGCCAGTTCTGTTTGTACAGAAGAAAGAAGGATCACAGCCGATGTGTGTGGATTATAGTCCCTTAACGATGTCACTGTGAAGAACAAGTGTCCATTACCCTGCATTGAGGATTTATTTAATTGGATGAGAGGTGCAAAGGTATTCTCGAAGATTGATCTCCGATCGGGTTATCACCAAATGAAGATTAGGCCATCAGATATCCCCAAGACGATTTTATCGACCCGATATGGTTTATATGAGTTCACTGTTATATCAGTTGGACTAACTAGTGCACCAACCTATTTTATGGATCTAAAAAATAAGGTGTTCATGATCTGGACAGATTCGTCGTGGTTTTCATCGACGATATTCTTATCTATTCTAAGAGTGATAGCGATCATGAGGAACATCTGAGATTGGTGCTACAGAAGCTACGAGATAACCAGCTATATGCCAAGTTTAGCAAGTGCGAGTTTTGGATTGGCGAGGTGCCATTCCTTGGTCATATTATTTCTAATGGAGGAATAGCTGTGGATCCTGCTAAAGTAAAGGAGATAATGGAGTGGAGAGTGCCCACTACAGTTACGGAGATTCGGAGCTTCTTGGGACTCGCAGGATATTATCGGAGATTTATTTAAGGATTTTCTAAGATTGCTAAGCCCATGACATCGCTTTTGGAGAAAGGAAGAGAATTCAAGTGGGATGAGAAATGCCAAGAGAGTTTTGATCAATTGAAGGAGAGATTGATGTCACCTCCAGTATTAATTATGCCAGATCTGCAGAAGGGATTTGACATTTACTGTGATGCATGTGGCCAAGGACTTGGATGTGTGCTTATGCAAGAAGGTCATGTGATTGCCTATGCATCTCGTCAGTTGCGGAAGCATGAATTGAACTACCCCACTCATGACTTAGAGCTGGCAGCCGTTGTGCATGCACTTAAGATTTGGAGACACTACATTATGGGAACCAAGTGCCAAGTGTATACGGATCATAAGAGTTTGAAGTATATATTCACTCAGAAGGATCTTAATCTTAGGCAACGTCGTTGGTTGGAGCTTATTAAGGATTAAGATTTGGAAATTCAATATCACCCAGGCAAGGCGAATTTGGTTGCAGATGTCTTGAGTCGAAAGGAGTATGTTCATTCAGCTATTGTTGCCCAGCTACCTGATGAGATGGTTGAGGATTTCAGGAGACTTAACCTGGGGATAGTTGCTCACACTGAAAGAGTTATTATTGATGTGGGACCTACCTTGGAGCAAGAAATCCACAAAGGACAGATTGGTGATGCTAAAATACAAGAGATCAAGGATCTGATTACTGAAGGTGGAGGTCCGGAATTCACGGAAAATGAGCAAGGCACCGTATGGTTCAAAGACAGAATGTGTGTTCCTGATATTAAAAGCCTTCGAGAGACTATATTGAAAGAGGCCCATGACTCGGATTATTCTATTCATCCTGGTAGTACCAAGATGTACCAGGATTTGAAGCAAAAGTATTGGTGGTATGGATTGGAGAGAGATGTGGCTGCACATGTGGCTATGTGCGATGTGTGCCAAAGAGTTAGGGCTGAACACCAGAGGCCAGCTGGACTACTGCATCCACTAAAGATACCCGAATGGAAGTAAGAGGATATTGATATGGACTTCATTACAGGATTGCTTTGCACCCAGAAAGGATATGGTGCTATATGGGTGATTGTGGATAGACTGACCAAAGTGGCTCATTTCATCTTGCTCAAGACTACTCATAAGAGATCTCAATTGGTAGAGTATATATGGCTCGGATTATGTCTCTACATGGTGTACCGAAGAAGGTCGTTTTGGATAAAGGATCACAGTTTACCTCCAGATTTTGGAAAAATTTTTCATAAGAATATGGATACGAAGTTGAATTTTAGTTCGGCCTACCATCCACAGACTGATGGGCAAACTGAGAGGACCAACCAAGTGCTAGAGGATATGTTAAGAGCTTGTGCTCTTAAACATGGTGGAAGTTGGGATAAGAGTTTGCCGTATGCGGAGTTCTCTTATAATAATAGCTATCAGGCCAGTTTGAAGATGTCACCGTTTGAGACTCTATATGGCAGGAAATGCAGGATTTCTCTACATTGGATCAGACTGGAGAAAGACAATTCTTTGGACCTGAACTTATTCAAGAGGCAGAAGAACAAGTCTGTATAATCAGGGAGAACCTAAGGGTAGCTCAAACCAGGCAAAAGAGCTACGCAGATAATAGAAGAAGACCACTGGAATTTGAAGAAGGAGATTATGTGTATCTCAAGGTGTCACCACTTCGTGGAATGAGGAGATTCAAAGTTAAGGGCAAATTGTCCCCTCGCTTCATTGGACTATTCTGAGTTTTTAGGCGAGTTGGAGAGATGGCCTATCAACTTGAGTTACCTGCTAGTCTATCGGATGTGCATAATGTATTCCATGTGTCTCAACTTAAGAAGTATCTCTGTGTCCCTAAGAAACAGTTACCAATGGAAGAGCTCAGTGTTCGGGGTGATTTGACTTACACGGAGTACCCGATCAAGATTTTGGACACTTTGACTCGAGTCACGAGAAATAAGGTTATAAAGATGTGCAAAGTTCAATGGAGTCACCACGGTGAAGATGAAGCAACTTGGGAAAGAGAAGAAGAGCTTCGCATAGGTTTTCCCCACCTTTTCCCTCGTTCTTCTTAAATCTCGAGGACGAGATTATTTTTAAGGGGGGTAGGATTTGTAACACCCACTTTGTAGTTTGCTAAGAATAATACCAATAGAGAAACAATTTCTCTTTATGTTAGTTTGATCTTCATGTATCATCACTTGTGAACACCATATTAAAAAAAAAATTAATAAAAGGATATACCATTAAATTGTGCATCATGCTGAGGTTTTATTTTGTGTGCATATTGTGACAAAATAACAATAATAATGCTAGTAGAAATAAAACAATGACTTGAGATGAAGTTTGAATCCTAAATTGAGAATTAGGGGGTTGAAATAGAGAAGGAAAGAGGAAATACTATACAATACAAAAACAAATTTATAAATAGATAAATTTATTCCACAATAATTTATTCAAAATACTCAGATATTTGAGTACAAGATTCACCACAAACTTGAAATTCAAATTGAGATTTAAAAATAAGAAAGAAAACAGAATAAAGAAAAAGGAAATGGGTGGTTTGGCTACTTGGGCCGGGGGAAGTCAGTTTGGCCCACTCCCCACTTCATCTCCCACCAGCCCAACTCCACCACGTCCAGACTCACTAACGCGCGGGGCCCACATAGTCAGCCGGTGCATCGCGCCTGACTCCTCACTGAATCGCGGGCCCCTCTCCTCAGCCTGAGCCATTCGCGTGCGCTGCTCGCGATGTCTCACCGTGATGTGGGCCGATTTGGCAGTCCCTTATGTCAGCCATCCATTCCTCTCGCGCGTGTTTACCACCTCTGCATTGCGGGGCCCAGGCGTCAGGTCCGTCTCCCCCGTGAAGCTCGGACCACACTACGACCAGATCGTGCAACGGAAGCGCGCGGCCGCCCTCCGCGGGGATCGGGAAGACCGTTCGGGTCCGGGCCATGGGTATATAGCGCGGACTCTGCGCTCCTGTTCCCAAACCTCGGTCCCAATTCGCCAGCGCAGAGAAATTGTGTGACCGCCGCCGCCTGCACTCTGCTGTCGCACGTTCACCGCCGCCGTCATTGAACCACGTCACCAACGCCCATTTGCTCCAATTGCCTCGCCCTAGACGCGTGTGTGGTCGCATGGGTCACAATCAGGGCAGTGACCGGGTGAGCGCGACATCGACTGGGCGCGAATTCCTCGCCGTTGTTACACCGTCGCCGCGGACCGAGCCTCGCCGTGGACTGAACGCCTACGCGCACGATTCTCGGTATGGACCCCTTGCCCTTGTTCACCTTCGTTTCCGCAACGAGTAGAACTGTTTGATTTGAGGATTGGTGCGCCTTTGTTGGGGATTCACCTCGCCGGTAATGGCGTCGCCGTAACTGTAACGCGGGCGGGGCTCTGTGTTTCGAATCCAGGAAAGAAAGGGCCGTCATCGGGTTCGTAGTCGATAGGGCTACGCATATAGCCTTTAGAAACGCGGGATGAGCGCTCTGGGCGCGCTGTTGGCGGGCTCCGGTCTAGCGCCGCCGCGGTGCTGGGCGTCGCTGTCCTAATACCGCCGGCGTTGGTAGGGAGCACCATGGGCCGTCGATCTGCTAGCGTACGGTCACGATTAGATGCTAGGGCACCGGTTCGATGGGCTCAATCCGGTCCGTCTGTCTCCGATCGAGCGCGCGGGATTCACAGAGGGCAACATAGAATCCGGACCACTGATCTTAAATCGTGCGGTCGGCATGGGATATTGGTTTATTTACACCTAAGATCTAATCTGGGTCGCATACTTATGATCCGACGGCTGTAGACTCCCGTACCCCTTCGCCGAGCCATAATTGCGTAAGAGACCCTAGGTTATTACAAAATAGAACCCGCCGTCCAGAGCTACAACGCTCTGAGTCTCAGGCATATTTATAGAATAACCCCTGCCTTCTCTGGGAATTGTGGCCCAGTCCAGGAATTAAATGAAACCAGAAAATAGATTTAGAAATTGATTTTGAGTATAAAATAAATTATAAAACTTGGGTAATTCATAGAAATTTCATATTAAGCCCAAATTAATTCGTTCCAATTCCTATAATTTTGTAATATTATTGTATATCATCTAATACCACTGTTTTGATATGAAAGTCACATTAGAATTTATATCCCATTTAATCTTGTACAAAACACATAAGAATCTTCAGAAAATCATAACTCCTCCGTTTTAACTCCGATTTGATCCGTTCGAGTTGCGTTAGTCTCGTAGCACCGAGTATATCATTATTATGCAGTATGTTCTTATGTTTGGTGTGATGTTAATTTTATCTATATCATGTTTGCTTGTATTGCTACGACTAGCGCGAGGACGTGTGTCATCTGAAAAGCAAGTTGATACCTGGATTCTCAAGTGCCAGGCAAGTTGTGCCCTTGATCACTTACTTTCCCAGCCATGTTCTTATTAATTTTAATGATCTGCATAGGATAATTTTGATGGGAGCCTTTATGTTACCCCAGTTTTGATTACCTCTATACCTTGTTCACCCCTGAAATATTTTTGGGTAGTACTTGCTATTGCTTTATGTGGATTGGGTATGGAGATACACTATTCATGATTATTCTGTTATTAACTTGTTATTATTATTGTTCATGTTAAGATCATTAAATTAATGGGAACATGGAGCGACCACCCGGGAAAACAGTGCTACCACAAGGGTATAATGGGACGCCCTTGGCTGACTAATTAGGAAAGCTAGTGGAAGACTACCTTACCCGAAAGGGGCAAGGGCAGTAGGGGAGAGGTCAGTGCGGGGAGGTCCCTGGTTGATTTTGCTGCGATGGCTGTCAGCCAGGAACCCTGTACTGGATCTTCCTATAAACTGTAGCGGGTTTTCGGAAGCTAGTGGAACTTTGTAAAGGCCTCGTAGTGGATCCCTAGCCATTCACCTCGGTAGTGTCTAAGGGCCTTGCAAACCCAGGCAACATGGGATACACGACTTGTGGGTAAAGATGCGCAACCTATGCAGAGTGTAAAACTAGTATACTAGCCGTGCTCACGGTCAAGAGCGGCTCGGACCCTCACATGATTAATTATGGAACTTAAATTCAATTTGACATTTGCATCGCATTTGGGATTATTTTACTATTACTGTTCTTTATTATTATTAAGGTTTGGTATTTACTTACACTTAGTAATTGCTAATAAAATTTTGACCAACTTATAAAAGCAATGCTCAGCCTCAGCCTTTATTCCATTGATTAGCCTTACACTACATGAACTCCCACCTTTGGTGAGTTCATGCCACATTATTCCCCACGACTTGTTGAGCTATGAACGTATGTGAGCTCACTCTTGCTGTCTCACACCCCCCCCCACAGGAGAAGAGCAGGTGGTTCAGGAGGAGCTACAAGGCGAGGAGTTTGATCTGATCTAGGTGGCGTTTCTCAGTCGACATTGGCGCCGACGATCCTTAGTTCGTTTTATGTTTACACTTTTATTTTGTAATAAGTCTTCCGCTATGTAATAAATACTCTGATGTTTTATGACATTTATCTCTATACACTCTGTTATTATATATGTTGTCTTCTTTGGCGCATGTATGAGATGCACCCGGCTTTGTTCTTTAAAACCGGGTGTTACACCGGACATGCACTGTTCACTGTCCGGTGCGCCAGTATGGGCGACTCTGACTTCTGCGCGCGCTGCGCGCGCATTAAATGTGCTGCAGGTAGCCGTTGGCGCCGAATAGCCGTTGCTCCGGGGTTGCACCGGACAGTCCGGTGCACACCGGACATGTCCGGTGAATTATAGTGGACTAGCCATTGGAGATTCCCGAAGCTGGCGAGTTCCTGAGGCCGCTCTCCCTTGGAGCACCGGACACTGTCCGGTGTACACCGGACAGTCCGGTGAATTATAGCGGAGTTGCCTCTGGAAATTCCCGAAGGTGGTGAGTTTGCGTTGGAGTCCTCTGGTGCACCGGACATGTCCGGTGGTGCACCGGACACTGTCCGGTGGCACACCGGACAGTCCGGTGCGCCAGACCAAAGGTGCCTTCGGTTGACCCCTTTGCTCTTTTGTTGAATCCAACTCTTGGTCTTTTTATTGACTAAGTGTGAACCTTTAACACCTGTATAACTTATTCACTGGAGCAAACTAGTTAGTCCAATTATTTGTGTTGGGCAATTCAACCACCAAAATTAATTAGGGACTAGGTGTAAGCCTAATTCCCTTTCAGTCCTTCATCGCGAACTCGCGCTGCAGGGCAGCGATTGTGCGCTGGAGGAGGGCAGCACTGGACACCGTGAGCACGATATCGTCGAAGTAGAGGAGGTACACGGTGCCGTCGCCACGCTGAAGGATGAACATGGACGTGTCCTACTTGGCCTCGATGAAGCCGAGGTAGACCAAGTAGGAGGCGAAGCGACTGTACCAAGCCCACGACGCCTGTTTGAGGCCATACAAAAAACGGCTAAGCTTACACACCATACCCAGACGAGTGGAGTCAACGAAGCCGGTGGGCTGGCTGTAGTTAGGGGTGGTAATGGATTGCGATCCAAATGCTTCTTCACAAAATGGTAGGGCCCTAAATAAATTTTAGTTAAAATTGAATAGAAATAGGGCCCGATCCTAATCTGATCCGATCCTTAAATCTTATAGTGTAAAATTTAGAGCCCATTTTCACCCCTAGCTGTAGTACACCGTCTTGGTCAGAGTGCCATGGAAGCATTCTTGAAGTTTAATTGGTGTACCGAGCAGTCCTAGGAGAAGGTGAGGGAGAGGACAGTCCGAACGGTGGCAGGCTTGACGACGGGGCTGAAGGTCTCATCGTAGTTCACCCCGAGGCGTTGAGTGAAGCCTCGAAGGGCCCAACGAGCCTTGTAGCGATCCAAAGTACCATCGTCCTTGAGCTTGTGACGGAAGATCCACTTGTTGGTGACCACGTTGGTCAAGAGGGACATGGCACCAAGTCCTAGGTGTGGTAGGCCAGCAGGGCCTCATACTCCTCCATAGCACGACGTTAGTGGGGATCAGCGAGCGCGATACAGACGAAGGAGTGATCAAGCGATAGAGCCGGAGTAGTGGAGGTTGTGAGCACCAACAGTCTACTGGTCAGAGAACACCGATCGAGCGGAGTGTGACCATCGGGTGGACGTAGCAGGTGTCATGGTGGACGTAGCAAGTGTGACCATCTTGTGCTTGGTCTGCAGAGCAACTGCTTTGGCAAGAGGCGGTTCCATTTTGAACCCTTTTGGCCAAAGTTGGATGGATTCCAGGAAGCTGTCAGTGAAGCATGGTTGTCTATCGATGGAGTCTGCCCAGTTCTAAACTTTGACAGGAGATTAAAAGCCACTGCTAGATCTTTGCAGAAATGGAGTGGAAAAAAGATTGGGCATGTGGCCTCACAGTTAGCTTTAGCAAGAGAGATTCTTCACAGGCTTGAAATAGCCCAAGATTTAAGACTTTTGTCCCCTTTGGAGGATTGGCTGAGATGTGGACTGAAAAAGCACTCCTTAGCCCTTTCCTTCTTTAAGCGCACCATTGCACGATCTAGATCAAGAATCAGTTGGCTCAGAGAGGGAGATGCTAACACCAAGCTATTCCATATGCACGCTAGATAGAGAAAAAAGAACTTTGTGGCAAAGCTGATTTCTGGAGATAATGTGTTTACTGATCATGCTGACAAAGCCATGATGGTGGATGATTTCTATAGAAGCCTGCTGGGAACAAGAATGGATAGAACTGTCACTATTAATCTTAACTACTTGGGGCTGCCCTCTCATAACCTAGAGGATTTGGACTTGCCAATTACAGAAAAAGAAGTCTTTGAAGTCATTAAAGAGTTGTCGTCTGTCAAAGCTCCTGGACCTGATGGGCTCACAGGAAGATTTTAGGCTTGTTGGCCTACTATTAAGGAAAGTGTGATGCAGGTGCTTGCAGCTATTTGGGACAGAAAATTTGGCCACTTTAGCAAGTTAAATTCAGCTCTTGTTACCCTTATTCCAAAAAGGAAGGAGCTAACAAGTCAAAGATTTTAGGCCTATTAGTTTAGTGCATAGCAGGGCCAAGCTAGTCACTAAAATTCTAGCTAACATACTGGGAGATAAGCCAAACTATGGCCTCTCAAAGGCAGAGTGCATTTATTAAAGGCCGGTTCATCCAAGACAATTTTATGATTGTGCAGCGAAACTGTCAGACTCCTCCATCAGCAAAGACAAGCAAGAATCCTTTTGAAGCTTGACATCACTAAAGCTTTTGACTCAGTATCATGGCCATTCCTCCTCGAAGTGCTTCAAAAACTAGGGTTTGGGCAGATTTGGACAGATGTTCTGAGTGGATTGCTATCTACCTCGTCCACACAAGTGATGCTTAATGGAGTAGCTGGTGAAAAAAAATCAGCTTAAAAAGGGCTTAAGACAGGGAGACCCCCTCTCACCTATGTTGTTCATACTAGTCATGGATGTGCTAGGTTGGTTAATCTCAAAAGCTGAGCTGGAAAATCTGCTACAACCCTTGTCCTCTAGACCTTTGCAACACAGAGTGTCCTTGTATGCTGATGATGTGATCATGTTCTTGCATCCAAAAGAATCTGATATTCAAATTGTACTAAAAATATTAGAGATTTTTGGAGAAGCTTCAGGGCTGAAAACTAGCATTCACAAAAACACTGAGTATCCAATTAGATGTGGGGAAGAAGTGGTAACCCTTCAAGAGCTACTCCCATGTGAGATCTCTTCTTTCCCCTGTAAATACCTTGGTCTGCCTCTGTCTTTGAGCAAGCTATCCAGAAATCAAACTCAAAGCATAATCGACAAGATAGCTGACCAGCTCCCTGGGTGGAAAGCTGACTTGATGACTAGAGCTGGAAGAAAAGTGCAAGTTCAATATGTTATGACAGAAATGGTCATCTACCTTGCAATGACGGTGGACTTACCTCCAAGAGCTCTCGAGGACATTGATAAAATTAGAAAATGGTTTCTTTGCCGTGGAAGAAAAGAAGTCCGAGGGGGACACTGCCTGGTGGCTTGGGGTAGAGTGTGCAGGCCAGTTGAGTTTGGAGGTTTCGGCATTTTCAGCCTTAAGGAGCTAGGATGGGCTCTGAGAATGAGATGGTTGTGGATGGCTAAAGTGGAGCCTGGTAAACCTTGGGCAGGGCTCCCTGTGCATTTTCCTTCAAAGGTGAAATCCTTCTTCCATACTGCCATTCACACGGAAATTGGCAATGGATGTTCGACACTTTTCTAGGAAGATAGATGGATACAGGGGCGAAATGTGATGTACATTGCTTCCAGATTGCTGGCAGATGTGCCAAGGCGAATTCAAAATAGTAAAACTGTCCATACAGCTCTAGCAAATAGAAGTTGGCTAAATGACATCAAAGGAGCTCTCACAGTGGAAGTCCTTGCTGATTATCTAGATCTTTGGGATGCTATTCTCACAGTAAACATAAATCCACATAGGGAGGACAAACACATCTTCAGTTTTGCTCATAATGGCAAATACTCTACCAAAGTAGCCTACGAGAGTCTCTTCATTAGATCAACATACTTTGAGCACTGCGACAGGGTTTGGCATTCCTGGTCCCCCCCAATGCAAATTTTTCCTATGGCTTGTGGCGCTTCAGAGGTGCTGGACAACTGACAGACTTCAAAGGAGGGGTCTAGATCACCCAGATCAGTGCCCTCCTTGTGACCAGGAAACAGAAACCATTGACCATCTCCTTGTGAGTTGTGTTTGCAAGAAACTACTGGTTCAGGATGCTGGGAAAGGTTAACCTCTAGAATTTCACTCCTCAAGTTTATGAAGAGAATACCATGCTCTGGTGGAAAAGATGCAGTGATCAGCTACATGGAATTGCCAAAAAAGGGCTAAACTCGCTTATCACTCTCGGCCTCTGGATCTTGTGGAACCATCGAAATGCCTGTGTCTTTGACGGTCTTTCTCCCTGTCTTAATGTAGCCATCAGGAGGACCGAGGAGGAGAGGGATCTGTGGATGTTAGGAGGGGCTACAAACTTAGATCTCCTAACAGCCCCAATCCCAGGTCTTTAGACCAGAGTAGTTCCTGGTTCTGCTTTCCTTATGGATATCTTTTTGTTTCTCTGTTTTCGGCCATCGTAATGGGGTTTTTTTGTGTCTCCCTGTACTGATCCGTTTTGGATAGTTTTCCCTCTCCTCTTAATGAAATGATGTGCATGTCTCTTGCACGTTCGAGAAAAAAAAGGTTACTTTTGACAAGGAGGATTGCAAAATCCTAAAGGTGCTGAGAAAGGCTATAGGGATCACAACCTTCATCCTAATAGTGCAGCTCCAAGGCAAGCAAATTGCAATGCCCAAATGGTTTTTGTCCAAGGTATTAGGGATATGTATAGTCTAACACATGTATATCATGTGACTTGTACTCCAAACTGTACCTTGACTATATATATGAAAGCCAGCCCCCATATTGGGTTTGAGGTGTTCCCTAATTCTCGACACAAGGTATTCTACAAGAAAATTTTGGTTGGTTGCAAGGAGGGGCAGCTGCAGGTGTTAGAACACAACAATGGGGATCTTGAGGATGGAGCAGCACACTTATTCAGGAGATTGGTTCAGACTTCAGAGCAGGGTTGCTCTCCTAAACATTCATCTCACATAGATACTCCTCTAGATTTGTTACTATTGACACTGCAATTGATATCCACTTTCTATAGGATCCATGTATCATTGTCTACTAACAGATGTATAGTACAAGTGCACATGTAGTTGCTCGAAGGGAAAAATAAAAAGTATTAATTCACTTTGTCCTACATCTCGTACTTATGGCATACTTATAATATCAATTTGGTTCTATATCACGCTGTGTGTGAACATGCAGAGGCGGAAAGTTCTCTTCCATTTTCTAAAAAAATGTGGTTCTATATTTTCATTGAACAAACAATAAATGTGCATAAATTTGAACATACTAATGTACAGTCATGAAAAGAATGGATATATTCATCCACCAGAGCCTATAGATACTTTTGTTGAGTGGTGGTGCAAAGCAGAGTTGCAGATATGCAAGGAGAAATGCAAAGGCCTCAACTCTCTGATGGTATTGGGATCCTGGTCAATTTGGAAGCAGAGGAATAATTGCGTCTTCAACAATGTTTTGCCCTCAGTAGAGCGCCTTCTGCAAACACTGGAGAGTTGAGATCCATCTATGAAGCCTCGCAGGTGCAAAGGAAAGTTACCTGACTGCATCTGCGGGGCAGTGCATATGATCTGGTCGTGTGTTCTTTTGTAACAGGAGCGAATGTAACTAAAAAAACATGTGATGTTCCTTGTAAAGTAACAAACTGCTCTCCTTCGTAATGCAATGACAAGCAGTTCCCCTGTGTGTTTGGATTTTTGAAAATGATGCATATATTTCAGTCAGAATTAACCTTCTTCATCAATTGTTTGATTTTCTCCAGGCATGTCTTAAGTATACAGATTCTTTCCAAACATAAATCAAGTTAAGCATAATTATTTGGTTTTCGAGAAAAAGAAGAAGCATAATTATTTGATCTTTTTCCCAACAGACATGTTACCTTGGTGAGTTGTTGTCTATTGAAAAATGTAGTTGGCACTTGTGAAGCAGATCTGGTCTAAATATACAACAGAACCATGCCACAAGGTATAAACTTATAGTTAACACATCACAGATCCTAACAGAAACCTTGTTTCTTGTAAATAATTCCATGAGAACAGGTTATATCGCATGTATCAAAAAGGAGAAGATTCAATCAAAATCTCTCTAAATGATGAGCAAAATGATTATTAGGATTCTTGCTATGAACAAATTGGACCATCGCAAGAGCAATTAACAAACATGAATTCATCAAACAGGTAACAGAAAAAAGAAAATGTGGACCCCATAGCTTTTTTTACACTTCACTTAAGTAATCACAACGAAGCAAAATAGGGGAGATCAAATAGTAAGGTTCTGTGTTTGCCATTTGAAACATGCTATTGTTCCAGTCTCTTCCAGTTCATGGGAAGGCCTTCTTCAATGGATCAACAATCAACAAAAGTTGCTTATTTCTTATGGTATAGAACGAATCATTAATAACAAATTTTATTCTTGTTTCATTCAATTTAAAACTAATCTTTTTTCTTTTCTTTTCTTTACTTTTTGATCAGTTATGCTAGAACCCATGAGGCCATGAGTTGAGCATAATTTAAGTTGACGTCGTGAAACCATAGACTTTATGCTGTTTTGCACAAATTTCGGAACTTTGATAGCTCAAAATGTTAAGATTATATACACATCACTAATAGCACAGAGCATTCTTGCACATGCAAAAATGCAAATATACAGGAAAACTTGTGCTCACTCATCTGTCATTTGAGACACAGATTTGTAATTATGTCCCTAGGTCACAGAAATCCTTCCTATATCAAAAGAATATATCAGTTTGCTTGGATTGTGCCTTGAGATCCTTTAACTTCTTCAAAATGTTGGTAAAATAATCTTGTAAATACTTCTCTAAGCTGAGGATGTCATTCCCATCCACCCCAAGAAGCTGGTAGGTCTCATTCATTGGAGCAGAGAAAACTGTGTCACTTGAGAGCACCTGGTTTAAAGAAATGTTCTATTAGTTTCACAAGCTATGATACAAGTTACCATTACATGGACACATGTAACTGAACAGAAGGGACAACATGGTAACCTCTGAAAATGCCAGTCTGTCAGCCACATCATTTGTCCATTGGAAGCACCGTGTCAACTGACGAGTAAATCTCAAGACTGCAACAGGTACAGTGGTTACATTGGCATCTTGCCCAGCTAACCTCTCACACAAAGTAATCACCTGAGGAGGCAAAACAAAGAAAAAAAAAGATGAAGTACAAACAGTAAACATAATTCTCAGATGCATCATTTACAATACTTAGCGTCACAAACAAAATGAACTGCACAACAGTTTGAAAGGCAACAGTGAGTCAGTGATAATGACTTAATGATCTATGAAGATAGATGATCAAAACTTTTCTGGACGTATTATGTAATTAATTTCCTTCAAATAGACAGTGTGCAGTTATTACCTCTTGAGTTGTCCAAGCTCGTGGGCCAGCAAAGGTCATGAGTTTCTTGTTGGCCTTCTCATTCCGCATAGCTATAAACGTTAGTCGAGCTACGTCCTATTTAACCAGAATGTGCCAAAGGAAAGCTGAAGCAGAGGTTCAAAAAGAGATCGGTGATCCCATTTTCAAATGGACAAGGAAAAAAATATAAACCTGGGTATCCATGTAAGCAATCCGAGTTGGAGCATCAGTTCCCCAGACGGACTTCTCTTCTAGTATAGGAACAGCATATTGCCCAATAAGACCCTGTTGCAACCAACGTTAGATAGGAATTTATTTCTGGATAAACAAGCAAATATGACACTGGCAGGATGTATCAACTAAGGGTCATATCGCCACTCGATCTTTTAGTAGTATGAACTGACTTTTGTAATATATCATCATTGTACTTCACTAGGATCACTAACACTAAGAAAGCAGTTTTCTAGCCAAAGACTCAGAATCACAGGGAGAGGATCAAATCTACCTGCATGAAACCACACAAACGGATGATGATATAATCCAGACCACTGTCCTGAATAAATTTCTCAGTACAATACTTGATTTCCATCAAGGGAACCTCAGGATGCTTGTCACAGTTGTGGATGGAATAGAACACATACTTTTGAATTCCCATAGCCTTTGCACACTGTATTAGAGCAACTTTTCCTTCCCAGTCTACCTAAATGGAATAACCATAAGCAAGTCTAATCAAATGATCTGTGGCATATATGTTAGTACAATACAAGGGTACACCATTCTTATAAAAAAAATGCAACTAGATGAAATTCTTCAGTACTAAGAGCAATAGAATTAGTTTCAGTAATAACCAGGAAAACCGCATTGATGCAAGAATAATGTTCAGGAGAATATAGAAGCATAATCATTTGTTACTGTATTCACTAAAATGGTCATAGCATACCGTCCGGATGGGCTCTTCTGGCCGTCCTGTCGCACAGTCAATGACGGCATGAATACCAACAAGGGTCGCAGGTATGGTCTCCGGCTTGCTAAGGTCGGCCTAACCAGTGCCAATGCAAAGCACACAAAATTACCACCAACAGCAAAAGCAAGCACAATTGCACAGATTGGCTACTGCAGTAGCACCGGCAGCCCAAGCAAATCCTACATTGACAACGGTGGCACCCCAGTCCCGGAGGAAATCTGCGGGCGCTGGGCGCGGCCTGACGAGGCACCTAACGTCGTAGCCCTCGTCCAGCGCCCTCCTGACCACCTGCCTCCCCAGCGTCCCCGTGGCGCCTACCACCAGTATGCTCGTCGGCCGGACGGGCGTCCCCTGCGCAAAGCTGGTCGGCGCCACCGCCTGCGCGTTGCAGGTCACCGCCAGCCTGCATTGCGATCCACCTGCAGAAGCAAACACGCACCCTGTTACCCGGGATCGGGAGACAGCCCAGGTGGCTCTGGGGACGGGAAGCAAAATGGTGGGGGTACCTTTGGTTGCACGATGGAGGAGGAAATGCGGGCGGCTAGCGGAGGAGAGTGCGGCGCGGCGGCGCAGGCGGACCGGGGAGGCGAGCTGCGACGGCAGCGTGGCGAGGCTGGTCGACGCCATGGCGTGGGCGGGGGCAGGTGGTAGCGTGGCCCGCCGCGGGGGGTTTTGGGGTGGAGAGGAGTGGTGGAGAGGGGATGCGGAGCAGCCGATGCCCGTCGCGCCACGTCCACAGGACCACAGCCGACCCGTCATCCATTCCCTCCTCCATGTCACCATCCGCTTCGTTATTCTCTGCTACTACGCTGTCTGCTCCTAAACACGTATTCCAGTGAATTACGTTTTCACTCGCGATATCGTACTTTTGGTTCGTCGTGTACTCGTGTGGAAGGCGGCTGCCTGCTCCCGCGGTCTCTTCCGTCTCGGAGGTGGGAGAGAGCGATCAGCGGCGTCGCCGGGTGGATCCAAAGCGCGCGAGAAAATGCAGGGCGGATCCAGCGGCATCGTGTATGGTGGCCTCAAGTACCAGGCAAGCAAGCAAGCAGCGCCTTCTGAAACATTCTTGAACGACCTGTCTTAACCTCTTCCTGCTCTCTCGGGTCTCGGCTCTTGCAGGCGCGGTGTATCGCCGACATACGCGCGGACGCCGGCTCGACCACCTTCCTCGCCGGCACCCTCAGCCTCAAGGAGGAGAACGAGGTGCGTGTCTCGCGTTCATGAAGGCTCATCGCGCCTGGTGGGATTGCGATCGAGTAGTACTTTTTCTGCCAGGTGAAATGGCGTGGGATTTGATTTGGATCTCGATTCCTCTGCGTGCATACAAGTAGGTGCACCTGATCCGGTTTTCGCCGGCGGAGAGCGAGCTGGTGTGCGATGGCCTCTTCTACCACCCCAACGAGATTTGGGACCTCAAATCATGCCCCTTCGATCACAGGGTTTTCTCCACAGTCTACACGTCTGGTAAAGAACGCAAAAGTTGTCTCTGTTCGTGACTCGTGAGCATTGTAATTTGCATAACAAAAAAAAATGTAGTGTGTAGTTTTCTTGTAATTTGAAAATTCGTGATATGAATACCAGGTGAGGGCTATGGTGCATCAGTTTGGAAGATCCCGGAGCTCAATGGGCAATCAAACTCACCACAACTTGAGCAGCTCTTTGAGCTTAGTGGGCATACGGGCAAGATTAGACGGTGCACTCCTGTTTCTGTTGATTTTTTTTGTTGTTCTAGAGATGTTTGATCTACTTACTGTGCTAGATTCTTCCTATATTTTGAATTTCGGAGTTGCGTCCAACTTTGTTAGCTGAAATGCAACTCTGTGGTGTGTGGTGAATTCTTTCCTGATTCACATGGCCTTTATTTGTGGTTAGATTATTGTGGCCTCACTTGTGTGACTATATCGCGTGTTCACTACACATGAGAGCATAGTTACCAAGGAAGGTGCAATTGACAATTGAACATGTTTCCTGTCTAGCATGTTGCGCCTGTTTCACATTCCATGAGCACCATTTAAGCAATATAGTAGGATTATTTCCCACAGTGCTCATGAAGGGATAATAGATTAGAATATTTTATTTTAACTCTACAGTTATTTCTATATGAATCTTTTAAACTAGTCTTGCTTGCTTCGTATTCTTAAAAGCTGCTAGTGATATGTGTAACATCTTTATTGGTTCTTGACACCTCTAAGCTGGTTATTTTGTAGTGTGATCTGGTGGCCACTTGGAAAGCATGATAAACTAATTAGCATTGATGACCGAAATATTTTTCTTTGGAACATAGACACGTCAAAAAAAATAGCTAAGGTGTGTCACCATCCTTCTTTTATCAATATATCATTAGAGTACTTGCAAAATACTTACTCTGTTTTCAAACATTAGCTTAAGTACCAGATTATGAAATGTCAAGAATCTACACACCATCTGTTTATATACTTAATGCTTCACAATGTCATGCATTACAGGTGATCTCACAGGGATCAACTGACATGCTTCCAAATTTACGTGGTGGAGCTTGGGATCCACACAATCATAATTTAGTTGCTGCAATATCTGATTCATCACTTCAGCTGTGGGATCTACGTTCTATGGAGTTAATATATTATCTTGATCTATTGTTTACTATGCTTTTATCTATAGTTCATTTTATTGAAATGTTGCAGTTATATTTATCTTTAAATGTATCATTCCCAGAAAATCAACTGCAATTGAACATGCACATATACGGGATGTGGATTATAACCCCAAGAAGCAAAACATTGTTGTGAGTTTGACACTTTCTTGTTTCCCATATATCAAGCAATACATCATATATATTTACATAAGGCAACAACTAATATGCAATCAGACCTTATGTGCAAGCTTGCAAGCGAGCCTCTTAGTCTGTTAGATTATGATCTAATTGTAGACATGATCGTGGTTTGTTATGGGGTTTTCTATAAATCTACACGAGCTGGTGGTGGAAGGGTTTAAGTGTTAAATATGATTCATGGTTGGATCATTATCTAACGAATCAGGAACCTCGCTTGCACACTTGCACACAAGACTTGATTGGCTAATTGCATATTAGTTGTTGCCTTTACATAAAACGAACATTCTTATGAATTAGCTTTCTTTAGTAGCATTGAAGACATCAACTTTGTAGTATCTTTTGTTTCTTGGTTACATTTCAATTTTATTTTTTTATATTTGATTATGGATTTTGCATTTTTTTTCTTGCTTCAGTAGTTAAATATCATGTTCACACTGGGTATGGCATATGACATGGGTTTTTGCTTCGTTATTATTAAATAACCGATTATAACTCTTGATTGTGTTCTACCAACAAATTCATTTTTTTTGGTTTAGAGTTGTATTAATATAATCTAGCAAGTCCCAATCCAATTCATAGAGTCTGTCAAATTGGACACCCGTGTTCAAGTTCATTAACAATGACATCTATTGCTAGTTCATTATTGAATTATTATCAACTTATTTATATTGTTGCTCCCAAATAAAATGTTTGCTTCTGATAAGTAGTCGAATATAAACATCAGGCAACAGCAGAAGAGGAATTTGGAATTCGCTTGTGGGATCTCAGAATGCTTAAGTATCCTCTAAAAGATCTCCCTGGGCACTCACATTGGTAAGTACTGTAATAATATACTCAAACCAGAATCTTTTCACTGCAATGTGCAATCTTTAAATGTTCTCAATCATTCTGTTTGTATATATGCGGTGAATGTCGGTTTGACACTTACCTTCCAAAAAAAGCAAATTTCATCCAATTCAGAGTTAGTTTCCGGAAATGGTTCGGTCATTAACAATTGTGATTACAGATTTGTTTTGCCTTTCTTATCTAGCAAAGATCGGGGGTTTTTTATGGTCTCATTATTTTTACAGGACATGGGCTGTTCGGCACAATCCTGCGTATGATGAGCTCCTTCTGGTTTGTCTCCTTCCTACCTCCGTCCACATGTAACTTTTTTGGCAGGGTTAACATAATGATGCATTGGTTTTATTGTGTACTGATGATATTGGACCTTCTGTAGAGTGCTGGAACAGATTCAACTGTAAATTTATGGTTGGCTAAAGTTAGCAGTGACGATCCTGAATCTGATAGGTCTCTATTCTTGTGCTTGTTAGATCATTTTGTTTAAAGTTGTGGTATTGATGCCCTGGTCATTTTGCACAGCCCTTCTGCTTTATCCAATAGGCAAGAAGTACCATTACTCAACTCATATACTGACTATGAAGACAGCATCTATGGTATCCTCCAACCTTCATACTTCGCTTATCAATTAGAACTTTGACAAGGAATGACAGGGTTAACTAAAATTGTAGGTATTGCATGGAGCTCCCATGATCCATCATTATTCGCTTCTTTGTCATATGATGGAAGGGTATGTGCTCACATGCTTTATTGCCTTGTCGAACTTTGCCTTACATGTCCTAAACATTCATGAGCTTCTCTGATGGTCAGGTTGTCTTGGAATCAGTCAAGCCCTACTTGCAGAGAAAATGAACCTTGTCTAGTTTTCTAAATTGTAAGGTGCAAAATATGGTTTCTTGTTTCCTTTATCTTGTCCTTATTATTACTGAAGTTACCTCATGTCCTAATAAACTGTTCTCTTCCTGCTACATGTGGGCTTGTTTGTTCATATTGGAAGCTGAGTAGCTTTGCCTTGCCATTCTGTAGCCTCTTAACAAGCATTTATGTGATGATTCGGTTTACTGTTGTAGCAATGGCAGAAAAATGGATAACAAGATTGTTACAGAAATCAATTTTTAGGATGTTGTATATTTGAAGTGTCCATGAAAAGGTCTTGTGTTATATGATGAGGTGGGGTTGAACTCAATTTGTAAAACCGTTCAGAATTTCAGATTAGTAGGATTAGTTTTTTTTTTTTACTTTTCTGTTTCGCATTCAGAATTTCGTTCTTTGCAGGTAGAATTGAGCAAATTTGGTAAACCATTCAGATTAACGAGAATAAGTTATTTTATGAACTATCATGTTATGTATTCAATATTTTTCTTATTTGCACAATACTTGCCCATCTTCTTTGCAAGGTACATGTCCTATAGTTGGTTCATGCCCAAAAATGTGTTTAATGGCTCAATTAGTCATCACATATGTGCATTCGTCAAATTAGAAAAAAAAAGGTTGTGAACTTTTCCAACGCCCGTGTACAGCTAGGCAATCCAAGTTCTTTGAACTAATAAGTGAACCATAATCTAATATTCTGCTGTATTAACTTATATCATGTAGTTGGCTCACGTTTCATTGTCATACTTAGGCTTTTAAGTAGACTTGCACAATGGTAAAACCAGACTCAATGTAGCAGTAGTAGGTCAGATTTGGTTGTATTAAACAGTGTATGCCTCTTTGGAATGCAGGATTTTTTTGTTTTTTGTGTTTTTCCTGTAAAAATGAATTGATCTCTCCTGCATGATTCCTCTTAAATTTCTGCATTCCAAAGGGGCGTACATTTGCACAAGTTAATACGTACCCAAAAGAAATTTTCTCACCCTCACTTAAAATAAGATCTTAACTAAAACATGGAGGTTACTGCATTCAACAAAACGCAAACAACTAAGGGGGTGTTTGGGAGTGAAGTTTTTTCACAGTTTTGGAAGAATATTGTAGTATTCTCAAATACTGCAGTATTATATACAGAATGGTGTTTGGCAAGCTGGCTAAAATATCTATTTTCAAAACTGAAGTATTGCAAATACTATAGTTGTTTTAAGGTATTCTAAACTTAGGTCTGGACCTCAGTTTCCAAAATTGTGGTATTGTAAACTGCGGTATTGTCATGACTAAAGTATGCTGTAGTATTTCAAAAACTGTGGTTTTCAAAAACTTTGTTCTCAAACAGGGCTTAAACACAATTTTGTTAAGCGCATCATGTTTATATAGGACAAAAATATTATATATGTTTATTTGAGTTATGCAATGCAACCAACGAAACAAATTCGGTATCTCTGCAACTGCAAGGTCTCGATCCCTTGTGTGTTACATTCAATCCAAAGATAATTTCGTATGGAGTATATTTTATTCTCTTAAATCAAAACCTTGGGTCATGTTTGAATGGTCATGTATATATATATATATATATACTACTATATAAGACGATAGTGTAGACGTACACATCCAGAGTGGTGCACGGTTCTGCCTCCCACGCCGCGGGCCCCACTAAGGCGTAGCTCTGCTCCCTCTCGCGTCCTGCCTCCCATGCCGTGGGCCCCACCAAAGCGCAGCTCTGCTCCCTCTCGCGCCATCCCAACGCATGCAACCCAGCAGGCTCATTTCCTCTCCAAGCAAAACAAATATCAACATTACCTAAATCGTTCTCTACCAACGCCATTAAGTCACAAACAAGTTGACATTTGGGGCTGCACCAACGCTTATAAGCCGTTCTCTACCTGTTTCACTAGCCGGTATGGCACTAACCACAATAGTAAAGAAAGCACCACAAACAATGCTGGTGTCGTGGGCTAAAATCTTCATGTGGCCCATATTCCAGCGATGTTTGGTGCAGCCCAGATAGCGAATCGGTACAGCTCGCTCGTGATGCCCCCGCCGCGACACCCATGTCTCCCTCTCGCCCAACCACCCCCGCCCTCGCCCTAGCCTCGAACCCTCCTGGCGGCGGCCCAACCATCCGCCTCATCGCCTCGCTCCCTGTTGTGATGCTCTCCGCCGACCACCATCTGGCCTTGGAGCACCGGTCCCCGCCGCGACACCCGTGTCTCCCTCTCGCCCAACCACCCCCACCCCCGCCCTAGCCACAAACCCTCCTGGTGGTGGCCCCGCGCGTGCAGGCGCGCGACATCCTATCGGGAGGCGAGGGGGCTCCGATGACCACCAGCGCCAACCTGATGAACCATCCGCCTCACTGCCTCGCTCCCCGTTGTGATGCTCTCCGCCGACCACCATCTGGCCTTGGAGCACCGGTCCCCCGTGTGACATGATCCTCTGCTCCTACCGACCTCAAACAGTGGGTGAGCAACAGATTCTCCCTTCCCCCGATCTGATCCAACAAGATCTCATGGTGGACACTACCGCGCACGTCAAGTGAGCCATAGATTCTTCTTTCCTCATGCTCCATTTACTGGACCATTATCCGATCCAGCATCATCTCATGGCAGATTCTCTGGTTATTGGTTTGTTTCGTGCAGAGCTGGAAGGACGTCGAGGGGTCGCTGTTTGTTGTCAGGAGGTGAGGGTTTGTGTTGGGGTTTTTTTGGCTTGCACTCCTATGCGGTCTGGTTCTGTCAAAAATGTGCTTGATTGCTCTAGGAACTCTGAGTCCCGCTTTCAGTTCATTGTCATGAACACGCACAACACTGGTACATCGGCGATCACTGCTTGGATCGATCACTCATGGTGCCTAGACACGCATATTGTCAAACTGCTATTATTCTAGAGTATAATCTTGTCTTGTGTTGCCACCTATTTATCACTTGAGCATATACAATGAATGTTTCTTAAGATGTCAATATTTGCTTATAATATAGTGACTTCCCAGTTTATGTTTCAGTTTTGTTTCTTGCTTAGTGACCAAAACAAAAAAAGCAAGTGTTCTATTGGTTTAATTAATCTAAACAGCACTGTTCAAGCAATAATTGAGTTTATTCCCTATAACTTGCAAAGTGTGGCCATGTTATGCCCTGTGGCTGTGCGTGGCCATTTGACCTCCACGTCTATGTTTCCCGCTGCTAGGTTGCTTTGAGCCGTGGTGGATCTCCCGGTGTAACGACATGGGGCTGGGTCTGGGAGCTCTTCTCAAATCCGGGGGCTCTCGGTCTGCTCTTCTCAATTTAGTGTTATCTTTTTCTTTTAGAACAATGCCAAAGAAACATGACAGACTGCCTTTGCTTGTTTTTGACATAATGCAAAAGCAATGGAATGTTTACTTTTAAACCTTTGTTATTTTTGTTTTGATTCAATTCTGATACTACAGAAATGTACGGATATCTATTATTTTGATGCAATAGTGGTGTTTTGCGATGTTTAACAGCTTGTGTGATCCAATTATTAACCCTTTTGTATATAAGAGTTTGAATCGCTTATGTCATTGTTAGCAATCACATAATATTTTTCTTTTCTCTTAGATTTAATTTGTATAATCATATAATCATTCATATATTGGTACAACAGGATTTGGTTTAGCTTCTCACTTTGTTTTTTTAAATGAGAAGAAGCAGACAACAAATTATAGTGAAGGCTCCTCTCATCCCCCGTCGCTTGGTGGATCACCCCCACGAAACCAGCCTAGCCAAAGACAGGTATGTGCATGATGTCATTCTTGGTAGCCTATCATCATCTTTGGCTCAAAGTGCTTCTATAGTTAAATGGATGTAGTGCAAGTTTTATTTTTATTTTCTGCTCCAGTTGTTTTATATGCTACTTCCTTGGTATTAGTTCACCGTGCATAAGTGATCTGCAGCAAATGTTCTTCTTCCTAACTAACTGTATATGCTCTTAATTGTCCTCTAATTTCAAGGAAGTAGCATAGATATGGAATGGAACTGTCAAGGGTGTTTAAATGGGTTAACCCCTTTTACCATCTTGGAGATCTGGAAGAAACAGAATGCAAGAAATTTTTAGAAAGTGCAGAACGAGCTCTCTGTCTGTCTGCCTTTTTTTTGCACAAATCAAAGCCGATCTATAGCAGGAGATACATCAAAGGAAAGAGAGCTGCATTTGATTGCTTATTAGATATCTGTTTTTTCATCCACGGATATCAAAGGAAAGAGAGAAAAATCCTTGCCTGTTCTGGCGGAGGAACATCAGGCATGATTGCAGCCTGATGCTCAAAACCCACTTCTTCCTTCTGCAAGAGAATCAGTTGAACAGATAGTCAGACCAAATTCACACTGGCATATTTCATGAGGCTGACCTTTGCAGTCCTAAAAAAATTCAACCTAGCAGTAATGCAGTATATATTCTAGCAGTTGTACCACAACAATTTATCCATGGATCATAAGCAACTGCACTAATCAAACTGAGACCAAGTCACCAAGAATGATATTGTCTGGTAACTATTGAGACTAAGGATGATATTAATTGGTAGCTGATGAAGATATACCATAAACCTATGGGTTCAATGAACATAAATTTTAGTGAGGTGGGCAAGGGCTACAAGGAGCATTTTATACAACAGTTCATGTTTCCATTTCAATTAATCTTAAGTTTGATAACAGTTTGGAACAGTACCATTTAATATAACCAAAGTAACAGTGACTTCATGCGGCGTTTTGGGAGATACAAGGTTCAAAATAGTCATTGACCTTATAACTCAAAAATTGTCAGCATGAACAAGGCAAAGGCATTTTCAAGTTCAAAGGATTGAAAAATGAGAATCATAACTGGTATGGGTTTGTATAAATTATTTAATCCGTCCAAAGAAGTTTCAAATATTATCATGTCTAGAAGTATAAGCACCTGGAAAGAAGCAATCAAGGTGAATACAACTAGGCCCTTCTCTTTGCCTCCACTTTTCTTGTGGCAAAGTTGGATCCATCACGTGCCCGATGAACCTGATATATTATCGGTACTACACCAGAGGACAAATCAAAGACAGTCATGAGCATCACATTCTATTTTTGGATTAAAAGAAAGTGCACTAAGTATCAGACTACAAAGCTAGAAAATGTTGTATGGGTATCAGACTTTATGGACTAAACAGATATTTCTTTTGGTCTCAAGTCATGTATTTTGACTATCTGTTCTGATAACCTTTCGTTTTTGTTCAGTCCAGTTGACTGCATTCTTTGGACTTTAGCTACGCGATCTGTGCTGAAAGCATTGAGCACTTGCAGTTGAGTCTATAGGTGCAGTCGACTTAAGTGCAGAGTGCAGAGGAATGGTTTCGTCTCCTAACCATCCTGTGTCAACCAGTTTCAGCAAACTGCAAGAAAATTAATTTACTTAACATGGAAAATGTCATATCAACTAAGATATTCCTAATTTCATAACATGTTGTCCCTTTATAGTTCTAGAGTTCCATGTTTTTTAAAAAAAGTTTGTTTGTTTTGCAGTTTTCTATAGATTTACCCAGCAAAAACTCCCAGCTTGGAAGCCAGCAATGACACCTGGATTTGTAAGTTTGCTCTGATCCTATTGACATGTTTGGCATAGAATGTCACTTTTAAATTTTCTCCCTAATAAGATACTCCCTGCATCTGCATCCAATTTTGATCTTTGTATGGGCAGCGAGATCAAATAGTGTGCATGCATGTTATATTGATTATTTTGCATGTAGCCAATATAGATAGCAAAGCTGCATGTATGTTCTCATGCAGGCGAGGTGAGGGATATCCTAGGAGAGGAAAGACTGTACTAGGGGGGGTCCTGAGGAAACTTCACTATGGGGTCTCGTAGTCTCTTTGTCGTTCTAGCATTCTCAAACTAGCCCTCACCATGGCAGCTTTTTCCTTCCATTTGGTTCCCTATTTATATATATATTGGTTATTTAAGGTGCTTTTACAACATGCATTGGATAACCACCCCAAACATGCATTTAAGGTGCTTTTACTTTACTGTTTTCAGTTAACAACAAGTTCCGTTTCTCCCTTAGGATCAAAATAACTTTGAATCGTGTATTGATACTATATCAGATAGACGATTTCTTCTTTATTAAAGTTTATGTAGCCTGATGCAAGATTGGAGAGTGAATTGTGATGCCCAGCTTCGTATTCTGGTCTTGAAGCATTAGTGGAAGAAAAGGACAATCAAATCCAGAAGGTATATGCTACTTGTGACTTTTTCATGTGTATTCATCCCAACATCTTTGTACATGATGAAACATAGTAACCATAGTGAACTAACTGCACATGTTGCATATGTCATTTAGCATGTCGGTTGTCTTCACTATGAAAATATGACGACTTCAATGACATGATGTAAAATTTCACTTGTTTGTTGTAGATAGAGAAAGAAATTAAGGAACTAAAGTTATGGCATGATTTCATAGGCGGAGTTCCTCATGGACATCGTCAGGAACGAAGAGATGGTGCTCATCGACACCGCTAGGAGAAGAAACTTATAAGTGATGGGTCTTTATAACCAAACAATTTTATGAGCTTAAAATAATTTTCTTAGTTTTTTTATACTTAGCCCATGCATTTTCGTCCAGTTCGCTTCTGAATTGTTGCTCCTTGAGAGCTTCTAGAACCCATGGAGAAAGTTACCAATTTGTGACATGATATTAGAAAGCTAGAAGTTTAAAGTTGGCATTCATACATGTTCTTAATGACATAGGCAAACTTAATTTAATTTTTACCAGCCGCAAGGAACTAACTGTTACATACTATAGTAAAAATAATTTTTATGAGCTACAATTCATTTGAAACATGATTACCCTTTATTATTTTTTACGCATTTGGTTTTATAACCGTGGTGGTCTCATGTATGATTATACAGATTTAGATAACGTATTCCCATTCTTCTATAATGTGTGGAGTCGTCAGATGTGCGACAAACCAGTTCTCTAGGTTGCTCCTAATGGGCACTCCTTTGATGTACCCTTTATCATCTTTTGAGTTCTGACGGTGTAGAGTAGAGATGCCTGGTGATTGCCTCTTTGTAGATACTCTTCCTATTGCATGTGTATAAACTTCAGAGAGACTAGATTTGGGTTTAGTCATTTCATGTATTTAGTTCATTTATTAATTTTCATGATTTAGTTTAGTTTTGTATTGGTTGTTGCCAAAGAATTTGTAAGATTTTGAGGTCGATAGTATATATAATATTTGATTTATATAATCGTTGTGCACTGATATTTTATCGAATATTTTGTATACCGTTGCAACGCACGGGCATATACCTAGTATATATTGAAGTAGATTGAGATATAATTTAGTTCAATTTTTACTTCATCGAGTATCCAAATAAACCCTTTGATTCAATCATCCAAAGGGGTGGATTTCCCATGCATTGGTGTCTCCTCCAACGAATATGTCCATGGCTCGAAGCTGTTTAAGGCTATTATCAGTGGTAGTTTTATGGTGGTTTCATGCATATTTAGAGTATGTTTGTTTCCGTACTAAATTATATAAGTTATATTACAGTGGAAGAGGAGGGTAAAATATCGCTTTGATACCATAAATATATGCTAGTTTATTTTAGCTTATTTGTGATCACAAATTGACATTTTAACCTCCTAGGCTTCCACCATAATCTAACTTATATAATCTACTAGGAGGGAAATCAACAAGGTCTTAATAGCGTACCACATCAAAGCTTTTTATGACATTTAAAAGGTTTGAGTTTCATGGGATAAAATTGGTTTTATGTGGATGAAACTATATCGACTCGTTTCCAAAGTCTTAAAAACCGTGTGAAACCTCCATTGAGGATAATTTGTATCATCTTCATATATTTTATTAATTTCTATTGATCATTAAATTGCAGCATTTAATTGATATGTTAATCTATAAAATAGTAAAGTAAAATTTTGCATTGAGAGACATTGTTTCATTCTTAGTTTCATGACACCAGGAGCATACCCAGAGCTTAGCGACCCTAGTGTTTGCCCATACTCCCATGCAATGGTTACAAGCATATAACATATGGCTATTTAAATCAGTAATCCCTAGATACAATACAATCATAGTCTACGAGATACAAAAAGAGGGAGCAATGTAGTCTCGTCTATAGGGCTGAAAATGGATGTCTGGAGATCCGAATTATCTGTATTCGTATTCGCTAAAACGGCTAATATGGATATCTGTATCCGTATTCGATTTCAATATGGATGTCAAATGGATGTATTCGAATTCGATTTTTAGTACTTTTCTCTATCCGATTCCATATTCGTATTCAAAAAAACCATGAAACATCCGATACTATCTGTATTTGTGAAAAAAAATATGTTTCATGAAACCATTTCAAACTTAACTTTATCACTAATTATTAATTAAAAATGATTTTAAGTTTAATAATATACTAGAAAAATGATATATATCATTTAAAATGTTAAAAAATATTTATATGATAAATAAATAAATATATCAACCTTATATTTCTAGTGATATTCAATAATAAAATTCAATAGGTTTCATAAACATTCAATTATAACTCTCAACTTTATCTATATAGTGAACACATCTCAACGAAGTTCCATAAACATTCAGCTATAACTCTCCACTTTACAATATATAGATAAATATTATCTTTTGTTACATGCTTCGATAGTTTAAAGATACTATTTATATAGTTTTGTTGACATGGATATGGAGGATCACGAGAAATCTATTTTAATTTAAGTTTGTTTTAACTATCTATTGACTATAAACTTCTACTTAAATAAAAATCAACATATACATATGTTAAATTTCAGGGTATGTTGTTTGAGTTGAATTGAGTAAATATTCGAATAAGAATTCAGATTCGACTATCCATTTTGTATTCGTATCCGAATTCAGACTAAAATATGGTAAACTGTGACATTCGAATTCGTATCCATACGTATTCGATCCGTTTCCACCCCTACTCGTCTAGTCTATGTATGACACTTTTGATAATTTAGTGATGTTGGAAATAGTGTTACGAAATTTTCATTGAGAATAGCCAAATGTAAGGACCAACAATTTTTTTGAAATTTAAAACATATATCAATTATCAAATCATATCGATATATACACACATACATGTATATATATATATCATATCTAAAGTCTTGGTCTTTCAATAACTAGAGGAAGCTCTGGTCCAATAGTGTTGTCTGGTTCAGCCGCACCAGATCCGGACGTATAAAAAATCACCCCAAGCTGTCAGGGATTAAGGTTTTAGCTGCGACGGCGCCCTCGAGGCGCGTGCGGCGACGATGGGGGACGACGACGGCAACCCCCAAGGCATAGGAGGTGGCAGCGGCGACCCTAAAGGCTCGGGTGGAGGCGGTGGCTACGACCCTCAAGGCATGGGCTGCAGCGGCGCGACTCCCGAGGCGTGTGCGGCGGCGGCGTCCTCAAGACGCATGTGGTGGCCACGCGAGGCACGGGTGGCTCCAGCGGTGACGGTGGTCGCGCAAGGCGCGGCGCGGTCTACGAGGGTCGGCGGTCTGCACGGAGGTTTGGGCGGCCTTCGATGACCAACTCATCCGATCTGGTGATCTCGATGACGTCCTCCGGCAATGACCTCCTCCAATCCTTTGTTTATGCAAGCGGCTATTGGTTGAGCCCATACTAGAATTTTTTTCGTTAACTATGAAGTATGGTGTTGGTATTTATGCAACTTTCTATAATGATTTATGCTTTGCGCGATATGAGACATCCAATTTTTGTGTGTATGCTGTGGGAACGAAAATGTTATTCAAAATTTGTGTGCAAGCAATGGAAACTCCCACAACTGTCACACCCGTTTCTAAGGGCAGAAGCCGGGTGCATAGCATATGTGTGCCAGGATCTATTTCCATATATATGTTGACGTCACAAGTGTAATATATCAAAAGAACAATGCATAAAAGCGTAAATAATGATTATATTAACATATTACACTTCGAACAGACATAATGTCTTAACCTTTATTCATCAAAGTACAACGAAACAAGGACATCCATCCACAGGAAGATGACCGGGGGTATCACTAGGCTAGCATCCATGGAGTTCAGCATCAAAATCTTCATCTACAAACTTCTGATCAAAATTAAGCAAGGGTGAGCTCACTTATGGTCGGAGCTCAGCAAGTGGGGTGAAAATGCAAGGTAACAAGGTAAGGCTAAAGTTGAGCAGTAAGCATTTTAGTTGGTCAACATTTTATTAACAACGCATGTCTTACTAATAAGTGTGAATCTCAAGCATTCCCATTAAACAAAGGTATAAGAGTATATATAAAAAACACTTAAGTGAAACCACTTAAGCAAACCATTGGCAGATCATCGGATCTCGATTTATTTCCATCTTCAAGTTCAATTATCATGTGAGGAGTCCAGGTTGCTCATAACCGTGAGCACGACTGATATATCAGTTTTACACTCTGCAGAGGTGGTACAACTTTACCCACAAGCTGTGTATCCCCTCTAGCCTGGGTCGGCCAAAACTCGTAAACACTTCCGAGGTGAGTGGCTAGGGATCCACTATGAGGCTTTCACAGAATACACTTAATACAAAGTGTTGGGAGCCTTCGTCCTCCGAAGGTCCTCAAAAACATGATTTGACAATGTTTTCCGAGTGGATTATGTGAACAGGTATTTTCGGATCCAGAATTATGAATATGGAGCACGGCCAGGACGAAGCCTGAACCAGACGAAGGTCGAGTGTAGCCGAAGCTGTGCGCAGGGAAGCTTCGGCGCGATGGCAGAAGGGGGAACCGACTTAAAGATGAAAAGACTTCGGGGGCCTCGACAGATTTTCATAAGCCGTTAACAAATGTAATGGACATGGATGTAATTTTACGTGGGCTGCGTCCCGCGTCTATAAATAGATGAACAGTACTCCCATACTGTTCACGCTGACTTGGCATTTGCTTTTGCGTCACGCTTGTACTTTCTACCTTCTCTCAGGACCGAAGGTACATTTGTAATTTGAAATCATTTCTATTTTTCCATGTTAATAAAATAGAAATGATTCTGCGATGATGCTTATATTATATTTCATGCTTTATATAAGTCCTTCGTCATTATCTGTTATGTTTGCGAAGGTATTTCTCTTATGACCTTCGTCCCAGACTCATTATTTCCCGAAGGGGACATAATGCTTCGAGGGACGAAGGACTTTAACACTTAACACTTTTTATGTTGCCTTGTTCTTAACTCTTAGCATTTGAGAACAAGTCCCCAACATTGGCGCCCACCTCCGGTGAACTCACTTCCACTTCGAGTCTTCGTGAACACCTTCGGAAGCTATAGACCTTCGCTATGGCGCCGAAGAAAGCTTCAGCGGCTGGGGCTGCAGCACTACAACCGCTGGACCACAACCAGGAGACCGTCTCTCTTCGGGAGGCCAGAAGCCAGAAGAGAAAAGCTGTTAGCCCGACGCTTGAGGAAGAAGAGCTAGACCAAGAAATCAGAGAGATGGAGATGCTACATCAACAAGTGCAGAGGAAGAAGGAGAAGATGGCCCGCCTAGCTGAGTTGCAAAGGCAAATTGACGAAGCTTCTGAGGAAGTTCGCCATCTCACTCACGATGAGCAGAACAGAAGGCCTCATCAGAAAGACCTCCATCAGGAGGGCTTCGTCAACGAAGACGACTGGTATGATAATTTCCATCAGGGAAATTTTGTTTTTGATGATGCTTCTCCTCTGTCTGCTGAGCTGCAGGCTACACCTTGGCCTCCATCCTATAAGCCACCCCAGCTCCCCATGTTTGACGGCCACTCCGACCCGAAGCAATTCTTGATGAGCTACGAAGCAACAGTGTCTTCGTACGGGGGCAACGCTGCAATCATGGCGAAGTCTTTCGTCATGGCCGTCAGGAATGTTGCTCAGACCTGGTATTCCTCCCTTCGGCCAGGAACAATCACTTCATGGCAGAAGCTGAAGGATATGTTACTGACCAGCTTTCAAGGATTTCAAACGAAGCCGGTTACAGCTCAAGCCCTCTTCCAGTGTATTCAGGATCACGAAGAATACCTTCAGGCGTATGTCCAAAGGTTCTTACGATTGAGGGCGCAGGCACCAACGGTGCCCAATGAAATCGTTATCGAAGCCATGATCAAGGGGCTCCGTCCTGGACCTGCAGCTCAATACTTTGCTCGGAAGCCTCCTCAGACCTTGGAGAAATTGCTCCAAAAGATGGATGAGTACATTCGTGCTGACAATGACTTTCGCCAAAGAAGGGAGGAGGCCTTCAGATTTTCTGAGATGACCAGGGGCTTCGGAGGAAGATACTACCCGAGGCATGTCCGTTCCATTCACAACACTCAGAATGATGATAAGGGGAGTCAGCAAAACAGGCCGCAGTGCTCCTCACAGGCTTCGGGGCAACAACAAACTTTCTTTCGGCCACCAGCTCCAAGAGGCAGAGGCGCCAGGGGCTTCGGCGGAAGATTCGGAGATCAGCCAAGGAGACTGTTTTGCCTATTCTGTGGAGAGGGCAAGGGCCACACCACTAGGACGTGCCATGTTACAATCCAGAAGCAAAAGGAACTAGCCGAAGCTGCACCTCAACAAGCTCAGTCGAAGCAGGTTATGCATACTGCTTCGTTTCATCCGCCTTATGTCCCACAATACATAGACAACCACCCTGCGGCTTCTGTAGCTTCGGCAAGTCAACCTCAAGCTTCCTGGCAGCAGCTTCCGCCTCCACCTCCATTGCAGCAAGGTCAACAGCCAGAAGGGAGTCAATACGCTCCACATCAGAGGGACTTCAGAGAACAGTCCGAAGCTCGCACAGTCAACAGCACTGTGCCAGAGTCGAAGCACATTTATTGACATATCCTACCTTTGATAGCAGTCTTTTCTACTCAGTTTTATTTTCTGTGAAGCAAAAAACATTGATAGTTTTCATGTAATAATTTCGTTGTTTCCCACGAGGAAAATCTATTTGCTCCACAGGCCTAAGTTGCTGAAGCCTAAAACTTTTTCCATTACCAAGGAGGACCTTCGGATTAAAAATCCTTCGGAGTAACAGAAAGTCGTTCTAAGGAACGCAGAGTAAGTTTATGAAGTCACAAAAAGCCGTTCCAAAGGGAGCGCAGTGTAAGTTTTCTGCTCAGAAGTCGTTCCTAAAGGAATGCAGAGCCTACAGCGAAAAGTCAACGCTGATACCGCCTAAGTAAAAGGCGAAGAAGCTCCTAAGGGAGGCTTACAGCGAAAAGTCAACGCTGATACCGTCTAAGTAAAAGACGAAGAAGCTCCAAAGACGTTCCCAAGGGAATGCAGAGCTTACGAATATATTTTATGTGTATCTCCGGAACAAATGTCACATGCATAACATAACATCATCACATCATTTTGCATAGCATAAGCATCATACATCATGTTGCATTTGGCAAGAGAAGGAGATACTCTCAACCTTCGAAAGGATGCTTTGAGAAAGTGACATCGAAATTGTACAGCTTCGGAATACAGCTTCGGAGAATATTTTTACGAAACATGGGCGAGCTTTATCAGATCAATATCGAAGTTGTGTAGCTTCGGAGTTTAGCTTCGAAGAATGTTTTGACGAAGCATGGATGTGATTCATCAGAATAATTTTAACGGAGAATGCCTTCTTCACGAAGCATGAAAAGAAGGGAAGGTGTTTTTTCGCCAAAGGCTCAAAAATGGTATGTATTTAATGTTTCATGCATCGTAAAGAATTCAATAATGAAAGGAGATTTGTATATTACATTCAAATGTACAAAGTGTTACATAGATTACATTTTAAATGATTTTTCCAAATAGCATCTAATCTTCTCTCAATACTTCTTCAGCGGCCTCATTTAGAAATTGGTCAACAACCCTGTCCAAGATAGTTTCGGCCATTTGTTTAATTTCTTCGTCGACATTTGATCCAGCAGTTTCTGAGGGAAGAGAACATTTCTTCATTACTTTTGCAAACCTTGAGCAAAGTTTGGAATAAAAATTACAACACAATAAGAGCGACTAATTGGTACCTAATTGCCTTTCGGGCTCTGTACTCCTTTCGGCAGCTTCTGCCACTTTTCTGGCGTCATGAATGCCTTTTTCGCTTCTTTGGATGATCTCTTGCGCCATTCCTCGGCCGCCGTTGTTCCAGATATCAGTAAAAAATTTGCCACCAACCACGCTTGCTTCGGCCGAGGGGTCCTTGACGTCTTCGGAAGATAAGGTAGCTTCGGATTGAGCTAAAAATTTTACATGCCCGCAACCTTTCTTCTCTAAGACAGAAGCAATTCCTCTGGCGCCCGAAAAAGCGCATATGTCGCCACGACTGTTCAGAATCTCTTCGAAGGCTTCTGCTTCGTGGCTAATCCACTCCAGCGGACCTTCGGGATTGCCTCGAGAGAAATTCTCTTCGCTGGAAAAGGCGCCTACGCTGGCGAAGCTGGATTTAATTTTATTCACGCATTCTACAGATTTGACATAGCATTTCCTCTGAGATGTGCGAAGCTCCTTAACTTTTGATTCCAATTTGCTGACCATAAAATCACTAAGTTCTCGTTTCGTTTCCTCAAGCGCGCGCTCCTCTTTAGCTCTAGCCAGCTGTTTCTGAAGATCTTTAATCTCGCGTTTTTGAGCTTCGGCCTGGGCCTTTGAAGCAGCTTCGTCGTTTTTCACTTTATCTACCAGTGTAAGCAGAATTTTATCTTTTTCCAAAGCTTCGTTTCTCAGTCTGATAACTTCGGAGCGTAAATTATTAAACGCAATTTCATAGCTTTCATCTTCGGCGCTCTTTTGGGCTCTTAGTGCGTTGCTTAGGATCAGGCCCTATACGAAAAAGAATTCATATAAGAAAAAAGGAATGAGTTGCGTAAAAATAAGGGGGTTTTTCAAGTGTTTAATTCCTATACCTTCAGGCTGTTGTACGCAAGACTGTCTGCGAGATCTTCTTTCGTCATGGCGCTTAATCCAGATTCAAGCTTCGGGAAACCAATACTTCTGGCCATTTCTCGGCAGACAGATAGCTCTTTGTTGTCAGGCAGGCAGTATAAGAAGTCATCTTCATTCGTTCCATTGAATATTACTGCCCCCTTCGGATATTTTAGTTCCTTTGCATAATGGATGGCTTCATGAGTTTCTTCTTCAGATAGCTTCTTCCCCGAAGCATGTCGTATCATGTAATCACGCATGCTGGCAGGTGCTTCGGGGATGGCGGTGTCAGTTTCTTCAACTAATACTGGTTCTGGAATTTTTATTGCTTCGGCTTCAAAAGGTTGCTCCTTGTAGGGCTCTGAAGGCCCAGCTTCAGCTTCAGCTTGTTGAGCCGAAGCTCCAGTAGAAGCTTCAGCAACTTCAACACTCTTTTTTGGAATTGTGCTTGAAGACTTAATTGTCTCCAAGACGTCTAGTACATTTACCATTCTTTTCCTTTTTGGGGTCACTGATGGCCCCTTTTGGTTTTTTGCTGTTTCAATATTTACTGCAGGACTCAAAACTTCTAATGTTTTTTCCTTAGTCGGCTTTTTCGCTTCTTCCATTTTTTCTGTGGATGGTGCTTCGGCCATCTCTGCAGTTTCTGGCAGCAAGGTTGGCTGTTCAGCTTCGGTGGCCGAAGAAGCTTCTCCGGTGAACTCAGGCACCGAAGCTGGTTCAATATAACGCGGCCGATGCGTAAGAACCTTTATCTTTTTCCTTTTCGGTTCTGGCTCGCTAGGAGCAGCTGCAGCTTCTTCTTTTGCAGAGATTGTGTTTTTTCTCTTCTGCCTTCGAATGGGATAGCAGTAATCAGGGTAGACAAACCCAATGGCATCAAATACCCGATTCAGTCTCTTCTTTTTTCGGCCTCCGAAGGCTGCTGACATTGCATTATCTTCAGCCTTCGAGTAGGTCCCGAGTAGCTCATCACTTAAATTGTCAATGCTTTTCAACCACTCATCATCTGGCTCAATAAATTTATCTCCAAATTTGAAGGTGTACTTCAGTCTCACAAGCCCACCTTCGTCGGCCTCTTTTATGGTTTCTTGTGGCATTTCCCATTTCTCAGCAAGCGGCCACACCCTGAAGGCGATATGTTCTTGTACTAAGTCCCTTGTTCCTATAAGAGAACAGACAACGCCGAAGGCTCTTTGGCACTCTTCGGCGGCTTCGTTCATTTCAACCTTCGGCCTCCGAAGGCCGAAGCTTTGCCAAATAGGACGCATAATTATACCTTTGATGTCTTCTCGTGCTGATAAGTCATTCTTCACATAAAACCATTCTGTCATCCAATCCCCGGGCCATCTCTTCCGAAAGGTTGGTACGGGACAGCTTGCCCCGGACCGAGAAACGAAGCTGTAGCAGCCAAAGTTGTTATGGTACTGTTCTTTGCCCCAAGGCTTTGTTTCATATAATAATTCATGAACATTACAAAAGCTTCTTGCGTCAGGCTTCAGACCTTGGCTCCTCGCGGCCCACACGAAGATGTTTAACCTTATAATTGCCTCGGGAGTAAGTTGATGAAGATAGACTTCGAAGATTTTCAACACCTCCACGACGAAGCTGCTCAAGGGGAATCGCAATCCAGCTTTCAAAAAGCTTCGGTACACCACAACTTCATTTTCTTCAGGGTGTGGACAAGTTTTTCCCCTTCGTCCGCCCTCACAATGGACAGATCCCGGAAATACCTTCCTCTCATATTAACAAGATGATTCTCTTTGATAGTTGATTTACCATAAACTGAATGGCTTGGTCGCCAGGGGCGATCTTCGGAGTCTTCGCCACTACTGTCTATATCATAACTTTCACTGTCACCAGTATCTTTAGACAACCCCTCCAGAATTTCCTTGGTAATCTTTTCTGTGTTGGACTTCGACATCGCTATAAGAAACCCTAGGTTCTTCTCTTCATCAAGACTCAGCTTCATCTCAGCAGCAGCCTTCTTAGCAGCTTCAGACATCTTCGGAAGCGCTAAAAAACTGTTTTTAAAAGCCGAAGCTTCAAAGCTAAAAGATCAGCAAATCTTAGTGCGCAGGAGCTAAAAATTTTAGTGGGCCGAAGCAGAGGGCAAGTGTGCGTACCAAATCAGTTCGCGATGTGATCTTATTTATACGCCTAGGGCGTTGAAAATTGAAAGGCCCCGCTTGTCAGTAGATGTTGCTATTCTAGCAAAGGGAAGGTGTTTTTTCGGACCTTCGGCTTAAGGCCTTCGTCCATATCGCAATCTGAATTTATTATTTACAAATTAATATTGCGAGGGGCTACTGTTGGGAGCCTTCGTCCTCCGAAGGTCCTCAAAAACATGATTTGACAATGTTTTCCGAGTGGATTATGTGAACAGGTATTTTCGGATCCAGAATTATGAATATGGAGCACGGCCAGGACGAAGCCTGAACCAGACGAAGGTCGAGTGTAGCCGAAGCTGTGCGCAGGGAAGCTTCGGCGCGATGGCAGAAGGGGGAACCGACTTAAAGATGAAAAGACTTCGGGGGCCTCGACAGATTTTCATAAGCCGTTAACAAATGTAATGGACATGGATGTAATTTTACGTGGGCTGCGTCCCGCGTCTATAAATAGATGAACAGTACTCCCATACTGTTCACGCTGACTTGGCATTTGCTTTTGCGTCACGCTTGTACTTTCTACCTTCTCTCAGGACCGAAGGTACATTTGTAATTTGAAATCATTTCTATTTTTCCATGTTAATAAAATAGAAATGATTCTGCGATGATGCTTATATTATATTTCATGCTTTATATAAGTCCTTCGTCATTATCTGTTATGTTTGCGAAGGTATTTCTCTTATGACCTTCGTCCCAGACTCATTATTTCCCGAAGGGGACATAATGCTTCGAGGGACGAAGGACTTTAACACTTAACACTTTTTATGTTGCCTTGTTCTTAACTCTTAGCATTTGAGAACAAGTCCCCAACACAAAGCAACCCGCTAAGGTTTCTAAAGTCGATGGCGGAGGCCCCCTAGGTGAGGTACCTTAGCCAAGAATACGTCCCCATGTTAACGTGGGCTGCCAGCACCACTGCTCCCCCTCTTGCCCATATTTTAGGTAAGGTTGCTAGGCACTAAGCATATAAAGCTAATTACCAAAGCCAGAGCCATGATAGCACTCGTGGTTGCACTGTTTTCTCGGGTGGTCACTCCATGTTCCAATTAGCACAATATGATCTTGCTTAATCATCAGATTAACAACAATAATGTAAACTTACCATTTGGAACTTTGATATCATCAGTTGGAGTACCATCATAAAGTTAAAGTTGTAGCAATAGCATAGCTACTAGATTAAATCATAAACCCAGGTTAAACAAGGAATAAGGTTGGAAAGGTTAGGTGTGTCTGAATAGGTAACCCATCAAATTATGTATATATATATATCCAAGAATAAACTTTATTAAATGTATTGTTTGTGATCAAACAGAGTATACAGAGGGAGAAGTTCACTTGCCTTGTTTATAGAAAACTTGAGATTCTTCCACGGAATAGCACTTGATTCTCAACTATTAGATCAATCGCTGAATATCACACAAACAAACAAGAAGAAACAAACACCACTCAATAACATACAACATTCACCATACGTAAAGCTAAAAGAAAGCCTAACAAAAAGAGCGTTCGCTTTATAAAACATCGCAAGTAATGGTTATAATAAGAGGGTATTCTTTTCAAAAATATGTGATCTATACTTTATAAAACAAGACATGAGCTTAAAAATATCTTAATTAAAATATACAAATATTAGGTTCACCAAATTAATCTTTTATAAAACGTCATAAGCGATATGTCTAAGATTAAGGTGATAAAACATGTTATAACAATATTAAACCTTTTTAACTTTTTAGAGAAGATATATGTTATATATCTAAGGTTAATGGGCTACGAAACACGTTATTAATTTTAGAAGCATTACGGAACATCTTATAAATCATTGTTAAACTTTCACTTATGATAAACTAAGATATAAGTCTAAATAGGTTTTATGTGAAAAGATCATTATTATTAAACACCTATTTATGAAAAGTTATGATATATGCCTTAAATGAACTTTTATGTAGGAGACAATGAACAAACAACTATATTTTATTTTTATTAGAAAGTACATGTCCTATATTCTTTGTTAAGAAAGCTATATACAAAACAAATATGTAAACTAACATTTTAATTATAAAAAGACATGAATACTAATTTTCTTTATTTTATCCTTTAGGGACCACTAAATGATATATATAAATAATATGGATTCAATGTGATGAACGGATTAATCACGCTTACATTACTAGTTATGGACAAATTGAAATGTAAGTCTAGTTATTAAATTGTGAGAAAATATAAATAATCTATTGATTATATTTAGTTTCAATTTAGGAACATATGACCTAAATCATTTGAAAGGAAAGAGTATAAACTATCATTTTAGTTTATAAAAGGAATGACTCTTGTTATCTTTTAATTAAGAAAATATAAATATTCTATTAATTGGACATATATTTATCTTCTATTTTTATTAAGAAACATATGGTCTATATATTCTTTTAAGTTTCTATTTAATACGGTTATACTTAAACCTTTATAACGAACCTTAATAAATTAAAAACATGATATTAAAAAAAGGTCATTTTATTATTAGGAACTGAAAGGGAAATATACCCTTGGGCCATTTCTAAAGTGTTTGGATGATTAAGTGCCCAACACATATTCTCTAAGTGTTAAATTGTGCCAAGAATTGAAGAAGTGCAAATCATGTAACAAGGTATGTTTCTAGACTTAGTATATTGATTTGGGTACTAACATATTGTATCTAAGTGCTAGAAACAGGAGAAAATGGATTGGAGAAGAGTTGGATGTGTACAGCCAACTGCTACTCGGTCTGGGTGCACCGGACTGTCCGTTGGTGCACCGGACAGTGTCCGGTGCGCCAGACCAGTCTCGGTGAACAGGCCACTATCGGGACTCGACGGCGGCGTATGACTATAATTCACCGGACTGTCCGGTGGTGCACCGGACTGTCCGGTGAGTCGTCTGCGGTGAAGTCGTTGCTCTCGGGAAAAGTTCAACGGCGTACGGCTAAAATTCACCGGCCGCGTAATCTTCGCGCGATGCGTGGGCGCGCCAACGGTCGGCGGGGGGCACCGGACTATCCGGTGTGCACCGGTCAGTGTCCGGTGCGCCAACTGTCACGAATCTGCAACAGTCAGATGCGCCAGAAAAGGAAGGAGATCACGCACCAGACAGCTACAGTGACTGTCCGGTGGCGTACCGGACTGTCCGGTGCGCCACCCAACAGAAGGCAAGATTAGCCTTCCAAGATTGCCTCCAACGGCTCCTAGCTGCCTTGGGGCTATAAAAGGGACCCCTAGGCGCATGGAGGAGTAACCCAAGCATACTCTAAGCATTCTAAGTCTTCCACACTCCGTCTCCGCGCACTTGATCGACTGTGTTAGTGATTTGAGCTCCGTTCTTGTAGTGAACTCGTTGTGCTTCATTTTGAGCTCAAGTCTTGGCTTGTGTGCGTGTGTATTGCTGCGGATTTGTGTGTGTTTCTTCCCACCCTTACTCTTGTGCTTTCACCGTGATCTTTGTTGTAAGGGCGAGAGACTCCAACTTGTGGAGATTCCTCGCAAACGGGAAAAAGAGATAAGCAAAGAAAAGTCGTGGTATTCAAGTTGATCATTGGATCACTTGAAAGGGGTTGAGTGCAACCCTCGTCCATTGGGATGCCACAACGTGGAGGTAGGCAAGTGTTATACTTGGCCGAACCACGGGATAAACCACTGTGTCTCTTGAGTTGTCTTTCTATGTGATTATTGTGATTCGCAAGAGCTCACTCTATAGCCACTTGGTTTTATCGTACTAACACTTAACCAAGTTTTGTGGCTATTAGTATTTGATTTTTTACAGGATCACCTATTCACCCCCCTCTAGGTGCTCTCAATTGGTATCGGAGTCGTTCTCTTCATGTAAGGGACTAATCGCCCGAAGAGATGGATCCTAAGGGAAAGGGGATGGTGGTCAACGATAAGGAGAAGGAGTCCATCTTCAACAAGTCAAGGGACGACAAGCCCACTGACTCTGGCTCGAGTCATAAGAAGAAGGACGGGAAGAAGAAGAGGCGCATCAAGAAGATTGTCTACTACGACAGCGACGAGTCTTCTTCTTCCTCAAGAGACGACGACGACGAGAAAAAGAAACCGGTTAATTCAAAATTTTCATTTGATTATTCTCATATTCCTTATAATTCCAATGCTCATTTGCTTTCTATTCCTCTTGGTAAACCTCCACACTTTGATGGAGAGGACTACGCTTTTTGGAGTCATAAAATGCGTAGTCACCTTTTCTCTCTCCATCCTAGTATTTGGGAGATAGTTGAGAATGGAATGCAATTTGATAGTATGGATAACCCTGTCTTCATTAACGAACAAATTCATAAGAATGCACAAGCTACCACTGTTTTATTAGCATCGTTGTGCAGGGATGAATACAACAAGGTGAGCGGCTTGGACAACGCCAAGCAAATATGGGACACCCTCAAGATATCGCATGAGGGGAACGACACCACCATGATCACCAAAATGGAGTTGGTGGAAGGCGAGCTAGGAAGGTTTGCCATGATCAGGGGAGAGGAGCCAACTCAAACATACAACAGGCTCAAGACCCTGGTCAACAAGATCAGGAGCTATGGAAGCACGAGATGGATGGACCACGATGTCGTCCGACTTATGCTCAGGTCTTTCACTGTTATTGACCCTCAGCTTGTGAACCTCATCCGTGAGAATCCTAGGTACACAAAGATGACGCCCGAGGAGATACTTGGAAAGTTTGTGAGCGGGCGTATGATGGTCAAGGAAGCAAGATATGTTGATGATGCATTGAATGTCCCAATGCCCATCTATGAGCCCCAGCCCGTTGCACTCAAGGCAACAAGCAGCAGCAGGGAGGCGCTACCTAGCAAGGTGGCACAAGTTGAGGCTGCCGGGCTAAACGAAGATGAGATGGCCCTCATCATCAAGCGCTTCAAGACCGCGCTAAAAGGACGCAAGGAGCATCCCAACAAGAGCAAAGCAAAGGGAAAGCGCTCTTGTTTTAAATGCGGTAAGACTGGTCATTTTATAGCAAATTGTCCCGATAATACTAATGACCAGGAACAAGAAAAGAGCGGGAAGAGGGAGAAGAAGAAGGCCTACAAGAAGGCGAAGGGCGAGGCGCACCTTGGCAAAGAATGGGATTCGGATTGCTCTTCTTCCGACTCCGACGACGAAGGACTCGCCGCCTCGGCCTTCAACAAGTCGTCTCTCTTCCCCAACGAGCGTCATACTTGCCTCATGGCAAAGGAGAAAAAGGTAAGCGCTCGAGATACCCCTAAGTATACTACTTTAAGTGATGATGACTCTAGTGATGATGAAGTAGATTACACAAGCTTATTCAAAGGTTTAGATAGAACTAAAGTAGATTAAAAGGAATGAAATGTTGTCTTCTGAATTATCTTCTTGTCATGAAACTGTGTCTAATTTAAAGAGTGTTAATGATGATTTAAATGCTAAGTTAGAAGAAGCAAATAAGTCTAGTTCATATGTAGAGCATGTTAGTATTTGTAATAGATGTAAGGATTTTGATGTTGATGCTTGTGTTGAACACCTTACATCAATTACTAAATTAAATAATGAGGTGGCAAGTCTTAATGCTCAACTTAAGACTTGCAAGACAGATTTTGATAAGTTAAAATTTGCTAGGGATGCCTACACCGTTGGTAGACATCCCTCAATTAAGGATGGACTTGGCTTTCTAAAGGAAGCCAAGAACTTAACAAACCAAAGGGCTCCCAGTCCCAACAAGGAGAAAGGGAAGGCCCCAATGGCTAGTAGTAGCCAAAAGAATCATGCTTTCATGTATAATGATAGAAAATTTTCTAGAAAGTCTCATTATAATAGGAGTTATAATGCTTTTGACTCACATGCTATGATTGCTTCAAGTTCTAATTTTGATGGTAGGCCTAGGAGAAATTTTGTGTCTCATGCTCCTAGGAAAGTGTGTAATAAACCTACCACTGTCTTTCATGCTTGTAACACTACGTTTGTACTTTCATGTAAAAATGAAAAAGTGGTTGCTAGAAAGTTGGGGTCCAAATGCAAGGGAGACAAGACTTGTATTTGGGTCTCAAAGGCTATTGTAACTAACCTTGTAGGACCCAACAAGAGTTGGGTACCTAAAACCCAAGCCTAATTTGCGTTGCAGGTTTATGCATCCGGGGGCTCAAGCTGGATCATCGACAACGGATGCACAAACCACATGACGGGGGAGAAGAAGATGTTCACCTCCTACGTCAAGAACAAAGATTCCCAAGATTCGATCATCTTTGGAGATAGGAACCAAGGCAAGGTTAAAGGACTAGGAAAGATAGCCATTTCATCCGAGCATTCTATTTCAAATGTGTTCTTAGTTGAATCGCTCGGGTACAACTTATTGTCTGTAAGTCAATTATGTAACATGGGTTATAAGTGTCTATTTACCAATGTAGATGTTTCTGTGTTTAGAAGAAGTGATGGTTCACTAGCTTTTAAGGGTGGATTAGACAGCAAACTCTACTTAGTTGATTTTTTGAAAGAGGAGGTCGATCTAGATGCATGCTTAATTGCTAAGACTAGCATGGGTTGGTTGTGGCATCGCCGTCTAGCACATGTTGGGATGAAGAACCTTCATAAACTTCTAAAGGGAGAACATGTGTTAGGTCTAACCAATGTATTTTTTGAAAAAGATAGACCTTGTGCAGCTTGTCAAGCAGGTAAACAGGTGGGAAGCACTCATCACAGCAAGAATGTGAGGACCACATCAAGACCTCTGGAGCTACTTCATATGGACCTCTTCGGACCCGTCGCCTACCTTAACATCGGGGGAAGTAAGTATGGTCTTGTTATTGTTGATGATTTTTCCCGCTTCACTTGGGTATTCTTTTTGCAGGATAAATCAGAAACCCAAGGGACCCTAAAGCGCTTTCTAAGGAGAGCTCAAAACAAATTTGAGCTCAAGGTGAAAAAGATAAGAAGCGACAACGAGTCTGAGTTCAAGAACTTACAAGTGGAGGAGTACCTTGAGGAGGAAGAAATCAAGCACGAGTTCTCCGCTCCCTACACACCACAGCAAAACGGTGTGGTAGAGAGGAAGAACAGGACGCTTATCGACATGGCGAGGACGATGCTTGGAGAATTCAAGACGCCCGAGAGGTTTTGGTCGGAAGCTGTGAACACAGCTTGCCATGCCATAAACCGGGTCTACCTTCATCACCTCCTCAAGAAGACCTCGTATGAACTTCTAACCGGTAACAAACCCAATGTTTCATACTTTCGTGTATTTGGGAGTAAATGTTATATTCTAGTAAAGAAAGGTAGAAATTCTAAATTTGCTCCCAAAGCTGTAGAAGGGTTTTTGCTAGGTTATGGCTCAAATACAAAGGCATATAGAGTCTTCAACAAATCATCGAGTTTGGTTGAAGTCTCTAGCGATGTTGTATTTGATGAAACTAATAGCTCTCCAAGAGAGCAAGTTGATCTTGATGATGTAGATGAAGATGATGTTCCAACGGACGCAATTCGCACCATGGCGATTAGAGATGTGCGACCACAAGAACAAAAAGAGCAAGATCAACCCTCTTCCTCAACGATGGTGCATCCCCCAACTCAAGATGATGAACAGGTTCCTCAAGAGGAGGCGTGTGATCAAGGGAGAGCACAAGAAGAACCAGCTTTGGAGGAAGAAGCACCATAGGCCCCTCCAACTCAAGTCCGAGCGACGATTCAAAGGAATCATCCCGTCGACCAGATTTTGGGTGATACAAGCAAGGGAGTAACTACTCGCTCAAGACTAGCTAACTTTTGTGAGCATTACTCGTTTGTCTCTTCTATTGAGCCTTTCAGGGTAGAAGAGGCCTTGCAAGATCCGGACTAGGTGTTGGCCATGCAGGAAGAGCTCAACAACTTCAAGAGGAATGAAGTTTGGAGCCTGGTGCCACATCCCAAGCAAAACGTTGTGGGAACCAAGTGGGTGTTCCGCAACTAGCAAGACGAGCACGAGGTGGTGACATGAAACATGGCTCGACTTGTGGCAAAAGGATATGCCCAAGTCGCAGGTTTGGATTTCGAGGAGACTTTTGCTCCAGTGGCTAGGCTAGAGTCTATTCGCATTCTATTAGCCTATGCCACTCACCACTCTTTCAGGTTGTTCCAAATGGATGTGAAGAGCACTTTCCCCAACAGGCCAATCAAGGAGGAGGTGTACGTGGAGCAACCCCCTGGCTTTGAGGATGAACGGTACCCCGACCATGTGGGTAAGCTCTCTAAGGCGCTCTATGGACTTAAGCAAGCCCCAAGAGCATGATATGAATGCCTTAGAGATTTCCTAATTGCTAATGCTTTCAAGGTTAGGAAAGCCGATCCAACTCTTTTCACTAAGACTTGTGATGGTGACCATTTTGTGTGCCAAATTTATGTCGATGACATAATATTTGGTTCTACTAACCAAAAGTCTTGTGAGGAGTTTAGCAGGGTGATGACACAGAAATTTGAGATGTCGATGATGGGCGAGTTGAACTACTTCCTTGGGTTCCAAGTGAAGCAACTCAAGGACGGCACCTTCATCTCACAAATGAAGTACACGCAAGACCTTCTCAAGCGGTTTGGGATGAAGGACGCCAAGCCCGCAAAGACACTAAAAGGGAAATAGGGTCAAACATTTTCCATATGAATTTTGTGGTTGAATTGCCCAACACAAATTATTGGACTAACTAGTTTGCTCTAGATTATGAGTTCTATAGGTGCCAAAGGTTCACAACAAACCAATACAAAGTCCAAGAAAGGGTTCAAATAAAAAGAGCAAAAGACAACCGAAGTGCTCCCTGGTCTAGCGCACCGGACTGTCCGGTGCACCAGGGAGGAACGACTCTGAACTGCTCAGCTTCGGGAATTCGAGGAGCCACTCTGCTATAATTCACCGGACTGTCCGGTGTGCCAGCGGAGCAACGGCTACTTCGCGCCAACGGTCGTCTGCAAAGGAACAGTAAAAGTGAACAGTGCGCGCCTGCGCGCGCAGAAGTCAAAGCAGGTGCCAGAAGGCGCACCGGACAGTGAACAGGACCTATCCGGTGCACCACCGGACTGTCCAGTGGCCCCACATGTCAGAGGTCCAACGGTCGAACCCTAACGGTTGGGTGACGTGGCTGGCGCACCGGATAGTGTCCGGTGGCGCACCGGACTGTCCGGTGCGCCATACGACAGACAACCTCCCCAACGACCACTTTGGTGGTTGGGGCTATAAATACCCCCAACCACCAAAACTTCAAGGCATCCAAGTTTTCAGCCATTGCATTCAATACAAGAGCTCTAGACTTCACTCCAAGACACAAACAAAGAGATCAAATCCTCTCCCAAGTCCAAAGATCATTCCAATCAAATAGTGACTAGTGAGAGAGACAATTGTGTTCATTTGAGTTCTTGCGCTTGGATCGCTTTTCTTCTTCTTTCTTTCTTGTTCCCAACTCAATTGTAATCAAGGCAAGAGACACCAATTGTGTGGTGGTCCTTGTGGGGACTTAGTGTCCCGATTGATTGAGAAGAGAAGCTCACTCGGTCTAGGTGACCGTTTGAGAGAGGGAAAGAGTTGAAAGAGACCCGGTCTTTGTGACCACCTCAATAGGGAGTAGGTTTGCAAGAACCGAAACTCGGTAAAACAAATCAACGCGTCTCACTCTTCATTTGCTTGTGATTTGTTTTCGCCCTCTCTTTCGGACTCGATTATATTTCTAACGCTAACCCCGACTTGTAGTTGTGCTTAAAGTTTGTAAACTTCAGATTCCGCCTATTCACCCCCCTCTAGGCGACTTTCAATTGGTATCGGAGCCTTGTGCTTCATTAGAGCCTAACCGCTCGAAGTGATGTCGTGAGATCACGCCAAGAAGGAGATGGTGACCGACGAGAAGCCCGCTACAAGCCTCGGGAAGGCTCCATCAAGGGAGTCCAGCTCCAAAGGAAAGGGAGAATCACACTCCCACAACAAGTTGCATCGGAGTGGATACAAGAAAAAGAAGATGAAGAAGGTGGTCTACTACGAGACCGATTCTTCATCGCCATCCACCTCCGGCTCTGACGCGCCGTCCATAACTTCTAAGCGCCATGAGCGCAAGAAGTTTAGTAAGATCCCCCTATGCTATCCTCGCATTTCCAAACGTACTCCTTTACTTTCCATCCCATTAGGCAAACCACCTATGTTTGATGGTGAAGATTATAATATGTGGAGTGATAAAATGAGACACCATCTAACCTCACTCCACACTAGCATTTGGGATGTTGTTGAGATTGGAGTACAGGTACCATCGCCGGGGGATGAAGATTATGATTTGGACGAGGTTGCCCAAATCTGGCACTTCAACTCTCAAGCCACCACTATACTCCTCGCCTCTCTAAGTCGAGAGGAGTATAACAAGGTGCAAGGATTGAAGAGTGCCAAGAAAATTTGGGACGTGCTCAAGACCGCGCACGAAGGAGACGAGGTGACGAAGATCACCAAGAGGGAAACGATTGAGGGGGAGCTCGGTCGTTTTATGCTCAACCAAGGAGAAGACCCACAAGCCGTGTACAACCGGCTAAAGACCTTGGTAAATCAAGTGCGCAACCTCGGGAGCACCAAATGGGATGACCATGAAATGGTCAAGGTTATTCTTAGATCACTCGTATTTCTTAACCCCACTCAAGTTCAATTAATTTGTGGTGATCCTAGATACAAACTAATGTCTCCCGAGGAAGTGATAGGAAAATTTGTGAGCTTTGAATTGATGATCAAAGGCTCCAAGAAGATCATCGAGCAAGGCGCATCCTCCTCTTTACCCGAAGCACAACCCGTTGCATTCAAGGCAACAGAGGAGAAGAGAGAAGACTCTACACCAAGTAGGGTCCCCATTGACGCCTCCAAGCTTGACAACGAGGAAATGGCGCTCATCATCAAGAGCTTTCGCCATATCCTCAAGCAAAGGAAGGGGAAAGATTACAAGCCCCGTTCCAAAAAGGTTTACTACAAATGTGGTAAGCCCGGTCATTTTATCGCTAAATGCCCTTTGTCTAGTGATAGTGATAGGGATAACGACAAGAGGGGGAAGAAGAAGGAGAAGAAGAGGTATTACAAGAAGAAGGGCGGTGATGCCCATGTTTGCCGGGAGTGGGACTCTAACGAGAGCTCCACCGACTCCTCCGACGACGAGGACGCCGCCAACATCGCCGTCAACAAAGGACTTCTCTTCCCCAACGTCGGCCACAAGTGCCTCATGGCAAAGGATGGCAAGAAGAAGAAGGTAAAATCAAGATCCTCCACTAAGTATGCAACCTCTAGTGATGAGGATAATTCTAGTGATGATGAGGATAACTTGCTTACTCTTTTTGCCAATCTTAACATGCAACAAAAAGAGAAATTGAATGAATTGATTAGTGCTATTCATGAGAAGGATGAACTCTTGGATAGCCAAGAGGACTTCCTTATTAAGGAAAACAAAAGGCATGTTAAGACTAAAAATGCTTATGCTCAGGAGATAGAGAAAAATGAAAAATTAACTAGTGAGCTTAGCACTTGCCGTGACACCATTTCTAACCTTAGAATTGAGAATGCTAATTTAATTGCTAAGGTTGAGAATCTAATGTATGTGATGATTCAATTACCAATCTTAGAAATGATAATGTTAATTTGATTGCTAAGATTGATAAATTGAATGCCTCTCTTGCTAGCCTTAAGAGTGAAAATAAAAAATTAATTGCTAAGGCTAAGGAATTAGATGTTTGCAATGTTTCTATTTCCAATCTTAGAGATGAGAATGCCATTTTACATGCTAAGATTGTTGAATTAAATGATTGCAAACCCTCTACATCTACCGTTGAGCATGTTTCTATTTGTACTAGATGTAGAGATATTAATGTTGATGCTATTCATGATCACCTTGCTATGATTAAACAACAAAATGATCATATAGCTAAACTAGATGCTAAAATTGCCGAGCATGAACTAGAGAATGAAAAATTTAAATTTGCTCGTAGTATGCTTTATAGTGGGAGACGCCCTGGCATTAAGGATGGCATTGGCTTCCAACAGGGAGACAATGTCAAGCTTAATGCCCCTCCTAAAAGATTGTCTAATTTTGTTAAGGGCAAGGCTCCCATGCCTCAGGATAACGAGGGCTATATTTTATATCCCGCTGGTTATCCTGAGGATAAGATTAGGAGAATTCATGCAAAGAAGACTCATTCTGTTTCTCACCATGCTTTTATTTATAAGAATGAGTCTTCTAGCTCTAGGCGTTCTACACATGTTAAAATGCCTAAGAAGAAAACACCTATTGCATCAAATGATCATAACATTTCATTTAAGACTTTTGATGCTTCATATGTGCTTACTAACAAATCAGGCAAAGTAGTTGCCAAATATGTTGGGGGCAAACACAAGGGCTCCAAGACTTGTGTTTGGGTACCCAAGGTGCTTGTTTCTAATGTGAAAGGACCCAAGACAGTTTGGGTACCTAAGAAAAAGGCCTAAATTTGTTTTGTAGGTTTATGCATCCGGGGGCTCAAGTTGGATCATCGATAGCGGGTGCACAAACCACATGACTGGGGAGAAAAGAATGTTCTCCTCCTACGAGAAAAACCAAGATCCCCAAAGAGCTATCACATTCGGGGATGGAAATCAAGGTTTGGTCAAAGGATTGGGGAAAATTGCTATATCACCTGACCATTCTATTTCCAATGTTTTTCTTGTAGATTCACTAGATTACAACTTGCTTTATGTTTCTCAATTATGTAAAATGGGTTACAACTGTCTTTTTACGGATGTAGGTGTTACTGTCTTTAGAAGAAGTAATGATTCAGTAGCATTTAAGGGAGTGTTAGAGGGTCAGCTATACTTAGTTGATTTCAATAGAGCTGAACTCGACACTTGCTTAATTGCTAAGACTAACATGGGTTGGCTCTGGCATCGCCGACTAGCCCACGTTGGGATGAAGAATCTTCATAAGCTTCTAAAGGGAGAACACATTTTGGGACTAACAAATGTTCATTTTGAGAAAGACAGGATTTATAGCGCATGCCAAGTAGGGAAGCAAGCTGGTGTTTATCATCCACACAAGAACATCATGACGACTGACTGGCCACTGGAACTACTCCACATGGACCTATTCGGCCCGATATCTTACATAAGCATCGGCGGGAGTAAGTACTGTCTAGTTATTGTGGATGATTATTCTCGCTTCACTTGGGTATTCTTTTTGCAGGATAAATCTCAAACCCAAGAGACTTTAAAAGGATTCTTGAGACGGGCTCAAAATGAGTTCGGCTTGAGGATCAAGAAAATAAGAAGCGACAACAGGACGGAGTTCAAGAACTCTCAAATTGAAGACTTCCTTGAGGAGGAGGGCATCAAACATGAGTTCTCTTCTCCCTACACGCCACAACAAAATGGTGTAGTGGAGAGGAAGAATAGAACTCTATTAGACATGGCAAGGACCATGCTTGATGAGTACAAGACTTCGGATCGGTTTTGGGCCGAGGCGGTCAATACCGCTTGCTACGCCATCAACCGATTATATCTACACCGAATCCTCAAGAAGACATCATATGAACTCCTCACCGATAAAAAGCCCAATGTTTCATATTTTAGAGTCTTTGGTAGCAAATGCTTTATTATTGTTAAAAGAGGTAGAAAATCTAAATTTGCTCCTAAGGCTGTAGAAGGCTTTTTACTTGGTTATGACTCAAACACAAGGGCATATAGAGTCTTTAACAAGTCCACTGGACTAGTTGAAATCTCTTATGACATTGTGTTTGATGAGACTAACGGCTCTCAAGTAGAGCAAGTTGATCTTGATGAGCTAGATGATGAAGAGGCTCCGTGCATCGCACTAAGGAACATGTCCATTGGGGATGTGTGTCCTAAGGAATCCGAAGAGCCTCCACAAGCACAAGATCAACCATCTTCCTCCATGCAAGCATCTCCACCAACTCAAGATGAGGATGAGGCTCAAGATGATGAAGGAGAAGATCAAGAAGATGAGCCACCTCAAGAGAAGGGCAATGATCAAGGGGGAGATGCCCTTAATCAAGACAAGGAAGATGAACAAGAAGCAAGGCCGCCACACCCAAGAGTCCACCAAGCAATCCAACGAGATCACCCCGTGAACACCATCCTCGGCGATATTCATAAGGGGGTAACCACTCGATCTCGTGTTGCTCATTTTTGTGAACATTACTCTTTTGTTTCCTCTATTGAGCCACACAGGGTAGAGGAAGCACTTCAAGATTTGGATTGGGTGCTGGCGATGCAAGAGGAGCTCAACAACTTCACAAGGAATGAGGTATGACATATAGTTCCACGTCCTAATCAAAATGTTGTAGGAACCAAGTGGGTCTTTCGCAACAAGCAAGATGAGCATGGTGTGGTGACAAGGAACAAGGCACGACTTGTGGCCAAAGGATATTCACAAGTCGAAGGTTTGGATTTTGGTGAAACCTATGCACCCGTAGCTAGGCTTGAGTCAATTCGTATATTACTTGCCTATGCTACTTACCATGGCTTTAAGCTTTACCAAATGGACGTGAAGAGTGCCTTCCTTAATGGACCTATCAAGGAAGACGTCTATGTTGAGCAACCTCCAGGCTTTGAAGATAGTGAGTATCCTAACCATATGTATAAACTCTCCAAGGCGCTTTATGGGCTCAAGCAAGCCCCAAGAGCATGGTATGAATGCCTAAGAGATTTTCTTATCACTAATGGCTTCAAAGTCGGCAAGGCTGATCCTACTCTCTTTACTAAGACAATTGAAAATGATTTGTTTGTATGCCAAATTTATGTTGATAATATCATATTTGGGTCTACTAACAAATCTATTTGTGAAGAGTTTAGTAGGATCATGATACAAAAATTCAAGATGTCTATGATGGGGGAGTTGAAGTATTTTCTAGGATTCCAAGTCAAGCAACTCCAAGAGGGCACCTTCATCAGCCAAACGAAGTACATTCAAGATATACTCACCAAGTTTGGAATGAAGGATGTCAAACCCATCAAGACACCCATGGGAACCAATGGGCATCTCGACCTCAACACGGGAGGTAAATCCGTAGATCAAAAGGTATACCGGTCGATGATAGGATCCTTACTTTATTTATGTGCATCTCGACCAGACATTATGCTTTCCGTATGCATGTGTGCAAGGTTCCAAGCCGATCCTAAGGAAGTTCACCTTAGGGCCGTAAAGAGAATCTTGAGATATTTAGTTCATACACCTAAGTTTGGTCTTTGGTACCCCAAGGGATCCTCTTTTGATTTATTAGGATATTCTGATGCTGATTGGGCAAGGTGTAAGATTGATAGGAAGAGCACATCAGGGACTTGTCAGTTTCTGGGGAGATCCCTGGTGTCTTGGGCTTCAAAGAAACAAAACTCAGTGGCTCTTTCTACCGCCGAAGCCGAGTATATTGTCGCAGGCCATTGTTACGTGCAATTGCTTTGGATGAGGCAAACCCTTAGGGACTATGGCTACAAATTTAGCAAAGTCCCTCTCCTATTGATAATGAGAGTGCAATCCGCATGGCGGATAATCCCGTTGAACACAACCGCACTAAGCACATATCCATTCGGTATCACTTTTTGAGAGATCACCAACAAAAGGGGATATCGAGATAGCCTATATTAACACCAAAGATCAATTGGCCGATATCTTTACCAAGCCTTTAGATGAGAAAACCTTTACCAAACTTAGGAATGAGCTAAATATTCTTGATTCTAGGAATTTTGATTGATTCTTTGCACACATAGCTTCTTTATATACCTTTGATCATATCTCTTTTATGACTATGACTAATGTGTTTTCAAGTATATTCTCATGCTTAGTCATAGAATTGAAAGGGAAATGGAGTATTCGGCAAAGACGACGCTTCCACTCAACTCCATCGGTATTATCCACTCTTTATCGGTATTCCGCATAGTTCTCCACTTTGGTATAATCTTCACTCATATTTATTTGTTTGCCATTGGGGAGAAAGTATAAGGGCTTATATTTCACTCACAAGTATCCATTTTTGGCGATTCATGCCAAATGGGGAGAAAGTATTAGCCCAAAGCAAAAGGACCACACCACCACTAAATTTTCAAAATAAAGTTTTCAAATTGATATCTTATTGTGTTCAAAAGGGGGAGAAAGTTCTAGTATCTTCAAAAATTTGTAAAACCCTCTTGAACACTAAGAGGAGAATTTTATTCAGGGGGAGTTTTGTTTAAGTCAAAGGAAAAGCATTTGAAACAGGGGGAGAAAATTTCAAATCTTGAAAATGCTTCTTTCAATCTTATTCATATACCTTTGACTATTTGCAAAAAGTTTTGAAAAGAATTTATACAAAGAATTTGCAAAAACAAAACTCGTGGTGCAAGAGTGGTCCAAAATTTTAAATAAGAAGAAAACAATCCATGCATATCTACTAGAAATAGTATATTGGTTTAATTCCAAGCAACCTTTGCACTTCCTTATGCAAACTAGTTCAATTCTGCACTTTTATATTTGCTTTGGTTTGTGTTGGTATCAATCACCAAAAAGGGGGAGATTGAAAGGGAAATAGGGTCAAACCTTTTCCATATGAATTTTGGTGGTTGAATTGCCCAACACAAATTATTGGACTAACTAGTTTGCTCTAGATTATGAGTTCTATAGGTGCCAAAGGTTCACAACAAACCAATACAAAGTCCAAGAAAGGGTTCAAATAAAAAGAGCAAAAGACAACCGAAAGTGCTCCCTGGTCTGGCGCACCGAACTGTCCGGTGCACCACCGGACAGTGTCCGGTGCACCAGGGAGGAACGACTCTGAACTGCTCAGCTTTGGGAATTCGGGGAGCCACTCCGCTATAATTCACCGGACTGTCCGATGTGACACCGGACTGTCCGGTGTGCCAGCGGAGCAACGACTACTTCGCGCCAACGGTCGTCTGCAAAGGAACAGTAAAAGTGAATAGTGCGCGCCTGCGTGAGCAGAAGTCAGAGCAGGCGCCAGAAGGCGCACCGAACAGTGAACAAGACCTGTCCGGTGCACCACCGGACTGTTCGGTGGCCCCACATGTCAGAGGTCCAACGGTCGAACCCTAACGGTTGGGTGACGTGGCTGGCGCACCGGACTGTCCGGTGCGCCATACGACAGACAGCCTCCCCAACGGCCACTTTGGTGGTTGGGGCTATAAATACCCCCAACCACCAACACTTCAAGGCATCCAAGTTTTCAGCCATTGCATTCAATACAAGAGCTCTAGACTTCACTCCAAGACACAAACAAAGAGATCAAATCCTCTTCCAAGTCCAAAGATCATTCCAATCAAATAGTGACTAGTGAGAGAGACAATTGTGTTCATTTGAGTTCTTGCGCTTGGATCGCTTTTCTTCTTCTTTCTTTCTTGTTCCCAACTCAATTGTAATCAAGGCAAGAGACACCAATTGTGTGATGGTCCTTGTGGGGACTTAGTGTCCCGATTGATTGAGAAGAGAAGCTCACTCGGTCTAGGTGACCGTTTGAGAGAGGGAAAGGGTTGAAAGAGACCCGGTCTTTGTGACCACCTCAACAGGGAGCAGGTTTGCAAGAACCGAACCTCGGTAAAACAAATCACCGCGTCTCACTCTTCATTTGCTTGTGATTTGTTTTTGCCCTCTCTTTCGGACTCGATTATATTTCTAACGCTAACCCCGGGTTGTGCTTAAAGTTTGTAAATTTCAGATTCCGCCTATTCACCCCCCTCTAGGCGACTTTCAGACACCAATGGGAACCGACGGACATGTCGACCTCAACAAAGGAGGTAAGTCTGTTGATCAAAAGGCATACCGGTCTATGATAGGTTCCTTGCTTTATTTATGTGCTAGTAGACCGGATATTATGCTTAGCGTATGCATGTGTGCTAGATATCAATCCAACCCAAGGGAATGTCACCTTGTGGCCGTTAAGCGAATTCTTAGATATTTAGTTGCTACACCTTGCTTCGAGATCTAGTATCCAAAGAGGTCTACCTTTGACTTGATTGGATATTCAGACTCCGATTATGCCGGGTGCAAGGTTGATAGGAAGAGTACATCAGGGACGTGCCAATTCCTAGGAAGGTCCCTGGTGTCATGGAGCTCAAAGAAACAAACTTCTGTTTCCCTATCCACCGCTGAGGCCGAGTATGTTGCCGCAGAACAGTGTTGCGTGCAACTACTTTGGATGAGGCAAACCCTCCAGGACTTTGGCTACAATCTGAGCAAAGTCTCACTCCTATGTGATAATGAGAGTGCAATTCGCATGGCGGATAATCCTGCTGAACACAGCCGCACTAAGCACATAGACATTCGGCATCACTTCCTGAGAGACCACCAGCAAAAGGGGGATATCGAGGTGTACCATATTAACACCGAGAACCAGCTAGCCGATATCTTCACCAAGCCTTTAGATGAGAAAAGGTTTTGCAGGTTGCGTAGTGAGCTAAATGTCTTAGATTCGTGTAACTTGGATTGATCTATAGCATACATGTGTTTTATGCCTTTGATCATGTAATTTATGCATTTCAATCTATGTTTGTTCATTTGTGGTGCTCAAGTTGTACACATGATCCTCGGACCTCACAAGTCCAATTGCAAGTGATGCACTTATTTAGGGGGAGGCATGCTACAACTTGATCCTCGGACCTTGTGTTTGAGTTTACTTGTTTTAGTCTCAAAAGTGAATTGAAAGGGAAAGATGAAACTTGGACCATGCAAAGACTTCCAATGCACTCCGGTATTCACTCCAAGTTCATATCTACGCTCTTATTGCCTTTTTGCTCGTAATTGACGATTTTGGTGAGGCAATAGGGTTGAAGGGCCAAGAATGATCCCGTTTTGGTGCTTAATGCCAAAGGGGGAGAAATTAAGGCCAAAGCAAATGGATCAGCTACCACTTGTGAAATTTTGAAAAGAGTAGAGTTAGAACTTTTGATTTGTCAAAATACTCTTATTGTCAAAGTTTGGTCTCTTATGGGGAGAATGTATGATTATGGGAAAAAGGGGGAGTTTTTGGCTCTTGATCAATTTTTCCATTGGAATATCTCTCTTTGTGCCTAAACAAGTGTGTTTGACTTAGAGATAGGAAAATGAATTTGATTTGCAAAAACAAACCAAGTGGTGGCAAAATATGATCCAAATATGCCAAATTAGAGTAAAAAACAATTTGGTTCTCTTTTGCATTGATATTGCACTTCTTTTGGTTGCTTTTGGATGTGTTAGCATAAATCACCAAAAAGGGGGAGATTGAAAGGGAAATGTGCCCTTGGGCCATTTCTAAAGTGTTTTGGTGATTAAGTGCCCAACACATATTCTCTAAGTGTTAAATTGTGCCAAGGATTGAAGAATTGCAAATCATGTAACAAGGTATGTTTCTAGACTTAGTATATTGATTTGGGTACTAACATATTGTATCTAAGTGCTAGAAACAGGAGAAAATGGATTGGAGAAGAGTTGGCTGTGTACAGCCAACTGCTGCTCGGTCTAGGTGCACCGGACAGTGTCCGGTGCGCCAGACCAGTCTCGGTGAACATGCCACTATCGAGATTCGACGGTGGCGTACGGCTATAATTCACCGGACTGTCCAGTGGTGCACCGGACTGTTCGGTGAGTCGTCTGCGGCGAAGTTGTCGCTCTCGGGAAAAGTTCAACGGCGTACGGCTAAAATTCACCGGCCGTGCAATCTTCGCGCAACGCGTGGGCGCGCCAACGGTCGGCAGGGGGCACCGGACTGTCTGGTGTGCACCGGACAGTGTCCGGTGCGCCAACTGCCACGAATCTGCAACGGTCGGATGCACTAGAAAAGGAAGGAGATCGCGCACCGGACAGCTACAGTGACTGTCCGGTGGCGCACCGGACTGTCCGGTGCACCACCCGACAGAAGGCAAGATTAGCCTTCCAAGATTGCCTCCAACGGCTCCTAGCTGCCTTGGGGCTATAAAAGGGACCCCTAGGCGCATGGAGGAGTAACCCAAGCATACTCTAAGCATTCTAAGTCTTCCACACTCCGTCTCCACGCACTTGATCGACCGTGTTAGTGATTTGAGCTCCGTTCTTGTAGTGAACTCGTTGTGCTTCATTTTGAGCTTAAGTCTTGGCTTGTGTGCGTGTGTATTGCTTCGGATTTGTGTGTGTTGCTTCCCACCCTTACTCTTGTGCTTTCACCGTGATCTTTGTTGTAAAGGCGAGAGACTCCAACTTGTGGAGATTCCTCGCAAACGGGAAAAAGAGATAAGCAAAGAAAAGCCGTGGTATTCAAGTTGATCATTGGATCACTTGAAAGGGGTTGAGTGCAACCCTCGTCCATTGGGATGCCACAACATGGTGGTAGGCAAGTGTTATACTTGGCTTAACCACGGGATAAACCACTGTGTCTCTTGAGTTGTCTTTCTGTGTGATTATTGTGATTCGCAAGAGCTCGCTCTATAGCCACTTTGTTTTATCGTACTAACACTTAACCAAGTTTTGTGGCTATTAGTATTTGATTTTTTACAGGATCACCTATTCACCCCCCCTCTAGGTGCTCTCAGGAACAAATTATCTAATTCTTTAGTAAGAAATCTATGTTTATCAACATAACTATTATTTTCTTTATTAGAAAAGTATGAGTGCCTAGTTAAGTCATTTTAACATTATAAATCTTACTATTTCAGTTTTTTTCCTTTCTTTTTCTAAATAGAATTTATACGTATGTCGGGGACCATAATTAGGGGTACCCTCAAGACTCCTAATTCTCAGCTGGTAACCCCCATCAGCATAAAGCTGCAAAGGCCTGATGGGTGCGATTAAGTCAGGGATCAGTCCATTCGAGCGACTCGATCACGCCTCGCCCGAGCCTAGCCTCGGACAAGGGTAGCCGACCCCGGAGGATTTCCGTCTCGCCCGAGGCCCCCCTCCAACGGCGGACACATCTTCGGCTCGCCCGAGGCCCTGCCTTCGCTAAGAAGCAACCCTGACTAAATCGCCGCACCGACCGACCAAATCGCAGGAGCATTTAACGCAAAGGTGGCCTGACACCTTTATCCTGACGCGCGCCCTCCGGCAGAGCCGAAGTGACCGCCGTCACTTCGCCGCTCCACTGACCGGTCTGACAGAAGGACAGCGCCGCCTGCGCCACTCCGACTGCAGCGCCACTTGACAGAGTGATGCTGACAGGAAGCCAGGCCCTGCCAAAGGCACCATAGGAAGCTCCGCTCGACCCAGGGCTCAGACTCGGGCTCAGCCCCGGAGGACGGCGAACTCCGCTCCGCCCGACCCAGGGCTCGGACTCGGGCTCAGCCCCAGAAGACAGCGAACTCCGCTCCGCCCGACCCAGGGCTCGGACTCGGGCTAAGACCCGGAAGACGGCGAACTCCGCTCCGTCCGACCCAGGGCTCGGACTCGGGCTAAGACCCGGAAGACGATGAACTCCGCTTCGCCCGACCCCAGGGCTCGGACTCGGGCTCAGCCCCGGAAGACGGCGAACTCCGCTCCGCCCGACCCAGGGCTCGGACTCGGGCTCAGCCCCAGAAGACGACGAACTCCGCTTCGCCCGACCCCAGGGCTCGGACACCGCCCTGGCCTCTGCCGACGACCTCCGCCTCGCCCGACCCAGGGGCTCGGACTCGGCCTCGGCTATAGAAGACAGACTCGACCTCGGCTTCGGAGGAGCCTCCACGTCACCCAACCTAGGGCGCAGGCCAGCCACGTCAACAGGAAGCGCCATCATCACCCTACCCCGAGCTGGCTCGGGTCGCAGAGAACAAGACCGGTGTCCCATCTGGCTGTCTCCACCAGATAGGCAATAATGACGCCCCGCATGCCCTGTGACGACGGCGGCTCTCAGCTCTCTTACGGAAGCAGGAGGGCGTCAGCAAGGACACAACCGCTCCGACAGCTGTCCCTCCGCCAGGCTCCGCCGCTCCTCCGACGGCCACGACATCACACTAGTTGGGCTCCAAGATCTCTCCGGCTGCCACATTGGCATGTACTCAGGGCACTAGCTCTCCCTCGCTAGACACGTAGCACTCTGCTACACCCCCACTGTACACCTGGATCCTCTCCTTGCGTCTATAAAAGGAAGGACCAGGGCCCTCTTAGAGAGGGTTGGCCGCGCGGGACGAGGACGGGATAGGCGCTCTCTTGGGGCCGCTCGCTTCCCTCACCCGCGTGGACGCTTGTAACCCCCTACTGCAAGCGCACCCGACCTGGGCGCGGGACGAACACGAAGGCCGCGGGATTCCCACCTCTCTTGCGCCGGTCTCCGGCCGCCTCGCTCCTTTCCCCCCTTCGCGCTCGCCCACGCGCTCGACCCATCTGGGCTGGGGCACGCGGCACTCACTCGTCGGCCTGAGGGACCCCCCGGTCTCGAAACGCTGACAGTTGGCGCGCCAGGTAGGGGCCTGCTGCGTGTTGACGAACAGCTTCCCGTCAAGCTCCAGATGGGCAGTCTCCAACAACCTCTCAAACCCGGGACGGTGCTCCGTTTCGGGAGTCTTGAGTTCATGTCCCTCGACAGCAGCTACGACATGATACTCCTTCCACCGCCGCGCGACAACGACAATGGCGGCCGACAGCCCGCCCGCCGGCGGCGGAATCGACGACGTCTTCCCCGCGTGGCGGAAGAACAACATTCGAGCTCGCCCCATCCTCCCCCCCCCCCGCCAACAGGGGAGGAGGCGGGGCAACCAAGGCCAAGCAGGAGGCTGCGCCTCGTCGGCTGTCGAGCGAGTCGACGTCCCTAGCACCCCAACGGGGGGCGCGTTGGGCGTAGACCTCGCGTTTGAGACGAAGGCGAGCGCCGTCTCCCCGCGACACGCCAATCCCGAGCAAGTGGACGACGCCAGCGCGCTTGCGAAAAGCTTGCAGGACGTCGCCCTCGTACCGGAGGCGACGATGCAGTCAGTCCTCGACGTGACTTCATCGCCGCTCGACGACCAAAAGGTACCAACCGATTCCCATCCTACGTCATTTGTACTCAGCCTCAACCCGCCTAGCAATCTCGCTTTGGCGGGCGCCCTTGTAGAGGCGAGTACAAACCCTCTGGCGTTTCGCTTGCGGTCGCCTTGGGACCGGCTGACGGACGTCTCGACCTACGGGCCCTCTGGGTCCGAGGAAGATGACGACCCCAACATCTGTTGGGATTTCTCTGGATTTGGCAACCCCAGTGCCATGCGGAACTTCATGACCGCATGTGACTACTGCCTCTCCGACTGTTCCGACGGTAGCCGCAGCCTCGACGACGAGGACTGCGGCCCAAGCCGCGAATGTTTCCACGTCGATCTAGGGGGTCCCTCCAAAGGCAACCATCTCGGCATGCCGGAGGACGGTGCTCCCCCTGGGCCGGTGCCTCGCGCTGACATCCCGCGGGAGCTAGCTGTGGTCCCCGTTCCGGCGGGGGGTTATGACCCACAGCTTGAGCATGTCCGCGGGGCACAGGCCAGGATCGACGAGGGAGCAGGAGCGCTTGAGCCGATCCGCCGGGACGTCGGGCAGGCATGGGCGGGCCAACCCCCGGCCGGAGAAATACGTCACCTGCCCCAGGGTCTCCAGCACCGCGTCGCCGATGTCGTCAGAGTCAGGCCACCACCTGCATCCAGTGGGGTCGGTCAGAACCTGGCCACAGCAGCGATGCTCCTCCGCGCGATGCCGGAGCCATCCACCACCGAGGGTCGGCGAATTCAGGGAGAACTCAAAAATCTCCTGGAAGGCGCCGCGGTCCGACGAGCCGAGAGCACTGCCTCCCGAAGGCAAGGATACCCCTCGGAACCTCATGCCGCGACCTCCCGATTCATGCGGGAAGCCTCGGTCTACACCGGGCGCACGCGCAACACCGCGCCTACGGCCCCGGGCCACCTCGGCAACGAGCGCCATCACCGTGACCGTCGAGTCCACCTCGACGAGAGGGTGCGCCGAGGCTATCACCCCAGGCGTGGGGGACGCTACGACAGCGGGGAGGATCGGAGTCCCTCGCCCGAACCACCCGGTCCACAGGCCTTCAGCCGGGCCATCCGGCGGGCACCGTTCCCGACCCGGTTCCGACCCCCGACTACTATCACAAAGTACTCGGGGGAAACGAGGCCGGAATTGTGGCTCGCGGACTACCGCCTGGCCTGCCAACTGGGTGGAACAGACGACGACAACCTCATCATCCGCAACCTCCCCCTATTCCTCTCCGACACCGCTCGCGCCTGGTTGGAGCACCTGCCTCCGGGGCAGATCTCCAACTGGGATGACCTGGTCCAAGCCTTCGCCGGAAATTTCCAGGGCACGTATGTGCGCCCTGGGAATTCCTGGGACCTCCGAAGCTGCCGACAGCAGCTGGGAGAGTCTCTTCGGGACTACATCCGGCGATTCTCGAAGCAGCGCACCGAGCTGCCCAACATCACCGACTCAGATGTCATCGGCGCGTTCCTTGCCTGCACCACCTGCCGCGACCTGGTGAGCAAGTTGGGTCGCAAGACCCCCACCAGGGCGAGCGAGCTGATGGACATCGCCACCAAGTTCGCCTCTGGCCAGGAGGCGGTCGAGGCTATCTTCCGAAAGGACAAGCAGCCCCAGGGCTGCCCATCGGAAGATGCTCCCGAGGCGTCTACTCCGTGCGGCGCCAAGAAGAAAGGCAAGAAGAAGTCGCAAGCGAAACGCGACGCCGCCGACGCGGACCTTGTCGCCGCCGCCGAGTACAAGAACCCTCGGAAGCCCCCCGGAGGTGTCAACCTCTTTGACAAGATGCTCAAGGAGCCGTGCCCCTATCATCAGGGGCCCGTCAAGCACACCCTTGAGGAGTGCGTCATGCTTCGGCGCCACTTCCACAGGGCCGGGCCACCCGCGGAGGGTGGCAAGGCCCGCGACGACGACAAGAAGGAAGATCACCAAGCAGGAGAGTTCCCCGAGGTCCGCGACTGCTTCATGATCTACGGTGGGCAAGCGGCGGATGCCTCGGCTCGGCACCGCAAGCAAGAGCGCCGGGAGGTCTGTCCGGTGAAGGTGGCGGCGCCGGTCTACCTAGACTGGTCCGACAAGCCCATCACTTTCGACCAAGCCGACCACCCCGACCATGTGCCGAGCCCGGGGAAATACCCGCTCGTCGTCGACCCCGTCATCGGCGACGTCAGGCTCACCAAGGTCCTCATGGACGGAGGCAGCAGCCTCAACATCATCTACGCCGAGACCCTCGGGCTCCTGCGTGTCGATCTGTCCTCTGTCCGGGCAGGCGCTGCGCCCTTCCATGGGATCATTCCCAGGAAGCGCGTCCAGCCCCTCGGACAACTCGACTTTCCCGTCTGCTTCGGAACACCCTCCAACTTCCGAAGGGAGACTCTGACGTTCGAGGTGGTCGGGTTCCGAGGAACCTACCACGCGGTGCTGGGGAGGCCATGCTACGCGAAGTTCATGGCCGTCCCCAACTACACCTACCTGAAGCTCAAGATGCCGGGCCCCAACGGGGTCATCACCGTCAACCCCACGTACAAACACGCGTTCGAATGCGACGTGGAGTGCGTGGAGTACGCCGAGGCCCTCGCCGAGTCCGAGGCCCTCATCGCCGACCTGGAAATCCTCTCCAAAGAGGTGCCAGACGTGAAGCGTCATGCCGGCAACTTCGAGCCAGTGGAGACGGCTAAGACCGTCCCCCTCGACCCCAGCGGCGATGCCTCTAAGCAGATCCGGATCGGTTCCAAGCTCGACCCCAAGTAAGAAGCAGTGCTCGTCAACTTTCTCCGCGCGAACGCCGATGTTTTCGCGTGGAGTCCCTCGGGCATGCCCGGCGTATCGAGGGATGTCACCGAGCACTCGCCGGATATTCGGGCAGGAGCCCGACCCGTCAAATGGCCTCTGCGCGGATGACACCCGGGGGCTGCGCACACCCCCGGGAAAGGCCGCTTGTCATCACCGACGTTCTGGAGCCCGGAACGCACAAGCTGGCCGGCGGTCAGGGCGGGGTCTACAGCAACGCTTGGAACGTCCGACAGCTACGTCGCTTCTACCCTTAAGACGTTTTCAAGCTGTTCGTACACCTCGCTCCCGCACAAGTCTCAGTCATCGAGGAAGGGTCGGCCTCGCCTCGGCAGAACCCGACCCTCCCTCGGGGGCTAAAAAGGGGGAACCTCTCTGCGTCAAGACTGGGTGTACCTCTCCGCATCCAAAATTTTCGACCAAAAAGGCTTTTTGCGTTCTCCCGGCTATATCAGAAGCAGGGCCCTAAGGAGCAAACGTGGGTGCATGTAAGTGGCAAGGCCGACTGAGTCGAGGGATTCCTATGCCTCCGGGTTAAGGACACCTTCACTCGTCACCCGCCACGAAAAATGACCCCTACTCGGGAAGCCACCCTGTTATTGACGAACAAAGTTGGACACGCAAAATAAAAGGAAGAGTACGACTTCATGCAATAGAAGCAAAGTGTTCAGGCCTCGGCGGCCACAGGAGGACGCGCGCACATCCAACAGAAACTGATCCAACAAGAGTTAGGCGTCGCCTTGGGAAGGAGCCGCGCCTTCAGCTCCGTCTCCGCCTTCGGTGAGGTCCATCTCGGCTTCCGGCGACGGCGCAGGGGGAAGGATTTCCGCCTCAAAGGTGGTCGCCAGCACTGCGCTCGGACCCGCGGCGACCGCGTCGAGCCGCTGGACTTCCGCCAGGGCAGCTTCGTCTTCGTCAGGAAGACAATACCCCTCGCTAACCCGCTCCAGGTCCACAACGTAGTGGGAAGCAAGCACGGCGAAGGCCCGCCTGACGCCGTGGTGGAGCGCCTCGCGGAGCCTGCCGCGCGCGTGATCACCCAAGGCTTGAAGGCGGCTTTGAGGGGAGCTTCCTGAGGGGACGTCGCCGGAGCCAAGGATCCGATAAACGTCCGAGATGGCTTCGGACATGGCCGTGAGGTCGGCTTCCCTCTGCTCGGCCGCCCCGGCAAGCGCCTCGGCAAGCGCCTTGGCAGACTCATCGAGGGCGGACTCGAGCTCTGCGAACAACCAGAAGAAAAAACCTCAAACACAAGCAGAGGAAACAAACAAAAACAAGAACCAAGGATGGTCAAGGCATACCCCCGGTTCGGGCACGCTGCTCTGAGGTCGCGGCCTGGGCTGCGGCTAAGTCGGCCGCGAGGGCGTCGGCCCGGCTTTCGGCCTCGGCAGCCCGGCCCCGAAATCGGTCCCGCTCCTCGACGACCTGGACGAGCTCCGACCGCTGTCGTTGCACCTCTACGCGTGCCGCGGCCACCTCCGTGCGCGCCACTGCCGCCTCGGCTCTCAGGTCAGTGCAGAGCAACTGGAGGTCCGCTACCTCGGCACCCTGCTGAGAAAGGCGCGCAGTGGCCCTGGCAAGCGAGGTCCTCAGGGACCGCAGCGATCCCCAGACATCGACTTCGCGGCAGATGAACGACGACTTGGCGGCGCTCCGACCCGACAGATCTTGAGGGAAGGAAACGGGGCGTCACAAAGAATGCCTCGGTCACAGAAGAAAAACAAAGGTATGCCCGAAACAGTTACTTGGAGGATTTTGGGGACGTCCCCGCAGAAAACCTCCAGCAACGACCGGAGCGACCCCACCGTTGCTTCGGCACGCTCGCGGAGCTCGTCCCAGGACTGGTCCTCCTGTTCATCGTCGAGAACGAAGACGGGGTCCGAGGCCTCACGGGTCCGGAACCGGAGCAACTGGCGCCGGACCTCGGGGCTCCGCCGCACAGCGACGAGGCCGCCGCCCGGCAGGACGAATCGTGCCTCCCCGCCCGCCTCTTCCGAGGCACCGGGCGCCGACATATCAGCCGTCTCGGCGTCGGCAGCAACCGGTCGCTCCTCGACCAGGACGGCGGCGACTTCGGTAGCGACAGGCGCCGGCATGGCCGGCACGACCGGTGGGCTCAGGACCACGTCGGCGTCAGCGGCCTCTCCTATCACAATGGCCGCCTCGGCAGAGGAGCCGGCCTCGGGAACCTGCTCCACGGCGACCGGCGCCGTCTGAGCCCCCTGAGGTGGAACACAGTGCGAGAGGGTCGGTTGAACGACAAGGCCCGAAGCGGCGCTGGCCGCACAAGCCGGCGTCGTCTTGAGTGCCTTCCGGGGTGCCAAGTCGGTCAAGCCATGGCTTCGCTTGCTGAGGAGAAAAGAAAAATCACGGCCGGAACCTATGAATGGAAAGCCAGGACGAAGACATTCCGAGATACTTACCCGCTCCGGGCCATGATCCACCGTGCCTGGGGGGAAGTCTCTTGGATCCCGGCCCCCGGAACCGCCGCCGAGGCCCGCTTCGCTGGCAACTTCGGCACCGCCCTCGCTTCGGACGCCCGGGGGGCAGATTGCCCAGGCACTGTAACGGTGGCCCGAGGGCCGCCTCTCTGCGCTGCCGGCGCGAGCGGCGGCACCCGGGGAGCAGACGCCCTGGCCTGGTCCTCCGGGGTCGCCTCGGCTCCTCCAGCCGGGGTGTCAGGAGCCCTCTCGGGTTGCCCTTGCCCCTCAGGCCGGGACCCTGACGCCCCGACTCCGGGGACTGACAGCGTCAGCCCACTCGGGGGCTGGCTCGACGGCTCCTGGCCAGACCCCAAGCCGGGGCTGAGGCCAAGGCGGGCGGCCATGTCGTCCCCCTCGTCATCATCTTCATCATCGTCGTCGTCGGGCGTTTCCGGCGACGGCTCCCTCGGGAGCCCCTCCCTCTCCTGCTGGCGACGACGCTTTTCCAAGGCGTCTCGAGCCCGCCTTCGCTCGCGGGCCCGGGCCTTCTCCGCGTCCTTCTTCTTCTTCCTCTCCTCCGCGGCGACCCGCCGCGCTGCTCGGGCCACCGTGTCCTGCGGGACCCAAGGCAGGGAAGGCTTGTGCCACCCCACCTCCTGAAGAGGAGGGGAAAAACCTCAATCGTAAGAACCCGGAGCGATCGGATGTATGAAAAAGGAAGAAGCGGACACTTACCAGAGTCACGCACCCCTGGTCGGGGCGCATCAAAGGCTGGGAGAAAGCGTGGGAGTCCGGCTTCCCCAACGCAACGGACACCCGCCATCTGAGGGCGTCAAAGGGAAGAGGATCAGGGGACATCCGCGAGCCCTCCCAGTCGGCCTCCGGGGTCATCTCCCAAAGCGACAGCCGCCGCTCCGCCAAGGGAAGCACCCTCCAACGGTGGATGGCGGCAACCACTCCCGCAGCGGTGAGTCCCCCTTCTCGCAACGCCTCCAAGGCCTGGAGGAGTGGCTCGAGGTTCTTCTGCCTTTCGTGCGGGGTCCCGTGGCGCCAGGCGTCGGTGGTAGCGGTGACTACTCGCTGGGAGAACGGCGGGAGCAACTCGCCGTTGTTCCGGAGGTAGAACCACTGGCGCTGCCACCCCTTGTTCGAGGACGCGAGGGTGGCAGGAATATACAACGACGCCCGCGACTGCCTCAGCAGAAGGGTACAACTGCCGGCCCGCACCGCTGCACGGACTCTCCTCTCCCCCGTCGGCGAGGCGAAAAGCTCCGCGCAAAAGAAATGGGTCCACAAATCCCAATGGGGGGCGATCCCCAAGTACCCCTCACACACCGCAACGAAGATGGCGGCCTGCGAGATGGAGTTAGGGGTGAGGTTATGCAACTCCACCCCATAGTTGTACAGGATCGCCCGCATGAAGCGGCCCGCCGGCACGCCGAATCCCCGCTCGTGGAAGGAGACAAAGCTCACGATGTACCCCGGCGGTGGGGACGGAGCGGCTCCACCCGCGGGAGGAATCCATTCCGGTCGCTGCTTATCGGTGAGGGGACGGAGCAAACCCTCGCCGACCAGATCTTCCAGGTCGCTCGCCGTCACCGTGGAAAGGGGCCATGGATCGCGCGGCGGAATGATGGTCACCTGCTCAGCCATCACCGAGCTAAAAGGGATGGCGGCGCGAAGGGCAGGAAGGGCGGTTCTCTCTTCTCTGGCTAGATCTCTCGGGTTGCAAAAACCTAAGAGGCAGGCAGGAAGCGGAGCAAAGAACCGTCACCGGACCCTCTCCTGGGTATATAAAGACCAAGGCGAGGATGGTTCCAACGTTCCGCCCGGACCGGACGCGGGATTCAAAAACGCGAAGCGAACCGGCCGTTTCCTCGAACGGCTCGCGCACGCGCAACGGCCGCCCCGCCAACTACTCGCCCCGTCGCATTAACTCCGCGGCTGGACAGGCGGCGCTTCTGGCAGGAGCAGCGGGCGACGCTTCGCCTTCACCGAAACAACCGCGCCAAAAAAGGTACGCCGCGTCATTCGGTTTCGTATCCTTTTCCCTTTTTCCTCTTTCTCTATCTCTTGCGACAGGGACCGGGGAAGGGGGATACTCTGAAAGGGATCCTTCCCCATGAAGGAACCAGGCTCCGAGCCTCCTTACTGATCAGGGGTTCGAAGGCTGGCCCCCCGAAGGGTTCAACAGCCGCCTCAGATCGCGTGGGCCCTACACCCACTACTGGTCAGAGGTTCGAAGGCCGGCCCCCCGAAGGGTTCCACGGCCGCCTCAGGCTATTCGGGCTCCGCGCCCATTACTGATCAGGGGTTCGAAGGCTGGCCCCCAAAGGGTTCACAGCCGCCTCAGACGCCGAGCGAGGGATGACCAGGGGTACGTTCGATACATAACCAAGGCTCGGGCTGCGCTCCCGAGGTACCCTAGGACATTTCCGAGACCAGCGGGAGCGATCTTGCAACGGAATCCCATCGGAGGGAGGCATCGAGCCCTCGGACCCCGTCGCCAGGGGACCGGGTCCGGCAGATCACCCGCAGGTACTTTTGGGCGTGCCTCTGGGCCCCTAGCTGACCCCTAACGAACGGGGCACGGACGTCCACTCGGATTACCCGCTTGCAGCTCACCGGAGACACCATGTTCGGCGCCCATCGAGGGTAACATGGCGCTCTCCCCCCCTCCTCCTTGCGGAAAGGCGACGCAGGGGCGTATGTAAAAAAGCCGAGTCTGTCCCTGATCGCCCTCTTGCCCTGTGCAGAGGCTCGGGGGCTGCTCTCGCAAACCCGGCTCCGGCCAAACCGTTGACAGCGTCAACATACCAGCCCGAGAACTTGGGCCCCGACCGTACACCCGGGCTACGGCCAGCTCGCATGAGGGAACAACCAGACCGGCCGAAGCATTACGCAAGGCATTAAGACCTCGAAGGAGTGAAACCACTCCTCCGAGGCCTCGGGGGCTACACCCGGCGGGTGCGCTCGCGCGCACCCACCGGAACAAAATGCAACCGAGAAAGGCTGGTCCCCTTGCAAAAAAGTGCGACGAAAGCCTCCAAGCGAGTGCAAACACTCCCTTCGAGGCTCGGGGGCTACTGTCGGGGACCATAATTAGGGGTACCCTCAAGACTCCTAATTCTCAGCTGGTAACCCCCATCAGCATAAAGCTGCAAAGGCCTGATGGGTGCGATTAAGTCAGGGATCAGTCCATTCGAGCGACTCGATCACGCCTCGCCCGAGCCTAGCCTCGGACAAGGGCAGCCGACCCCGGAGGATTTCCGTCTCGCCCGAGGCCCCCCTCCAACGGCGGACACATCTTCGGCTCGCCCGAGGCCCTGCCTTCGCTAAGCAACCCTGACTAAATCGCCGCACCGACCGACCAAATCGCAGGAGCATTTAACACAAAGGTGGCCTGACACCTTTATCCTGACGCGCGCCCTCCGGCAGAGCCGAAGTGACCGCCGTCACTTCGCCGCTCCACTGACCGGTCTGACAGAAGGACAGCGCCGCCTGCGCCACTCCGACTGCAGCGCCACTTGACAGAGTGATGCTGACAGGAAGCCAGGCCCTGCCAAAGGCACCATAGGAAGCTCCGCCCGACCCAGGGCTCGAACTCGGGCTCAGCCCCGGAAGACGGCGAACTCCGCTCCGCCCGACCCAGGGCTCGGACTCGGGCTCAGCCCCGGAAGACGGCGAACTCCGCTCCGCCTGACCCAGGGCTCGGACTCGGGCTAAGACCCGGAAGACGGCGAACTCCGCTCCGCCCGACCCAGGGCTCGGACTCGGGCTAAGACCCGGAAGACGACGAACTCCGCTTCGCCCGACCCCAGGGCTCGGACTCGGGCTCAGCCCCGGAAGACGGCGAACTCCGCTCCGCCCGACCCAGGGCTCGGACTCGGGCTCAGCCCCAGAAGACGACGAACTCCGCTTCGCCCGACCCCAGGGCTCGGACACCGCCCTGGCCTCTGCCGACGACCTCCGCCTCGCCCGACCCAGGGGCTCGGACTCGGCCTCGGCTATGGAAGACAGACTCGACCTCGGCTTCGGAGGAGCCTCCACGTCGCCCAACCTAGGGCGCAGGCCAGCCACGTCAACAGGAAGCGCCATCATCACCCTACCCCGAGCTGACTCGGGTCGTAGAGAACAAGACCGGTGTCCCATCTGGCTGTCTCCACCAGATAGGCAATAATGGCGCCCCGCATGCCCTGTGACGACGGCGGCTCTCAGCTCTCTTACGGAAGCAGGAGGGCGTCAGCAAGGACACAACCGCTCCGACAGCTGTCCCTCCGCCAGGCTCCGCCGCTCCTCCGACGGCCACGACATCACACTAGTTGGGCTCCAAGATCTCTCCGGCTGCCACATTGGCATGTACTCAGGGCACTAGCTCTCCCTCGCTAGACACGTAGCACTCTGCTACACCCCCACTGTACACCTGGATCCTCTCCTTGCGTCTATAAAAGGAAGGACCAGGGCCCTCTTAGAGAGGGTTGGCCGCGTGGGACGAGGACGGGACAGGCGCTCTCTTGGGGCCGCTCGCTTCCCTCACCCGCGTGGACGCTTGTAACCCCCTACTGCAAGCGCACCCGACCTAGGCGCGGGACGAACACGAAGGCCGCGGGATTCCCACCTCTCTCGCGCCGGTCTCCGGCCGCCTCGCTCCTTTCCCCCCTTCGCGCTCGCCCACGCGCTCGACCCATCTGGGCTGGGGCACGCGGCACTCACTCGTCGGCCTGAGGGACCCCCCAGTCTCGAAACGCCGACAACGTATAACTAAAAATTGTTTATTTATTTCTTCTAACATTAATATTCTAAGAAGTAATTGTAAATTACTAAATGGGATTTTTAATAACATATTCATGGTTATTATGACATAGATAAGTATCTTACTAATTCTAAGTAATTAAGTGCTATCCTTATGAATACTTTTATTATGACTAGTAACATCTATATTTTTATTTGACCGGAACTACGTGGCCTAGTATTTCTTCTATTTCTTCATGCAACTAAGTTTACACTTAAAATACTACTAACAATTATCGTTCCACACACAAAAGCAAAAATCGAATCTCTAAACATTTTCTAGTATGATAATCACCGCGGTAGTGAATAGTGACGGTAATCAAAATTATAAAATCATGCACATATTCAAAGCGTTGTCGCGGGGTTCGATTTTGGTTACACGTATATATCAAATCTCTAAAATCATACACGGGAATCGCCAAATGGCATCAATATTACAACGATAAATTGCAAGATTCAAAACATGATTTAGAAAATAAATCAGTGGGTTGTCTTCAACCTTGGTGAACGGACGACGGCGAACGGGCGTCAAGGTGAAGGCTCGGTATGACGGGTGCGTAGCTCCGGTGTACCAAGAATGTCAATGGCAAGACGAGCTGAACGACGACGAAGCGAATTCCGATGAGGCGTGTCGGCGAACCGATGTGTGGACAACAGGGGCTCGACGTGGTGTTTCGGTCGCGGTGGCGAACTCCGGCGAGATGTTGCGTGGGTGAGAGAGAGAGTGTGGGGAGTGCGAGCGAGCCTTGAGGTGCGCGGCGAACAGCACTAGCAGAGAACTATGGGGGCCTTGAGCAGCAGGGCGAGCGAGGGCGAGGTTGTGCCAGGAAGTTCATGACCGGTGAAAGGGACTGGGCTACGACGACATGGGAGCAGCTGGCAGTAGAGAACTCCGAGAAGACTAAATCATGCACTGCGCAGAGGAGAGTATGGCGATAGAGGTGAGACGAGTAGGTGGGGCAGGGGTGAGGAGTGTGGCTAGCATCGGCTTATATAGCCACAGGAGAGGGAGGGGAGAATACGTTGATGGGGAGAGGGACGAGCGCCATTCATGGTGTGGAATAGAAACTGCCGACGTTGTTAATGGTGGGAGCTGAAACGGATGCAATGAACCTCCAATCACGAAGGAAGAAACGGATGCGGCCCTTGGGCTTCTGAAGCGTCCCGATCCTTTGGGACTCAAATGTGATACAATTACTAGTCCTAGGAGGCTAGTAACCACATCCATTACTTCAAATAGTTACAGAGTCTGAATAATGTTATTACAATACCGAGGATACAAGCTCGAAAGTGAGCCGAAAAACATAAAGCGCAGTGGAAGATAAAATAGCCCAGGCCACAGGTAGAACTGGGTGAAGACACAGCCCCATCAATCAAGCATAGCAGAAAAGAAGTCTTCAGCTGCTGAAAAACATAAATAAATCTGAGTGAATACACTAGGTATTCCACAAGCCCACCCGGCTCCCGTAAAGAGAAAGTGACCTAAATGGTACATGCTTTATATGGTGGAGTTGAAGTCACTCATACTTTTTCAGAGAAAGGCAGTACTCGTTGTTTATGGCTTTCCCAAGACAATAAAAGTAACACTTGCTTGACCACCACTGAGCTTCCTGCTCCCGTGGTACCACTTTCTTTCCAGAACATACACATACATTTCCCTGTTCCCGGTTGTAGTAGAAACACTAATTGTCATACCATACCAGACTCGTCCATACCAGTGGACACGGACTATTCGAATAGGTTTAGACTCTGCGCAGAGGGGTACACTTTACCCACTAGTCCGGCTCTGCGATCTCATGGCCAATGAGACCCGAATCCGAAACTCTTTCCTTCCTTGTACGTCCGAACCTTAACGGTTATACCGGAAGGAGTCAGGCCACCGCCATTTCCAAACCGGACAAAACATTCCCCCTCCTTATCCTCCCGGTGCTACCCCAGCCTTCATAACCCTGGGGTTGGACCGTACGAGTTTAGATTGAGTGGCTGCCCACACAGCCTCGAGTGGTTGTACTTTTTGAGAGTACAGGTAATGAAAGATGACAAAGCGGTCCTTATATGAGAGGACGATCCTTCTGCTCACGCCTAAACCAGCTGAGCCAACACCTTAGGTCCTCCCCTAAACCAGGGAGTCCCTGATCATCCTACTCCGTCAGGTGATGAGGGTGAGTACCCTTCATCGCACTCTTTTGGAAAACATTCCACTTATACCCTTTTCACTTGCCCCATATCTTTTAATCACAGTAATAGTTAATGCAGGCTCTCTCATACTCACCATGCAATTCGATTCCCATCCCATAATCCAGGCTTAGGCAGTGGTAGAGAGAAATAGGTAAATAATGCATCAAGGGAAAGATGGACTTGCCTTCGTCGAAGCTTTCCTGGCACAAGAGGTTAATCTCGGAGGGGTCGGGTTCTTGCCCTTCTTCCGGAGCTAAGAGTTCCGGAGGATTGGATCCCTCTTCCGCTAATTAAACACAGATAATAACAATACATCAAACATAGTGACCTTTGTGGGGTGTGCAAATTTTATACTTTATTATTTTTGTGCCCTAATAATTTATTTAGACAATTTTTGGTGCATAAAATATTAGCATCTAAATATATATGTGAAAATGAGAAAAAGAAATAGGAAAAGAAAAAGAGAAGGAATTCTCCAGCTAACTGGGCCAGGGGGGATTTCGGCCCACCCAGCGCGGGCGCGCGGGCGTGGGCGTGCTTGCGGCCCAATCGGCCCAGCAACGAGGAAGCGGCGGCGGGGACGACGCCGTAGCGCGGGCCCACCAGCCAGGGAGAGAGGGGGGGGCTAACGGCGTTACTCGGCAACGGAGGGGGGAGAGGCTCGACCGGGGCCGGTCGGCGGCGAACTTCGCGGCGGTTCTCCGCCGTCGGTCCGGTTCTCTGGCGGGGAAGCGGTGGCGAAGCACGGGCGGGCGAAGTGGGTCACAGGGGTGGGGCGAATTTGGCCTGCGGGGGCCTATGGCGGCCGGTCCACGGCGCAGTGGCGGGTGCCCGCGGCGGCGAAGCCGCCGGTGAGGTTTCCGGCCACGATAGGGGAGGCAAAGTGGTGCCCTGTGATCGTGAGCGTGTGGCGGAGCTTCGGCCATAGTTTAATTGAACAGCGAAAAGCTAGAGAGACGGAAGGGAGCTCACTGGAGCAAGGCAGGGAGCACGGCGGCGCTTGCTTGAACGGCTCGAGGAGGAGGGCAGTGGGGATGGCTGGAGTTGTGTGGCCAAGACGGGGCTCGAGCGGGTCCTTTTATAGGCGCTCGGAGGAGGGAGGGGGATGGGGGAGACGGCGAGCACCGGCGAGCTTGCCGTGAGGGCGGGGATGGCGCTAACGCCGATTGGGACGGCTCGAGCAGACTGAGGGGGTGAGAGGTCGGCTCAAGCACAGCGGCGGGGTTGTCGCGGAGGCTGGCGAGCATTAATGGCGAGGCGACGAGGCGAGGGGGCGCTCGGCAGCGATCGCGCCGGTGAGGGATGGGCGAGGGAGATGGAGCTGACGAGTGGGCCCTGGCTGCCAGCGAGAGGAGTCTACGCGAGAGAGAGGGCAGTGAGGCGCTGACGGGCGGGGCCCGGGTGTCAGTGGGCAAAAGCGGCGCGCGGAATGGGCCGCCTGGGCCGGAAGAGAGGGGAGGAGGCGGGCGCGCGCGAGCTAGGCTGGAATTCGGCCTAGCCGAGGGAGGGGAGAGAGATTTCCTTTTTCTTTTCTTATTCTAATTCTTTTCTTTTTCTTTTCTACTTTTGTGTCTTTTTTGTTTCTTTTTCCCCAAACAAAAATTCTCTAAATGAACTTGGGTGATAAGCATGGTCTATGTGAGGTGCTTCAAATCATTTTAAGTGTATGCATATGATTGGGTGACCTAGGGGTAGAGTTAAGGGAGAAGAATGAAATGAAGGGGGAAAAATTAGGGGGGTTAGGGTTTCAAACCTGGGTTGGGATTTTGGGATGTTACAAACCTACCCCACTTAAAGGAATCTCGCCCTCGAGATTTAGACTGGATTTGGGAAAAGATAAGGGTATTCCCTCCTCAAGAAGTCCTCACTCTCCCAGGTAGCTTCCTCTTCTCCTTCTCTGCTCCACTGAACTTTACAAAGCTTTACTTCTGAGGTGCGGGTCTTTCTGACTACTGAGTCCAGAATCTTCACTGGTCTTTCACGGTACTGAAGGTCTTTCTGAATCTGCACTGTCTCTTCTTCGAGGTGACTTTCTGGTGCTTGCAGGCATTTGTGGAGCTGGGATACGTGAAACACATTGTGGATGTCGGACATGGATTCTGGTAGTTCTAGGCGGTATGTTGCGGGTCCTACCTTGCCAATGATGGGATAGGGACCTACGAAACGTGGGGCTAGCTTCCCTTTGACTTGGAACCTCCTGACACCACGCATTGGAGAAACCTTGAGGTAGACGAAGTCTCCTTCCTCAAATCGGAGTTCCCTCCGCCTGTTGTCTGCGTAACTCTTCTGCCGACTTTGAGCTTCAAGCAACCTTCTGCGGATCAGTGCAACTTTCTCTTCTGCCTCTTTGACAAAGGCAGGTCCTTCTAGTGCTTTTTCCCCCACGTTGGACCACATGAGAGGGGTCTGGCATTTCCGTCCATACAGTGCTTCGAATGGCGACATCTTGATGCTGGCCTGATAGCTATTGTTGTATGAGAACTCTGCGTAGGGTAGACTGGATTCCCAACTTCTATCAAAAGCTAACACACATGCCCTTAACAGATCTTCAAGGACTTTGTTGACTCTCTCTGTCTGCCCATCTGTCTGAGGGTGATAAGCGGTACTGAAATCTAGCTTGGTGCCCATAGCTTTCTGAAGGCTTGTCCAGAATTTGGATGTGAACTGGGTTCCTCTGTCTGACACTATCTTCCTTGGGATGCCATGGAGTCTGACTATCTCCTTGAGGTAAATCCGGGCAAGGGTGGCTCCTCCAAAGGTAGTTTTCACTAGGATGAAATGGGCTACCTTGGTGAGGCGATCTATTATTACCCAGATGGAATCATTCCCTTTTTGCGTCCGGGGCAGTCCGGTTACGAAGTCCATGCCTATTTCTTCCCACTTCCATTCAGGTATCGGGAGGGGTTGTAATAGGCCTGCAGGTTTTTGGTGTTCGGCCTTCGTCCGTTGGCAGATGTCACATTGAGCCACATACTGAGCTATTTCTTTCTTCATTCCTTTCCACCAGTATCTGGTTTTGAGGTCCAGGTACATCTTGGTAGTTCCTGGGTGGATGGAGTAGGCCGAGTCGTGGGCTTCCTTGAGTAGGACTTCTCGGGCCTCCCCTTTTGGTACACACAGACGGTGTTTGAACCAAAGGACTCCTTGGTCATCTGTCCTGAGGTCCGGGAGTTGTTCCTTGCGGGCTTTCTCCACAAGCCTTGCTGTCTCCGAGTCTAGACGTTGAGCTTTGCATATGAGGTCCTCTAGCATTGGTTTGACTTTGAGACTGTCGTTGTTCCCCAGACATGCATTTAGCTGTGCTGACTCTTTCTTCCAATCTTCTAGAAAATTGGTTCCTTTTATTCCGGATGGTTTTCGACTGAGGGCGTCGGCTACCACGTTGGCTTTCCCGGGGTGATAGTGAATTTCTAGGTCATAATCCTTGATCAGTTCTAACCATCTTCGCTGACGAAGGTTGAGATCTGGTTGAGTGAATATATACCTCAGACTCTTGTGATCGGTGAAAATGTGGCATTTGTTTCCGATCAGGTAATGCCTCCATATCTTCAAGGCATGCACTATGGCTGCTAATTCCAAATCATGGGTGGGGTAATTCTGTTCGTGCGGCTTGAGTAGGCGTGATGCGTAAGCAATGACTTTCTCGTTTTGCATTAGCACACACCCTAAGCCTTGCCTCGAGGCATCATAGAAGACGACAAAATCTTGATGAATATCTGGCAGTGATAGAACGGGTGCCGTTGTAAGTTTCTCCTTTATGATTTGGAAACTTCCTTCGCATTTTGGGGTCCACACAAATTTATGGTCTTTCTTGAGAAGTTCTATCATTGGTCTTGCTATTCTAGAGAATCCTTTGATGAAGCGGCGGTAATACCCTGCCATTCCTAGGAAGCTTCGAACTTCACTGACGTTGGTCGGTTGCCTCCATTTTGATACTGCTTCCACTTTGGAAGGGTCCACTTCTATCCATTCTGCGGTTAAGATATGCCCAAGGAAGGCTATCTTTTCCAACCAGAATTCACATTTACTGAGTTTAGCATAAAGTTGGTGTGCTCTAAGTTTTCCGAGGACGATCCGAAGGTGACGCATATGGTCTTCGCGGTTCTTGGAGTAAATAAGGATGTCGTCGATGAAGACTACGACAAACTTATCTAGCTCTTCCATAAACACTTTATTCATGAGGTTCATGAAAAAGGTGGGTGCGTTTGTCAGTCCGAACGGCATTACTGTGAATTCATATTGCCCGTACCGGGTGACAAATGCAGTCTTTTGGATGTCTGCTTCCTTGATCCTTAATTGGTGGTAACCAGATCTTAGGTCTATCTTGGAGAAGTACTTGGCTCCTTGAAGCTGATCGAAGAGGTCGTCAATCCGAGGAAGTGGATACTTGTTCTTGATGGTAACTTCATTTAACGATCGGTAATCAATACACATTCTCATGCTTCCATCTTTCTTAGAGACGAACAGGACTGGTGCTCCCCAAGGTGATGAGCTGGGACGAATGTACCCTTTTTGCTGAAGATCTGCGATTTGAAGCTTCAGTTCTGCTAACTCGGTTGGAGCCATGCGGTATGGTCTCTTCGCGATGGGTGCTATTCCAGGGATCAGGTCTATGTAGAACTCCACTTCTCTTTCTGGCGGCATTCCTGGCAATTCTTCTGGAAATACGTCCATGAATTCTTCTACTACTGATATACTTTCCGTTGCTAGATTGAACATCATTGGGTCACTGGAGGGTGGCTGTGCCTGACAAGAGACTGACTTTCCCTGCTGGTCGGTGAGGAGGACGGTCCTGTCTGCGCAACTGATGATGCCTTTGTGTTTAGTTAGCCAATCCATCCCTAGGATCACATCAATTCCTTTGGATGGCAAGACGGTTAAGTCTGCCAGGAATACTACCCCACTTAAAAGGATTCTGACTTGGGAGCATTTTAGCTGGCATAGAAGGTCGGACCCTGGGGTTCGGGTGACTAAGGGAATCTCCAGAGGAGTAGAGGGAATGCCATGCTTTTCCACAAAACTAGTGGCTATGAAGGAGTGGGATGCTCCAGAATCGAAAAGTATGGTAGCGGGAGTAAATTCAACAAGGAACTCACCGAGCACTACTCCCGGAGCCTGCTGAGCTTCTTGGGCATCGACGTGATTTACTCGTGCCCTTCCTTGGTACGGAGCCTTGATCTGCTGGATGACGGCGGAGGGCGCCTTGGGGCGGATGCTGAGGTATTCTTGGGGCCATTCACCGAGTTGGAGTAGGCGGGTCCTGGTGGCTTCAGCTGCGGACAGTTGTTCTTGAAGTGACTGGGATCACCACAGTGCCAACACGCATTTGCCGGAGGTTGGTTGCTTGCCACTGAGGGGGAATGGAAAGAGCTCTGACTTTGCTGGCTGAATCGTGATGGAGTGGGTCCAGCTGGTCTACTGAAGTTTGGCCCCTTGGGTGGAAACCCAAATGATCGAGTCTTCTGGTGCCGGTCCTGCTGCTGAGCCCGGAGGACTTGGAACTTTCTTTTGAGATGCCCTTTTCCCTCCTCCTTTGCCCTTTCAACTTGCATGGCCTTGTTGGACAGGTGAGAGAAACTGAGGAAGTCTTGGCTAGCCAGAATTGTCTTGAGTTCTGGCCTGAGTCCCTTCAGGAAACGAGCCATCTTCTTGCCCTCGGTACGGACGTCATCTGGCGCGTAGCGGGCTAATTCCGTGAACTTGTGCACATATTCGCTGACAGATCTTCCGTCTTGAGTCAATTCTCGGAACTCGTCCTCCTTGAGCTGTACAAGTCCTTGGGGCACATGGTGCTCCCGGAAAGCTGCTTCAAATTCCGCCCAGGTGGCATCTCTGATGGTGACGTTGAAGGTGTCCCACCAGGCTAAGGCCATCCCGGAAAGTTGATGGGCAGCCAGTTGAACACGCTAATTTTCTGGGCAACCGATGGCTTCCAACTTTCTTTTGATCGAGCGCATCCAATCGTCGGCATCGAGGGGATTGCTCGATCCGGCGAACGTGGGAGGCTTGAGTCTCAGGAAATCCCCCATTCTGTCTTGCGGTCTTCCACCATTTGGCCATTGATTTTCTAGATTTCGAGTGAGGACCTCGATGAGTCGGGTTTGATTGGCTAGAACTTGGGCTAGGTCTAAGGGTAGTGGTGGGGGTGCGGGGAGGTGGGTTTCACTTTCCTCTCTAACGGCTTCCCCTTCAGCTCTCAGGGGAAACCCTGCTCCAATCCCAGAGGCGGTAGGCGTGGTTTTATCCGAAGCCATCTGCCAGGGAAGAGAGTCACTAACATGCACATGCAAATTGTTTTCAATCAAGTTATTTTATTCATTACACCAGCACAATACAAGCATAAGACTACTACAGGTGGAGCTACATGAGAGCGTTCCCCAAGGTACTACCGAATTCCTTCTCTAAGGTGTCCCCAAACTCCTTGAGAAGATCATCAAGGCTTGCTAGGGATAGATCCTCGGCGTTGGACCAATCATCTACCCTGGGGGGAGGTGGGGCTGGAGGGGTCTTCTTCTTCTTCTTCTCCGTTTGGCATCCTCGGTTGGTGGTCTTCTTCTAGATTTTCTTTTTGGGGGCGAGCTTCTTTAGTTTCTTGTCATAGTCCATCTTTAAGGTCCGATAAGCCTCACGGGTGTTGGCCTCCTCGCCTTCTGCTATGTCGAGACACTCTTCGAGGGATGCCTTCTCTTGCTTTAGTTCTCTGACTTGCCGCTCTAGGCTTTCCACCCGGGAGTTTAGGTGGGTGCAGTGGGAGGAGAGATCATCGTAGTGGTTGTCGAGGGTGTGGAGGTATCCGGCCATGTAGACAATGGTGGGGTCATCCTCGGTGGGATCTCTCCCTGACAGAGCCTGAAGTCTTTTCCTCCAGGTGGGTGTATTTTTGTTGCTGGGTGGGAAATAATGAAGGGGGGTTTCAGAGATCTCTTGGATGTAGTTTTGGCATAGCTGTTTAAGGGCTTTTCGGGCTACACTTTGGCAAGTGTCTGGGAAGCGGTGTCCGGTGAAGTTGACTTGGAAGGGAGGGTGGTTTGGGTAGTTTCGGCTTTCTCCCAGGTAGACTGCCATAGAGCACTTTTCTATACCATTTTCGTGGTATTCCTTCCAGACATATTCGGGCTTCTTACGGATCCCCATGCGTAGCGCGCAACTCCGTAAGAGGTGAGGGAATCCTTCTTCCCCTGAGCAATAGGATGTCCTAATAACCCAGGAGTCTTCCATCTGGTAGAAGAAAAGAAGGGTCTGTTAATATCAGGGGAAAGGGGAGAGTGTTTCTTGGGGGTAAGAGGTGTTTTCTTGTTAAGGCAACTTTTTAAGGTCAGGGCTGTGGTCTACGGCCAGTCCTACAGCTCTGATACCACCTGAAGCGTCCCGATCCTTTGGGACTCAAATGTGATACAATTACTAGTCCCAGGAGGCTAGTAACCACATCCATTACTTCAAATAGTTACAGAGTCTGAATAATGTTATTACAATACCGAGGATACAAGCTTGAAAGTGAGCCGAAAAACATAAAGCACAGTGGAAGATAAAATAGCCCAGGCCACAGGCAGAACTGGGTGAAGACACAGCCCCATCAATCAAGCATAGCAGAAAAGAAGTCTTCAGCTGCTGAAAAACATAAATAAATCTGGGTGAATACACTAGGTATTCCGCAAGCCCACCCGGCTCCCGTAAAGAGAAAGTGACCTAAATGGTACATGCTTTATATGGTGGAGTTGAAGTCACTCATACTTTTTCAGAGAAAAGTAGTACTCGTTGTTTATGGCTTTCCCAAGACAATAAAAGTAACACTTGCTTGACCACCAGTGAGCTTCCTGCTCCCGTGGTACCACTTTCTTTCCAGAACATACACACACATTTCCCTGTTCCTGGTTGTAGTAGAAACACTAATTGTCATACCATACCAGACTCGTCCATACCAGTGGACACGGACTATTCGAATAGGTTTAGACTCTGCGCAGAGGGGTACACTTTACCCACTAGTCCGGCTCTGCGATCTCATGGCCAATGAGACCCGAATCCGAAACTCTTTCCTTCCTTGTACGTCCGAACCTTAACGGTTATACCGGAAGGAGTCAGGCCACCGCCATGTCCAAACCGGACAAAACATTCCCCCTCCTTATCCTCCCGGTGCTACCCCAGCCTTCATAACCCTAGGGTTGGACCGTACGAGTTTAGATTGAGTGGCTGCCCACACAGCCTCGAGTGGTTGTACTTTTTGAGAGTACAGGTAATGAAAGATGACAAAGCGGTCCTTATATGAGAGGACGATCCTTCTGCTCACGCCTAAACCAGCTGAGCCAACACCTTAGGTCCTCCCCTAAACCAGGGAGTCCCTGATCATCCTACTCCGTCAGGTGATGAGGGTGAGTACCCTTCATCGCACTCTTTTGGAAAACATTCCACTTATACCCTTTTCACTTGCCCCATATCTTTTAATCACAGTAATAGTTAATGCAGGCTCTCTCATACTCACCATGCAATTCGATTCCCATCCCATAATCCAGGCTTAGGCAGTGGTAGAGAGAAATAGGTAAATAATGCATCAAGGGAAAGATGGACTTGCCTTCGTCGAAGCTTTCCTGGCACAAGAGGTTAATCTCGGAGGGGTCGGGTTCTTGCCCTTCTTCCGGATCTAAGAGTTCCGGAGGATCGGATCCCTCTTCCGCTAATTAAACACAGATAATAACAATACATCAAACATAGTGACCTTTGTGGGGTGTGCAAATTTTATACTTTATTATTTTTGTGCCCTAATAATTTATTTAGACAATTTTTGGTGCATAAAATATTAGCATCTAAATATATATGTGAAAATGAGAAAAAGAAATAGGAAAAGAAAAAGAGAAGGAATTCTCCAGCTAACTGGGCCAGGGGGGATTTCGGCCCACCCAGCGCGGGCGCGCTTGCGGCCCAGTCAGCCCAGCAGCGAGGAAGCGGCGGCGGGGACGACGCCGTAGCGCGGGCCCACCAGCCAGGGAGAGAGGGGGGGGCTAACGGCGTTACTCGGCAACGGAGGGGGGAGAGGCTCGACCGGGGCCGGTCGGCGGCGAACTTCGCGGCGGTTCTCCGCCGTCGGTCCGGTTCTCTGGCGGGGAAGCGGTGGCGAAGCACGGGCGGGCAAAGTGGGTCACAGGGGTGGGGTGAATTTGGCCTGCGGGGGCCTATGGCGGCCGGTCCACGGCGCAGTGGCGGGTGCCCGCGGCGGCGAAGCCGCCGGTGAGGTTTCCGGCCACGATAGGGGAGGCAAAGTGGTGCCCTGTGATCGTGAGCGTGTGGCGGAGCTTCGGCCATAGTTTAATTGAACAGCGAAAAGCTAGAGAGAGGGAAGGGAGCTCACCGGAGCAAGGCAGGGAGCACGACGGCGCTTGCTTGAACGGCTCGGGGAGGAGGGCAGTGGGGATGGCTGGATTTGTGTGGCGAAGACGGGGCTCGGGCGGGTCCTTTTATAGGCGCTCGGAGGAGGGAGGGGGATGGGGGAGACGGCGAGCACCGGCGAGCTTGCCGTGAGGGCGGGGATGGCGCTAACGCCGATTGGGACGGCTCGGGCAGACTGAGGGGGTGAGAGGTCGGCTCAAGCACAGCGGCGGGGTTGTCGCGGAGGCTGGCGAGCATTAATGGCGAGGCGACGAGGCGAGGAGGCGCTCGGCGGCGATCGCGCCGGTGAGGGATGGGCAAGGGAGATGGAGCTGACGAGTGGGCCCTGGCTGCCAGCGAGAGGAGTCTGCGCGAGAGAGAGGGCGGTGAGGCGCTGACAGGCGGGGCCCGGGCGTCACTGGGCGGAAGCGGCGCGCGGAATGGGCCGCCTGGGCCGGAAGAGAGGGGAGGAGGCGGGCGCGCGCGAGCTGGGCTGGAATTCGGCCCAGCCGAGGGAGGGGAGAGAGATTTCCTTTTTCTTTTCTTATTCTAATTCTTTTCCTTTTCTTTTCTACTTTTGTGTCTTTTTTGTTTCTTTTTCCCCAAACAAAAATTCTCTAAATGAACTTGGGTGATAAGCATGGTCTATGTGAGGTGCTTCAAATCATTTTAAGTGTATGCATATGATTGGGTGACCTAGGGGTAGAGTTAAGGGAGAAGAATGAAATGAAGGGGGGAAAATTAGGGGGGTTAGGGTTTCAAACCTGGGTTGGGATTTTGGGATGTTACAGCTTCGCGCGGGGTCGGGGTCGTGGTCGGATGAGCAGGGCCGGTCTCTGGCGCGGCGGGTCGAGCGCGTAGGGCATTGCTCGCAGGGTCATGGCTCGGGCAGCGCGGTGTGCGTGGCCGCGGGGCAGGGCGCGTGTCCTAGCGAGTCGCGCGGGCGGCTGCAGGCGCGGCGCGGTTGCCTGGGGGCTGGACGGCCTGGGGCGCGTGCTGCGCGGCGTTCCATAGAGAGATAAGGGAGGAGGAGGGAGTAGGAGAGCAGGGGAAGGAGAGAGGAAAGTGGGGCCCAAGCGCAGAATAGGGGGAAATTGTCCCTGGCGGCGGCGGCTGTAGAGAGAAGAGAGGGAAAGGGAGCAGGTGGCGGCCAGCAGGGAGCGGAAGGGAGGCGACGCGGTTAGGGTACGGAGAGGAGCGGCTGATGAAGGACGCGCGCGCGGGGCTGGGGAGATGGGCCCCTAGTGGGCCAAAAAGGCTTTAGAGTTTAGTTTTTTTTCTTCTTTTTTTCGAATTTCTATATTCTAATTCAAAATACATATTTAAATAACTCAAAAATTATAATAATTAAACCAAAATTATTTTTAAATAAAAAATTTATTTTTAGACTAATAATTATTATATTAATTATGTGAATTTTTATTTAAGAGGAAATGCTATTCAATATCCAAAAATCATTTATGAGCAATCAAAAGTCATTCCACATGTAAACAAAAATCGAACTCTTGAAAGAAAATTCATTACCATAATTACTATTATAAACTAAAATTATTAATATACATATTTTCCGAAAACCTTATTTTAGCAATTCATTATTGTTTTGTAAAATGAGATTTTCTTCACAAGATCAAATTCATAAATTGGATTTGCAAATCAATTCAAACAAAATATATGCTTCGGTATGAGTGTAACAAACACTTGGTAATTTTATCTATTCAAGAAATTCTTCAAATCAATGCTTCCTTATTTTAAAATATAAATATTTTTTCTTTCTACTGAAATTTAATAATATAAACTAAGTTATCTTCAATGATGGATCTAGGGTGTTACAACAACCTACCATATTTTTCGGATATGCATAAAAATAGGAATTGCATGCATGTGTATAGTGGTTGCCATATTTTTTTTATGTGCCATAAAAATATGACAACATGCATGCATCTAGTGGGGGACGCGTATGAATACATGTTCCTGGTGGAGGGATGACACACAATCGCACACATTTTTATGTCACTTTGTATACATATCTATGCCAACATCAAGAGGTTTTCAACAGCTTTAATGTTGGATCAGTATTTATGCTCATAACCGCGGGGTTCACGCTCAAAACTAAAGGTTTTACGCTCGAACATGGAGATGCGTCCACCAGTGAACCGCATGCCAGATTTTTGCATAGTGTATCACAATGCATAAATACTTATACCATATAACATAATTAGTATCAGTATATATGATGAACTGGTTCTAACGAGCCTAACGACATGTCTGTTGGAACGATCCTACATTTATAGAGGAAATAAAACATTTAAATAAGATTTTTTGTTTCCATACATGCTAAACCATTTACTTTTATCGCATAATCATGTCATCCTAAACTTGTATGCATGCAACAAAAAACATATTTTTACGCAGTGTACTAAATTACATAAATACCTACACCGTGTATTTGAGTTTCTAAACAGAGAACCAAACCCTAAACCCTAAACCGTGTACCGAATTACATAAATACCTACATTCCTGACATTCTAATGAGGCATTTTTATTCAGTTCTTCAGTTTTGCCCACATCCTAGGATTACTCGCCCTAGAAAAAAAGATAGAGAACCAAACAGGATTTTATTTGAGTTTTCAAACTAGCCCTCATCCTCGGCGTGAAAATTGCCGTCATGTTTTGAGTACAAATGATTATGATATATCGACAAAATGAATAACAAACGGCCACACTACTAAATACTAGGTAATGCACCTCCGCGATGCCTTTATATTGATCTTTGCATAGATATTCCATCGTTTGAGATGGTTTGCACATATCCAACGAAGATTTGAAGAGGCACCAGTGCATATCGGAATAATTAGGCGTCCCGAGAATGTGAAGAGAGGTAGAGGTCGACCAACCTTGACGTGGACAGAGGCTGTGAAGAGGGACCTGAAGGAGTGGAATATTGATAAAGAGCTCACCGTGGATAGGAAGGGGTGGAAGTGTGCAATTCACGTGCCAGAACCTTGATTTATAGTTTCGCTTTTCCTCTTTAATTGTTTGACCTTTTCTTGTGCCCATTTAGATCTTGCCGGTTCTTGTAGGTTTTATCTCTTTTATGTGTTTTCCCGTTTCGTCGTTTTTCGGTTCTTCTTTGCCTTTGTTTCCCTTTTTTTTTCTTTGAGGGTTGAGCTCTAAGGTTTTTATACGGGGTTTCATCTCTAGCCTATCCCAACGTGTTTAGGACAAAAAGGCTTTGTTGTTGTTGTTGTTTGTATAGATATTCCATCGTATATAAACATCAGGAAAGATAGAAAATGGTTCGGACAGCGAATAGTTGATCGAGAGAGAGAGAAAAAAAAATCAAATGGTTACGAATTTGTTGGTACTAGCAATAAACTGAGGCTCAATGGTTGTGCAAGAAATGAGTTGGTATGAAGAGCAACGACTAGCAACATGGACAAAAAAAAAAGATGTTACAGACCAGAAGAAGGTTGATCTTACTAGCCAGATATGATCTGAATTCGTAATAAAGCAACTAGGGGAACAGATTCCCGATATTCCAACAGTTCAGAGGTGAAAGGGATATGCCTAGTTGCCAACAAGCAACAAGCGTGCGTGGATTATGGTTATGGCCGCAGTGCCATCAGCATTGAACTGGCTCCCCATCACCACATGTGTACAGCATCTCATTCTTTCTTTCTGTGCCTCGTTATCTCCACGCCCAGGTAGTCCAGAACGCCTCGCACCGCGACGTGAGGCTTGCCAACCTTCACTCGGACTGCGGAGATCTGAGGGAACTTGAGCAGCGTGGCCTCTGCGATCGAGTGAGCTACCGACTCCAAGAGGTTGCGTGGCGTGCCCTCGACAACATCCTTTGCAATGCTGGGGAGGCGGGTAAACAAAACTGATTGTCAGGGGATCTGATAAAACATATCGGAAAAGGATTCATGTACCTGATACCGACATTGAATTTTACATGTATACTCATTTAAAGTTTGTTTATTTATAAAGCATCACCATCCAAGATCTCTATTGCCTTTAATATTATCTTCAGACTAGAGCCACTGAATAGCTCTAATTATCCCTCTTGGAGAGAGGAGATAGACATGACATTAGCCCTGATAGAAATAGACTATGCCATTGACAATCCTAAGCATGTTGACCATGTGCTAGCAACAGATGGAACAGGGGCAACTAACAATACTACCTTGACAATAACATATGAACTTGAGGTTAGTGTTGTTGTCAAACATATTGATATTAAATATGTTGTAAAGGAGAAAGTCCAGGATCAAACAATTGAACTTGAGCATATAAATACAGAGCAAATGCATGCAAATCCTCTCACTAAAGGGCTCCCAGTCTCCCACCCAGCATGTTCAGAAAATATGTAGCCAACATGGGTTCAATAGAGCACCTATGATTCTAGACTAAATGGTCAAAAATGCAACCATCTCCGTTAAGGTTAAGTTATCTGCTTTGAGACGGAGAGGTACACTATAGTCATTGAGTTTAGTAGCGTATAATAGGATACTATAACACCATATTTTGGTGTACCGATCTATTGAGGAGTGAGAATTATAAGTTAAGAAATTATATGTTGATCTATTGAGGAGTGAGAATTGTAAGTTAAGAAAGTAAGTTGATCTATTAAGGAGCGAGAATTGTAATTAAGAAATTAAGCAATTAAGAAAATAAGTTTTGCGGCCTATTCGTTTGGCTTTAATCAGTACCGGCTTCTACTGCTTCTACAGTGTTTTGTCTCTATGGATTGCATCTGCAACAGTCCGAACTGCTGCCTTTAATCTGAGACGAACATGCTGTTGAGCATAAACAAATGTGAGACCAAGGGAAGAATGTTAGGGTTGATCTCTTAGTGACAAGGTTCCCGGAACGTTGGGAACGAGGAACGGGAACGAGGAACACGGTACGTCTGTTAAAGCAACATGGAACGTTGAGGGGTATACAGCTGATCCACGTTCATTCGGTGCGTGGAACGTGTTCCCAATGATTTAGGAACGCAGTTAGGGAACGATTGTAATGGAAGAGGGAACGCAGTTCTATTTAAATAGCAGGCAGTACGCGGCTCCCTGCCTAATCACTTCTTACGCGCTGCATGTCTAATCCCTTCCTCTTCTTACGCGCTCCATGCCTAACCCCTCAGCTGCACGACTCCTCCACTGCGCGACTGCTCTTCTCCCACCTGCGCGACTGCTCTTCCGGTCTTCCTCTTCCCCACTGCGCGACGCGATTCCTCTTCCTCTTCCCCACCACGCGGTGTCGCATTTCAGATCCAACTCCTCTTCTCCCCACTGCGCGATTCCTCTTCCGGTCTTCCCCACTGCGCGAACGGTCAGCTGTCAGTCGATTCCTCTTCCCCAGTTGATTCTCAGCGCGGCGGCGAACGAGCTGGGCGGCGACGGCAGCGTCCCAGCGCGGCGGCCGGACGACGGCAGCGCGGCGGCCGAACAACGGCAGCGCGGCCGCCGGACGACGCCCGCATCGTCGTAGCGCGACACATCATCCAAGACTCCAAGCGCGGCGGCCAGACGACGCATCGTCCCAGCGCGTCCCAGCGTCCAAGCGCGGCGGCCGGATGACGGCAGCGGCGCAGCGCGGCGGCGCGACTTCCTCAAGGTAAGTGTTCCTATCTTCGATAAACGACGTTCCGCGAGCGTTTCTTGGAGTGTTCCCGTTCCTCGTTTCGGGACGAAATTCCGGGAACGCGGAACGCGCCATCGTTCCTCGTTCCCTGTCACTAAGGTTGATCTCGTCTGGCTCGGTCAAAGAACTGAGTCAGATGCACCTATCACACCTTGGTATCAGGCGCAAGGGAGAGGGTCAACACATCAACCAACATTCGTTGTAGTCTCATCTCGCGCATATTTCTAGTGATGTCTGATATCCAATTCTCCTAGTCAACTAGTAAAGGGAAAGGCTGCTGTCCTACCCCAACGTCCGTCAAGTGAAGCTAAATCGCTCTAATAGCGTCATTGTCTAACCTCGAAGGTATCTCGAAGGTATATCAGTGAGTTCCTAAGTATCTAGTAACCAGAGTTCAAGTACAAGGTCCTACAATCTTCTAGCACTAGAATGATAAGGAAATCTGAAACAAGTTTATAAACTATGTTGGGACTCCGAAGACTGAAGTGTATGTATGTTCTCCCCAAAGCAAACGGAAGGTATAATCAGAATTGGGAAGCAGGCCCTCTGAAAAATATTGTTTCGTAATAACAACAATTTCCAAGGAGACCACTGAAACAGCATCGTGATTCATACTGAAACACAGATTCACTACTCTTTTCTAGAAGAGAATCATATATACTACTGATATCAGGGAAGCTGTATACATATAACACAGAATGACCTAGTACCATTTTAGTAAGTATATTGAAAATTCGAAAAGAATGCTAACTTTACGAACTTGTTTCCAATGAATCACTGTTATAAGGATAAGCTGCTGCTGCTACTCACCTGTAGATATCGGTGTAGCTGACGGTGTCAGCAATGCAGTCGGACTCGCCGGCAGCGGCGAGGTCTATCCAGGCGTCGATGTCAACCACGAACTTCTGTCCCAACGTCTTCTCCTCCTGCAGGACACCGTGGAAGCCATGGAACTGAAGGCCGCGCAGAATGAGCTTGTCGTCGCCACCCCACGTAGCCGCCGCCTCCTTCTCCGCCATGGATCTGTGATAGAACGGGCCGAGCAGTAGAAACAGATCAGGGGCTACCGAGCTACTAGGATAAAGCTATTTTTTTAGACAAAACTAAATGATCTAATTGATGCAGGGACGAACTTCTCGTCCCGTATTTACTGGAAACCGGTAAAATTTACGGTTTCCTGTACTGATCGGGAGTACCGGGAAATGGAAACCGGTCCGTTTTTCAGTGTATTTCCGTTTATAATTTAAAAATACGAAAGTCAAATTTTAGTCAATAAAACGGTTTTAAAAAATGCGAAAGGAGAATGTAATCCCTGAATTGATGTCACAAGTAACGAGATATAATTCAAATATTAAGAAACATGTAGACCTATAAACATAAAAAATAATTTTATTATTTAACCTAGCAAATAAATGACCAAACCGAAATACCAAATAATTAATTTTATCAACTAAGTAACTATCCTAGCAACTGCTGCAAATCAGTTATCAACTGTGAACCGTCTCACTCCTCACCAGGCACCACGGAGCAGCCGAGCAAGAGCAGGGGAGGAGCCGAGCAGGCGGCAGGCGGGCACGCGGCTGAGCGTGCTGGCGTGCGGCGTGGCCGCGTGTAGCGTGGCTGGGGCCGCGGCGTGGAGCCGTGGAGGCGGGCGCCGCCGTGCCGGCCGCGTGCGGCGTGGCTGAGGCCTGAGGGGCGAGAGCCGACAGCGGACCGAAGCCGGCAGCCGTGTCCCACGGAGGCTGGCGCGCACGGCGGCGTCGTGGTTGGCTGAGCCACTGAGGCCGGAGGCCGAAGCCGCGATTCCCCCAAGGCCTACTCTTGGATTGAAGTAGTTTGGAGGAATTGGAGGATATTTAAATTCGTAAGGGTTGATTTAGTGATCAGGGATCACGTGAGGATTGGAGGGGATTGAGGGGGAAATTAGTTTATTTCCCTCTCAACCCCTCCAATCTCCTCGTGATCCTCTTGTCACCAAATCATCCCTAATAGATAAAAAAACTCTCACGATACATCTCAATTCACTTCATTCCATCTTATTCCTAAAGTACCCAAACAAAGCCTAAAGGAGTGGCAGCAGGCGCGTTGTTGTCTTGCTAAGGGATGAGGGGTGAGGTATAGATGGTCAATAAGCACGACACGAAGGCCACTATTTGGATCTGATCTGAGCCGGGCAGTGTCCGGTTCTATACGAGTGGACGATCCGATACGAATAAGCGGGTGAGGTCTGAACAGGAAACTAAGCACGGTGGGCTGATCCGCCATGGCCTGTTTATCTCAAAACCCGTCAAGCCTTTTTTTTTGCACTAAACCGTGCTTAACGGCCCACTTGGCCCATTTTTCGACTCACTTTTTCCGTGCTTACCAGGCCGGCCCGGCCCGTTTAGGCCCACTGCGGGCCGGGCTCGGACAGGGAAAACGATCCCGCGGGTTTAAATTGTTCGGCCCGATTTTTCTAACCGTGCTTAGTAGGTCGGGTCTAAAACGAGCCGGGCTTCACCTGGCCGGACCAGGCGGCTCGTTTGGCCATCTCTAGGGTGAGGTCGAGGTAGATGTGGGCCATGTGGCGCTGTGTGAGTGTGGCTATGTGGGAGAGGCTGACCTAATTTTTTTTCTAGCCTTTTGTGGGCTCAAATACTTGTTCCAGTAGGTCGCATCCGAGGTGCAGCTCTAGGTCCGAATCCGCCCATGGTTGTTATAGTTTGTGTAGCAACTCTTTGATTCCCTTTTTGTGTAAATATCTTAGAGCATGTAGAATGTAAGATTGTCTCTGGTAGCTATTCTATTTCATCTACTATTTTATCTGTTATTTCAAAGTTGAAAGGAAAATGTGCCCTTAAGCCATTTCTAAGTATTTTGGTGATCAAGTGCCAACACAAATGGTTTAAGTATGAAACTATGCCAAATGGTGGAAGAAGTGCAAAGTCAACACAAAGGTATGATTCTAGACTTAGTACATTGGTTTTTGTGTACTAACATATTTGTCTAAGTGCTAGAATCAGAGAAAACGCAATTGGAAAACACTTGGCTCGAGCAGCCAAGACTCTACTCAGTCTGGGTGCACCGGACAGTGTCCGGTGCGCCAGGCTGGCGTCTGATCAACTGGCTGCTCTCGGGTCTCGACGGCGGCGTACAGCTATAAATCACCGGACTGTCCGGTGGTGCACCGGACAGTGTCCGGTGAGTCGGCTGCGGCGAAGTCGCCGCTCTCGGGAACCAAGTCAACAGCGTACGGCTATAATTCACCGGACTGTCCGGTGAGTCACCGGACTGTCCGGTGAACCAACGGTCGGGCGCGCCAACGGTCGGCCGTGCAATCCGCGCGTGACGCGTGGCTGAGCCAACGGTCGGATGGGGGCACCGGACTGTCCGGTGTGCACCGGACAGTGTCCGGTGCGCCAACGGCTCCAAGTCTCCAACGGTCGGCTACGCCAGAATAGGAAAGAAATACGCACCGGACAGTGTCCGGTGGTGCATCGGATTGTCCGGTGCGCCAGTCGACAGAAGGCAAGAATTGCCTTCCTGGATTGCTCTCAATGGCTCCTAGCTGCCTTGGGGCTATAAAAGGGACCCCTAGGCGCATGGAGGAGTACACCAAGCATCCCTTGAGCATTCCTAAGCACCAAGACTTCATTTCTTTTGACTTCTAGAGCAAGAGAATTGATGGTGGTCTCTCGGTGCTAACATAAAACACTTTGATATCTCCCTTTTGCTGGTGGTCTCTCAAAAAGTGATGCCGGATGTCTATGTGCTTTGTGCGGCTGTGCTCAACAGGATTGTCTGCCATGCGGATAGCACTCTCATTGTCACATAGGAGTGGGACTTTGCTCAGATTGTAGCCAAAGTCCCGGAGGGTTTGCCTCATCCAAAGTAGTTGCGCGCAACACTGTCCTGCGGCAATGTACTCGGCCTCAGCGGTGGATAGGGCAACGGAGGTTTGTTTCTTAGAACTCCATGACACCAGGGACCTTTCTAGAAATTGGCACGTCCCTGATGTACTCTTCCTATCGACCTTACATCCAGCATAATCAGAGTCTGAATATCCAATCAAGTCAAAGGTAGACCCCTTTGGATACCAGATCCCGAAGCAAGGCGTAGCGACTAAATATCTAAGAATTCGCTTCACGGCCACTAAGTGACACTCACTTGGATCGGATTGAAATCTAGCACACATGCATACACTAAGCATAATATCCGGTCTACTAGCACATAAGTAAAGCAAAGAACCTATCATGGACCGGTATGCTTTTTGATCAACGGACTTACCTCCTTTGTTGAGGTCGACGTGTCCGTCAGTTCCCATTGGAGTCTTCGCAGGCTTGGCGTCCTTCATCCCAAACCGCTTGAGCAAGTCTTGCGTATACTTCGTTTGAGAGATGAAAGTGCCGTCCTTGAGTTGCTTCACTTGGAACCCAAGGAAGTAGTTCAACTCGCCCATCATCGACATCTCAAATTTTTGAGTCATCACCCTGCTAAACTTTTCACAAGACTTTTGGTTAGTAGAACCAAATATTATGTCATCGACATAAATTTGGCACACAAATAAGTCACCATCACATGTCTTAGTGAAAAGAGTTGGATCGGCTTTCCTAACCTCGAAAGCATTAGCAATTAAAAAGTCTCTAAGGCATTCATACCATGCTCTTGGGGCTTGCTTAAGTCTATAGAGCGCCTTAGAGAGCTTACATACGTGGTCGGGGTACCGTTCATCCTCAAAGTCAGGGGGTTGCTCCACATACACCTCCTCCTTGATTGGCCCGTTGAGGAAAGCGCTCTTCACATCCATTTGGTACAACCTGAAAGAATGGTGAGCGGCATAGGCTAACAAAATACGAATCAATTCTATCCTAGCCACAGGAGCAAAAGTCTCCTCAAAGTCCAAACCTGCGACTTGGGCATAACATTTTGCCACAAGTCGAGCCTTGTTCCTCGTCACCACCCTGTGCTCGTCCTGTTTGTTGCGGAACACCCACTTGGTTCCCACAACGTTTTGCTTGGGACGCGGCACCAGTGTCCAAACTTCATTGCGCTTGAAGTTATTGAGCTCTTCCTGCATGGTCAACACCCAGTCCGGATCTAGCAAGGCTTCTTCTACCCTGAAAGGCTCAATAGAAGAGACAAAAGAGTAATGCTCACAAAAATTAACTAATCTAGAGCGAGTAGTTACTCCCTTGCTAATGTCACCCAAAATCTGGTCGACGGGATGGTTCCTTTGAATCATTGCTCGAACTTGAGTTGGAGGGGCCTGAGGTACTTCTTCCTCTTCAACTTGGACATCTTGTGCTCCCCCTTGATCACACGCCTCTTCTTGAGGTACCTGTTCATCATCTTGGGTTGGGGGTGCACCGTCGTTGAGGAAGAAGGCTGATCTTGTTCCTTGTGTTCCTGCGGTCGCACGTCTCCAATCGCCATGGTACGAATCGCGTTCGATGGAACATCATCCTCATCTACATAATCAAGCTCAACTTGCTCTCTTGGAGAGCCATTAGTCTCATCAAATACAACGTCGCTAGAGACTTCAACCAAACCCGATGATTTGTTGAAGACCCTATACGCCTTTGTATTTGAGTCATAACCTAACAAAAACCCTTCTACAGCTTTGGGAGCAAACTTAGAATTTCTACCTTTCTTCACTAGAATATAACATTTACTCCCAAATACACGAAAGTATGACACATTGGGTTTGTTACCGGTTAGAAGTTCGTATGACGTCTTCTTGAGGAGGCGATGAAGGTAGACTCGGTTTATGGCGTGGCAAGCCGTGTTCACAGCTTCCGACCAAAACCGCTCGGGTGTCTTGAATTCTCCAAGCATCGTCCTCGCCATGTCTATAAGCGTCCTGTTCTTCCTCTCTACCACACCGTTTTGCTGTGGTGTGTAGGGAGCGGAGAACTCGTGCTTGATTCCTTCCTCCTCAAGGTACTCCTCCACTTGAAGGTTCTTGAACTCGGACCCGTTGTTGCTCCTTATCTTCTTCACCTTGAGCTCAAACTCATTTTGAGCTCTCCTTAGGAAGCGCTTGAGGGTCCCTTGGGTTTCAGATTTATCCTGCAAAAAGAATACCCAAGTGAAGCGGGAAAAATCATCAACAATTACTAAACCATACTTACTTCCCCCGATGCATAGGTAGGCGACGGGTCCGAAGAGGTCCATATGCAGCAGCTCAAGGGGTCTTGATGTGGTCATCACATTCTTGTTGTGATGCGCACTTCCAACTTGTTTACTTGCTTGACAAGCTGCACAAGGTCTATCTTTTTCGAAATGCACATTTGTTAGACCTAACACATGTTCTCCCTTTAGAAGTTTGTGAAGGTTCTTTGAAAGTCGCCTAGAGGGGGGGTGGATAGGCGAAACCTGAAAATTAAAACTTTATCCCCCAACTAGATCCCTTGATTAGTGGTTAGAACAAGATATACAAATATAGGAGTATACAAACTAAGTTCTTGCTTGAAAAGAATATTGCTAAATAATGCGGGAGTGATGAATCAAATAAGTTATGGAATAACAAAGCAAGAAGCCTTAGATGAGAAGAGCACTAGGACAAGTACTTTTTTGCAACGTGTTGCTTCACTAAATGAAAATTTAACTTGAAGCAACACCAAATGATATTGGCAAAGAATGGAGCAAGAAAAACTTAGAATATGAGAAAACAAACAAATCACAAGCAATAAACACAATGGACATGGGTGATTTGTTTTACCGAGGTTCGGCCCTCGAAGGCCTAGTCCCCGTTGAGGAGTCCACTTAAGGACGGGTCTTTTTCAACCCTTTCCCTCTCTCCCCCGATCACACAAGGATCGGCAAGCTCTTCTTCTTCTCAAGGATCACTCTCGATCCCGCAAGGACCACCACACACTTTGGTGTCTCTTGCTAGCTTTTACAAGCCTCCAAAACTTTGGAGGAAGTTCAATGGGAGTCAAAACTCCACGCGCAAATGAACACAAAGATGAAGCACACACTATCTTTCGATGAATCTCACAAGGCACTAGTGCTAAACTCAAATGAGTAGCTCTCTTTTGCTTGCTCTCTCTTTTGTGGCACTTGTGTTGGTTGTAGTGGTCTAAATCTTGTGTATAGGATGGATCAATGAATATATGTGGTTGGGAGGGCTTGTGTATGTCAACTATATGACTTGGAATGTTGCTTGGGCTCCCACACCTTGAAGTGGCCGGTTGGGGTGGTATTTATAGCCACCAACCAAAATCTAGCCGTTGGTGAAAGCTGTCTGTCGCATGGTGCACCGGACAGTCCGGTGCACACCGGACATGTCCGGTGCGCCAGCCACGTCACCCGACCGTTAGGGTTCTGACCGTTGGAGCTCTGACTGCTGGGCCCGCCTGGATGTCCGGCGACGCACCGGACATGTACTGTAGAGTGTCCGGTGCGCCACTACGCGCGTGCCTGACTTCTGCGCGCTCTGGCGCGCATTAATTGCTGTTGCAGGTGACCGTTGGCGCGAAGTAGCCATTGCCCCGCAGTTACACCGGACAGTCTGGTGTACACCGGACATGTCCGGTGAATTTTAGCGGAGCAGCCGAAGCGAATTCCCGAGGCGACCGAGTTCGGAGCCGCGTTCTCTTGGAGCACCGGACACTGTCCGGTGTACACCGGACAGTCCGGTGAATTATAGCGCGCTTGCTCCGAGAATTCCCGAAGGTGAAGAGTTTGAAGTCGGTCTTCCCTGGTGCACCAGACACTCTCCGGTGGTGCACCGGACAGTCCGGTGCGCCCGACCAGGATGCCTTCGGTTGTCCCTTTGCTCCTTTGTTTGAACCCTTTTTCTTGGTCTTTTTATTGGCTTATGATGAACCTTTGTACCTGTAGAACTTATAAACTTGGGCAAACTAGTTAGTCCAATTATTTGTGTTGGGCAATTCAACCACCAAAATTAGTATAGGAAATAGGCGTAAGCCTAATTCCCTTTCAATCTCCCCCTTTTTGGTGATTGATGCCAACACAAACCAAAGCAAATATAGAAGTGCAGAATTGAACTAGTTTGCAAAATGTAAGTGCAAAGGTTACTTAGAATTGAGCCAATAAATGTTACTTACTAGATATGCATGGATTGTTTCTTTATTATTAACATTTTGGACCACGCTTGCACCACATGTTTTGATTTTGCAGATTCTTTTTGTAAATCCTTTTCAAAGCCCTTTTGCAATCATAGTCAAAGGTAGATGAATAAGATTTTGAGAAGCATTTATAAGATTTGAAAATTTTCTCCCCTTGTTTCAAATGCTTTTCCTTTGACTAAACAAAACTCCCCCTCAAATAAATTCTCCTCTTAGTGTTCAAGAGGGTTTTAAGATATTAATTTTGAAAGTACTACTTTCTCCCCCTTTAGAACACAAAGAGATACCAATTTGAAAGTTACCAATTGAAAATCATTAATTTTAAAATTAGGGTGGTGGTGCGGTCCTTTTGCTTTGGGCCAATACTTTCTCCCCCTTTGGCATGAATCGCCAAAAACGGATACTTTGAGTTAGATATAAGCCCTTTTCTAACTACCATCTCCCCTTTGGCAAATAAAACATATGAGTGAAGATTATACCAAAGTGAAGAACTATGCGGAATACCGGCAAAGAGTGGATAATACCGATGGAGTTGAGTGGAAGCGTCGTCTTTGCCGAATACTCCATTTCCCTTTCAATCCTATGACTAAGCATGAGAATATACTTGAAAACACATTAGTCATAGACATAAAAAGAGATATGATCAAAGGATATGTCAAATTAAGCATGATCATAATTCTATATAACATAGATTGCTCCCCCTAAATATGTGCATGGAGAGGAACATATATTTTGGCCTTAAATGCCAATTGCACATAATTAGGTTAATGAGAACATATCTATATTATACGGAATGTGAAGTGCATTGTGTCATAGTATAAGTGTGATGCTCATGACAGTTTATGCACTTATGAAAGCATGTTGTAAACATTTCAAGCATTTTCCCTTAAGGATTTCAAAGAGGCTTAAGGACCATCCACCTTTGGAATAAAGGCAGCTTATCCTCGTTACAAGGTTAAGCTTTAAGCTCTTTGACAATTAAATCACTTCATCTAGTTTCAACAAAGATGCATTAAAGCATGAATGAATTTTTTGAGAAGTTAAACTAGATATGAAGCAGGGATATGCATGAACATGCTTTCTCTTCCTTTTAAACAAGATATGTAAAGAGAGTATAGAAAAGGAAGATTTAGGTACAAGTTTAAATGAAAGGAGATAGTTTTACCTTTTTGTACCTTTACATAGGGACGCTCTCTTCATTGTGCTTTGTCCTTAGTCTTAGATGCTTAATACCTATTCTTAATGACAATATATGGAAATATTTTGCACAAGAGAGAGTTCTACAACTAGTGATCTTTTTAAGTTATTGTTAGCATATATCAAATGGATCACAAGTTGCATAAATGTATCATGAATTCTCCTTTTAACTTAGTGCATATCAAGAGAGATATCGATTGATAGTATATACGGCACTAAGAGGCATGATTGTTGATTGAAGTCATTCAATGATCAAACAAATAACAGATGTGATCAAAAGAACAACATACGCATTAGATTATCAATTAAGCTTAGAGAAGGAGAATCCAGCAAATATGCTACTTTAGAGTGAAAGACAAGAATTTAAAAATAGTAGCATACTTCATGAGAAACTTATTATCATGCAAGAGACTATATGAAATTACTAAGATAAAGTGATAGTCTCAACAAAATCAAGATATAAGAATAGACTCCCCCTAAAGATATGCATCGAGTATTTGAATTGAATGGATGTATTTACTTTAAAGACAAATAGGGAGAAGCATTTTACATCTTGATCAAGGCTCATAAATTTTGCAATAAACAACTTAAGCCTAGTATTCTCATAATGAAAGTATTTAGAATACTCACAACCACACCATAGATTGTTTTGTAGATCTTACTATCCAAGTAGGTGGTGTTGTTCTTGATGTCCTCCTCTTTCATTTGAGAGTCCTCCCTTTGTAGTTGTTTCTTTTTCCTTTCAAACTTTGCTTTTACCTTTCTTCTTTTGGGTGAAGAACAACCCATGAGGCTTGTGCACTTTCTTTTTTTTGTAGATATTCATAAGTAGGCTCAAGAGATACTTTGTTAGTAACACAAGCACTAGTTTCCATTTTTGTAACCATTTTTGATAAGGAATGAAAAGCTAGATTACTAAAACATGGAAACTTCATAGCATGAACTAGATTATCCATAGATGATGTTATGCTCAATTTTAACTCATAAAACAAGCATAAATAATCCTTTGAGATTATAGGAATAAATCTAATTCATGATTTGGAAAGCGATAAGTGTGAAAGAATCATATCCAATTTGAGCAAGTAAAAATACATCATAAAACATTGGATTGATTTTTCTTTTCATGTTAGATTACACACTTCCAAAGAGAAACTTATTCTCTACAAGTGAGACTACTTGGGTTACTTAGATAAAATCATTAGTCTCACTATTCTAGTTATGGAGAGAGTTTTCCTTTTATAGGTGTCCTAAGGATTTGAATTCCTTACATGACACCATATTCTTTCAGGAACTTGAAATATCTCTCTATATCTAGAATCATGGCAATAATAGAATAACTTAGCTAAAAACGTGCCATGAGATACTTTCAATAATTTAAAACATGTAAATTGCCATAGGATGGAATTGATAGGAATGCAATCTACCATATGAGAGGAAATTCTTCAAAGAATGGTAATATAAAATTAAAGATATTTGAAGAGCTACATATTTTTATGTGACTACACAAGACACATAAGAAATGATAGTTTGAAATACTTGCACTTAAGAGCATAGAAGTTACCATCCTTTGACTTTCCTCCATGTTGTAGGCCTTGATTTTTGGCACATGATAACTCTTTATTTCCTACAATATCAATATCTTCCTCGAGATGATATGAGTTTAAGACATAGCAATTTGAAAAAATAACCTTGGTTCAATCATGTATATAGATCATTGAAGATTGATAGCTCGAGTGATAAGAATTGAATGGACTCTCTCAAGCACCCCAAGGCTTCATATCATCTCCTTCTCCTACAAAGCTTGTCAAGCATATTTTGGTACCCATCGCTTGATGGGTCCATCACGGTTAGTCAACAAAGATCTAGGAACCCAAAAGTCCTTTGTGTTAGCACTAGGTAAACTCATTACCTTTCTAGCACAAGTTGCAATTTTGGGTTGCCTAGTTACATGAGAATTAATTGACAAGCTAGGAGTGGAATTGTTACCAATGGGACAATCCTTGCATTGATGTCCCTTCTTTCGGCATGTGTAGCATAGGCGTTTTTCAAATTTTGAAGTTTTCTTCTTTCCTTGTTTGTTCCCTGCTACATGGTTAGTAAAAACTTTCTTTTCTAACCCTATGCCTCTTTGTTTTAAATGGGGACAAGATCTAAGCAAGTGTCCCTTCTTGGAGCATTTAAAACAAAGTCTATCATCCTTGTTAATAATCAAGCCATTTTTAATGTAGGGACAAGACCTAATCAAGTGTCCCTCTTCAAAGCATTCACTACACTTCTTATTTTTCTTAGTGTGAAGTGTGGCTTGATCATTACCTTGGATGTTACCTTTTGTGGAGGCGTGGTTGAGGCTTTTGGAGGAGGAATTGAATTTCATCTTTTGGTTCTTCCTCTTGGCAATCCTCAAGTCCTTACATTTTCTTTAAGGGATGTAGTGCATGCCACGGTTGTTCCCGTCTCAAGCTTCTTCACCATGTGATCACGGTTATCTTGAGAGGGTTGGGCAATGCATTTCCCTTTTAGTTGTGTCAAGCTCATCTTTAGCCTCTCATTCTCTTCTTTGAGCTTTTGATATGTATCATCTTTTGTTCCTGCAAGTTCTAGCTCAAAAGAAGATATGCTTGTTGACGGACAACAAGCATTAGCACATGGTAATATAGTATCAATTTGAATACATGTGCATGAGTGAGGTTGTTGGGATTTTAAGTTTTCTATCACAACCTCATGAGAAATGTTTAATATGATATGATCATCTCTAAGATTTTCATGAGAGCATAGGAGCATATCATATTTTTCTTGAAAAGCTAGATTTTCAACTTTTAGCTTTTCTACTTGGTCCTTAAGCAAGGCATTTCTATTTACTAATTGAGCGATACAATGTAAAGCGTTATCATGCTCAATTGAAACAGTTTCATACCTTTGGACCAAATCAACATGAGAGCACTTTAGCTCCTCATGTTCTTTAGTCAACTCGTCAAAGTGTAGCATTCTCATGGAGAGAACATCTTCTAGCCTTTGACGAGCTTCGCTTTGCTCTCTTGCTCTTTCTAGAAGTTTGAGCATGACCGCCTTATCTTCTTGGCTTAGGCAAGCGTAGAGATGCAAGAAGCTTCTTTCTTCCTCCTCATCCTCGTTTGTCCTTCCGCTATCATTTTCATTAGCCACACAACATATGTGGGAATCGAAATGGGAAGACAAACCTTTTGGAGAGGTGGATTCATCGTTTGGTCTCCATCGTTCATTTTCTTCTTCTTCCTTGCAAGGGTTAGTATCACAAATACCAAAGGAAGTAGAAGCACAAAATGAACTATCATGTTTGGACTCATTAAATTTGCTTTTAATTCTAGTCCAAATATCATGTGCATCATGGGTGGATTCGTCATAATTTGATATGAAGGCACGATAATCTTCTTTGCTAAGAGAATTACTTAAGATGTCAAAAGCTAGGTAGTTTAAGCGAAAACATCTTTGATCCTCCTCGGAGATAATTTTTCCATTATAACTAGGAGGGAAGATACTCTTGTCTATAATTTGTTCTAATCGAGGATCTAGAGTTCTAAAAGCATTTAGTACACTAGATGACCATGAATCATAGTTAGAACAATCATCAAATAAAATCTCAAGAGTTACCTCCTTCCGAGTTGTGTTCTCCTGGGTCTTCTTGTTCTTTTGGGATCTTCTACGAGCCATCACTTCGAGTTGTTAGACTCAAGATGAAGTGCCTAGCTCTGATACCAATTGAAAGTCGCCTAGAGGGGGGGGTGGATAGGCGAAACCTGAAAATTAAAACTTTATCCCCCAACTAGATCCCTTGATTAGTGGTTAGAACAAGATATACAAATATAGGAGTATACAAACTAAGTTCTTGCTTGAAAAGAATATTGCTAAATAATGCGGGAGTGATGAATCAAATAAGTTATGGAATAACAAAGCAAGAAGCCTTAGATGAGAAGAGCACTAGGACAAGTACTTTCTTGCAACGTGTTGCTTCACTAAATGAAAATTTAACTTGAAGCAACACCAAATGATATTGGTAAAGAATGGAGCAAGAAAAACTTAGAATACGAGAAAACAAACAAATCACAAGCAATAAACACAATGGACACGGGTGATTTGTTTTACCGAGGTTCGGCCCTCGAAGGCCTAGTCCCCGTTGAGGAGTCCACTTAAGGACGGGTCTTTTTCAACCCTTTCCCTCTCTCCCCCGATCACACAAGGATCGGCGAGCTCTTCTTCTCAAGGATCACTCTCGATCCCGCAAGGACCACCACACACTTTGGTGTCTCTTGCTAGCTTTTACAAGCCTCCAAAACTTTGGAGGAAGTTCAATGGGAGTCAAAACTCCACGCGCAAATGAACACAAAGATGAAGCACACACTATCTCTCGATGAATCTCACAAGGCACTAGTGCTAAACTCAAATGAGTAGCTCTCTTTTGCTTGCTCTCGCTTTTGTGGCACTTGTGTTGGTTGTAGTGGTCTAAATCTTGTGTATAGGATGGATCAATGAATATATGTGGTTGGGAGGGCTTGTGTATGTCAACTATATGACTTGGAATGTTGCTTGGGCTCCCACACCTTGAAGTGGCCAGTTGGGGTGGTATTTATAGCCACCAACCAAAATCTAGCCGTTGGTGAAAGCTGTCTGTCGCATGGTGCACCGGACAGTCCGGTGCACACCGGACATGTCCGGTGCGCCAGCCACGTCACCCGACCGTTAGGGTTCTGACCGTTGGAGCTCTGACTGCTGGGCCCGCCTGGATGTCCAGTGGCGCACCGGACATGTAGTTTAGAGTGTCCGGTGCGCCACTACGCGCGTGCCTGACTTCTGCGCGCTCTGGCGCGCATTAATTGCTGTTGCAGGTGACCGTTGGCGCGAAGTAGCCATTGCCTCGCAGTTACACCGGACAGTCCGGTGTACACCGGACATGTCCGGTGAATTTTAACGGAGCAGCCGAAGCGAATTCCCGAGGCGGCCGAGTTCGGAGCCGCGTTCTCTTGGAGCACCGGACACTGTCCGGTGTACACCGGACAGTCCGGTGTACACCGGACAGTCCGGTGAATTATAGCGCGCTTGCTCCGAGAATTCCCAAAGGTGAAGAGTTTGAAGTCGGTCTTCCCTGGTGCACCGGACACTGTCCGGTGGTGCACCGGACAGTCCGGTGCGCCCGACCAGGATGCCTTCGGTTGTCCCTTTGCTCCTTTGTTTGAACCCTTTTTCTTGGTCTTTTTATTGGCTTATGATGAACCTTTGTACCTGTAGAACTTATAAACTTGGGCAAACTAGTTAGTCCAATTATTTGTGTTGGGCAATTCAACCACCAAAATTAGTATAGGAAATAGGTGTAAGCCTAATTCCCTTTCATTCTTCATCCCCACATGTGCTAGACGGCGATGCCACAGCCAGCCCATGCTAGTCTTAGCAATTAAGCATGCATCTAGACTGGCCTCCTCCTTTGCAAAATCAACTAAATAGAGTTTGCCGTCTAGTACACCCTTAAAAGCTAATGAACCGTCACTCCTTCTAAAGACAGACACATATACATTTGTGAATAAGCAATTGTATCCCATATTACATAATTGACTAACCGATAAAAGATTATAACCTAGCGACTCTACCAAAAATACATTGGAGATAGAGTGCTCATTTGAGATGGCTATCTTGCCTAAGCCTTTAACCTTGCCTTGATTCTCGTCACCGAATATGATTGAATCTTGGGAATCTTTGTTCTTGACGTAGGAGGTGAACATCTTCTTCTTCCCCTCATGTGGTTTGTGCATCCGCTGTCGATAATCCAGCTTGAGCCCCCGGATGCATAAACTTGCAAGGCAAATTAGGCTTGGGTTTTAGGTACCCAACTCTTGTTGGGTCCTACAAGGTTAGTGATAATAGTCTTAGGAACCGAAATGCAAGTTTTATCTCCCTTACATTTGGCTCCCACCTTTTTAGCAATCACCTTTTTATTTTTACATGAAAGAATAAACATAGCATTGCAAGCATGAAAGACAGTGGTAGATCCATTATATACTTTTCTAGGACCATGAGACATAACATTCTTCCTAGATCTACCATTAAAGTTTGAACTCGAAGCAATCATGGCATGGGAGTCGAACGCATTACAACTCCTATCATAATGAACATTTCTAGAATCTTTCATAGCCATATTTCTACCATGCATACAAGAACTAGAAGCAGTCATAGCATGTGAATCATAAGAATAATTCCTACAAACATTTCTAGAGAATTTCCTATCGCTATAAATGAAGGCATGATTCTTTTGATTGCTACTAGTCATAGGAGCCTTCCCTTTCTCCTTCGCGGGGATGGGAGCCTTATGACTTGTTAAGTTCTTGGCTTCCCTCTTAAAGCCAAGCCCATCCTTAATTGAGGGGTGTCTACCAATAATGTAGGCATCCCTTGCAAATTTTAGTTTATCAAATTCATTTTTGCTAGTCTTAAGTTGAGCATTAAGACTAGCCACTTCATCATTTAATTTGGAAATGGAAACTAGATGTTCACTACAATCATCAATATTAAAATCTTTACACCTATTGCAAATCACAACATGTTCTACACAAGAGGTTGATTTATTAGCTATTTCTAACTTAGCACTCAAGTCATCATTGATACTTTTTAAGCTAGAGATTGATTCATGGCATGTAGACAATTCACATGAAAGCACTTCATTTCTTTTGACTTCTAGAGCAAGAGAATTTTGCGCACTAACAAATTTATCATGCTCTTCATATAAAAGGTCCTCTTGCTTTTCTAACAATCTATTCTTCTCATTCAAAGCATCAATTAATTCATTGATTTTATAAATTTTGGTTCTATCTAAACCTTTGAATAAACATGCATAGTCTATTCCATCATCACTAGATTCATCTTCACTTGAAGAAGCGTAAGTACTAGTATTACGAGTGCTTACCTTCTTTTCCCTTGCCATGAGGCAGGTGTGATGCTCGTTGGGGAAGAGGGATGATTTGTTGAAGGCGGTGGCGACGAGTCCTTCGTCGTCGGAGTTGGACGAGGAACAATCCGAGTCCCACTCTTTCCCAAGGTGTGCCTCGCCTTTAGCCTTCTTGTAAGTCCTTTTCTTTTCCCTCTTCTTTTCTTGATCCTGGTCACTATCATTATCGGACAATTAGCAATAAAGTGACCAACCTTACTGCACTTGAAGCAGGAGCACTTTCCCTTCGTCTTGTTCTTTTTGGGATGCTCCTTGCGGCCCTTTAGCGCCGTCTTGAAGCGCTTGATGATGAGGGCCATTTCTTCCTCGTTGAGCCCCGCCGCCTCAACTTGCGCCACCTTGCTAGGTAGCACCTCCTTGCTACTTGTTGCTTTGAGAGCAACGGTTTGAGGCTCGTGGATTGGGCCATTCAACGCCTCATCGACGTATCTTGCCTCCTTGATCATCATTCGCCCGCTTACGAACTTTCCAAGTATTTCTTCGGGTGACATCTTGGTGTACCTAGGATTTTCACGAATATTGTTTACAAGATGTGGATCAAGGACAATGAAAGACCTTAGCATTAGGCGGACGACGTCGTGGTCCGTCCATCGCGTGCTTCCATAGCTCCTTATTTTGTTGACGAGGGTCTTGAGCCTGTTGTATGTTTGGGTTGGCTCCTCCCCCCTGATCATTGCGAACCTCCCAAGTTCGCCCTCCACCAACTCCATCTTGGTGAGCATGGTGACGTCATTTCCCTCATGAGAGATCCTGAGGGTGTCCCAAATCTGCTTGGCGTTATCCAAGCCGCTCACCTTATGGTATTCATCCTTGCACAATGACGCTAAAAGAACAGTAGTAGCTTGTGCATTTTTATGAATTTGTTCATTGATGAATATGGGACTATCCGTACTATCAAAGTGCATTCCATTTTCTATTATCTCCCATATGCTTGGATGGAGAGAGAACAAGTGGCTACGCATTTTGTGACTCCAAAATCCGTAGTCCTCTCCATCAAAGTGAGGAGGTTTACCGAGGGGAATGGAGAGCAAATGAGCATTGGAACTTTGCGGAATACAAGAATAATCAAAGGAAAAGTTCGAATTAACCGTCTTCTTTTTCTCGTAGTCGTTGTCGCCGTCGTCCTTTTGGGAAGAAGAAGACTCGTCGCTGTCGTCGTAGTAGACAATCTTCTTAATGCGTCTTTTCTTCTTCCCGTCCTTCTTTTTATGACTTGAGCCCTAGTTAGTGGGCTTGTCGTCTTTCGGCTCATTGATGAAGGACTCCTTCTCCTTATCGTTGTTGATCACCATCCCCTTGCCCTTGGGATCCATCTCTTCGGGCGATTAGTCCCTTTCGTGAAGAGAACGGCTTTGATACCAATTGAGAGCACATAGAGGGGGGGTGAATAGGTGATCCTGTAAAAACTTAAACTCAAAGCCACAAACTTGATTAAGTATTAGCGCAATGAAGCCAAGTGGCTGAGTTCTTGCAAAACACAATAACCACAAAGAGATCAACACAGAGAGGCACAGTGGTTTATCCCGTGGTTCGGCCAAGTCCAACACTTGCCTACTCCATGTTGTGGCGTCCCAACGGACAAGGGTTGCACTCAACCCCTTTCAAGCGGTCCAAAGACCTACTTGAATACCACAGTGTTTTGCTTTCGTTTCACTATATAGTGAAACATGCATAGTCTATTTCGTTTGAATAAATCCCCTATTTGGTATCCCGCTTTCGTTTCATTATGTAAACAATACAGTGCAAATCTCCTATTTTACACGATCTACTGCGGACAATATAAGTTCTTACATACTAATAATTAAGGAGAGAGAATTTTGTTATACCATTAATAATTAATGTAGAAGTTAATTTCCTGGTTAGATTTAGTCATCTTGTTAACACACATTAAGCATTGGTCTTAACTACAATTTGAGTTATACATTTGTTGGTGCCTTTTTGGGGCGCCAATCACTGCGTGAGAACCGACGGTGGTGCTCTCTGCACAGGCGCGGACGGTCCTTGGCCAGGGGTCGGACGGTCCGTGACCTGGAGCAGGGTTTAGGGTTTCCTGCCTGACGGCCGGTCCGCGCCTATAGGCCGGACGGTCCGCACGTGCGCCAGGGCGGCGAAGGTCGTCGGCAGTGCCTGGATCTCGCTCTCGGGAGGGATCCTGTCGGGGAGGAGAGATCCTAGGTGTTGTCTAGACTCGGCAGGCTGACCTAGACTCCTCTAATCAACGTAGAGTCGAAGAGAAGCAGAGAATTTAAGGATTAAGATACTAAACTAGGGCTAAACTAGAATTACTCCTAATACATAAGGTAAAAACGAGAAATAGACTTGATTTGATCGATTGTTGGGGGTTTAATCGGCCGTAGCCCTTCATCTATAAAGGGAAAGGTCTGGATCCGCTTCAAACTGTTTCCCGAGTTAATCCCGCGGTTTTAGGTAATAAATTCCGCGAGAAACTAGGAACCCTAACTGACTCTGCGCACGCGCCACCACTGCAGACTATCCGGATCGCGGACCGTCCGGCCTCAGGGCCAAACCGTCCGTGAGGCTCTTTTTGGTGTCCAACATATGCCCCCTGCCTTTTGGTGAAGGTTGACGAACCAAAAGCATATGAACTAAACCTGATGTAAGTCACCGGCTTTTCAAAATGGGGATCATTCAATAAAGTACCAATGTATAAAGGCCGTTTCGAATTATATCTTCCTCGGCCATGACCATTTGATCAATGGATCAAAAGGAATATAATGGAGGTGCCCCTAGTCTGGATAGATAAAGGGACTATACATGTATCATGGATTCATCGTTGTACCATTCCATATTTGAACAAGATAATATATCCTGGGCTGTGGGGCTCATTTGGTCGGGCATTAGTATACCGACCTTCTTGCCATGACCGATCGATAGTGTTGATCGGTCTATGATTGTATGGTACGTTATGGTTTAAATATGTAGAGGGCGAAACATACTGCTGCTGTGGTGTGTAATAATTTGATGCATGGTGTGCAACAGCACGTTCTGCATATGCGTATCTGGTTTGCCCGGTGGTAAATCCGAACTGTCCGGTTGCGTTCACCATTATCGGGACGCCACGTGGTAGTCCTGGTGCGGCTCCGGACTGTCCGGCAGGGAAAGTCGGACAGTCTGCGTAAGGGCTGGATGGTCTGGGCAGAAGCTCGGACGGTCCGACTGCGTCCAAAGTCACCGATCTGCCAATCAGGGACGATGGTGGTCCTAGGGCGGCCCCGGACGGTCCAGCAGAGCAAGCCGGACGGTCCGACCGTGTTCGGGGGCGCCGATCTGCCAAGCAGGGACGACAGTGGTTGTATTTGCCCTGAATATGAGTTCATCGGTATACCATATAAAGGTTGGGGCTGCGAATCCCTATTTGTTGCCGATGCATCAGTTATAAATACCCTATTACTAGTTTCATATGATGGAAAACTAGGAGTAACAGACTTTTCCAACGTACGTGTTAAATTTCTAATTGACTCTTCTAACCCTACAATCTATTGTTTCATTTGATCCTGCCGTTGATCCACATAATATTTAATAGATTGAATATCATCGGGTTTACTTACGTTGGGGACTTGAAGCGAAGATAGAAGAGATGCGACGTCGGTCTCTCCATGTTTGATAACCTTTTGGTGGCGATCCACCGTGTATTATGATAAGAATTTCTCCTTCGCTTGACGCATGTAGTGCTCGTACTGCTGTTGTTCATCGGCCGTCAGATTTTCAACAGCCGTCTTCAGGATATTATCTGGGGAGATATCGGTATGATCTTTAGAACCGGCCATTTGAGGGCATGATTTTTAGTAGATCTAGACACCAGATTCCCCAGCGGAATCGCTAAAAAGTGTGTTGGTGCCTTTTTTGGGCGCTAATCACTGCGTGAGAACCGGCGGCGGTGCTCTATGCACAGGCGCGGACGGTCCGCGACCTGGAGCAGGGCTTAGGGTTTCCTGCCTTACGACCGGACGGTCCGCGCCTATAGGTCAGACGGTTCGCGTGTGCGCAGAGGCGGCGAAGGTCGCCAGCGTCGCCTGGATCTCGTTCCCGGGAGGGACCCCGTCGAGGAGGAGAGATCCTAGGTATTGTCTAGGCTCGTCAGACCGATCTAGACTCCTCTAATCGACCTATAATCGAAGAGAAGCGGAGAATTTGAGGATTGGGATACTAAACTAGGGCTAAACTAGAACTACTCCTAATGCATAAGGTAAAAACGAGAAATAGACTTGATTTGATCGTTTGTTGGGGGTTTAATCGGCCGTAGCTCTTCATCTATATAAAAGGGAGGTCTGGATCCGCTTCAAACTGTTTCCCGAGTTAATCCCCACAGTTTTAGATAACAAATTCTGCGAGAAATTAGGAACCCTAACTGACTCTGGCACACGCGGACCGTCCGCGCCACCACCGGGGACTGTCCGGATCGTGGACCGTTCGGCCTCAAGGCCGGACCGTCCGCGAGGCTTTTTTTTTTTGGTGTCCAACAACATTTTAGAAGCTACTCTTTATATCCAGCGCCTGAAATGAATTTCCAGAAATATGATGATTAGCATGTTATGATCTTATCCATCTTGGAAGCATCGGTTGGGAGTGTCTCGTGACGAAAAAAAAAGGGTTATACATGCTCTGCAGCAGGTGCAATTGTGTAGCCTATCAGTAATGCCCGTTGGGAAACTGGCAAATAGAAATGATCATGAAATCAAATTTGCCTCCAGAAGTTGAGAACGTTAATAACAATGGAGGAATCATGAAATCTAATTGCCTTTATTACAATGGAGAAATCATGGAATCAAGTTCCCTTTAACAGTTCAGATAAGCTTCTCCTGGTGAATGCCAATTACAATATAGTTTGATGATCCAAAACAGTTTGGACCTAGCTCCTCGTCAGGCCGCTGCCGAGATCTGCAGCCATGTATAATGTTAACCTGCCCATACGGGTACGAGTAAAATTAGGAATGAACAATATGAGCTCAAAACAATAGATTCACAGCTATCAAATATTCAAATGCATATCCATACGAATTGAATCAGTAGCACCAACTTGAAAAAGAATTATTTTACCTCATACCATATAAAAATATGAAGACTGACTATAGAAAAATAAAACTTGGGGTCTTTATGACCAACGATATATTATAGTGTAGCTCAATAATGGGTTGCTAGGTATAATATGCATGCATTTATTAAAGTTAAAATTAGTGGCTATTAAAAAAAACTCTACTCTGGTCCGTACAAGAACTAAAGCATACATGTTGGCATACTAACTAGTATTACTAATCATTAAAGACACCAATTAATTAGCTAGAAGCTAAATGGTTTCATAGTCGCCAATCTTTTGTAAGGTAATTTCACCCATAATTTGAATGCCTTTCTCGAGATCAAATTGAATATTACAGCATAAAGTTGATAAATAACTAGCATAAGAACGATTGAAACGCTACAAATTTAAGGAGGAATGCTTATTACCAACCTTAAAAATAATAAACTCATGCACATTATTCTTGAAATCCAAGAGTTTTTATGAGCATTTTTTTGAGAAAAATGATCGCAATGATAGAGAGTTTTTATGCACATTCTTGATAGCCAAGTAGCTGCAAAATAGAGAGTATATGTTTTCTTCACGGGCTGTTGCATTGTTGCCCGGAGATGCGATTTGACAACTCAAAGGTGCCCGGCCGAAGCTTGTCTCACAGCTGTAAATCCTTGCTGGGTTCCTCTTCCTCCCGTGACTCCTTGCCGCCTGGTGGTCAGCTTCTGCAAGCTCCAATCGGGCTTTTTGGTTCAACTTTTTTTCGACCGGGTTTTTTTAGAATCTAGCTATGGAGAGGGTTATGAGAAAAATCTGAGTATCGTAGGAATTACATACGAAGGAAGTTAAAGTGATCCAAATGGTTCAGAATCTAGAAAGCGTTAGATTTCTACTATCGTGACGACTTGACCGATTCAAACGGACTAATAAACCGAGGCGTTTAACATTTGTGGCCAGAAGCTAAAAAAAAAGGCCAAAAAACAGGACCGTCCCCCTCCGGTTCTTGTCTGCTTCGTATTATTGTGCTTAAGTAAATTCCTACGCGATCCTTGGATCGCTAATTTCACCTGCCTAGATCGACCTCTTGTCCTGGACCTATATATGAGGCTCCCACGGTTCTTGCCCGGCCGTGAGCATGGCAGCTGTCCTGATCTGCCTACAGCAGGAGCAGAGGACGTGAGGACTGTTGTTGGCAGTTGTCTCTGCATGATCAAGCAAGACGGACGAGAAAGAGCCTTAGATCGAGGAGATGAGTGTGATCCAGGAAGACGAGGCCAAAACTCGTTTCCCAATTGCCAATTGTCTTCTCCCAACCTTTTCGCCTCCCGATTGCCCGTCGAGACGAGAAGACGGCGGCACGCGCTAGGCGCGGCAGCTGCTGTCCATGCCGCTGGCTATAGACGGCCGTGCGCGTACCACCGTGCGTATTATAGTATAAAATAATGTTTGCAAGGGCACCTACTAGTCTACCAATATATACTACTTTAATCAAGAATTCCAACAACCCATCGCATCGCAGTGGGCTTAAACAATCATTGTCAAATCTAGCTGAAAAAAGAATAAAAAGCATGGATACATGGTTTGCCCGTTTGCTGTTATCAAGCACAAAGCATGGATACATGGTTTGCCCGTGTACTGCCACTCTTTGCAAGAACATTCCCGCAAATGAGCATTGACAATATGCTTGGAATGCACATCATTGTTGTTCCTTACCTCAGCAATGTAGTTGTCAGCTTTACGTACTGATAAATGACTTAAACCTCTTGTTCTGCCGTGTAGGATACGCAGAACCGACGGTAAAATCCTTCCTTGCAACTTCTGTGCAATCCTCCTCCTCCTGTGAAACATCTCTATAATTTCCTCCCTTATCCTTTCAGCCAAATCACATATAGGCAGATCCTTCTAATCCTTAATCCAATTGTTGAAAACCTCAGCAATGTTGTTAGTCATACTTGATGTCCGTATTGAAGCCACTTCTGTACCAAAGATAGTCATGATGCTCATTTAGCCAACTACTGACCCTAGGGATTTCTTGGATGCTGCTAAAATAGTGGTTGAAGACTTCTCTCCTATAAGCTCTAGCGGCTGGATACATGTACTCAGACCCACCAAACTGCTTTATGTAGTTTTGTATGAGATGCCTGAAACACTCCCTTTTCTCAGCATACATGAAGACATTGTTCATAGCATTTTTAAGACCTTTGCAGGCATCTGAACACAATGCTAACAAAGGCAGATCCCCCACAACCTTGTGCAACTGATGAAAGAACCATGTCCAGTTTTCAGTATTTTCTGCCTCAAAAAATCCATATGCTACTGGATACATCCAATTGTGCTCATCGACACCTATTGCACAACAAAGGTGACCATTCCACCTTCCATTAAGAGCTGTGGAGTCAACACTTAGGTATGGTCAGCACCCACCCGTGAAACCAGAAATGCATGGACCGAGCGCACAAAAAAATCGACTGAAGAAAGGACGGCCCTCATCCATTTTGACATCAAGCTCAATGACACTATCCGGTGACTTTTGCATAACTGCTTCTCTCCAACGCCATAGTAGCTGAAAGCTCTCTTCCCAACTTCCAAATAATTCCTTCAAAGCTTTCTCTTTCCCATGCCAAACTGTGTCATATGCAATTGTACAACCAAAAGTGTCCTGCAATGTAGTTTGTAGCTCCTTAGCACCCATATGAGGCTTCTTCATTAGTAAAGGAAGCGCACGTGCCGCAACCCAAGCTCCTATAGGTATAGTCATCTTACGTCTACCACTCGAAGTACAAGTATGTTTGTCATTCAAGGCAATTACCTGAAAAATTAGTTAAAGTGTCAAATAGCATATAACCACGAATAGAAAGGTACGTATTAAGTGAAAAAGCTATATTCTCAGCTTACTTGAATTGTTGGAGCATCTTTCGTCTCCGGTCTAGCATGAATGCTGAAAGGGAATTAGGCTTACACCTAGTTCCTAAATAATTTTGGTGGTTGAATTGTCCAACACAAATAATTGGACTAACTAGTTTACTCTAGTGAATAAGTTATACAGGTGCAAAAGGTTCACATTCAGTCAATAAAAAGACCAAGTGTTGAATTCAACAAAGGAGCAATGAGGCAACCGAGGGCACCTCTGGCTGGAGGCACCGGACTGTCCGGTGTGCACCGGACAGTGTCCGGTGCGCCCAGAGGACACCAACTTAAACTCTTCGCCCTCGGGAATTCTCGGAAGCCGGCGCGCTATAATTCACCGGACTGTCCGGTGCTCCTAGGAAGCGCGGTCTCCGGAACTCGCCAGCCTCGGGTTCGCGCGGCAGCCGCTCCGCTAAAATTCACCGGACTATCCGGTGTGCACCGGACTGTCCGGTGTGCCAGCGGAGCAACGGCTCCCTGCGGCGCCAACGGCTCCCTGCGGTGCATTTAATGCGCGCGCAGCGCGCGCAGACGTCAGACACGCCCATACCGGTGCACCGGACATCAAACAGTACATGTCCGGTGTGCACCGGACACCCAGGCGGGCCCACAAGTCAGAAGCTCCAACGGCTAGAATCCAACGGCAGTGATGACGTGGCAGGGGGCACCGGACTGTCCGGTGTGCACCGGACTGTCCGGTGCGCCATCGAACAGACAGGTTCCCAACGGCCACATTTGGTGGTTGGGGCTATAAATACCCCAACCACCCCACCATTCATTGCATCCAAGTTTTCCCACTTCTCAACCACTTACAAGAGCTAGGCATTCAATTCTAGACACATACAAAGAGATCAAATCCTCTCCAATTCCACACAAAGCCCTAGTGACTAGTGAGAGTGATTTGTTGTGTTCATTTGAGCTCTTGCGCTTGGATTGCTTTCTCTCTTTCATTCTTTCTTGTGATCAATACTCACTTGTAACCAAGGCAAGAGACACCAATTGTGTGGTGGTCCTTGCGGGGAGGTTTTACTCCCGGTTGATTTGAGAAGAGAAAGCTCACTCGGTCCGAGGGACCGTTTGAGAGAGGGAAAGGGTTGAAAGAGACCCGGCCTTGGTGGCCTCCTCAACGGGGAGTAGGTTTGCAAGAACCGAACCTCGGTAAAACAAATCTCCGTGTCTCACTTGCACATTCGCTTGGGATTTGTTTTGCACCCTCTCTTGCGGACTCGTTTCTTATTACTAACGCTAACCCCGGCTTGTAGTTGTGTTTATATTTATAATTTCAGTATCGCCCTATTCACCCCCCCTCTAGGCGACTATCAATTGGTATCAAAGCCGGTGCTTCATTAGAGCCTAACCGCTCGAAGTGATGTCGGGAGATCACGCCAAGAAGGAGATGGAAACCGGCGAAAAGCCCACTACAAGCCACGGGAGCACTTCATCGGAAGAGTCCCGCACCAAGAGGAAGGAGAAGAAGAAGGACTCCTCCAAACGAAAGGAGAAAAAGTCTTCCTCTTCTCACCACAAAGAGAAGAAGGAAAAATCTTCTTCCCACAAGCCGCATCGGAAAGGCGACAAGCACAAGAGGATGAGGAAAGTGGTCTACTACGAGACCGACACTTCATCAACATCAACCTCCGACTCCGATGCGCCCTCCGTCACTTCTAAGCGCCAAGAGCGCAAGAAGTATAGTAAGATTCCCCTACATTACCCTCGCATTTCCAAACATACACCTTTACTTTCCGTCCCATTAGGCAAACCACCAACTTTTGATGGTGAAGATTATGCAAGGTGGAGCGATTTAATGCGATTTCATCTAACCTCGCTCCACAAAAGTATTTGGGATGTTGTTGAGTTTGGTGCACAGGTACCGTTAGTAGGGGATGAGGACTATGATGAGGATGAGGTGGCCCAAATCGAGCACTTCAACTCCCAAGCCACAACCATACTCCTTGCCTCTCTAAGCAAGGAGGAATACAACAAAGTGCAAGGGTTGAAAAATGCAAAGGAGATTTGGGACCTACTCAAGACGGCGCACGAGGGTGATGAACTCACCAAGATCACCAAGCGGGAAACGATCGAGGGGGAGCTCGGTCGTTTTCGTCTTCGCCAAGGGGAAGAGCCACAAGACATGTACAACCGGCTCAAAACCTTGGTGAACCAAGTGCGCAACCTCGGGAGCATAAAGTGGGACGACCACGAGGTGGTTAAGGTTATTCTAAGATCTCTCATTTTCCTTAACCCCACTCAAGTTCAATTGATTCGTGGTAATCCTAGATACACTAAAATGACCCCCGAGGAAGTTATCGGGAATTTTGTGAGCTTTGAATGCATGATCAAAGGCTCCAAGAAAATCAACGAGCTTGACGAACCATCCACATCCGAGGCACAACCGGTAGCCTTTAAGGCAACGGAGGACAAGAAGGAGGAGTCTACACCAAGTAGACAACCAATAGACGCCTCCAAGCTCGACAATGAGGAAATGGCGCTCGTCATCAAGAGCTTCCGCCAAATCCTCAAGCAAAGGAGGGGGAAGGATTACAAGTCCCGCTCCAAGAAGGTTTGCTACAAGTGTGGTAAGCCCGGTCATTTTATTGCTAAATGTCCTATATCTAGTGACAGTGACCGAGGTGACGACAAGAAGGGGAGGCGAAAGGAGAAGAAGAAGTACTACAAGAAGAAGGGCGGCGATGCCCATGTTTGTCGGGAATGGGATTCCGACGATAGCTCAAGCGACTCCTCCGACGACGAGGACGCCGCCAACATCGCCGTCACCAAGGGACTCCTCTTCCCCAACGTCGGCCACAAGTGCCTCATGGCAAAGGACGGCAAAAAGAAGGTTAAATCTAAATCCTCCACTAAATATGAATCCTCTAGTGATGACAATGCTAGTGATGAGGAAGATAGTTTGCGTTCCCTTTTTGCCAACCTTAACATAGCTCAAAAGGAAAAATTAAATGAATTAGTCAGCGCTATTCATGAAAAGGATGACCTTTTGGATTCCCAAGAGGATTGTCTAATTAAAGAAAACAAGAAACATGTTAAGGTTAAAAAGGCTTATGCTCTAGAAATTGAGAAATGTGAAAAATTATCTAGTGAGTTAAGCACTTGCCGTGAGATGATTGACAACCTTAGACATGAAAATGCTAGCTTAAATGCCAAGGTTGATTCACATGTTTGTAATGTTTCAATTCCCAATCCTAGAGATAATAATGATGATTTGCTTGTTAGGATTGAAGAATTAAACATTTCTCTTGCTAGCCTTAGAATAGAAAATGAAAATTTAATTGCTAAGGCTAAAGATTTTGATGTTTGCAAAACTACAATTTCCGATCTTAGGGATAAAAATGATATTCTTCATGCTAAGATTGTTGAACTTAATTCTTGCAAACCCTCTACATCTATTGTTGAGCATGTATCTATTTGTACTAGATGTAGAGATGTTGATATTAATGCTATTCATGATCACATGTCCTTAATTAAACAACAAAATGATCATATAGCAAAACTAGATGCTAAAATTGCCGAGCACAACCTAGAGAATGAGAAATTTAAATTTGCTCGTAGCATGCTTTATAATGGGAGACGCCCGGGCATTAAGGATGGCATTGGCTTCCAAAGGGGAGACAATGTCAAAATTAGTGCCCCTCCTAAAAGATTGTCAAATTTTGTTAAGGGCAAGGCTCCCATGCCTCAGGATAACGAGGGTTACATTTTGTACCCTGCCGGTTATCCCGAGGACAAAATTAGGAAAATTCATTCTAGGAAGTCTCACTCTGGCCCCAATCATGCTTTTATGTATAAGGGTGAGACATCTAGTTCTAGGCAACCAACCCGTGCTAAGTTGCCTAGGAAGAAAACTCCTAATGCATCAAATGATCATGCTATTTCATTTAAAACTTTTGATGCATCTTATGTGCTTACAAGCAAATCCGGCAAGGTAGTTGCCAAATTTGTCGGGGGCAAACACAAGGGATCAAAGACTTGTGTTTGGGTACCCAAAGTTCTTGTTTCTAATGCCAAAGGACCCAAAACAGTTTGGGTACCTAAAGTCAAGAACTAAATTTGTTTTGTAGGTTTATGCATCCGGGGGCTCAAGTTGGATACTCGACAGCGGGTGCACAAACCACATGACTGGGGAGAAAAGGATGTTCTCCTCCTATGAGAAAAACCAAGATCCCCAACGAGCTATCACATTCGGGGATGGAAATCAAGGTTTGGTCAAAGGTCTTGGTAAAATTGCTATATCTTCTGACCATTCTATTTCCAATGTTTTTCTTGTAGATTCTTTAGATTACAATTTGCTTTCCGTTTCTCAATTATGTCAAATGGGCTACAACTGTCTATTCACTGATGTAGGTGTCACTGTCTTTAGAAGAAGTGATGATTCAATAGCATTTAAGGGAGTGTTAGAGGGTCAGCTATACTTGGTAGACTTTGATAGAGCTGAACTCGACACTTGCTTAATTGCTAAGACTAACATGGGTTGGCTCTGGCACCGCCGACTAGCCCATGTTGGGATGAAGAATCTTCACAAGCTTCTAAAGGGAGAACACATTTTAGGATTAACAAATGTTCATTTTGAGAAAGACAGGGTTTGTAGCGCATGCCAGGCGGGAAAGCAAGTTGGAACCCATCATCCACACAAGAACATCATGACGACCGACAGGCCACTGGAGCTCCTACACATGGATCTATTCGGCCCGATTGCTTACATAAGCATCGGCGGGAGTAAGTACTGTCTAGTTATTGTGGATGATTATTCTCGCTTCACTTGGGTATTCTTTTTACAGGAAAAATCTCAAACCCAAGAGACCTTAAAGGGATTCTTGAGACGAGCTCAAAATGAGTTCGGCTTAAGGATCAAGAAAATAAGAAGCGACAACGGGACCGAGTTCAAGAACTCTCAAATCGAAGGCTTCCTTGAGGAGGAGGGCATCAAGCATGAGTTTTCCTCTCCCTACACGCCACAACAAAATGGTGTAGTGGAGAGAAAGAATCGAACTCTATTGGACATGGCAAGAACCATGCTTGATGAGTACAAGACACCGGACCGGTTTTGGGCCGAAGCGGTCAACACCGCCTGCTACGCCATCAACCGGTTATATCTTCACCGAATCCTCAAGAAGACATCATATGAACTCCTAACCGGTAAAAAGCCCAACATTTCATACTTTAGAGTTTTTGGTAGCAAATGCTTTATTCTTGTTAAAAGAGGTAGAAAATCTAAATTTGCTCCTAAAACTGTAGAAGGCTTTTTACTTGGTTATGACTCAAACACAAGGGCATATAGAGTCTTTAACAAGTCCACTGGACTAGTTGAAGTCTCATGTGACGTTGTGTTTGATGAAACTAACGGCTCTCAAGTAGAGCAAGTTGATCTTGATGAGATAGGTGAAGAACAGGCTCCGTACATCGCACTAAGGAACATGTCCATTGGGGACGTGTGTCCTAAGGAATCCGAAGAGCCTCCACATGCACAAGATCAACCATCCTCCTCCACGCTAGCATCTCCACCGACTCAAAATGAGGATGAAGCTCAAGTTGATGAAGTAGAAGATCAAGCAAATAAGCCACCTCAAGATGACGGCAATGATCAAGGGGGAGATGTTAATAATCAAGACAAGGAGGATGAAGAGCAAAGGCCGCCACACCCAAGAGTCCACCAAGCAATACAACGAGATCACCCCGTCGACACCATCCTCGGCGACATTCATAAGGGGGTAACCACTCGATCTCGTGTTGCACATTTTTGTGAACATTACTCTTTTGTTTCCTCTATTGAGCCACACAAGGTAGAGGAAGCACTACAAGATTCGGATTGGGTGGTGGCGATGCAAGAGGAGCTCAACAACTTCACGAGGAATGAGGTATGGCATTTGGTTCCACGTCCTAACCAAAATGTTGTAGGAACCAAATGGGTCTTCCGCAACAAGCAAGATGAGCATGGTGTGGTGACAAGGAACAAAGCACGACTTGTGGCCAAGGGATATTCCCAAGTCGAAGGTTTGGATTTCGGTGAAACCTATGCACCCGTAGCTAGGCTTGAGTCAATTCGCATATTATTGGCCTATGCTACTTACCATGGCTTTAAGCTTTATCAAATGGACGTGAAAAGTGCCTTCCTCAATGGACCAATCAAGGAAGAGGTCTATGTTGAGCAACCTCCCGGCTTTGAAGACAGTGAGTACCCTAACCATGTCTATAGGCTCTCTAAGGCGCTTTATGGGCTCAAGCAAGCCCCAAGAGCATGGTATGAATGCCTAAGAGATTTCCTTGTTGCTAATGGCTTCAAAGTCGGCAAGGCCGATCCTACACTCTTTACTAAAACTCTTGAAAATGACTTGTTTGTATGCCAAATTTATGTTGATGATATTATATTTGGGTCTACTAACGAGTCTACATGTGAAGAGTTTAGTAGGATCATGACACAAAAATTCGAGATGTCTATGATGGGGGAGTTGAAGTATTTTCTAGGATTTCAAGTCAAGCAACTCCAAGAGGGCACCTTCATTAGCCAAACGAAGTACACTCAAGACATTCTAACCAAGTTTGGAATGAAGAATGCCAAGCCCATCAAGACACCCATGGGAACCAATGGGCATCTCGACCTCGACACGGGAGGTAAGTCCGTGGATCAAAAGGTATACCGGTCGATGATAGGATCATTACTCTATTTATGTGCATCTCGACCGGACATTATGCTTTCCGTTTGCATGTGTGCAAGATTCCAATCCGACCCTAAGGAATCTCACCTTACGGCCGTAAAACGAATCTTGAGATATTTGGCTTATACACCTAAGTTTGGGCTTTGGTACCCTCGGGGATCCACTTTTGATTTGATTGGTTATTCGGATGCCGATTGGGCGGGGTGTAAGATTAATAGGAAGAGCACATCGGGGACTTGCCAGTTCTTGGGAAGATCCTTGGTGTCATGGGCTTCAAAGAAGCAAAATTCGGTCGCTCTTTCCACCGCCGAAGCCGAGTATATTGCCGCAGGTCATTGTTGCGCGCAATTGCTTTGGATGAGGCAAACCCTGCGGGACTACGGTTACAAATTAACCAAAGTCCCTTTGCTATGTGATAATGAGAGTGCAATCAAAATGGCCGACAATCCCGTCGAGCATAGCCGCACTAAGCACATAGCCATTCGGTATCATTTTCTTAGGGATCACCAACAAAAGGGAGATATCGAGATTTCTTATATTAACACTAAAGATCAATTAGCCGATATCTTTACCAAGCCACTTGATGAACAATCTTTTACCAAACTTAGGCATGAGCTCAATATTCTTGATTCTAGAAATTTCTTTTGCTAACTTGCACACATAGCTCATTTATATACCTTTGATCATATCTCTTTCATATGCTATGACTAATGTGTTTTTCAAGTGTATTTCAAACCAAGTCATAGGTGTATTGAAAGGAAATTGGAGTCTTCGGCGAAGACAAAGGCTTCCACTCCGTAACTTATCCTTCGCCATCGCTCCAAGAAAAGGACCTTGTCTTTGGGGGAGAGAGTGAGAGCCCAAAGCAAAAGGACCGGACTTCGTCTTTGGTATAATCTTAACTTATTTAATTATGACCAAAGGGGAAGATAGTACTTAATGGGCTCTAATGATTCCGTTTTTGGCGATTCATGCCAAAGGGGGAGAAAGTATGAGCCCAAAGCAAAAGGACCGCACCACCACAAATTTCAAAAACTTAGTACTTTCCAAAAGTATTTTTCAAATTGGTATCCTATTGTGTTCAAAAGGGGGAGAAAGCAGTATTTCAAAAATGGTATATCAAAACCCTCTTGAACACTAAGAGGAGTATCTCATTTAGGGGGAGTTTTGTTAAGTCAAAGGAAAAGCATTTAAAACGAGGGGAGAAAATTTCAAATATTGAAAATGCTTTGCAAACTCTTATTCATTTACCTTTGACTATTTGCAAAAGATCTTTGAAATGGATTTACAAAAGGATTTGCAAAAACAAAACATGTGGTGCAAACGTGGTCCAAAATGCTAAATAAGAAAGAAACATTCCATGCATATCTTGTAAGTAGTTTTATTGGCTCAATTCCAAGCAACCTTTGCACTTACATTATGTAAACTAGTTCAATTATGCACTTCTATATTTGCTTTGGTTTGTGTTGGCATCAATCACCAAAAAGGGGGAGATTGAAAGGGAATTAGGCTTACACCTAGTTCCTAAATAATTTTGGTGGTTGAATTGTCCAACACAAATAATTGGACTAACTAGTTTACTCTAGTGAATAAGTTATACAGGTGCAAAAGGTTCACATTCAGTCAATAAAAAGACCAAGTGTTGAATTCAACAAAGGAGCAATGAGGCAACCGAGGGCACCTCTGGCTGGAGGCACCGGACTGTCCGGTGTGCACCGGACAGTGTCCGGTGCGCCCAGAGGACACCAACTTAAACTCTTCGCCCTCGGAAATTCTCGGAAGCCGGCGCGCTATAATTCACCGGACTGTCCGGTGTGCACCGGACATGTCCGGTGCTCCTAGGAAGCGCGGTCTCCGGAACTCGCCAGCCTCGGGTTCGCGCGGCAGCCGCTCCGCTAAAATTCACCGGACTGTCCGGTGTGCACCGGACTGTCCGGTGTGCACCGGACTGTCCGGTGTGCCAGCGGAGCAACGGCTCCCTGCGGCGCCAACGGCTCCCTGCGGTGCATTTAATGCGCGCGCAGCGCGCGCAGACGTCAGACACGCCCATACCGGTGCACCGGACATCAAACAGTACATGTCCGGTGTGCACCGGACACCCAGGCGGGCCCACAAGTCAGAAGCTCCAACGGCTAGAATCCAACGGCAGTGATGACGTGGCAGGGGGCACCGGACTGTCCGGTGTGCACCGGACTGTCCGGTGCGCCATCGAACAGACAGGTTCCCAACGGCCACATTTGGTGGTTGGGGCTATAAATACCCCAACCACCCCACCATTCATTGCATCCAAGTTTTCCCACTTCTCAACCACTTACAAGAGCTAGGCATTCAATTCTAGACACATACAAAGAGATCAAATCCTCTCCAATTCCACACAAAGCCCTAGTGACTAGTGAGAGTGATTTGTTGTGTTCATTTGAGCTCTTGCGCTTGGATTGCTTTCTCTCTTTCATTCTTTCTTGTGATCAATACTCACTTGTAACCAAGGCAAGAGACACCAATTGTGTGGTGGTCCTTGCGGGGAGGTTTTACTCCCGGTTGATTTGAGAAGAGAAAGCTCACTCGGTCCGAGGGACCGTTTGAGAGAGGGAAAGGGTTGAAAGAGACCCGGCCTTGGTGGCCTCCTCAACGGGGAGTAGGTTTGCAAGAACCGAACCTCGGTAAAACAAATCTCCGTGTCTCACTTGCACATTCGCTTGGGATTTGTTTTGCACCCTCTCTTGCGGACTCGTTTCTTATTACTAACGCTAACCCCGGCTTGTAGTTGTGTTTATATTTATAATTTCAGTATCGCCCTATTCACCCCCCCTCTAGGCGACTATCAAATGCTCCAAGGGCAATCAGGCCCTTTACAATACCCTCTAAATCTAGTCTTATTGGTTGCTTCAATTCCAATCTCAAATTCTTTATTTATGGCGTATTGTCTAATTGCAAGTCTGAAGTGGTGCATTGTTGCATACAAGCTGCCAGGCTCCATTACTGGATTGTTCATATCATATATGGTCCTAGTCTCATCAAGCACTGAATCAGAACACGAAATGCCTGCTCCCAATTCATCTTCACATGGAATGCTATTTCCAAAACGGGAAGCACTTGAATCATCTTCCCTTCTATCATCTTGATTATCTAGTCCAAGCTAATAATATAGACCTTGTTCACTAGTAACATCATTTCTTTCTTCTTCATTGTTGGTTTCTTCTACCATTATTGAATCCTAATCAATATCATGCATTCCATGGCCACTCCCCTATTCACCAAAAATAGTTGTAATATAATATATAACTACTAAATTGCATACAATAAATTCAAACTACTAACCACTGTAGGTTGTGTGCCAATACAAGTCAATGCCCACTCGTGTTCTTCGACAGTGCATGCAGTCATTTCGTCCATGGGGGGAACTGCCTCGTCGTTGGGAGTATTATTCATAGTACACTGCATATACAATGGATGCTAAATGGGTGCTACGCTCTAGGACAGTATACTACGCTAAATGGTTGCTAAATCCGGTGAATGGAATGGGTCGGCGCAAACGAAATGCTTACCGGAGTCGGCGGCGGTGGGGGCGATGGAACTGTAGAGGGTCGCGCAGGATCCGGTGAAGGCCAGGTGGAGACGCAACGGCGAGATCCAGGAATGGGCCTGCGCGGAACAATATCAGCAGGGCAAGGCGAGATCCGGGAATGGCAGGGCAGACAAGCCTTCCATTGCAAGTCGTAGACGAACAGAGCTCTCTACAGAGCCAAGGGAGACGACGACCAGGGCGAGAAAGAGGAGGAGAGAGGGAGAATGGAATACGGGAGATGGTAGAAGAAGAAGACGGCGGCAAGGGATGTAACGGAGCGAGGGCACGACGGGAAGTGGACAATTCCTAATGACCATTACGCGCACGCGATGCTAAATATTCAAAACGGGGGAGATTATGATGCCACGCTTTCAATTGCCACGATCGCGGTACCAATAGTCTGAAGCCCGACGTAGACAATGCTATGTTTGCAAAATTCTTGTCCTGCTGAGGCCTGAGGCATGAGAGTGAGGTCGAGGTAGATGTGGGCCATGTGGCGCTGTGTGAGTGTGGGAGAGGCTGACCTAATTTTTTCTAGCCTTTTGTGGGCTCAAATACTTGTTCCAAGTAGGGGGTCCGAATCCGCCCCTGAGGACTGATTTGGTGATTAGAGATCTCGAGGGGATCCATAGGGTGGAATCCCCTTGCTATTCAAATTTGAATAACAAAGGGATTACTCCCCATGGATCCTCTAGGGATCCATAATCACCAAATCAGCCCTGATTGTTATAGTTTGGGTAACAACCCTTTGATTCCCTTCTTTTAAAACATCTTAGACTTAGAGCATTGTCTCTTGCAGCTATCCTATTTCATCTCTATCTTATCTGTTATTTCAGAGTTCACTAAATGTAATCTGTATTGCAAATCACCTGTTTTAAACGATCTGTTGCTGATAACCTAAGTTCTTACGTATTGATAATTAAGGAGAGAGAGAATGTTGTTATACCATTAATAATTGATGTAGAAGTTAATTTCCTGGTTAGATTTAGTCATCTTGTTAGCACACATTAAGCATTGGTCTTAACTACAATTTGAGTTATACAATTTAATTAAAAGCTACTCTTTATATCCAGCGCCTGAAATGAATTTCCAGAAATATGATGATTAGCATGTTATGATCTTATCCATCTTCGAAGCATCGGTTGGGAGTGTCTCGTGACGAAAAAAAAGGGTTATACATGCTCTGCAGCAGGTGCAATTGTGTAGCCTATCAGTAATGCCGGCCCGTTGGGAAACTGGCAAAGAGAAATGATCATGAAATCAAATTTGCCTCCAGAAGTTCAGAACGTTAATTACAATGGAGGAATCATGAAATCTAATTGCCTTTATTACAAATGGAGAAATCATGGAATCAAGTTCCCTTCGGCTTTGTTCGTTTGTGTCGGATTGGTGGGTCGGAACAATTCCGAGCCCGATTGCTTCTCTAATTTATATAAACTTTTATTAACCGGAACGATTCCGGATGCAATCCGATGTAAACGAACAAGGCCTTCAACAGTTCAGATAAGCTTCTCCTGGTGAATGCCAATTACAATATAGTTTGATGATCCAAAACAGTTTGGACCTAGCTCCTCGTCACGCCGCTGCCGAGATCTGCAGCCATGTATATTGTTAACCTGCCCATACGAGTACGAGTAAAATTAGGAATGAACAATATGAGCTGAAAACAATAGATTCACAGCTATCAAATATTCAAATGCATATCTGCCCATACGAATTGAAATCAGTAGCACCAACTTGAAAAAGAATTATTTTACCTCATGCCATATAAAAATATGAAGACTGACTAAAGAAAAATAAAACTTGGGGTCTTTATGACCAACGATATATAGTGTAGCTCAATAATGGGTTGCTAGGTATAATGTGCATGCATTTATTGAAGTTAAAATTAGTGGCTATTAAAAAAAACTCTACTCTGGTCCGTACAAGAACTAAAGCATGCATGCATGTATAGGAGATATTTTTGCCCGTCACGCAATAGACAAGCAGAACTGAAAACTGTGCTACCATGGAGACACTCTCGAGCTCCTGCTAGAGTCACGCTGAGGCCCCGCCATCCATCCGTAGCCAGCACTGCCCTACGGATGAACTCCGGCATGCCCCAGCTGCGATGAACAAGAGACGAAGAGCGCATGCAGGGAGCTGGGTGGACGCACATGCCCGTGCGTCGGAGACAGCTCGCGGCTTGGCCGAATTGGCCATGGATGCCGCATGCTTAACAACGAACAGATATAGAGGTCACCAATTCGTTAGGGAGGGATTCAATTGGGCTCATGTAAGCGATTTATTCTGGATGCATATTGGACTTATGTAGCTTGAATTTCTTGTGTACGGTTAGCAGCACAGAACAATATATACATCAGTTCTTCAGTTTGACCACAATCAAGTATGGTGTGAGCAAGTTCAGATGACACAAAGTTGTTCTTGTATGTTTAAAGCAAATCTTCAAGAAATTGGTCAGAGATCGATGTATCGCCTTGCCTTACCTCCATTCAAAATTTAGGAAAAAAAAACACAAACCATTTTTTTGAAGTACAGTAAACAATTAGATAGTACTGTATCAAATTATTAGGCTATGTGCGGTGAACACTGATAGACAATGTGTAGGTAACAATACTAATACTTACAACACAGGCAACGACAGTCGTTGCCTACAACACAATAGGTTGCCCCATTATTCAGGTAACTGAAGCATCAGTTATGCCCTGTGCCTCAAGCCAGCTCGATGGAACGGGGGCGGCTGTGCCCAGCGTGGTGGTGGTAGTGGTGGTGCCCTGTCCGGCGTCTCCGATCTGACGGAGATGATTTAGCTCCGTGGCGTCTCCCAACCTTTTCGCCTCCCGATTGCCCGTCGAGACGAGAAGACGGCGGCACGCGCTAGGCGCGGCAGCTGCTCGCTTCCACGTGTCCATGCCGCTGGCGGCTGGCTATAGACGGCCGTGCGCGCACCACCGTGCGTATTATAGTATAAAATAATGTAGTGCTCGGGTTAGTATCTGTCTATCTGATATTGTTCTGATTAGTTTGTCAGTCATTGCTGAACGATGCATGATGTTTGCAAGGGCACCTACTAGTCTACCAATACTACTTTAATCAAGAATTCCAACAACCCGTCGCAGTGGGCTTAAACAATCATTGTCAAATCTAGCTGGAAAAAAAAAAGAAGAAAAAGTTTCGTCGTTGTATGCTGTAGATCGGGGACGGAGACGGAGCCAGAAAAGTTTAAGATAGACTAAACTGCAGTATAGAAGTCCCTTCTATATTATATTGTGTATATTTTAGATTAGAGAGATCTCTAGTAAGATTCCATGAGATCGAAAGATCGAGGTAGAGGACTCGAGCCACACCTGCTCCACCGCTGCATTCGTCTCTGCTGCAGATGTTCCTATTCTTTGAGTTGCACTCATCCAAATCAGGCTTTGTTCGGTTATTCCCAATACACATGGATTGAATGGAATTGAAAAAATTCTTAAGAAATTTGATTTGTTTGGGATTCAAACCTATCCAATCCCACTCAATCCACATGGATTGAGAGCTAACCGAACAAGCCCTCAAATGGAACTAACTCATGACTGCATGATGGTGCATTGGTGCCCAAATCTAAATCTGGGCTGGAAGCCATTGCTGACACTTTTGACCAGCCGAACATTAGGCACTCACAGCCACAGATGAAACAAGGCTCCTTGAAGGCGGCAGGTTCGGACGCTTTCGGTGCAGCCACAACCCCACGAGCCACTCAGACACTTTCCATTTTTCTTCGCTATTCCTGCAGCTGACAGCAAACATTCACAGGTGTGCACTGCCTGCCTGCCGACTAGACCAACCAACTACCAAGAATTAAAAGACGCGGCCGAGCGAGCGAGGGCCGGGGGGCTAGGACGCCGGCCATTGCCGCCCTCCTCTTCTCGCTCCATCCCCATCTTCGCCTCCTCCTCCTCCTCCTTGGCTTCAACTCCACTCCTCGCACGCTTGCTTGCTTTCCAAACCAAGGGATAACGGATAACATAACCGCCGCCCGTCTAAGCGCTTCCACCACCACCACGTACTACGCCGCCCATCCCAACTGCACTGCACTGCACCCAGCAACAGCCAACAGGGGTAGTGGAAAGACGAAAGGACTCGCTGATCTGCCCATCATCCATCCAATCCATATGGAGAAGCTTAGGTACTACTCCTCCTCCTGCTCCTGTTGTTGATGCCAGTCATATTCCATTTAGCAATGCCGCCATTACGAGCGGCTCCTAGATTTCTCACCCAGTTCCTCCCTATATGGCTATATATATACACACACACATTCACGCATCCCTCATCTGCCTGTCTGTCTGGTGGTCTCAAAACCTGCATCAGGAGCCTCTGTGCCTGCTGCATGGGCCCTCCGCGGCCGGCCTCGCCGGCCTGTGCCACCGCCGGCGTCACGGTCAAGGTCAGCGACAGATACGTGAGTAGTCCCCATCTCCGCCCCGCATTTTCTTCGTTGCGCGGTGTTTGACGTGTCTGTCTCACTCACCCGCGCGCGTCGTTCTTCCGCCACGTGGATGGGGGACACGCTGATCCGGCCGTCCGGGCGCAAACCGCACGCGCAGGTCGAGATCAAAAACGGCATCTTTGACCTGACGCTGTCCAACCCGGACGGGATCGTCACCGGCGTGCGCTACAACGGCGTGGACAATCTCATGGAGATTCTCAACAAGGAAGACAACCGAGGGTACCGTTTCTGAATTATTATTATTATTATTATTTTTGCTTCCTCTGCCCCTGTCCTTTCATCACTTTATTATTCTTCATCAGTGTGACCTTTTTTTTGGTGTCTGGCTTTGGTTAGTTCAAGAGACTGCTGATAATTGGATCATGGCACAGTTTAAATATACGTTTTCTTATTCACTTTATTAGCATTTGTGTTGTTTATAAATTAAAGAAATGCATAATACATATTGGAGCACAGAATTAGGAATTGGAATCAGCTTTCTACAATGCTATTGTTTGGTTGCATATAGAATCGAGATTTGAAATCAGAGACCCAATTCATTTCCTGGAATTGGACTATAACTAAAATCTCCCTCTCTCAATACGGAGCATCACCCCTCTGTGTTGCGTGTAATTGGACCACACAATTCTAAACTCTAATTTAGTGACATCCAAATAATAGAATTGGATTTGATGTTGTGACATAGCTCACAAAGTGCATCGTTGCTGCATGTTGTGCTGTGTCAGGTACTGGGACCTTGTTTGGAACCCACCAGGACAGAAAACTGGCATCTTTGATGTGTAAGAGCTCTCTTGGTTCAAAGTTCAGACTTGGCTACTGTCTCCCTACGAATGCATTTTGCTTCTGTGTCATCAGTGGGGGGAAAAAAAATCCCCGGATGAATCTGAAACGGACCGTTCTCATGCAGGATCAAAGGCACCGAATTCCGCATCGTTTACCAAGATGAGAACCAGGCTGAGGTATCCTTCACCAGAAATTGGGATCCTTCCCTTGAAGGAAAAGCTGTCCCCTTGAACATCGATAAGAGGTGACTGACGCACAAGTTTCTCAATTCAGCTATTTCGTCAGTTCATTTCAAGCGTGTTCAACAGAGCAAGCGATTCTGTGCAGGTTCATCGTTCTCCGTGGCTCATCCGGGTTCTACACCTATGGTATCTATGAGCATAAGGAAGGATGGCCTGATTTCGGCTTGGGAGAGACGAGGGTGGCTTTCAAGCTGCGGAAAGACATGTAAGCCATAGTTACTGTTTTTCTTCTTGTTCATTGAATGTCTGAAACTCTCTAAATGCTGCTGTAATCGCAGGTTTCATTACATGGCATTGGCTGACGACAGGCAGAGAATTATGCCAATGCCCGATGACCGGTTGCCTCCTCGAGGACAGCCATTAGCATACCCTGAGGCTGTGCTCCTTGTGGACCCAATCAACCCTGAACTTAGAGGGGAGGTAAGCTTCCCTGACAGAGATAAATATAATACATGTCTGTTATCCATTGTAAGTGTCTGAGTGCATTCTGATTCTGAACGTTGCTTATAATGTTTGTCAAGGTTGACGACAAGTACCAGTACTCTTGCGAAGACCAGTACAACAATGTCCATGGTTGGATGTCATTCGATCCTCCAATTGGCTTCTGGCAGATCACTCCAAGTGATGAGTTCAGGACAGGAGGACCTCTGAAGCAAAACTTGACTTCTCATGTTGGCCCTACTATGCTGGCTGTAAGTTCAATCGTTATCATGTTCTGGAATGCAATCTGAACCAGCGCTCAGAGATGATTCAATGATATGACATTTATATATTCTTCTGAATGTGGCCTCTTCATATGGTTGCAGATGTTTCTTAGTGCACATTATGCAGGAGATGACCTCTCACCAAAGTTCACGAATGGAGAGTACTGGAAAAAGGTCCATGGACCGGTATTCATGTATCTTAATTCCAGTTGGGATGCAAGTGACCCAACTATGCTATGGGAAGATGCAAAAGTTCAGGTGATTATATTTCTGACACGTAAGTGCTTGAGGATAGTACAGCCAGAGCCAGCGAGTAACTACTTCGGTGCTGCCTATCTATCTGCATGTCATGAGTATTACTGAACTGTGGAAGTCGCTTTGTTTTCTTTATTTATGTTTTGCCTTGTGTAATCAGATGATGATTGAGAAAGGAAACTGGCCGTACTGTTTTGCACTTTCAGAGGATTTTCAGAAGACAGAGCAAAGGGGTTGTGTCTCTGGTAGATTACTAGTCCGAGACAGGTATCGGCGACAACTGCCCACTTTCCGGTCTCCACGGCAAAAAGTTTAATTTTTTTTCTTCATAATCCTGGCATATAGATAAATTCATTGACTTTTCTTACTTAACCATGCTGTCATTTAGGTATATAGATGATCAAGACCTTTATGCCTCAGGAGCCTATGTAGGCTTGGCCCTACCAGGAGAAGCTGGATCCTGGCAAAGAGAGTGCAAGGTAAATCAATTAGCATGCCATGTACATCATTCCCAGTTTCTGTTCACAGGATGAGTTGCCATTGTATTGTATACAATTAGAACACAAACTGTATTCTCGCATTCTGCGATGCTGCAGGGATACCAGTTCTGGTGTAGAGCAGATGTAGACGGGAGCTTCTACATAAGGAACATTGTAACTGGGAACTACAACCTGTATGCTTGGGTTCCAGGGTTTCTAGGGGACTACAAGCTAGATGCCACAGTGACCATAGCTTCAGGTAAGCATCTTCAGTTAGCCACATGCATCCATATATCCTCTTGCAACTTTTTCATGAGATAATTAATTCTCTATGGATTCGCAGGGGATGATATTTATCTGGGTGACCTCGTGTATGAGCCGCCAAGAGACGGGCCGACGATGTGGGAGATTGGAGTACCTGATCGATCTGCTGCTGAGTTTTATGTTCCGGATCCTAACCCCAACTACGTCAATAGATTGTACGTCAACCACCCTGCAGATAGGTAAACAGGAACTGACTTGTGTTTGTTGAAAGCATCAGGTCATCATTAGTTCTTACTATATATTGTGTTCTTGGCTGGCCATGGCAGATTTAGACAGTATGGGCTCTGGGAACGATACGCGGAACTATACCCTGACAGTGACCTGGTATACACAGTTGGCCAAAGTGACTATAGCACGGATTGGTTCTATGCTCAAGTTAACAGGTAGTGTTTCTTGTTTCCTTTGTGAAAACATACAGAGATATATATGAATTGCTTCTACCTAGAACTAACATCTGTTGTGTCTGTCCCCCACATCAGGAAAATTGATGACAACACTTACCAGCCAACAACATGGCAAATCAAGTTCGACCTTGACAGTGTCAGCCCAAGCAGCACCTACAAGTTCAGGGTGGCTCTGGCGTCTTCTGCGCTCGCTGAGTTGCAGGTTATTATTTCAGAATGAGGATTTTTTTTTTGTTCTTTATTTCCTATCTGCGCTCCTGTCTTCTTTTGTCAGAAGTAATCACTGAAACACTCACTCCTGCATGATCAATCTTCTTCTACAGATTTCCTTCAACGACCAGGACAGGGCTGTTCCTCACTTCGCCACCGGGCTGATCGGCAGGGACAACGCCATAGCAAGGCACGGGATCCATGGGCTCTACTGGCTGTTTAACATCGATGTGGCCAGTGCTTGGCTTGTGCAAGGGGTGAACACCATCTACCTGAAGCAGCCCAGGAGCCAGAGCCCGTTTCAGGGGTTGATGTACGACTACTTGCGTTTGGAGGGACCGTGCGGCTGCTAATCGATTTGTGTGTGAAATTGCGTTGCTAGATGTGAAATTACAACTGCATTCACTGTGTAAACCCAATGCATACGATTGGGGAAAAGATGTTGCGGTATTATAGGCATTGGGGTTACGTGTAGGTAATGTTAGTTTAATTTTCGCATTTATAACCGTGCAGCTATGCTGATTTGTAACTATAATGATGTAAGTGTGTACGCAATAATGGGTGTTTTTAGTCAGGTAACTAATTACGGACAACTTCAACACAAGGTCAAAAACGGAGGTTGTTTGAAGGGTATTGTAGACCACTTTATCTATAAAGCAAAGGTGATACTCGGGTTCAGAAGAGAACCTCTCCCAGATCATATGGATGAACTCAAGAAAAATCAATAAACAACATAGAGCGCTCTCATTATTTATGTTATTCCCTATAAGTTACATCACTTCATCCTTGTTGGATAAATATGGGCTTGACCCATTTAAATTTATTCAATAATAATATAAATTTAAAAGCCCACTACAATGCTACGGTTCACGTTCATGAAACAATTAATTAACTTTAATTAGGTGGACAGTGGACTGTTGATGTGTCTATTGAGAAGTTGATAAAGAATGAAGGGCTTCCCACACGCGCGTGCCGCCGTTAGCCCGTGGGCATGGCCTTGGCCGTGGTCTATCGGATCTTTGGTCCAAATATTCCACGCAATTATACGTTTTGCCTGGTATAAAATTTGTCCGTCTGTTTTCAGTCTTTACGCTGGTAACAGTCATCAGTTTTGAGTCATTACGTGCGACGGTTTCCTCTGCCTTCTAACTGTTCTTCTTCCTCCTGACTGTTATATGAATGACACTTCCTGTCTCTCAATTAAAGCAAGTTGTAGACAACAAATTCACGTCCCATCTTTTGCGAGCATAGAATCTTTGGTCCAAATATTCCACGCAATTATACGTTTTGCCTGGTATAAAATTTGTCCGTCCGTTTTCAGTCTTTACGCTGGTAACAGTCATCAGTTTTGAGTCATTACGTGCGACTACTGTTCTTCTTCCTCCTGACTGTTATATGAATGACACTTCCTGTCTCTCAATTAAAGCAAGTTGTAGACAACAAATTCACGTCCCATCTTTTGCGAGCATAGAGAGAGTGTGAGAGTATGGAGCCACTGGTGCCTTGAACATCGGTCCTTCCGTAGGGTACGTTCTGTTCTTCGTATATATACATATTTCATTGCTATCTACTGCTTATGCGAGTAGTTATACACACATGCACATACATGTCATCTCATATATCGCACAATTTTTTTGAATTAAATTAAAACAAAAAATGCCTAAATTTTTAACCATCCAAAAATCTGATATTAGGCATTTTTTCTGTTAGTGGTTTTGTTGTGGCATTAAAACCAAGTGAATCATTCAATGGAACGTTTTCAAAGATGATGTAGTAAGATAATAATGTGGTTGACATTAATGAGTTGCTTTCACGCCGCACAGGGAAAACTCGAATCATTCACTCCTGAAGGTGAGAGAGCATTCAAGGTTGTCGATAACCTGTTTCGAGACATCGTGATTAGCGATCTTGCTGACAAGTATGTTGATTCCTATATTACGTGTACATCTACAAAACAATTATGGGATACATTAGATGAGAAATTCGGTGTTTTGCCGGTAGCGAGTTGTATATCATGGAGCAATTGTTTGACTATAAGATGGTGGATAACCAACCTGTGGCTGAACAGGCTCATGAAATACAGGCACTGACTAAGTACTCGAACAATTCTCGTATGTCTTGCCTGACAAGTCCGTGGCCGATGGTATTATTGCTAAGTTGCCGCCTTCTTAGAGATATTTTGCTACCACTCTAAAACATAAGAGGCAAGAGTTTAGGGTCTGTTTGGTTGGGCTGTGGCTGTGAAAAAAGTTGTTGTGGGCTGTGAGCTGTGAAAAAAGCTGCTGTAGGCTGTAATCTGTTAAAAAGTTAAAAACTGTTTGGTGGAAACCACTAAAAGTCGTTAAAAATTCTTAGATATATGTTTTCACAGTTTCATCCGAAAAGCCACTAAAAGCAGGTCTAGGGGTACTTTCAGATTTGCACTACGAGAAAGTCAGCTTTTAGAAAAAGCCGCTTCAAATGGATCCAGCCCTTTGGTTGGCTTTTGGCTTTTAAAGGGGTAAAATCCAAAGCCAAAAGTCAAACCAAACACACCCTTAGTGTGGCTGAACTTTTTTGTACTCTTGATGTTGAGGAAAGGGCGAGAGTGAAAGACACTCGTGAAAAAGGAGTTGAGATTTCTAGTGTCAATATGGTACAAAAAAATAATTCCAATGCCTACTGTAAAAATATAAAAAAGAACAAGCAACAGAACGCCACAAAGCCTAAGCAGATCATTGTATCAAGAGTTGTATCAAGAGTTGGTCCAATTTTCCCCTAGTTGAGTGGATAAGCTCTATGTATCTAGTGGTAGTTTAGGAATGTGAAAAACACTTTATAAATAATAGGGGTTGCACTAACCAACCATCTCTCTAGCTTATGTTTTTTATTTCTTATTTGTTCATTTGTTAGGAGATCCTGAGGAGCTTTTGCTAGTTGTTCCTTTGCACTTATGATTTAGGAAGTGTGTCCTTAACCACACTGGTTCCTCGACATTTAAATTTCTATGCTGATCTGGTTTGTTTAGTTCTTGAGTTGAATCTTTTCTTATCATGTTGGGGAAGGGGTTTGGGGTTGAATTTGTGTTAAGAAATAGTTTTGGAATCACTGCCACCTCTGGTATGGGTTGATTTAAATCGTAGATAAGTTTCTAGTCAATTTATACTATTTGAGAAAATCCCAATTTGAATTTGAGTTTTGTGATATGATTTTCAAGTACTAACATTTTTTATTTCAAACTTCTCAAACCATCTAATCTTTTCGCTATCTCACTCCCTCAAAGTTTCACTGCAATCTGAGAAAGTTTGCTCAAGCGACACTACCGCGCCCCAACACTACCAGCCAGAAGAGCGACATTGTCTCTCTGCATAGTGATATTACCTTTAAGTTCTCTCTCGGGCTTTCTAATGTCTAAATTAAGTTATGTTTGTTTTGATAGCTTCTTAGTCATATATCTTAGGATCTTGTTCTAGGCATTCAATCACTTGTTGGTTGAGGTGTTCTTGGTTTGAGCCATTTAATTTGGTGTACTTTTGGTGTCAAAGGGGTCTCACCTAAACTTTGGGGATGAAGCCAAGATTGCTTTAGTGCAAAAAAAATTTATTGGCTCCCATTCACCCCCTCTGGTCACCTATTCGCTCCTTTAATAATTACTCCACCTCATGTCGAATAAAAATAAGGAGACTAATTATAGGAAAATAAAAATAGAGTTTTCATGATCACCAATATTACAACTCAAAAGAAGGGGTTGCTAGGTGAGACATGCATGTGTTCATCAAAGTTAAAATTGGTAGACCTATTGAAAAAACTCTGCATTGATCCATATAAAAACTACATATGCATGACATACTATGTCACACCCGGTTTTAGAAGGCAAAACGAATGCGAACCATGTATGTGCCAGGATCAGCAATTCACGTACACAGCAGTTACATAACATGGACATCATCACACAGTGCTCAAATAGTATTAAAAAGGGAAAATAATAGTCGATTACAACATGATGTCTGAGACATCCACATAGTCTTTACAATAAATCGAAGTGCGGAAAAGAAACGTAGCTAAACGTGGCCTTCACAGGCAGCCGACTGGGGGTTGCCGCTAACCCACGCCTAGAACTCGTCGTAGTCTTGGAACTCCTAGAAGTCTCCTTCCACAGCTTCATCTTCGCCTGAGCAGTGGTTGCAATGCTGACAACCTAGGAATGGGGGGGTTTGGTGTGTAGAGCAAGGGTGAGTACACATCAACATACTCAGCAAGTATCCTGTTTGGCTGTAGTGGACTAGCTTTATGTGGGGATAAGTCAAGCAGTTGCTTTTAGTTGGTCAGATTATTATTTACTAATAGAAAGCCGGGTTTTAGCATTAACCCAAGTTATTAGCCCGATGTACCCTTTCCAAACGGAAAGAATACCACTTACCAGCACCATAGTCATAACCAGAACCATCAATCTCATTGCCACCTGTAAACCAAAATGTCTCTGATGATCTGATCAAGTACCACTAATCACTGGAGCTCCCTTGGTCGCTCATAACCGTGAGCACGGCTGATATATCGGTTTTCATACACTCTGCAGAGGTTGTGCACTTTACCCACAAGCCGTGATTCCCTTTCTGCCCGGAGAGAGCTACTCCCCATTGACCACTACCTAGGTGGCCTAGCAGGGCATCACTACGTGGCCTTTACAAAGATTTCCCGGGGCTATAGCCACCCGTTAGGTTTCCTAAATGCACCGCAGTCCTCCCCAAGGGGCGAACCAAGCTTGGCAGAGCGAGCCGCATACACCGAGCCCCATTGACGGCACAACGGCTAAGCGAACTACACCCCGGATCCTCTAATTATTCAGCTAAGGGCATCCCATTCCACCCTCATGGTTGCACTGTTTTCCCGGGCGGTCATCCATAGAACAGGTCCTTACGGAGAGGCACTCGAGAAACCGCTCGAGCCCCCTTAAAGACCACAAGTATAACATCATGATAAGAGAAGGGAAAACAGCGTATCATATATAATCTCATCATGTTCATTGATTAGAGTTGAGCAATAGCATAAAGCTAAACAATAATAATCCAACCCAAATAGGTAAACAAGGACATGGATAACAAAGCTAGTAAATCCTTAGGCATAAATGTGTAATGCGGGAGGTGAATTAAAGAATGAATAGGACAGAGATAGGTCAAGGGACACTTGCCTCCACCAACCGACTGCTGCTCAGGGGCTTCTCCTGCGAGTTCTTCGGGCTCTTCAACCGGATCGTTCTCTACGCGAGTGCAAACATACATACATCCATCCATTGAAATTAGGAAACCAACAGTACACCATACAAGAGAACAAGTAGATTAAACATGCATAGAATATGACATGCGATATTGCATTTACCATGGTTAGAAGGAAACGGGGGAAGGTCTCGTGGGGTTAAAGCTTACTCGAAACGTATTACGGGTAGATGCATAACTAAGTGCTACGTGACTTAATTCCATCGAGTTACACTAACAAGTATTAGCCACATGTGCTAATATAACTATAACTATTTTCAATTGATCAACATTAAACGAGATATAAGATTAGCTACATGCACTAATAGAAACATAACCACTTTTAGTAGATCAACATTAAATGAGATAGACGACTAACTATATAAATTAACTAATGTAACCAATTTCTAGATTGAGTTTCCTATTTTATTAACATGAACAACGTGATTAGCGCACATAAAATATAGGGGGGGTAGACGGGGACGTCTGGGGGTAGACGAAGACACGACGGGCCGTGCCAAGGCACTGCGCATTACGCGAGCACGCGCGCGAGGCCGCACGCACGCGCCGCGAACTAGCCGTGCGCACGTCGGGGTCGCGCGCTAGCCGAGCTCAAGGCCGCGCCGGGGCCGTCACGACGCGAGCAAGGCACGCCGGGGCGGGCGGGCGAGCACGGCGCACGGGCGGGGCGAAGCATGGGCGGGGCGGGGGGCACGGCCGGGGCCGGGACGGCACGGGGCCGAGGCGGCGCAGGGCGGCGCGGCCGAGCCGGGGCGGGCTCGCCGGGGGGCGGCCGAGCCGAGGCGCGGCGGGGCCGGCGCGGGGGCGGCCGAGGTCGGGGACGGGGGTGGCTCGCCGGAGCGGGGCGGGGGCGGGCTCACCGGGGGGGGGGGGGGGGGGGGGGGGGGCAAGCGCGGCTCGCCGGGCGCGGCCGGGCGCGGGGAGGGGCAGGGGCGGCTCGTCGGGGGACGACGCGGGGGCGGTCGGGCATGGGGCGGCGCGAGGGCGGCCGAGTGGGGCCGGGCGCGGCTGGGCCGGGGACGCCGGGGGCTGCGCGGACGGGGCTGGCGCGCCGGGCGGCTCGCCGAGGAGCCGGGCGGGCGAGGAAGGGAGAAGGGGGAAGGAGAGGGGAGGAGGGGGGGCCTCACCGTGACAGGGGAGGGCGGCGCGGCGGTGGCGCTGGGGGAGGGAGGCGGTTAGGGTAGGGGAGGGGATGACGGGCGGGGCCCGCGGGAGAGGGGAGAGAGGGAATTTGGGGGGCGGGGAGGGGCGGCTGGGCCGCTTGGGCCCAAAGGGGGAGGGGGGCACGGTTGGGCCGGCCAGGGCGGCCCACGACGGGGGAGGGAAAGGGGGGGAAGGGGGGCGGCTGGGCCGGCCAGCTGGGCCGGCGCGAAGGGGGGGCGCTGGTTGGGCCGAAAGGGGAGGAGGGGGGAGAGAGAAAAAGAAAAGGTTTTTCCTTTTTCTCTAAAACTAGATGAATGGTTTCACAATTTCAATCAATCAAAACAAATGCATGGTTCGGCATGGTGCAGCAAGCAAAAGAAAGTATTTCTAGGGTTTTACTTTACATGGGATCCCAAGCCGAATCCCGCTATAACTTTGGAAAAAGATCAAGGTTTAGCGAGGAGAAAAGGGAAAAGGAAAGGGTAACGCCCGAATTTGGTGGGGGAAAAGAAGGAAAAAATTCTACCCCCAAATTCAGGGCGTTACAAACCTATCCCCCTTAAAAGAATCTCGCCCTCGAGATTTAGGGTTGGCTAGCAAAGAGCTCAGGGTATTTAGCCATCAGATCATCCTCACGCTCCCAGGTTGCTTCTTCCTCAGAGTGGTGATTCCATCTGACTTTGCACATTCTGATGGTCTTCCTTCGAGTGACTCTGTCTGCAGTCTCAAGGATTTGCGTTGGCTTCTCAACGTAGGTCAAGTCCTCCTGGACTTCAAGACCTTCCACTGGCAGCTGCTCTTCTGGCACACGCAAACACTTCTTCAACTGAGACACATGAAAGACATCATGCACAGCAGACATATTTTCTGGCAGACTGAGCTGATAGGCCACTTCTCCATGCCTTGCGAGAATTTGATATGGACCGATGTAGCGGGGTGCTAGCTTGCCCTTCACTCCGAACCTTCTGACTCCTCTGATCGGTGACACTTTCAGATAGACAAAATCTCCGACTTCGAAACTCAGCTCTCTTCTTCTTGTGTCAGCATAACTTCGTTGCCTTGATTGCACTATCTTTAGATTCTATCGAACCATCCTGATGTTCTCTTCAGCTTCAAGCAAAATGTCTGGCCCAAACACCTGCTTTTCTCCAGGCTGATCCCAGTGCAACGGGGTCCTACAACTCCTTCCATAGAGCGCCTGGAATGGTGACATCTTCAAACTGGCCTGGTAACTGCTGTTATAGGAGAACTCTGCATAAGGTAATCGCTTGTCCTATCCGGACTGGTCTTGCAACGCACAGGCTCTCAACATATCTTCAAGTATTTGATTGGTTCTCTCGGTCTGACCATCTGTCTGCGGATGATACGCCGAACTGAAATTCAGGTGTGTGCCCAAGGCTTCATGCAACTGCTGCCAGAAATGAGAGGTGAACTGCGTTCCTCTGTCTGACACTATCTTCTTTGGCACACCGTGAAGACAAACAATCCGAGACATATACAACTCTGCCAATACTGCACTGCTGTAGTTGGTCTTGACAGGTATGAAGTGGGCTGACTTTGTCAAGCGGTCCACTACTACCCAAATGGAATCGTAGCCGGCTCGAGTACGCGGCAATCCGACTATGAAATCCATACCAATTTCATCCCATTTCCACTGAGGAATTTGCAACGGTTGCAACAATCCAGCTGGTCTCTGGTGCTCTGCCTTGATTCGTCGACAACTATCACACATAGCCACATGCTCTGCGATTTCCCTCTTGCATCAACACACATCCCAAACCTGTGTAACAAGCATCACAATACACCGAGAAAGGCTTGTGCACATCAGGCAAGACTAAGACAGGCGCTGTAGTCAACTTCTCTTTCAGCGCTTCAAAGGCCTCTTAGCATTTCTGGGTCCACTTGAACTCGACCTTGTTGCCTAGCAACGCTGTCATTGATTTTGCAATCTTCGAAAACCCTTCAATGAATCGTCGATAATATCCGGCCATTCCAATAAAGCTCTTGATTCCTCGAGCATCTGTTGGCGCTTTCCAGTTCAGAATGTCTGCCACTTTCTTCGGATCCACAGCCAATCCTTCTTTGTTGATTATGTGACCCAAGAACAGGACTTCACTGATCCAGAATTCACACTTGCTCAATTTTGCATACAACTGGTGCTCTCGCAATCTCTGCAATACCATCCTCAAATGATTCGCATGCTCTTCTTCGCTTTGAGAATAAATCAGAATGTCATCAATGAATACCACCACAAACTTATCAAGATAATCCATGAATACACTGTTCATCAGATTCATGAAAAAGGCTGGCGCATTGGTCAAACCAAAAGACATCACAGTGAACTCATACAACCCATACTTGGTAATGAATGCCGTCTTCGGAATGTCCGAAGGTCGGATCCTGAGCTGATGGTAACCTGACCTCAGATCAATCTTGGAGAACACACTGGCTCCTCTCAACTGGTCGAACATATCTTCTATTCTGGGCAAAGGGTACTTGTTCTTGATCGTGACTTCATTCAGAGCTCGATAATCGATACACATCCTCTTAGTGCCATCTTTCTTTTCCACAAATAGGACAGGGGCGGCCCAAGGCGAGGTGCTTGGCCGAATGTAACCTTTCTCTGACAGCTCATCAATCTGCTTCTTAAGTTCAACCAACTCTGGTCCGGATATTCTGTAAGCTCTCTTAAAGATGGGGGCGGTTCCAGGAAGAAGCTCTATGGCAAACTCAACTTTCCGCTCTGGTGGCATACCCGGTAAGTCCTTTGGGAACACATCTAGAAACTCGGACACAACTTTGATACTCTCAATTGGGTCTGCTTCACTGCTATCGACAGCCATCTGATAACAACTTCCTTTCTTTGGCTCAGGCGGGACTAACTTGGTCACCACTTCCTCTCCTAGTGGGGACACCAACTTGATTGTCCTTTTATCACAACTGATAACTGTCTGATACTTATCTAGCCAATTCATCCCTAGGATGACATCTATTCCCAGAGTACCCATTACTATAAGGTTAGCGGGAAACGCTATCCCCCTTATTTCCACACATACATTCAAACAAATGCTATCGGCTCGAATTCTACCACCGGCTGAGTCAATTTGAATGGGGGTTGACATGATAGTTATCGGAAGATTATGTGCTTCTACCCATGATGCAGTAATGAAAGAATGCGTTGCTCCAGTATCAAATAACACTTCTGCAATATGGGAGTCGACTGGGAACATACCTACTATCATGCCGGGGGTCTCCTGAACTGCTTCAGCCTCCAAGTGGTTCAGTCTTCCATGGTTATAGCACGGCTGAGAGCGGTTGCCTGATCCAGGCTGAGGCACGTTCTGCTTTGCTGGGGCATTGGGGCCTGACTGCTGTTGGGCTGCCTTCTTCGGACATTGCATCACCCAGTGGCCTTGCTCTCCACAGTGGAAACATGCCCTGTTTCCAACCTGAGCTGGTGCTGCCTGACTGTTCTGCTGGTTTGCTGGGGCAGGAAGACGAGGTGTCTGCTAATTCTGCCTCTGAAACTGACCTCCTGACTGATTGCTCTAACGGTTCTGATACTGGTGCTGAGGATACTGCCTTTGGAACTGCTGATGCTGCTGAGGTGGACGCTGGTTCTGCCTGAACTGCTGAGGTTGATTGCCTGAGAAACGAGGACGATTACTACTTCCAGGCTGGGGTCCACTGATCTTGCGCTTACGATCCTCCATATCCTTACACTTCCTCTCTATCATGATCGCTCTGTCAATCAGGTGCTGGAATGTCGGGAAGGTATGATTCATCAGTTGGTACTGCAGAGGGTCGACCAAGCCTCTCAAGAAACGGTACTGTCGCTTGGCGTCGGTGTTGACATCTTCAGGAGCATAGCGAGACAATTGCAGAAACCTGTCTCGGTACTCACTGACAGACGATGACCCTTGCTTGAGGGCCAGGAACTCCTCCTTCTTCACTGTCATCAGACCTGCAGGCACATGGTACTGATGAAAGCTTCCTCTGAACTCTTCCCAGGTGATGGTGTCGGGGTTGGCATGGGTGGCGAGATAAGACTCCCACCATGACTGAGCTGCTCCTCTCAATAGACGGGGACCATACAGGACTTTCTCTCTGTCATCGCACTGAGCGGTATGCAACTCCCGCTCCATAGTGCGCAGCCAGTCTTCAGCATCCATGGGGTCAGAAGAGTGAGCAAACGTTGGTGGATGACCTCTCATGAATTCAGCACGCTTGTCCCTGGGCATCTGAGGCATCTGAGGCTGAGGTGGTGCCTGCTGTTGCTGCTGCTGAATGGCGGCCAGAGTCTGACCGATGGCTTGGGCTGCCTGAGTCTGCATCAGAAACATCTGCTCGATGGACATCGGGGGCGGGGGCGGCAGCTGCTGTTGCTGGGGTACCTCTTCCTGCTGAGCACGCCTTCCTCCTCTGCGCCTGTTCTCTGACATCTGCAGAATGCAACCACACATCAGAACTGATCTTGCAAATCTTGCAGCATAAGAAAAGAGTATAGAATTCTCCACCACACTGAACAGATGAGCATCTTCACTGATCTCCAACACAGACCACACAGCTTCTTAGATAAAGAGGAAAGTGGAATAAAAGGTTTCCCAACTAGATAACTAACTCCTTTTAACATAATAGGTAAACCAAAATGTAGGAGATATCCACACTCTGGTGACAGTCATTACAAAGATCCAAATCAAACATAGTTCATCATGACAAACATAAATGCACAGGATATAGCAAACTACCCTGTCTAACTAAGACTAACTAAGAGCGAGACTAACGCTAAGACTGTAGCTTCTACGTATATATTTTGTATTAATTACAAGATCCAACTCTAACGATCTATGGTTCTAGATTTATCTTGGTCTTGCAGTCAGGATTGCCATAAGACTGGCATCCACGCCGAGGTGAGCGGTACGGGTGCTGAGTCCCGACGGGAGCAGGGGAACCATCATCCAGGTGACGACGTTCCGCGCGCTCAGCCCGCAGCAGGGCGATCTCAGCACGAGCCCTACTCAGCTCGTCTAATGCATGGTCCAGATCCGTGTTTAGCACGACGGCTAGGTTGACTGTGCTGCTCAACCTAGGATTGTCCTCGCCAACAGGTGAGACAATCACGCCTCCTGTGCTGCCAGATGGACGGCGGGGGTAATACTTCAGGTTGAGACCGTCAGCTACCCCACCGAGAACCGAGCAGTAGTGCGAAAGCGCACGTCGTGCAGCATCTTGCATGGCCGCCTCAGCTGAGTCCCGCTCAGAGATGGAATAGTGCTCTGAGCAGACCTCAGCACCCTGGAGACTGTTCTCCGGACGGCGCACCAAGCAGGTCGCCTCCCAGCGGTCCGGGTAGACCCCGCGACTATGCTGGTAGACCACACAGCGATACTCGATGGACCAAGTACGCCGGTCAAGTGCCCGACGTAGCAGGGTGTCGAGCGCGTCGTGGAAGTGACAACCGCGAGCAACATCGCGAGTGATGGGTCGAGCGACCCATCCTTCTGGCTCCTGGTCAGCAGAGAAGTCGGTGTCGTGGCTCGAGCTGTCATCGCCACCTCCATCGTCTGGATCTCCTCCAGCAGCTACTCCAGAGTCTGGGGCACCCAGTGGTGGTGCAGGGGGCGCCTCCAGGGGAAGCACAGGGGAGCAGCTCCTCACGGACTCTATCTCCTGCTAGAGCGAGAAAGAAGAGCCATGCTGCTCCTGCTCCTGTCGTCGACGCTCCTGCTCCTCATGCAGGCGGTGGTGCAGCCTCTCCAAGTGACTGGACTGTCCGGCCACGGGACGGCGAAGCAGACGCTCAGCAAGGCGGGAGGGTAAGAAGGGGATGACGAACTTTCGTGCAGTGTGTCTAAGACGAGCCATCTACAAAAGACACCGCAAGCAAAAGAGTGAGAACAAAATTAATATGACCAGCAAGTAATGAACCATAAATAAATGAAGGATTAGAATGAAACATAATTTTCAGCAAGGTATAATATAGTAGAACATAGGTTTGGTCGGTATGACCAACTTTTGAAGGGATATCAAAGTCAAGGCAGGGACAGAGGTCTATAGTCCTTAGAACGACCATTCTACTCTAGGTTAGCGGTCCTACAGTCAGCACGGCTTTGATACCACTTATGTCACACCCGGTTTTAGAAGGCAAACCGAATGCGAACCATGTACGTGCCAGGATCAGCAATTCACGTACACAGCAGTTACATAACATGGACATCATCACACAGTGCTCAAATAGTATTAAAAAGGGAAAATAACAGTCGATTACATCATGATGTCTGAGACATCCACATAGTCTTTATAATAAATCAAAGTGCGGAAAGGAAACGTAGCTAAACGCGGCCTTCACAGGCAGCCGACTGGGGGTTGCCGCTAACCCACGCCTAGAACTCGTCGTAGTCTTGGAACTCCTAGAAGTCTCCTTCCACAGCTTCATCTTCGCCTGAGCAGTGGTTGCAATGCTGACAACCTAGGAATGGGGGGGGGTTGGTGTGTAGAGCAAGGGTGAGTACACATCAACATACTCAGCAAGTATCCTGTTTGGCTGTAGTGGACTAGCTTTATGTGGGGATAAGTCAAGCAGTTGCTTTTAGTTGGTCAGATTATTATTTACTAATAGAAAGCCGGGTTTTAGCATTAACCCAAGTTATTAGCCCGATGTACCCTTTCCAAACGGAAAGAATACCACTTACCAGCACCATAGTCATAACCAGAACCATCAATCTCATTGCCACCTGTAAACCAAAATGTCTCTGATCAAGTACCACTAATCACTGGAGCTCCCTTGGCCGCTCATAACCGTGAGCACGGCTGATATATCAGTTTTCATACACTCTGTAGAGGTTGTGCACTTTACCCACAAGCCGTGATTCCCTTTCTGCCCGGAGAGAGCTACTCCCCATTAACCACTACCTAGGTGGCCTAGTAGGGCATCACTACGTAGCCTTTACAAAGATTTCCCGGGGCTATAGCCGCCCGTTAGGTTTCCTAAATGCACCGCACTCCTCCCCAAGGGGCGAACCCAAGATTGGCAGAGCGAGCCGCATACACCGAGCCCCATTGACGGCACAACGGCTAAGCGAACTACACCCCGGATCCTCTAATTATTCAGCTAAGGGCATCCCATTCCACCCTCATGGTTGCACTGTTTTCCCGGGCGGTCATCCATAGAACAGGTCCTTACGGAGAGGCACTCGAGAAACCGCTCGAGTCCCCTTAAAGACCACAAGTATAACATCATGATAAGAGAAGGGAAAACAGCGTATCATATATAATCTCATCATGTTCATTGATTAGAGTTGAGCAATAGCATAAAGCTAAACAATAATAATCCAACCCAAATAGGTAAACAAGGACATGGATAACAAAGCTAGTAAATCCTTAGGCATAAATGTGTAATGCGGGAGGTGAATTAAAGAATGAATAGGACAGAGATAGGTCAAGGGACACTTGCCTCCACCAACCGACTGCTGCTCAGGGGCTTCTCCTGCGAGTTCTTCGGGCTCTTCAACCGGATCGTTCTCTATGCGAGTGCAAACATACATACATCCATCCATTGAAATTAGGAAACCAACAGTACACCATACAAGAGAACAAGTAGATTAAACATGCATAGAATATGACATGCGATATTGCATTTACCATGGTTAGAAGGAAACGGGGGAAGGTCTCGCGGGGTTAAAGCTTACTCGAAACGTATTACGGGTAGATGCATAACTAAGCGCTACGTGACTTAATTCCATCGAGTTACACTAACAAGTATTAGCCACATGTGCTAATATAACTATAACTATTTTCAATTGATCAACATTAAACGAGATATAAGATTAGCTACATGCACTAATAGAAACATAACCACTTTTAGTAGATCAACATTAAATGAGATAGACGACTAACTATATAAATTAACTAACGTAACCAATTTCTAGATTGAGTTTACTATTTTATTAACATGAACAACGTGATTAGCGCGCATAAAATATAGGGGGGGTAGACGGGGACGTCTGGGGGTAGACGAAGGCACGACGGGTCGTGCCAAGGCACTGTGCATTACACGAGCACGCGCGCGAGGCCGCACGCACGCGCCGCGAACTAGCCGTGCGTACGTCGGGGCCGCGCGCTAGCCGAGCTCAAGGCCGCGCGCCATAGGCACGCTGGGCCGAGCTCGAGGCCGCGCCGGGGCCGTCACGACGCGACCAAGGCACGCCGGGGCGGGCGGGCGAGCACGATTCACGGGCGGGGCAGGGGGCACGGCCGGGGCCAGGACGGCACGGGGCCGAGGCGGCGCAGGGCGGCGCGGACGAGCCGGGCGCGGGCGCGGCGGGGGCGGCCGAGCCGGGCGCGGGGCGGGCGGGTCGCCGGGGGGCGGCCGAGCCGGGGCGCGGCGGGGCCGGCGCGGGGCCGGCCGAGGTCGGGGACGGGGGCGGCTCGCCGGAGCGGGGCGGGGGTAGGCTCGCCGGGGCTAGGCCGAGCGCGGCTCGCTGGGCGCGGCCGGGCGCGGGGAGGGGCAGGGGCGGCTCGCCGGAGCGCGGCCGAGGCGAGGGTGGGGAAGGGGCGGGGCGGCTCGCCGGGGGACGACGCGGGGGCGGCCGGCACGAGGCGGCGCGGGGGCGGCCGAGCGGGGCCGGGCGCGGCTGGGCCGGGGACGGCGCGGGGCGGCCGAGCGAGGCCGGGCACGGGACGCCGGGGGCGGCGCGGACGGGGCGGGCTCGCCGGGCGGCTCGCCGAGGAGCCGGGCGGGCGAGGAAGGGGAAGGGAGAAGGGGGAAGGAGAGGGGAGGAGGGGGGCCTCACCGCGGCAGGGGAGGGCGGCGCGGCGGCGGCGCTGGGGGAGGGAGGCGGTTAGGGTAGGGGAGGGGATGACGGGCGGGGCCCGCGGGAGAGGGGAGAGAGGGAATTTGGGGGGGGAAGGGGCGACTGGGCCGCTTGGGCCCAAAGGGGGAGGGGACACGGTTGGGCCGGCCGGGGCGGCCCACGACGAGGGAGGGAAAGGGGGGGAAGGAGGGGCGGCTGGGCCGGCGCGAAGGGGGGGGGCGCTGGCTGGGCCGAAAGGGGAGGAGGGGGGGAGAGAGAAAAAGAAAAGGTTTTTCCTTTTCTCTAAATCTAGATGAATGGTTTCACAATTTCAATCAATCAAAACAAATGCATGGTTCGGCATGGTGCAGCAAGCAAAAGAAAGTATTTCTAGGGTTTTACTTTACATGGGATCCCAAGCCGAATCCCGCTATAACTTTGGAAAAAGATCAAGGTTTAGCGAGGAGAAAAGGGAAAAGGAAAGGGTAACGCCCAAATTTGGTGGGGGAAAGGAAGGAAAAAATTCTACCCCCAAATTCAGGGCGTTACATACTAACTAACAATCATCAAAGCCACCGTTTAATTTGCTAGAAACTAAATGGGTTCATAGCCACAAATCTTTTGTAAGATTAATTTATCATAATTTGAATGCCTTCCTCAAGATCAAATTGAAAAGTGCTCTATAAAACTAAGAAATAACTAGCATGAGAGTTAAACAATCTAATCATCAAAGTAATTGAAAATCTAAAAAAGGAGTAGAGATGCATGTTACTAACCTTAAAGCAAGATGGTCAATGCCCATCCTTGAAAATCTGACCTTGTAAAAAGAATTTTAATGAAAATGGCTAGAACAATGGAGGGGAGAGATGGATGAAGGTATCTCCTTGGATGAGTGTTCATAGTATGGGATGAAGAAGGAAAAAGGCCATGGAGTTTTACAATATACAGTCATCATTGCCGACTTAAACCACAAATTAGCAATGATACACTATACAAAAATATCCTCAAGCCACAAACAGTGGTAAAGACATATCACTGTTAACTTAAACTACAAGCCAATAGTGATAACCTTTGTATTATGGTTGATTCCTGGATTAAACCACTAGTAATATTTCATCGCCGTTTCATGGTTTGAGCGACAATGAATTGTGCCTTCAGTGTCAGTTTTTAATGACCCAATTTTTTTAGATTTTCAACTAAGAACCAGCAGCAATGGGTCTTTAGTGAAGATCAATTTTTAGTAGTGCAAGGTATGAAGAGGGCACATGCAGTGATGCATAGCTTGACCCATAGTTGAAGTCACCAAAAGGAGTCTCCACTATAGGATATTGGATTTATGTGTTGATGGGTAGCTTGTTAGCTTTGGAAGGATGGAGAGAGTGTCTCTAACTACATGAGCGATAGTGGAGGCTGAAAGGGAATTAGGCTTACACCTAGTTCCCAAATAATTTTGGTGGTTGAATTGCCCAACACAAATAATCGGACTAACTAGTTTGCCCAAGTGTATAGATTATACAGGTGTAAAAGGTTCACACTCAGCCAATAAAAAGACCAAGTTTTGGATTCAACAAAGGAGCAAAAGGGGCAACCGAAGGCACCCCTGGTCTGGCGCACCGGACTGTCCGGTGCGCCACCGGACATGTCCGGTGCACCAGGGGGACTCAATCTCAAACTCGCCACCTTCGGGAATTCCCTGAGGCGACTCGGCTATAATTCACCGGACTGTCCGGTGTGCACCGGACAGTGTCCGGTGCGCCAAGGGAGGTCGGCCTCAGGAACTCGCCAGCTTCGGGAAAAGCCAACGGCTCGTCCACTATAATTCACCGGACTGTCCGGTGTACACCGGACTGTCCGGTGCGACTCCGGAGCAACGGTCATCTCCGCGCCAACGGCTCTCTGCCGCGCATTTAATGCGCGCTCTGCGCGCGCAGGAGTCAGAATCGCCCATGCTGGCACACCGGACATCAAACAGTACCTGTCCGGTGTGCACCGGACACCCAGGCGGGCCCACAAGTCAGAAGCTCCAACGGTCAGAATCCAACGGCAGTGATGACGTGGCAGGGGGCACCGGACTGTCCGGTGTGCACCGGACTGTCCGGTGCGCCATCGAACAGACAGCCTCCCAACGACCACTTTTGGTGGTTGGGGCTATAAATACCCCAACCACCCCACCATTCATTGCATCCAAGTTTTCCCACTTCTCAACCACTTACAAGAGCTAGGCATTCAATTCTAGACACATTCAAAGAGATCAAATCCTCTCCAATTCCACACAAAACCCTAGTGACTAGTGAGAGTGATTTGCCGTGTTCATTTGAGCTCTTGCGCTTGGATTGCTTCTTTTCTTTCTCACTTGTTCTTGTGATCAAAACTCCATTGTAATCAAGGCAAGAGGCACCAATTGTGTGGTGGCCCTTGCGGGGAAGTTTTGTTCCCGGCTTTGATTTGAGAAGAGAAGCTCACTCGGTCCGAGGGACCGTTTGAGAGAGGGAAGGGTTGAAAGAGACCCGGCCTTTGTGGCCTCCTCAACGGGGAGTAGGTTTGAGAGAACCGAACCTCGGTAAAACAAATCCGTGTGTCACACTTCATTATTTGCTCGCGATTTGTTTTGCGCCCTCTCTCGCGGACTCATTTATATTTCTAACGCTAACCCGACTTGTAGTTGTGTTTATATTTGTAAATTTCAGTTTCGCCCTATTCACCCCCCCCCCCTCTAGGCGACTATCAATTGGTATCAAAGCCCGGTGCTTCATTAGAGCCTAACCGCTTGAAGTGATGTCGGGAGATCTCGCCAAGAAGGAGATGGAGACCGGCGAAAAGCCCACTACAAGCCACGGGAGCACTTCATCGGAAGAGTCCCGCACCAAGAGGAAGGAGAAGAAGAAGGACTCCTCCAAACGGAAGGAGAAAAAGTCTTCCTCTTCTCACCACAAAGAGAAGAAGGAAAAATCTTCTTCCCACAAGCCGCATCGGAAAGGCGACAAGCACAAGAGGATGAGGAAAGTGGTCTATTACGAGACCGACACTTCATCAACATCGACCTCCGACTCCGATGCGCCCTTCGTCACTTCTAAGCGCCAAGAGTGCAAGAAGTATAGTAAGATCCCCCTACACTACGCTCGCATTTCCAAACATACACCTTTACTTTCCGTCCCATTAGGCAAACCACCAACTTTTGATGGTGAAGATTGCGCTAGGTGGAGCGATTTAATGCGATTTCATCTAACCTCGCTCCACAAAAGTGTATGGGATGTTGTTGAGTTTGGTGCACAGGTACCGTCGGTAGGGGATGAGGACTATGATGAGGATGAGGTGGCCCAAATCGAGCACTTCAACTCTCAGGCAACAACAATACTCCTCGCCTCTCTAAGTAGAGAGGAGTATAACAAAGTACAAGGGTTGAAGAGCGCCAAGGAGATTTGGGATGTGCTCAAAACCGCGCACGAGGGAGACGAGCTCACCAAGATCACCAAGCGGGAAACGATCGAGGGGGAGCTTGGTCGGTTCCGGCTTCGCAAAGGGGAGGAGCCACAACACATGTACAACCGGCTCAAGACCTTGGTGAATCAAGTGCGCAACCTCGGGAGCGTAAAGTGGGATGACCACGAGATGGTTAAGGTTATTCTAAGATCTCTTATTTTCCTTAACCCTACTCAAGTTCAATTAATCCGTGGTAATCCTAGATATACTAAAATGACCCCCGAGGAAGTTATCGGGAATTTTGTGAGTTTTGAGTGCATGATCGAAGGCTCGAGGAAGATCAACGAGCTTGATGATGCCACCACATCCGAAGCTCAACCCGTTGCATTCAAGGCAACGGAGGAGAAGAAGGAGGAGTCTACACCAAGTCGACAACCAATAGACGCCTCCAAGCTCGACAATGAGGAAATGGCGCTCGTCATCAAGAGCTTCCGCCAAATCCTCAAGCAAAGGAGGGGGAAGGATTACAAATCCCGCTCCAAGAAGGTTTGCTACAAGTGTGGTAAGCCCGGTCACTTTATTGCTAAATGTCCATTATCAAGTGATAGTGACAGGGGCGACGACAAGAAGGGGAGGAGAAAGGAGAAGAAAAGGTACTACAAGAAGAAGGGCGGCGATGCCCATGTTTGTCGGGAGTGGGACTCCGACGAAAGCTCTAGCGACTCCTCCGACGACGAGGACGCCGCCAACATCGCCGTCACCAAGGGACTCCTCTTCCCCAACGTCGGCCACAAGTGCCTCATGGCAAAGGACGGCAAAAAGAAAAAGGTTAAATCTAACTCCTCCACTAAATATGAATCTTCTAGTGATGATAATGCTAGTGATGAGGAGGATAGTTTGCGTTCCCTTTTTGCCAACCTTAACATAGCTCAAAAGGAAAAATTAAATGAATTAGTCAGTGCTATTCATGAAAAGGATGATCTTTTGGATTCCCAAGAGGATTGTCTAATTAAAGAAAACAAGAAACATGTTAAGGTTAAAAAGGCTTATGCTCTAGAAATTGAGAAATGTGAAAAATTATCTAGTGAGCTAAGCACTTGCCGTGAGATGATTGACAACCTTAGAAATGAAAATGCTAGTTTAAATGCTAAGGTTGATTCTCATGTTTGTAATGTTTTAATTCCCAATCCTAGAGATAATAATGATGATTTGCTTGCTAGGATTGAAGAATTAAACATTTCTCTTACTAGCCTTAGATTAGAAAATGAAAATTTGATTGCTAAGGCTAAAGATTTTGATGTTTGCAAAATTACAATTGCCGATCTTAGAGATAAGAATGATATACTTCGTGCTAAGATTGTTGAACTTATTTCTTGCAAACCATCTACATCTACCATTGAACAAGTCACTATTTGTACTAGATGTAGAAATGTTGATATTGATGCTATTCATGATCACATGATTTTAATTAAGCAACAAAATGATCATATAGCTAAACTAGATGCTAAAATTGCCGAGCACAACTTAGAAAATGAGAAATTTAAATTTGCTCGTAGCATGCTTTATAATGGGAGACGCCCTGGCATTAAGGATGGCATTGGCTACCAAAGGGGAGACAATGTCAAAATTAGTGCCCCTCCTAAAAGATTGTCAAATTTTGTTAAGGGCAAGGCTCCCATGCCTCAGGATAACGAAGGTTACATTTTGTACCCTGCAGGCTATCCTGAGAGCAAAATTAGGAAGATTCATTCTAGGAAGTCTCACTCTGGCCCTAATCATGCTTATATGTATAAGGGTGAGACATCTAGTTCTAGGCAACCAACCCATGCTAAGTTGCCTAAGAAGAAAATTCCTAATGCATCAAATGATCATGCCATTTCATTTAAAACTTTTGATGCATCTTATGTGCTTACTAGCAAATCCGGCAAGGTAGTTGCCAAATTTGTTGGGGGCAAACACAAGGGGTCAAAGACTTGTGTTTGGGTACCCAAAGTTCTTGTGTCTAATGCCAAAGGACCCAAAACCGTTTGGGTACCTAAAGTCAAGAACTAAAATTGTTTTGTAGGTTTATGCATCCGGGGGCTCAAGTTGGATACTCGACAGCGGGTGCACAAACCACATGACCGGGGAGAAAAGGATGTTCTCCTCATATGAGAAAAACCAAGATCCCCAACGAGCTATCACATTCGGGGATGGAAATCAAGGTTTGGTCAAAGGATTGGGTAAAATTGCTATATCTCCTGACCATTCTATTTCCAATGTTTTTCTTGTAGATTCTTTAGATTACAATTTGCTTTCCGTTTCTCAATTATGTCAAATGGGCTACAACTGTCTTTTTACTGATGTAGGTGTCACTGTCTTTAGAAGAAGTGATGATTCAATAGCATTTAAGGGTGTGTTAGAGGGTCAGCTATACTTAGTAGATTTTGATAGAGCTGAGCTCGACACATGCTTAATTGCTAAGACTAACATGGGTTGGCTCTGGCACCGCCGACTAGCCCATGTTGGGATGAAGAATCTTCATAAGCTTCTAAAGGGAGAGCACATTTTAGGATTAACAAATGTTCATTTTGAGAAAGACAGGATTTGTAGCGCATGCCAAGCCGGGAAGCAAGTTGGCACTCATCATCCACACAAGAACATCATGACGACCGACAGGCCACTGGAGCTCCTACACATGGATCTATTCGGCCCGATTGCTTACATAAGCATCGGCGGGAGTAAGTACTGTCTAGTTATTGTGGATGATTATTCTCGCTTCACTTGGGTGTTCCTTTTACAGGAAAAATCTCAAACCCAAGAGACCTTAAAGGGATTCTTGAGACGGGCTCAAAATGAGTTCGGCTTAAGGATCAAGAAAATAAGAAGCGACAACGGGACGGAGTTCAAGAACTCTCAAATTGAAGGTTTTCTTGAGGAGGAGGGCATCAAGCATGAGTTCTCCTCTCCCTACACTCCACAACAAAATGGTGTAGTGGAGAGGAAGAACCGAACTCTGTTGGACATGGCAAGAACCATGCTTGATGAGTACAAGACACCGGACCGGTTTTGGGCCGAAGCGGTTAACACCGCCTGCTACGCCATCAACCGGTTATATCTTCACCGAATCCTCAAGAAGACATCCTATGAACTCCTAACCGGTAAAAAGCCCAACATTTCATATTTTAGAGTCTTTGGTAGCAAATGCTTTATTCTTGTTAAAAGAGGTAGAAAATCTAAATTTGCTCCTAAGACTGTAGAAGGTTTTTTACTTGGTTATGACTCAAACACAAGGGCATATAGAGTCTTTTACAAGTCCTCAGGACTTGTTGAAGTTTCTTGTGACGTTGTGTTTGACGAAACTAATGGCTCTCAAGTAGAGCAAGTTGATCCTGATGAGATAGGAGAAGAACAGGCTCCATGCATAACGCTAAGGAACATGTCCATTGGGGATGTGTGTCCTAAGGAATCCGAAGAGCCTCCACAAGCACAAGATCAACCATCCTCCTCCACGCTAGCATCTCCACCGACTCAAAATGAGGATGAAGCTCAAGTTGATGAAGTAGAAGATCAAGCAAATGAGCCACCTCAAGATGACGGCAATGATCAAGGGGGAGATGCAAATTATCAAGACAAGGAGGATGAAGAGCAAAGGCCGCCACACCCAAGAGTCCACCAAGCAATCCAACGAGATCACCCCGTCGACACTATCCTCGGCGACATTCATAAGGGGGTAACTACTAGATCTCGGGTTGCCCATTTTTGTGAACATTACTCTTTTGTTTCCTCTATTGAGCCACACAGGGTAGAGGAAGCTCTCCAAGATTCGGATTGGGTGGTGGCGATGCAAGAGGAGCTCAACAACTTCACTAGAAATGAGGTATGGCATTTAGTTCCACGTCCTAACCAAAATGTTGTAGGAACCAAATGGGTCTTCCGCAACAAGCAAGATGAGCATGGTGTGGTGACAAGGAACAAAGCTCGACTTGTGGCCAAGGGATACTCCCAAGTCGAAGGTTTGGATTTCGGTGAAACCTATGCACCCGTAGCTAGGCTTGAGTCAATTCGCATATTATTAGCCTATGCTACTTACCATGGCTTTAAGCTTTATCAAATGGACGTGAAAAGTGCCTTCCTCAATGGACCAATCAAGGAAGAGGTCTATGTTGAGCAACCTCCCGGCTTTGAAGACAGTGAGTATCCTAACCATGTTTATAGGCTCTCTAAGGCGCTTTATGGGCTCAAGCAAGCCCCAAGAGCATGGTATGAATGCCTTAGAGATTTCCTTATTGCAAATGGCTTCAAAGTCGGTAAGGCCGATCCTACTTTGTTCACTAAAACTCTTGACAATGATTTGTTCGTATGCCAAATTTATGTTGATGATATCATATTTGGGTCTACTAATGAATCTACATGTGAAGAATTTAGTAGGATCATGACAAAGAAATTCGAGATGTCTATGATGGGGGAGTTGAAGTACTTTCTAGGATTCCAAGTAAAGCAACTCCAAGAGGGCACTTTCATTAGCCAAACAAAGTATACTCAAGACATTCTAAGCAAGTTTGGAATGAAGGATGCCAAGCCCATCAAGACACCCATGGGAACAAATGGACATCTCGACCTCGACACGGGAGGTAAGTCCGTGGATCAAAAGGTATACCGGTCGATGATTGGTTCATTGCTTTATTTATGTGCATCTCGACCGGACATTATGCTTTCCGTATGCATGTGTGCAAGATTCCAATCCGACCCTAAGGAATCCCACCTTACGGCCGTAAAACGAATCTTGAGATATTTGGCTTATACTCCTAAGTTTGGGCTTTGGTACCCTCGGGGATCCACTTTTGATTTAATTGGTTATTCGGATGCCGATTGGGCGGGGTGCAAAATTAATAGGAAGAGCACATCGGGGACTTGCCAGTTCTTGGGAAGATCCTTGGTGTCTTGGGCTTCAAAGAAGCAAAATTCGGTCGCTCTTTCCACCGCCGAAGCCGAGTACATTGCCGCAGGTCATTGTTGCGCGCAATTGCTTTGGATGAGGCAAACCCTGCGGGACTACGGTTACAAATTAACCAAAGTCCCTTTGCTATGTGATAATGAGAGTGCAATCAAAATGGCCGACAACCCCGTCGAGCATAGCCGCACTAAGCACATAGCCATTCGGTACCATTTTCTTAGGGATCACCAACAAAAGGGAGATATCGAGATTTCTTATATTAACACTAAAGATCAATTAGCCGATATCTTTACCAAGCCTCTTGATGAACAAACTTTTACCAGACTTAGGCATGAGCTCAATATTCTTGATTCTAGAAATTTCTTTTGCTAGCTTGCACACATAGCTCATAAATGTACCTTTGATCATGTCTCTCTCATATGCTATGACTAATGTGTTTTTCAAGTGTATTTCAAACCAAGTCATAGGTATATTGAAAGGGAATTGGAGTCTTCGGCGAAGAAAAAGGCTTCCACTACGTAACTCATACTTCGCCATCACTCCAAGCATCTCTCTATTCTTTGGGGAGAAATGAGCATTAAAGAAAAGGACTTCGTCTTTGGTATAATCTTAACTCATTTATTTATGACCAAAGGGGAAGAAAAGCACTTCAAAGGGCTCTAATGATTCCGTTTTTGGCGATTCATGCCAAAAAGGGGGAGAAATGAGCCCAAAGCAAAAGGACCGCACCACGCACCACCACCACCAATTTCAAAAATTTAGTGCTTTCCAAGAGTATTTATCAATTGGTATCCTATTGTGTTCAAAAGGAGGAGAAAGTAGTATTTCAAAAAGAATATATCAAAACCCTCTTGAACACTAAGAAGTGGATCTCTTTTAGAGGGAGTTTTTGTTTAGACAAAGGAAAAGCATTTGAAACAGGGGGAGAAAATTTCAAATCTTGAAAATGCTTTGCAAACTCTTATTCATTTACCTTTGACTATTTGCAAAAGATCTTTGAAATGGATTTACAAAAGGATTTGCAAAAACAAATCATGTGGTGCAAACGTGGTCCAAAATGTTAAATAAGAAAGAAACATTCCATGCATATCTTGTAAGTAGTTTTATTGGCTCAATTCCAAGCAACCTTTACACTTACATTATGCAAACTAGTTCAATTATGCACTTCTATATTTGCTTTGGTTTGTGTTGGCATCAATCACCAAAAAGGGGGAGATTGAAAGGGAATTAGGCTTACACCTAGTTCCCAAATAATTTTGGTGGTTGAATTGCCCAACACAAATAATCGGACTAACTAGTTTGCCCAAGTGTATAGATTATACAGGTGTAAAAGGTTCACACTCAGCCAATAAAAAGACCAAGTTTTGGATTCAACAAAGGAGCAAAAGGGGCAACCGAAGGCACCCCTGGTCTGGCGCACCGGACATGTCCGGTGCACCAGGGGGACTCAATCTCAAACTCGCCACCTTCGGGAATTCCCTGAGGCGACTCGGCTATAATTCACCGGACTGTCCGGTGTGCACCGGACAGTGTCCGGTGCGCCAAGGGAGGTCGGCCTCAGGAACTCGCCAGCTTCGGGAAAAGCCAACGGCTCGTCCACTATAATTCACCGGACTGTCCGGTGTACACCGGACTGTCCGGTGCGACTCCGGAGCAACGGTCATCTCCGCGCCAACGGCTCTCTGCCGCGCATTTAATGCGCGCTCTGCGCGCGCAGGAGTCAGAATCGCCCATGCTGGCACACCGGACATCAAACAGTACCTGTCCGGTGTGCACCGGACACCCAGGCGGGCCCACAAGTCAGAAGCTCCAACGGTCAGAATCCAACGGCAGTGATGACGTGGCAGGGGGCACCGGACTGTCCGGTGTGCACCGGACTGTCCGGTGCGCCATCGAACAGACAGCCTCCCAACGGCCACTTTTGGTGGTTGGGGCTATAAATACCCCAACCACCCCACCATTCATTGCATCCAAGTTTTCCCACTTCTCAACCACTTACAAGAGCTAGGCATTCAATTCTAGACACATTCAAAGAGATCAAATCCTCTCCAATTCCACACAAAACCCTAGTGACTAGTGAGAGTGATTTGCCGTGTTCATTTGAGCTCTTGCGCTTGGATTGCTTCTTTTCTTTCTCACTTGTTCTTGTGATCAAAACTCCATTGTAATCAAGGCAAGAGGCACCAATTGTGTGGTGGCCCTTGCGGGGAAGTTTTGTTCCCGGCTTTGATTTGAGAAGAGAAGCTCACTCGGTCCGAGGGACCGTTTGAGAGAGGGAAGGGTTGAAAGAGACCCGGCCTTTGTGGCCTCCTCAACGGGGAGTAGGTTTGAGAGAACCGAACCTCGGTAAAACAAATCCGTGTGTCACACTTCATTATTTGCTCGCGATTTGTTTTGCGCCCTCTCTCGCGGACTCGTTTATATTTCTAACGCTAACCCGACTTGTAGTTGTGTTTATATTTGTAAATTTCAGTTTCGCCCTATTCACCCCCCCCTCTAGGCGACTATCAGAGGCTGATGGGGTTGTTGGTGCCGAGATGGTCACTAGTAGGCTAGGGTGGTTGAGAGAGGGGGAGGGAGAGGCCACTATCGGAATCGGGCGCTTTGCCGAGTGCAGTGTGACACTCGGTAAAGAGAGATCGGGGAAAAGTACATCGGCAACGGCTTCTTTGCCGAGTACTTTATATTGGGCACTCGGCAAAGACTTTGCCGAGTGTCACGAAGTACTCGACAAAGAAAAGTTCCCGACACGACGGCTGGTAACGGAGATGGAGCCTTTGCCGAGTGTATTAGGTGCCGAGTGTCCGTCGACCTAGCACTCGTCAACGAGGTCACCAGCGGGACCCTTTGTATCGGGTGCACAAACGATGGCCCATGCACAAATGCACAATGCGCATCGAGTCCACACATCTGGCAACCAACGACAGCAAGTCTTTTTTCAAAGAACCCCGCGCTCAGCTCTCGAGCTCTCCTTTCTTTTTTTGCAAAAATAGACCCGCGTGCCATCTCGCTCGATACGTTTTTGCTTCTCTTGTACGCCATCGACTCCTCGCCTACCATCGCCGCTGTCGCGCGCCGTAGTGGCATGGAGGAGCCACTGCCACTTTGCCCTAGTGGCAGCTTGATGGCACTCCTCACTGCCATGGACGAGCAAGGGATACCTGTGTAATACCCAACTGGTGAATAATAAGAAAAAAGATGATCTTCTTATATGTATTATCCTCTACTGATTAGAACATATGAAAAACCATATTTAAAACTGAATAATTCTCTAAAGAAACATAAATAACCCATGCATAATGTTGGAGTTTATTTGTTTGAACATTCAACAATGATAATAATAGTAATAAAAATATATTGATGATGAGTATGAGGTTTAACCTAATTTGCAATTTAGAAATTGGAAATAACATAGAAAGGGAAAAAGGAAAATACTACACAATATAAAGAAAATAAATATATAAATAAATATATTCTTTTCATACTAGTATTTGAATTTGTGCAATTAATCTATGTGTGAATTTCACAACAAAATTTGAATTCAAATTCGAAATCTAAAAATAAAAAGAAAAGGAGACATAAAAGAAAAAGAAAAAAAAGATAATAAAAAGAAAGAAGCTGATGGGTTGATTCTCCACAAGTTGGCTCATTATGTCCACCGTCGCGGCCCATTATCTCGCCCGCGCGCCCACACGATCTGGCAAGCGGGTCCCGCTGGTCTGTGTCTTGCGCACGCCTCACACTACGGGCTGGGGCCCACCTGTCATCCCAACCGTCGCGACGATAACAGAATGAGCGAGTCGCGTGGCGTACTTCGCTCCTCTGCTGCGCTAGCTGGGCCGTGCTACCGACTCCGCGTGCCCGGGCGATAAAGCGGATCTCCTCCCACGACCCCCTCCCTCTGCTCCAGCCAGTTGATACCTAGACCGGGAGGGGTTAGATTGCGCCAGGGCTCTGTTGTGACACAGTCGTGCGCCGCCAAGCTTCACGCCCTACTACCGCTCTCGCCCTGTTTCGTTCACGGAAGGGACTCGCGGGGTCATACGCAATCGATCCCTCGACTAGATTGGGCTCGTCGTTGGCTCGGGCCATCCCGATTGCTCGCCGGAGTCGGAGCTTCGCCTCGGATCCGCTTGACATCGTTGGCCGGCCGCAACACTGTCCCAATTCTCGGTAAGAACCCTCCCTCAATTACGTCGTATTCCTCCCTTCGTGTAGCCTACTTCTAATTTGAGGTTGGGGTCCTGAATAGCCGATCGGACGTTCGCCGGTGGCCACGCCGCCGTGGGAGCTCCTCGTCGCCGTGGCAGATGGGGGAAAATAGGGAACGAGGGTGATCCGTTGATCTGTTGATGAGTGGATGGGATTAGATGGGGAGAGAAACAGTTCATTCGAGTGATGTTGGCCGTTGGATCTGCATCGGGTGGGCCGGAGCGGGTCACTGCAGTATAAAATCGGGGCGGTTGGTTCGTGGTCGTGGTGACATACCGGTTCAAGGATTAATCTGATGCATTGGATCTTAATCGCATGGCCAGAATCTGGGCTCAGTCATTTTAAATCGTAACCGTAGAAGTTAGATCGGAGGACCGCAGATCCGTACCGTTTCATTTGAAATCAGTTCTAATCGGCGTTGTTTGCCCTTGATCGGACGACCGAGGTTTATCCATACCCCTTCGTTGCATAGGTTTTGCATAAGAGCCCTTGGAGTTATTATAAAGGGTTCAACTCGCAGTCCTGGCCTGTATAAGATAATTACGCTGAAGCCCATGATTTTATAGAAAACACCCTGCACTTCTCATAATTTGTGCGCGCAGTCTAGAATACCCGTAAATAGAATAGAAAAATATAGAAAATGAATTTTTGTATCAAAATAATTCCAGAAACTTGTTTAATACATAGAAAATTCAGTTTAACTCCTTTTAACCTATTCAAGTTGCAATAATTTTGTTTTAATATTGTTTATCACCTTGTAACTCTGTTTTATCATGAAACCTAGATTAAAATTAATCACTTAGTTATTTCTATACCAAACACATAAAGACTTCGGAAAATCATAACTTGTTATCCGTAACTCCGAATTTAGTGATTCTCGAACCTACGATCTCGTTACGATGCGTATAATAATATTATCATGCAGTATGTTCTCATGTTTGGTATGATGTTAATTTCTCATATACCATGTCTGTTTGTATTACTTCGAGTAGACGAACAAGTGACCGAGGACCCAGGAGTTCAATAGGTGGATAATTCTGAACAGGAGCTCATTGAAGGCAAGTTGTGCCCTTGACCACTTTTATTTACCCAATAATGTTCTCTATAATCATTTTGGCATGCTTAGGCTTAATTTTTATGGGACCCAATAGGGCACCTTAGTTTGGTCATCTTTACACCTTGTTTACCTTTGAACTTTTGGGTAGTCTTTGTTATTGCTACATGTGGTTTTGGGTGTTAAGATGATTATTACACATGGTCATGCTTTATTATGGTTATTCTATTATGTTCATGATAAGACTATTATGTTAATTGGAACATGGAGCTTAACTTGAGAAACACGTGCCAGCACAAGGGTGGAATGGGATGCCCTTGGCTGACTAATTAGGAAAGCTAGTGGAGGTCTACCTTACCCGAAAGGGGCAAGGGCAGTAGGGGAGTTGCCGGTGTAGGGAGGTTCTCGGGTTGATTTTGCTGTGATGACTTTTCAGACGGGGGATTCCTGCATTGTGCTCCCTATAACTGTAGCGGGTTTTCTGAAGCTAATGGAACTTTGTAAAGGCCTCGTAGTGTTACCTTGCCTCGCTTCCTTAGTAGAGGTGTATGAGATTCATGACCCCTTGGCAGATGGGTAACATAACTTGTGGGTAAAGGGTACAACCTCTGCAGAGTGTAAAACTGGTATACTAGCCGTGCTCACGGTCATTTGTAGCTCAGGACTCTCGCACGATTAATTTATGGAATTAAACTCAATTTGTCATTTGCATCGCATTGTGGTTTTATTATTAATTTTGATCTATTATTACTCTGGTTTGGTATCTACTTACATTTAGTAATTGTTGTATCTACTTACATTTAGTAATTGCTAATAAAACTTGACCAACTTATTAATAGCAATGATCAGCTTTAACCCTTATTTGTTGATCAGCCTTACACTTCACATGAGCTCACACCTTTGGTTAGTTCATGCACATTATTCCCCATAACTTGTTGAGCTATGATCTTTTGTGAGCTCACCCTTGCAATATATAAATCCCACCACAGGTGAAGAGCAGGTAGTTCAGGAGGAGGTCTACAACGAGGAATACGAGCTTATCTAGGTGGTGTCTCCCAGTCAGCTTGATAGCGCCAAGGAATAATTATTAGTTCACTTTATAGTTATCATTTATTTTTGTAAGATACTTTCGCTATGTAATAATATTTGTGACATTTATTTCTATACACTTGGTCATTATATGTGTATTTCTTCTTTGGCGCACATATGAGACGCACCCGGCTTTATCCCCTAAATTCGGATGTGACAATCTGGTCTTAGTGGTCTTCAAGATGATGCTCATGTTGAATTCGATGGTCTTCAAGTCGATGCTCACGTACAACCTGCCCATGATCTTGTTGAAGCGGATACTCCTATCCATAGTTCTGTTTAAGCAGAAGCTCATGTACATGATCATGTTCTAGCAGCAGAACGTGTTGATCCTTCATATGGATTTAGTACACCCAAAAAGGATCAATTCCATTGTACATCGGTGAGGAATTTGTTTTTTCGTGATAAATCATTTTTTCATGATCAATTTTGTGTGCTTTTTGTTTATTACGAGCTGCATAATTAGACATGATAAGTCATTTATTTTTTCATGGCAGTCGTCGTCATCGTTTATACCTGATTGCGAGCAAAGTTTGAAACCAGCGATCAAAATGACATTTGATAGTCTTGATGAATTAGAAGGATTCTACAAGACATATGCACATGAATGCGGGTTTTCGCTTCATCTAGGAGCTCAAGGCAAGAAAAACGATGTGGTTGAGCATAAGAGGTTTGTGTGTTCCAGGGAAGGATTCACAAGGAGATGTGCTGAAGCAAAAAACCAAAAGAAGCACTTTGAAACAAGATGTGGATGCAATGCACGTATATCTGTGAGGTTGGGTCATGACAAGAGGTATTATATCGCTTCATTTGTAGAGCATAACCATGGTCTAGTCTCACTAGATAAAACTCATTTTCTCCAATCAAACCGAACAATCAGTCAAAGAGCCAAGACTACTTTATTCACATGACATAAAGCAAGTATTGGTACATCACAAGCATATAGGCTTTTACAAGTAAGCGATGGTTTTGATAATATTGGATGTATGAAGCGGGATCTTCAGAACTACTATCGGGGACTTAGGGAGAAAATAAAGAATGCAGATGCTCAGTTATTTGTGGCACAAATGGAGAGGAAGAAAGAGGCAAATTCGGTCTTCTTCTATGATTTTGTTGTGGATGAGGATGGAAAGTTAGTGTATATATTCTGGGTTGATGCTACATGTAGAAAGAGTTATACTCACTTTGATGATTTATTGTCGGTTGATGCAACATATAGCACAAACCAATACAATATGAAATTTGCACCTTTTACCGGTGTGAACCATCATATGCAAAGGAAAGAATGCAAGGAAAGACATGAAGGAGGCACCTGTTTAGATTAATTTGTTGTGGTTTGCTACCAAAGTCTGAATTTTGTTTTTGAATGTAACCTAAATGTTGCCTCTGTATTTTGCTACAAAGTCTGAATTTTTCTTCTCAATGTTCATTTGAATTTTTCATTTGTTTAGAATCAGGAATGCTAATACACAAATTTCATGCCTTGCTAGAGGAATAACCACTGAGAGTTACAATTGTTAATATCAATTGTACAGATGAATCTGAGCAATACACAAATTTCATGCCTTGCTCAAAAGCTTTTTTTACAGGCATCATTGGAATCCATGAACTAACACACAAAACACAACCGGACAAGCTCAGAAATCCTTGAAGGATGGAATCAAGGATGGAACGTCGTGGAGTCGCAGAGGAGGATGGCGGCATGAGCAGCAGTCAGCAGGGTGGCAGTTGTTGCCAGTCGATCGGCGAGGGAGCGGGTTGCCGGAGTGAGCTGCGGTCGGCTGGGCCGTCCGCGTGGGCCGGCGGGGGTTGGTGCCGTGGGCGGCGATCAGAGCGATAGTCGTCGGAGGGGCGCCAGGCGGCGGTCGGCCGTGGCGGGGCGACGGTGGCACGATGGAGTTTCAAATGGAAAAGCTAAAATGAAGAAGCAGGGGAATTCTGCAACATTGCAACCGAGCGTGATGAGCTGAGCGCGGGGGTTCTTTGAAAAAAAGACTTGCTGTCGTTGGTTTGTCAGATATGTGAACTCGATGCGCGTTGTGCATTTGTACACGGGCCATCGTTTGTGCACCCGATACGGAGCTGAGGATGTTAGGGAGGGCCGGAGGGGTGAGGCCTGACGGTGGCACTGGTGTCAGACGGGAGGCGGCGACATCGATGGAACCCTCAGACTGAAAACCAACCGTACATGAAAGCACGGTTATGATACCACTACTATAGCAGAGAGGAAACCAGTAAGTATTATGCATCAAAACAAAAAATAACTAGATATACTGGCATTTAATTTAACAAATTGTCCAGCCTTCTCTGCTATTAGTTCTTCATCGATTCTTCCATGATCCCTGGGAGGAGGGAGCTACAATAAACAAGGATCAATATTCATGCAGCATGCAGCACCATAAACATATGATGGTTGACGGCCTCATTTGTCATTTTGGGCGCAAATGGTCTCATCTTTCCATAGTCGTTTGCTTAGGCTGTGCTACTACTTACCTTGCATGCAATGCAAGAGCCTCTGCCCAAGAGTGGAGCATAATAATGCTCGTTTCGGATTTCGATTCGCCTACTTCATTTCTGTGTCCAATGAGCCCATGCCAATGCCCGCGGCACCGCCGTGCCGCAGCGGCAGCCCTGCCGCGCCACCCATGCTCCGCACGACGCTGCCGCCGACGCCGAGGAAGTCTCTCGTGCTCAGCTTGCTGTCGTCCATGCCCGGGAAACCCCCGCTGAACGCTGTGCCAGCAGCTCCGCTCCCGGAAGCTGCGAGCGTGTTCATCAGGTCCCGGAACTGGCTCTCGTTCTCGGCCTGGGAAGTGCTCCTCGCCGAGGAGCTCTCGCCGGCCATGAACCCAGCAGCTGCTCCGGCAGGCCTCCCGTTCAAGGTGCCGCCGGCGCTACTACCAAGCCCCCTGAGCAGAGAGTTCACGTTGCCGCTGCTCGTCGTCGCGCCCATCTGAGCGGCCTTCTGCAGCAGCGCCGTCGCCGACATCTGCGCCGGGGCAGCGGTCTCGGACGAGTTGTACAAGGAGGAAGAAAAGCCGGCGCTGCTTGCCATTTGGTGGTTTCCCATTAGGTTCCCGGAGAAGATGGCCGCTGATTCCGTGTTAGCGCCGCTGTTGCCGTGCTCGCTGCCGTCACCGCGGACGTTCCCGCCAACGGCACCGTTGAACTGGTCCGGGAACACGAGGCGGGCATCCTGACCGCTGCTCCCGCCAGAGAAGAACCCCAGGTTGAGGAGGCCGTTACTCCCCGCCTGGTGCTGCTGCTCCGGCAACAGCATCAGGCCGTGGTAGGCCTGCTTGTTTCCGTGGAGCAGAGAGGTGTGGCCGGATAGGCTTTGATGGCCGTCCTCGGCGCCGCCGAGGTAGAACGGCGAGGAAGACGATGATGTCGGTTGCGCGCCGCGGAAAACGGGGGAGCCGGTGGACGACTGCATGAGGTGCTCGAACTGCGCCGTCGGATTGTTGCTGATGGCGGTGGTGGCCGAGGAGTGGGTCTGGTCTTGGAATGACTGCAACTGTGATGTGGCCATCCCGGAGAGGCCGAGGGCCATGCCGCCAGTGCCATACATGCCGGCGCCCATGGGCGGCACCCGTGCGCTCTCCTGCGCTAGTGCATCGCAGAACGCACGGTGGGTGATGAAGCTGTCCCTCCTGCAATGCCAAGCAAGTTAAGAAAAGAAAACATCAAATGCTGACTAGACAATTAATCTTTGTAAACTGAATATCATAAAAGAAAATATGCAAACGGGAATCAGTACTTCTACGCAATAATGTGCAAGCACGCAGAATCTATCAGGGGCCTCGAAAGAAAAAAAACTAATTAAGTGCACTGGGGAAAATAGCAAATTAATCTGTGAAGACTTAAACAATAACGTCCATTGGAAAAAATTGACTAAATTTGAATGTGTTACGAAATATCTTCTTGTGAAAATCTTTAGTCAATGTTTTAAATCTACGAGTAAGACTTTTATTGAGTAGCCTCAAAAACAGTTAATAGCCTCAAATTAGCATGCTATAGTTAATAGCCTCAAACATTATTTAACACTTGAACCCTTCTACCACCATCTCAATAATCTTTATAAAAAACCCCTAACAAACCATAGTTATATCTGTGGTTCGATCGTAATCTAATAGATCACATAGTTTGATTGCACGCTTGCATAGAAAGCCTGCTTGCAAAACAGTCGTTGCCAATTAGCACATGCTATAGTGGCTGCTATAGCCAGAGATTTCAAGCCTTGGTAGATATGTAAATATGTACGCAAAGGGTTTATTTTTAACCAAGTGAATTTTAGTGCTTCCTTGGTCCATGAATGTACATGTATATGACATATATATTTTGTCTAGAAAAAAATCTAATTACATAACCAACACAATTAGTCAAATAAGATATTATACTCAAATTATGTGTAAGTTTATTAGGATCTAAAACTTGCATTACTCTTATATATTAATATATTTATGTTTTAAGTACCTTTGAGATGATAGTTTTTGGAAATTAGCAACATACTACAATACGGATTAATTAAGAGTGGAGGTGTATTCTGTATAAATTGTGTCTAGTTAAAATACACCTTATATTCTGGAGTGATGGACTAGTAAGCATTAACGCATTACTAAGGCCCTAAGGCCCTGTTTGGATCCTCACAGCTAATTGTTTGCCACTAGTGGCTAACAATTAGCCGGCAAATAATTAGCTAGCAACAATTAACTAGGATATGTTTAGAGTCTTGGCTAATAGATGTCTTTTTCACTCTACACGATTTATTAGCACCTATTAGCAAGGTCAAATGACTAATGGGTAAACAGTTTGCCCGACCTCCGGCTAACAATTAGTCAATTTATTAGTCAGTCTGTTTGGAGAGATCAAGGTTCTAAAATTAGTCGTCAAACTATTTGCCACACGGATCTGAATAGGGCCTAAGCCAGTCACTTTTATTTCACGTTCCACACGGAATTTTGAATTGCATATGTTGTTCTATTTGCTTGTCCGAAACAGCAATTTATACTGACCGAAGGGAGTGGTAGTGTATTAGTTATTCAATTTTCCTATGTGTATTTTATGATTTATTGTTCCCCTTTCAATCTGGTGAGTGCGTTGGTAAAGTTCTCTCTCTCTCTCTCTCTCTTGTATCTGATTATTAGATGTCAACCATGAAATAAAAGGAAAAAATATACATGTTGAGGAAAAATGAAAAGCAGTGTGTACCCAATAATCGACTTCCCAAAATAGATTTCTTGAGGCCAGTCTTGATTCTCATGAAACTCGTTTCACTATACGAAACAACAACTTTGATTATCTATCTCTATTTATATGTGGTAACATATTTGCTAATAAGGGTCTGAGATGGCCGGCCCTGTTCTATTTTGTTTAGCTCCGTACGTTCCCAACTTGGCTAGCCAAACAGAGATGGCTCTGCAAACTCTACTCAGAAAAAAAAAAGGTCGAGTAGTTGTAGGTTATTTATGGATCTCTATTCCATGATGGAGTAGAGTTAGTGGTGCAGTCCCAAACATACCTTAAGGCCTACTTTAAATACTTTAGTATTGAAGTGGTTTCTAGGGATTAGAGAGTGTATAAATCCCGAATAAGTTAAAAACTCTCGCAATACATCTCAATCCACTTGAACCCCTCTCATTACTAGAATATCCAAACTAGCCCTAAGTTGGTTGGTTGCTTGTTTAATGTCCATGAAACACTCATTGAGACTAGCTAGCCTAAAGACCATCGCCAGGTTTGAACTTAATTATTGACTTGATTCTTCCCAAGCTCGATCTTCTTCAGCAAATTAAATGGGAGAACACATAACAAAAAAAAAGTAAGCTAGATCCACTCTGTCTGTTGCCAAGTTTTCAAAAGAAATTGAAATACGATTCCCCGAATTTCTGTAGTTCCCTAGAAATTTCTGAAACTTATTAGGTGTATAATGAAGGTGTTTATCTCAGACAAATAAGTAGCTGGTCGAATTTCATTGCCCAGATTAGAGCACGGATGGGTCGAATGGCAATGCAATGGGGGATCTATCTATCCTTGGACTCGGTCGCCGCTCGTGGCATGCATGCAGTGTTTGCTACTACTACAAATAAACGACGACGACGACTACGACGGCATGAAAAGGATAGAGATCGGGCCGGCCGTGGGGGATCAGCTGTCGTCGCTGCATGCATGCATGCGCGACGCATCCCATCCGGACCGCCAGCCCAGACCGCATGCTGCTGCCATGGCCGTACGTACGTGCAGCTCGCGAGACACGCTATATCATGTCATCACGTGAACAGGTGGGGATCCACGGATCGAGATACTAGACGGAGAGGAGAGCTGAGCTGGGGCAGCATAGCATAGCCCTGCAGGGTGCGGATTCCGAGGCCAAAAGGAGACTGGCTTTTGTCTTCTTCTCGTGCTCCCAGAACGACCAGGAGGCGCGCGCCACGGGTGTCCGTCCCGAGACAACCGGACATCGATCTGGCTGCTTATACTGAAAAGATAGGCTTGTAGAAATAATACTAGTAGTAATATTAGTTGTATTTATTTTAGAACCAAGGACGTACGTAGCCGGCAATTCACGTGTGTGGTGACCCGGTTTCTGTCTCTGTACATCTCTCTTCCCCGGTCGGGCGGGTCAGGATGGATAGATGGTCCAGAAAATAAAATCTCAAGCGCGCAAAAAGGGATCTCCAAGTTACAATTTCCAAACAAGAAAGGCAGGACGGACACGGACACGACGGGCCAGAAGCGCACAGAAAGCAGGTAGAGTAGCTAGCTTGCTCGCTTTGCCGGCGACACAACCCTAAACCCTAACTCCCATGCAAGTATCAAATCACCATCACCACCCTCGCATGCCTTTCCGTGCCCCGCGTTTCAAAGTCTGGATTTCATCATGACTCAATCATCATGCATGCATATACACACACATCCCGCGTGCATACTTTTTATTTTTATATATTTCACTCGAAAGGTAAATAAGCGCTGTGCTGTCTTCTGCTCTCTCTCTCTCTCTGTCCAGAATTCCAAATGTAGAGACGACGAAGAATAAATCGAACTGATGAATTCAAACAGTAAACTGAACTGAATTCGTGCCGTACCTGGAGAAGAGGGTGCCGCAGTCGCAGCGGTACTCGCGGGTTCCGCACGTCTTGGAGTGCGCCTTCCAGTCGGACTGCACGGCGTAGCGCTTGTTGCACTTGTCGCACTTCCACTTCTTCTCGCCGTGCTTGCGGCAGTAGTGCTTCTTGATGCCCGTGAGGTCGCCCAGCGCGCGGGACGGGTCGTGGTGCACGCACGTCGGCTCCGGGCACAGGTACACCCGCCGCCGCGTCTCCTTGGGGTTCTTCTGCTTCAGCTTCCACGGCAGGTTGTGCCCGCGCCGGTGCAGCTGCAGGTTCTGCTCCCGCTGGAACCCCTTGTTGCACACCTCGCACACGAACCGGTTCGTCGCCATCAGCGTCTTGGGGGAAAGCGCGATCACCTCCGCGTCAGGGTCTGCTGCAGGGGCCGGCCGACGATATGAATGATGCCCATGCATGCAAAAGCAAGCAAGCAAGCGTGTGTTTAATTTGTCATTATCGTATGATTGCTAATAATTGGTTCTCTTAAACATCAACGACACCTGCTAGTAATTGCTAATAATTGGTTCTCTTAAAGATCGGCCAGAGCTAGCTGGACCGAAGAATTTGATGAATTGCCTAGAGATCAATTAAACAGCAAATAACGAATAAGGCCAGCCAGGGTACTTGCTTGGGTTACCGGGTTGGTTCCGCTTCTTCTTGGGCGGCGGCGCGGCCGGGTTGTTCACAAGAGGAGGAGGCGGCGCCTGCTGCTGCTGCGGCTGCATCTGCATCTGCCCGTCGCCGAGTCCGAACAGGTGGGCAGACGAGGCAGCTGCCATGTTGGAAGCAGCTGTACGGTATTCTTCTCTAGCTCCCTCTTCTGGCGTACGTCCAACGACGACGACGACCACGGAGTATCTAGCTAGCTACAGGAGGAAAGAAGGAATCAGCAAGCAAGCTAAAGATCGATGCCACCACGCACCGGCCGGTCACAGCGACTAGTCCAAGTCACGCACACGCTGTGCCTGTGCGTGTGTACCTCAACCTCTTGTTGGAATGGAAGCTAGCAGTCTACCTGACTCCACTCGATCCGGCTCCTTCCGCACAAGCGATCGATTGATCGATCTAAAAGACAAACGAGAGAAGAGGGAATTAGTGTCAAGCTTAGACAAAATTAATTCCATGCATGCATCAGCTATACATGTGTCTGTATATACATGATGTGTGTTGTGTGTGTCTATATATATCGTATCTATCTATCTATCCATCCAGGAAGGATCGGACAAATTGATGAATGCAAACAAGCAGTACCACAGTATATATGTACTGCAGGCTGCAGCACACTCGAAAGAAACTCATGCATGGACATGGACATGGACACGGATGGATCTGTGTGCCAAAGAGGACGAATTAGTGTCTCCTCTCTGCACAGCAACACACAACAAATGAAAAGCGAGTAATGGGGAAAATGGAGGAGCTGATGACGATGAGGCCGGCCGGAGCGAGGAGGAAGAAAGTCCAAACAAACCCAGCCGCGCGCGCGGCTGATGCACTCGTAAACAAAGCGCATCCCAAAAAAAAACTAGGATGAGAGAAGCTAGCTACAATAGCACAAGGGCCGGCCGGTGAGCCACCTCGCTATAGCAGGTGTGTAGGTAGCTAGGGAGAGGCCATCATGTGGAGAGCTAGGTAGGAGAAGAGAACATGCATGGAGATGCATATGCAAGAAACCAAATAGAGCATCATCAACAAATACTAAGCACATCTCTCTACCTCTAATATAGCAAATTAAAGAGAGGAAAGAATCAAACAAACACAGAAAACAAAGAGGGGGCCGGGATATATAGGGAACAAAGAGAGAGATGCATCCATGAGCAGATATAATCGAAGCTACACCGAACACGAACTAATCAATTAACTCTGAAAGGTGATTGAGAGAACTAACCAAGGGCTGCCGCAGCTACGCACACGGCATCGTAGCTAGCAACCGGAGCATGCGCCCTTGGAGTTCGAGATCTCTCTCCCTCTAGGACCAAGTAGGAACGCGGCGGAAGGGAAAGGGTAGAGGAGGAGGACTGAGTGGTGGTTGGTTATGAGCACTAGCTTCTCTATCGCCTCACACACACACTACCCCATGATGCTCAGCTCAGCTCGATGGAAAGGCAAGGCATAGCTAGCGCTCGCTGATGTAACTAGGGAAAGGGCTGCAGTGCAGGCACGGGGTGAGCCATCCACGACAGTGACCTGGACGGTGGGGCCCACGTGTGCCCTGTCTAGGACCATCGGAAGATGCTCATCCGGTCATCCCTTTCATCCCCGGCCCGTCTCTCTCTCTCTCTCTCTCTCCTCCCTCTGAATCTAGATGTTTTCATATACTGTACGTAACCAAGATTATGTGAGGGCATCATATGTGAAATAAGATTCGGCCGGCCTGAAACATGGAACTGATAGTAACTAAGTACAGTACGTATATATCACGGGCTAGATAAACCATTGACTGAGAACCACAAGAAATTCCCCGCCTCTCTCTTTTGTTCCACACACGTCTCATCCATGTTCTACGCAATTCGTGACAGGGGGAAGAAGACATCGGAAGATCATGGTAGTTTCTCTTGTCGTGAAACATTCCATACATGCAATCAATTAAATGCTAGGTTTAGTCTTATTGGCTTCACCATTTTTATAATTACGTCTCATGTATACCAATTTTGTAGACCAAGTAGATTCTTTCTTTGTGAAATCAACGATATGCACACTATTTGTGAACAAGCACGCGCGCGCACACACACATATATACTCCATATAGCTAGATGCACGCGCATTACTTCGGTTTGTATCTATCACATGGGTAAATTTGTTTAAACATGATACTTGTTCAAACACGTTCCAAACTTTTACAATGAGCATCCGAAAGTCCTGAGCGGCTTGTGTGAGGATGGTGACGATCCTCATGACTTCATGCCTCGTAGCTATGGTGGACGGCATCGCCATGGCGGGTGCTTGCGCCGGTACACACCTCCCCTCAATCAAATAACTATAATCTCGAGTCGAACCCATGTATCTCAATCGATGACCTACCAGCTCTGCTGCGTTGATAATGGGTAGTTGCGCAGGCGATCGTCTTGATTGCGCCACTGCCTGTCTACGCGGGGCGCATCACTGATGTACGGGTATACATGTCCAAATAGGTTGGATATGATGGGTGGTCTGTGGCCTGACACTACTGTTTAGCCCGGCACATTGTCCATCGGGTCTGATCATTGTGTCGTGTCTTGATCTAGGCCTTAGGTGAGGCACAACAGACTAGGCCTAGTATAGATTGGGGGTTCTCTTCTATTTTTCTTGAAATATCTATATTATGTTTGAGTACATAATGTATAACATAAAAAATGTGTGTTCGGTTGGCTATATGGCCGGGTATGAATGTGGAGTCGATCAACAACTAAGATTCAAACCCTCGTTTATGCACAATTGTACCTTATTTTTCTAAAACTCTGTGGAATGATTCTCTTCGGCTTGTCTTCTTAGAACCTTTTTTCCTAAAATACTCTCATGCCTTCCTCCGTGTTTCGTACGTGATTTAGACTCGTGAGAACAACTCTAGCTAGCCTTGCAATGATATAGTGCTCAGTTCTAAAATCAATTGAGTTCCATCGATCCACATTGCTACTTGTATAATATATAAATACGCGCGCGTTCAGAGCAGCAGTGCTATATATATAGATGCCGTGCAAGCTAAGACAAATACACACTAATCAATTCGAATCAAGCGACGCACTTTACGTACATCCTTGACCTTTCTCCCACACGACATTCTTTGTCACGTACGTCGTACCCACCGGCCTCTGCATGATTGCATGTGATTCCTCTGAGAGATGCATGATGCAGGAGAAAACAAAAGGCCATGCGTGAATGTTTATTCGATGAGCGCGCCTGCATGCATGCATGTGATCCTTTCATCTCCCCAGGAATTCCCAAATTCCAGCGCTAGATGACAGCGCGTGTGGGAAAACGGAGAACTACAACGGGAATTACACGCTGGCTGTGCTGAGAGAGGGCAAGAAGATGACAAGCCGCGTACTGTTAACAATAATGATCATGTTATATATATGCATGTAGTACTCAACTACAGGACCAACTAACAATATATGTTGCCGATCCTAGCTCTTGTCATGGAGCTGTACTAGTCTCACTGCGAATCTCTCTCTCTCTCTCTCTCCCTCCGTCTCTCTCTCTCTCCCTCCGTTGGAGGTGTGTATACATACCACAGAGAGGACGGATAGTGAAATTTGAAGCAAAAACACGGCTTGCCTTTTCCCTCTTTCTCTCTATCTCTCTCTCTCTCTCTCTTTCCCAATAACTATCACAATATAAGCACAATTCAAGGATAAATATTTTTTATAACGGCGGTCAGAAGTTTTGTTATTTCCTTTTTGATAATTTAAAAGGAATAGATTCTATGTTTAAATTATATACACACAAGCAGATTTGATCGATCTCAAGGCATCTAAAAAAATCTGATTTCGTTATGTACACTGACAACGACAAGTAGATACGTATCTATGTGTAGGCAATATCGTATGGACACTGCGCATGCCGACCTTTATCTCGTTTCCCTGTTTTCCCACACCACCATCATATCTATCTAGGAAAGTATATAGAAGGGCACTAGTAGTAATAAAATTATTCACAGGAAATGACAAACAATAAATATATATCACGCATATCTTTGATTTTTTTTCCTTTAGTGCCGGATAAACTTGGACCAGGGACTAATAATATGTGAGTATTAGTCTGGGTTAGAGCCACAAACTAGGACTAAAATACATGGTCCAACGGCTAGTAGTACCTTATAGTTTTGCAGGAGAGACCTTTAATTTAGTAGAAAGTCTTAAATTCCAATATACCAATCACTCAAAGTATTCAATAAACATACAAAAACAAGTTCAACTTTACATATAACAAATTATATGATTACATAACTCGGTATTTAGATAAATTGATAGTTAGAGAAGGGTTTTATTTTAGCTAAGATGGGCTCTATTACATGGTTATAGTGGTATTGATGCGGGTATATTTTACCATGGGTAGACGGGTATGGGTAGTACCAACCCGTACCCGTCTACCCAACGGGTAGAGGGTTTTACCCATTAATATACCCGCGGATAGAGAAATCATCCCGTACCCGCCTTCATATCGGGTAAAAACACATCGGGATTTATCTCTAGACTGATCCAAGTGAAGCTTTATATATATATATATATATATATATATATATATATATATATATATATATATATATATATATATATATATATATATATATATATATATATATATAAGCCCTGGCCTTCCATTAGTAGCAGGAAGCCCTAGCCAGGTATAGCCACGTCCCATGCCAGCGTGCGTCCCATCGGGCACGGGTTCTTACTCGGATATATTTAGCGTAAAACGTGAACAAAAACATCGTAAATGATTACGAATTTTAGCGTAAATCGTAGATCTGTTTTGAAACGGCGAATGCCGCGAATTACGGCGTAAAAATCACACGCGTCCCATCGTGATCGGGTTCTGACTCGGACAGATTTTAGCGTAAAACATGAACCAAAACAGCGTAAATGAGTACGAAATTTAGCGTAAATCGTATATCTGTTTCGTAACCGCAAATGGGTCCCAAAATTACGGCGTAATAATCGCGTGCGTCCGATCGTGCGCGGGTTTTGGATCGAATAGATTTTAGCGTAAAACGTGAGCTAAATCAACGTAAATGAGTACACAATCTAGCGTAAATCGTATATCTGTTTCGTAACAGCAAATGAGGCTCGAATTACGACGTGAAAATCGCGTGCGGTCGATTGAGCGCGGGTTCTGGCTCGAATGGATTTCAGCGTAAAACGTAAACCGAAACATTGTAAATTACTACAAATTTTACCATAAATCGTATGTTTGTTTCATAATAGCGAATGTAGCCCAAATTTACGGCGCGAAAATCACGAGCCACCGGTCGTGCACGGGTTCTGGCTCGGACGGATTTAAGCGTAAATCGTGAACCAAAACAACGTAAATGAGTATGAATTTTAGCGTAAATCGTCCATCTGTTTCATAATAACGAATGTAGACCGAATGTATCTCTCAGCGCACGAGGTTGTCATAAAACGCATCAAGAACTTTCGTAAATTGGTGTAAGATACAACAAGAAGTGATCTGAGGTATTTGTAGCATAAAATCCAAGCTAACCATCTACAGGAGAACTGTTTCAGATTTTACAATAAGATATAAGAGATAATTATTCATGTACTCAACTATGATAATGTCGTGTTTACATTTTAACTGTTGGTACATACACACACAACTCTCACTACAAGAAATTTGTCCTTTTATGACAAAATACCTAATGACAAGGTCGGTTATCGTCATATAATGTCACATAATATGATGAAATTTTTTGAATCGTCATAATTTCATGAGGTCATGAAGATTTTATGACGATAGTGTTTTTGTTGTCACATAAGGGTACAAAGATTCGTCATATATTGTCAGGCGCCAGGAGCCGGTAGACGGTTTTACTTTTATGACGCTTAGATGTGCCTTTATGTGATGATTTGGCGACGTCACTTTATATTTTTTCCAAAAAGGACCGTACCCCTTTCTGTTGACCGCATTCACTTTCCCATCTCCCGCCCAAAATGACCAAAATTTCCCTCCTACCTTGTGCTCGAATTTGGATGCCTCTCTCTCTCTCCCATGTTGCGTCTGCCCTGCTCTTGTTGCCGTTTGCGCACCTGGCAGCGGCGACGCAGGTGGGCGACGCGTGCTCCTCCTCCAGCGGCGGTGGCTCCGGCCTGCACTGCAGCCCCTGTGGCGCCGGCGGGGCAGCATCTGCACGTGCGCCAGCCCCGTGGACCCGGCCACCCACGGCACGGGCCTCCCCTTCAACAACTACCCGTGGCTCACCACCCACAACTCCTACGCTCTCGCCGGCGCCGCCTCCGCCACCGGCTCCGCGCTCATCACCGAGACCAACCAGGAGGACACCGTCACTGCGCAGCTCAAGGTAACCCAACCAGTTCCCGTTTCATCCATTCATTTGCCGCCTGGCCTCTCCACTGCTGAGGCCAGCTCAGGTCGTCTAACCGCTTCCGCCTTCCGCTCCGACGCCGGCGACGCTGGGAATGGAAACGGCATCGAGTTTTCCTTTGGTTGAGGAATCAACGACGTGTGGGGGTACTACTGAAAAGCTAGACAGGAGAGGTGTTGACAGCAACATAAATAAAGCAGATAAAAGGAAAAGCGTATCTTATATCTTTTGCAAGTGATCGTGTACACATGTAGCAGTAGTAGATAGGAAATCCAGTCCTCAACTATCTCAAGCATGGTGTGCTGATATAGGCCCTAATTATCAGCCACGTTTCGGTTGCCAGATGCTGTTGATGCAGGGGAAGGAGAGATGCCACCAGCCGTCCAGCCAGCCCTCCCCTTTCGTGACTGTGACCGCCACTATGGCCACGACGGATGGTAATTATCTTGTCTTATTAACCGAGACTTGGATCCATTTTCATCACAAAGGAGCACAGCAGCACAGGTGTAGTATGAAATATGAATGCGATGTTCATTTATTTCTGATGATACGGCTTGTTTGCGCCGGAGACGCAAGGTTGGCATGGGAAGGAGATCTGGAGCTGCACAGGTGTAACATCCAGAAAGTGGCAGCTGAGCCAGTTGAGTTCAATCAAGAGATTAGGAGGGACCATTGTTTGGAGCCGGCCCCTTTGGTGAGGGGAGGTAGGCAGGGCAGGTGGTGGGAGGGCCATGGGGGGGGGGGGTTCAGCACTGATGTCCATGATGTTGTTTGAGCCACTCCATCCATCCATCGCCGTGTACCAGACTAGAATCAGTCCACACCCACAAATGTGATATCTGTCTCTGGAGCCCTGCCTATCTACGGAGCGGATTTGGGGAGAGACAAAAACTGACTTGGCTTCCACATTTTGATGGAGACTTTGTTTCAGTAGCGAGTTTTTTTTAGCGAGCACAGGCTATGCTATGAAATCGAGAGATAGGAGTATAGAAGCAAACAGAAGCCCAGTTCGTAGCAGCAGAGCACAACGCCTAAAGTGATGTTTATTATCCTTGATTGATGGCATTGAAGACAGAGGTAATCTTTGCATATCGTTGTGTGTTGGTCATCTATTGTCTTTCTGTACCATGGGACTGAAATATGCACTTTTTTCCCAACATCTTGTAGGGTGACACAAAGGGTTCAAAGTCTTCTGATCAGAATGGAAAGAAACAGATGTTACCCAATGGTGAACTTGGATCATCAGTAATATTTACTTTCTGGTTGCAAAACTGCCACCAAATAACCCTCTTCCTAATCTGTTACTTCACATCTCCTCTTTCTAAAATGTACGACGCTTTCTTTATGCATCTTCTATTTGTTAATTTTTAGAAACCTGATCATTAGCAACTGTATTTACAAACTAGAATCATCTGGTGAGCTTCAGGAAGAAACTTAAATTGATACTACTAGTCAGGACTTCTGTTTGATAACCAGCAGTAGGGGTACTTGCTTAGCATAGCAATTCAATATGGAGTTTGAGTTTTTATTGATTCTTGAGGTCTGCCATATTTGGAAATATGTAATTCGACTAACTTGTGACTAATTAAAAGGCTGATGAACTAGACATTGTTTGCTTTGTCATGATAAGTTTCTAAAACCCAGGTTGCTTTTTAAAAGGCTGATGAACTAGACACTATGTTGTATTGCTGTTGGTATGTACCAATATTTCATGGAAAATCTTATATCCCAAGTTTTTTATATGCCGCAGAGGACTAAGTACAACAACATGGAGCCAGATGTTGTTGATTTCTTTGGGGAATGTATGAATAGTCCCCGAAATGGTCGTACTCCGCTTGCAAATGAGATATATGTAAGTTACATGTACTACACTCAAGTAAATGCCTAGTTCAACATTTTTGTATGGCCTTGTTACTAAGTACATTCATTTTATGTAGGAGCAAATGGTTGCAGAGAAGGAAAGAGAGCTAGAAGAAGGAGAAGCACAAAAGTCACCCTCCAAGATTGTTGCTGATAGTCTCAGCCAGATCAGTCGCTCATCCACCTTCCTTCTAAACATTGGTGTCTGTTTGAATGCTTCAAACCTTTGTGGTGGAACCTTTGTATGTTTGAACCTCTATTGTGGAAGAACTAGTGTGCTGGAATTGTGTATGACTTGTGATGAGAATGTTGTGTATGATGGCTTTTATGTGTATTATGATTCTGTGAGCTATCATGAGAGCTCTGTGTATCATGAGAGCTCAGTGTATGATTCTGCGTCACTGTATGTGGGTGCCATATTAAACAATCCCAACATTAGGTGACGCGTTGACTGGAAAAAATGTGACAGATAACACCGTCATATATAGCAACAATATGTGACGGACGAACGCAGCCGTCACAAAAGGTGATGACATTATGTAACGGTACTCTGAACAGTCGTCACAAGGTACATAATGTGACGGTCGTTATATGACGACCCTTATGATGCAGCATTTTTGTCATAAGATGCTTTTTATGACCAATTTTGTACTAAACATGACACTTTACTTTTGTCATACAAAACCATTTTTTTGTAGTGTCTGTTTCACCATAACACCATTGTTAGCAAAAAAAAACTGAGTTCAAAAGGCTCTTCTAGCTTTCCTAGTGTGGAGAAAACCACCGAGGTCCATATCTACAAACGTAACATGAACTGTTAATATGATATTTCTTTGTTAATATGTCTTTTCAAGCTTGTTATGACTAACATAACCTAAAGTCTAAACTGAATGCAAACTTGAGTTAGAAGATCAGATTACCAAAAGAAAAATCTCTTGAGTTAGAAGATCAGATTATCCCATGTGAGTAAGCATAAAAACGATATCAATGTTCATAAATATATCCCATGCCAGGTTACCCATGCAAACCAAACATACAAAATAATAGAAGGTCAAGTTCTATGCTAAGATTCACCAAAATAATTGGAGCGTAGAAAGGATGAATTAAAACAAGATAACCATGCATGGTGTAAAAAAATTCTACTGTCATGGTGTACCTTGTCCATCATTCTGAAAACATAGAAAACTAATTCAATGGACGATTTATTTGATATCGGCAATTTTAATATGCAGACATAAAAATCTAGTTTGCCTTCTGGATACTTGGGAAGTGGATCACAAAAACAAAAGAGCATATACTTATTTGCGGGATTTCGTCCCGCAAGTAGCACATAGGCGTAGAAACAACCCATTGCAGTGTTGCATGATTTTCAAGCAGGAGAGACCATCAGATCTTTGTCCAAAGGGGGAAAAAGCTTTGGATGGAGATGGACGGTACAAAGAAAATGACCTCAGTGAGGCGTAGAAGCCCCAAGGAAGGAGTCTATTTGTCTGCACACAGAAGTAAAGATTAATGCTATACTAAGACAGTGATTATACTATATATTCTTTACAGGTTAGAAGAGTTACCAAGAAGTAAGCATGAGAGTACTTCCATGCCAGGAAAGCAGAAATTGCTGCAAAAACAGGGGAAAAGCGAGTTGATAGGCAACATGACACATGTACATCTAGTTTTAATGTGATTACATTGTAACTCAGATACTTGGTAACACAAAGCTTAGGATGATGATATTCATTCTACTTGCCTGAGCCAACATAAGCAGGAAGCTGGATCTGCCGCTCCTCCGGAACTTCAGACTGAGAGTGCCAAGTAACAGAGTGGCTAGCCCTGGTGCAATGCCCAAGACAAGACTTATGGTGCTTCTGGAGAAGATGTATTCTAGAAGCCCCATAGAGAATAAAAGACCACCTGCAGTACCAAATGAAGTACCATTATTTCACTTATCTGAATGTGGATACATGCATGACAAACAATTTTTAGCAAAAATTAGGAAGTGCCATGCCACTCAATATAGACTTGAAATGATAATGCATATATCTATAAATGAATATGAATGCTATTACTCCTATCTCTAGGATATCACTTGGATGCGTAATCTTAGGTACCCGATGTTTTAAAATATATCTTTAACTTCCTAAAATTATCAACTCCCACCGCAATGTTCAGCAATGGCCGGAACACCTGCAACTCTGAAGCAGATCAACCATAACATACCTGAAGAATCAACTCTCAAACATTATCTCAAACCTTATCTAATGGAGACCAGAAGCAATTGAAGGCTGAAGGGCACGGAAGAATTAGACCACTTGCGTGGAGGAAGTTGAGGGCGGAGGTGAGCTCCCACATGCCGCGCAATCTCCCCCGCGGCAGCTCAGCGGGCGACGTCGGTTCCTCCACCAGCTCAGTGACGTCACCACGCGATACTCTGGCGTCTTGTACCCCGCATTCTCGTTCCGCCTCGGTCGCGGGGACGGAGGCTAGGGTGTGGGCGGCGGCGTGTTCGAACGATTGTGGCACGCGCGCGGGAACAGGGCCCTCCTCGGGGTCATCGTCGTGAGGTCCTCTCGTGCAACCGACCCTCCGCCGCCGGCTGAATGCACGAGTCGGACTCCTAGAGAATGCACGAGTCGAACTCTAGTGGCAACACCGCACCCTCGGAGACCAATATTCTATTGTGAGATCCGATAGTCACGGCTGCGCTGAGCTGGGTGGATCTGGATCTAGGCGGGGTCGTGGATTGGATCAGGGAGTGGCCGGCTCGGCGGCGGCATGGGTGGAGGCAAAGCCTGATGAGGCGGTCGGTGCCAAGGTCGCCCACATCTGCATCCTTGCTCATGTCTCGTGCAACCGCCGCCGCTGAAACCCTAGTTATCTCGCACACAGCAGCCGTCGGGGAAGGTTGAATAGAGTAGATGATTTTATACGATGATGTTAGGACGAAATAAGCATAAACTTATGTACAACAAAGCGTAAAAGGTTTACTGACAATATTGGGTGACGAGTGAGCGGTCAGGGCTTTCTCCAACTAAAGAAAGCCCAGGGCTCCTAATACATAAACTATATATATATATAGATATTGTTAAATGCACTGTAGATAAATCAGTCATGGATTGGTTTATTTGATGATACACTCCCAAATTCATAAATAATGGAAGGTGTTGGAAAATTAACAGGGCCTAAGATTAATTTGATAATGCAGCATAAAACGAAAAACCCTGATTTACTAGTGGATAATATCCACGACATTAGAACAGATCTGAACTAACCCAACAAGATTAACGCATAAAATAAGAATCGACAATGGATCTAACCATAAGACTGTCATTGCAACAAACTAAAACTGCAGTTTTACTCACAGTGATTTCCACGAGTTTTGTAGAGGAACCCGAGCGGACGTGCGCAAAGCACTTCTCATAAACCTGATTCGCCGGCACCCGTGCAGGTTGTCAAAACGCCAATGGTGGTTTGGAGACACCGCTCTCCCTTGATCTGTTGCACGGCAGACGAAGGGACGGCAGGGCAGAGAAGCGACGACTCAGAGAATTGAGAAGAAGAGGACGAGTCGGTTGCTATTGGCATGTATCCTTCGACTGAAGGACGTCTGCCCTTTATAGACGGGCCGCCGCAACCCCTTGATTCGATCTGCTAAATTCCAGGAAGCGCCCCCTGGAATATCTCTACGTGCAACCGTCCGAAAATATCGTACGTAACGTGCGTGCCCGTTACTCCTAGTTGTCGTGGCAGTCTAGGTGTGATATTTGATAACCAAATAAACAAAAAGCAAAAATTTAACTGCCGTTTAGAACACGTCACGACGCGATCGCGCATCATCGCGTCACAAGTCACGCGAAAAACGTGAAACGCGAGCGAGCGCGCGCTTGTGGCAGCCTCCATAGCCCTTTATTTGTCTCATGTGAAGAGTAGGGAACACTCCCACGTATAAGTAGGTTCTCTCCTAAAGTCCCGTGCCATTTCTACACACCACATTGGCTTCCTTATTGAATTGAGCCACACACTAGTGGGCCTAATTCCAACAATCCCCACCAAAGCAAAGGTCTCCAATTGACTCAATCTCTACGCTTTCATATACCAACTTTATAGTGCAGACCCGATACAGGTTGAGCTACACCTTGCAGTACAGGATTCACCCCCTCACGACTTTGCAATGGACAAAGCCTTGAATTGCTAGTCTTGTGTAAGATGGTTTCACCTATAGGCATAACTCATACTATTCATCCTAGAGCCATGCCTCTGATTGGAGCGTTACGATCATGCTTCCGTGTCTTTTAGTGAATTTATTTGAGATTACCCACATCTCATAGACTGCGACCCCACAGTCAGACTCACATAGGTGTATTCTTACAAGTGTACCCTGCAGGGTAGTACCTTGCATGTTACAGGCCTCAGAGTACATTAAGAAAAAAGTCAACCTCCCTTGCAGTACTAAGAGTACGCATCTTCTAGCGGGAAACAAGTAAAATAATGTACTCTATTGTTATACAAAACAGTTTGTTCTTCCCTATTACTAATTCACGGGTTCTCCGATCACATAGATTGGGTTACCACTGTATGATAACATCACGAGGGCTTCAATCTCATCTCCCTTGATGCTCCATCAATCACAGCACGTGATAATCCCTTTGTAAAAGGGCCCACCAAGTTTCAAGCAGTATTAATATACTCTACTGTGATCTTTCCAGTATTTCTCAAATGCCTTACTGATTTGATACGCCGTTTCACATGTCTTGAGAACTTTGCATTTTTCCTTTGCATTGCCTACAATTGTGATCACGCTTTGATTATCACAATGCAACAGAATGGTTGGTACCGGTTTATCAACCATTGGCAAGTCCATCAAGAGCTCTTTCAACCACTCTGCCTCAGTAGTGGCTGACTCCAGTGCTACAAGTTCCGCCTCCATAGTAGACTTCATTAAGATAGTCTGCTTACGAGACCTCTAAGAAACTGCAGCCCCACTAATTGTGAATATATATCCACTTGTGGCCTTGATCTCAGCTGCATTTGAGATCCATTTGGAATCACTATACCCTTCAAGTGCAGCAGGGTACCCAGTATAGTGAAGTCCATACACAGAAGTACCTCTCAAGTATCTCATTACACGTTATAGTGCACACAAGTGATCACTTCCAGGATTAGAAGTGAATCTGCTCAATTTTCTCACAACAAACGAGATATTAGGTCTGGTTGCACCATCAAGGTACATGAGGGAACCAATAATTTGAGAGTATCTCAACTGATTAATTCATTGTCCTCTGTTCTTGCGAAGCTTTAGACTAGGATCAAAAGGTGTTGGAGAATCTTTGGAGTCAGAATACCCAAAGCAGTTTAGAATGTTCTCCACATAATGAGTTTGTTTATTTTAGAATAATCCCATTCTCACCCTTAATGAGTTTTATGTTTAATATAACAGATGCCTCTCCCAAATCCTTCATATCAAAATTTAGAGATAAAAATGATTTTACATCATTTATCACATCAATACTAGTCCCAAAAATTAATATGTCATCCACATACAAGCATAATATTACTCCCTTACCATCAACAAACCGATAGTACACACAGGTGTCAGCTTCGTTTACCACTAAGCCTGCTGACGTCAGAGTTATATCGAACTTCTCATGCCATTGCTTTGGCGCCTGCTTGAGGCCATATAAGGATTTCCTTTGTCTACACAACATGTTCTCCTGTCCATGCGTCACAAATCCCTCTGGCTGCTTCATATAGATCTCCTCGTCAAGCTCACCATTAAGGAAAGTTGTCTTCACATCCATTTGATGGATGAGTAGATCATGACTCGCAACAAGTGCTATTAGCACACAAATTGTGATCAATCTGGCAATTGGTGAATAGGTATCAAAATAATCCTCACATTTCTTTTGGAAATCCCTTTGGCCACAAGCCTAGCCTTGTATTTATCGATAGTACCATTTGGTTTCAGTTTTTTCTTAGATATCCATTTACACCCCACAGGTTTACACCCAACTGTCAGGTCACATATTTCCCAAGTCCCATTTGTTAGAAGGACTCCATTTCATTGTGGACTGCCTTCTTCCATCGTCTGCATCTGGTGATGCATATGCCTCTTCAAGGGTTTTTGGTGTATCGTCCACAAGATAAACAATAAAGTCATCACTAAAGGGTTTTTTAGTCCTTTGTCTCTTGCTCCTATGAGGAGCTACCATATTGTTATCCCAATTGTGTTGTTCAGAATAAGTAGGAGGTAAAGAAACTGGATTAGCTTCAGGAGTATAACTAGTAGATGCCTCGCTACGTGCTGCAACTCTATCCTTCATAGGGAATATATCTTCGAAAAAGGAGGCATCACGAGATTCAGTCACAGTGTTAACATGCACATCTGGAAAATCAGATTTAATCACCAGAAATCTATAAGCTGCACTATTATGCGCATATCCTAGAAAGACACAATCAACGGTTTTTTGTCCCAATTTTCGTTTCTTGCACGCAGGCACATTAACTTCAACTAAACAGCCCCATGCACGCAGAAATCCAAGAGCAGGCTTTCTACCCTTCCATCCTTCATAGGGTGTTTTATCACCCTTAACTAATGGAACTCGGTTTAGAACAAAGCATGCGGCCAAAATAGCTTCGCCCCACCATGACTTAGGTAAACAAGAACTATCCAACATGGCATTAACCAAGTATGTCAAAGTTCGGTTTTTCCGTTCAGCCACCTGTTGACGCCCTTTTGGAGCGCCAAACACTCAACAAGAACCGTGGCGGTGCCCTCTGCACAGGGACGGACGGTCCGCGCGCAGGGGCCGGACGGTCCGTGGCCTGGTGCGAGGCACGGCGATGCTCTCTGCACAGGGGCGGACGGTCCGCGCGCAGGGGCCGGACGGTCCGCGGCCTGGTGCAAGGCTAGGGCTCCTGCCTGACGGCCGGACGGTCCACGCCCTGGGGCCGGACGGTCCGCGCGTACGTAGGGGCGGCAGAAGATCGCCGGCGGCGCCTGGATCTCGCTCCCGGGAGGGACCCCGTCGGGGAGGAGAGATCCTAGGAGTTGTCTAGGCTCGGGTTGACCGACCTAGACTCCTCTAATCGACGTAGAGTCGAAGAGAAGCGGAGAATTTGGGGATCGAGTGGCTAAACTAGAACTAGACTAGAACTACTTCTGATTGTACTGGAAATAAATGCGAAATAGAAGTTGTATTGATTCGATTCATTATCACAAATCGGCCGTATGCCTCTCTATTTATAGAGGAGGGGGCTAGACCCTTTACACAACTGAATTCCGAGCTAATTCCACGAATCTAGCTAACAACCGTAGCACAAAACTCGGAACCCTAATCTACTATGCGCATGCGCGGACCGTCCGGCCTCAGGGCCGGACCGTCCGCCAGCTCAAAACGGTGCTCAACACCACCCCATTTGATTGAGGCAAGTAGAGAGTTGTTGTCTCATGGATGATTCCATGTTCCGCATAGTATTCACCGAATTCATTAGAAAGATACTCCCCTCCTCTATCAGACCTAACCCGTTTAATTTTCTTTTCTAGTTGGTTTTCTACCTCTGCCTTATAGATATTAAAACAATTAAGTGCCTTATCTTTCGTCTTAACAAGATAGAGCTGGCAATATCTAGTAGCATCATCAATAAATGTGATAAAATATTTCTTAGCTGCTCTCGTCAAAATTCCATTCATTTCACATAAATCTGAGTGAATGAGATCTAAAGGTGCCAGATTTTTATCTTCCATGCCCTTAAAAGGTATACGTGGTTGCTTAGCTTGCACACAAGCATGTCACTTAGATCTCCTAACAACAGGAATTTTCAGAATCAAATTAAGCCTAGACAATTGGATATACAGTAGTAACATAGAATACACATATGAAAAACGATTTGAAAGAAGTAAATGGAAAAGAAACCAGAAGAGAAAAGAGAAGAAAACAGAAAGTCCCAGTTAGTAACAATATCTGAGTCTAAGACCCTCTTTGTTTCCCTTGTAGGATTATATAATCCAACTTATAGATTATATAATCATCTAATGATCTGCTTATGGATTATCATAGTCTAGGTATCTGAATTATATAATCCACCTAATCATATGTATTATTTGTTTGACTCTAAACTTATTTAAGCTAGAGGGTAAACAAACATGACCTAAATATGCCCCGTCCATGGCCGCACCAAAGGCTATTTAGGACTAAAAAGCAGGGCTTTTAGTTCTGCATATACACAATACTGGTTGAAAACCCAGGACCAAATATAAGTTCCCTATGGCTTTGTTCGGTTATTCCTTACTATGTAGGATTGAATAAGGTTGAAAAAAATTATGAAAGATTTTAACTTGTTTGAAATTTAAACATACTCAATCCTACTATCTAATAATCCATATAGATTGAGAGCAAAACGAACAAGCCCTAATCAGGACTGTAATCCGGTTCTATCTAGCGTATAAATATTTGTGCTTGTCCCTGCTGCTAGCTTTAGTAGTTGGCAATGGCCAACCTGCAAAGTCCAGACGACTTAGAAAATGCAGAAAAAAACATTTTTGATGGCATACATGTCGGCCTTGTGAGGTTAGGTAGCTGGCGGCCTCCATGCTTGATTATTTATTCAATCCATGGATGCATACATGTGGATCGAAATATTTTAAAAACCCAGAAAAAGATTTCAAACAAAAAGATATGCCTTCCAATTTTCAGTATATAATGTTCAGAACAAGTTAATTAGCCAAATTTTAACTAATTAATTGTCTTAAAGGTAGTGGAGGGGTAGCAAGTGGTAGCTAGCTAGGTAGGCTCCAATCATATATGCCAAGTTCAAATCGAAAGTAGCTCAGTTGGTTGGCCAGGTTCTTACGTTAAAATCTGACTATCCGAGTTCAAATCCTCGACTCGACGTGGATGTTTCATTTTGCTGGATTCTTATTCCAGATTTTCACATCGTTGTTGTTTCAGAGCCGAATGTGTCAATGAAAACTGAGACGTACGTCTATATGATCATTTTGTGAATCTTGAGAAATGAGAGTTTATACATATATTCATATTTATATATATGTATGTATCAATGTCTGTGTCTATATATCGTTATTAAAAAACAACACCGAAAATGACATCTTGCAAGGAAAGAGATTGACTCGAAAGAGAAATCAAGATAAAATATATACAAAGTGACATATTCGTATAAATTATCCTGCCTTCACTGTTAGAAAATACTCCTTCTGTTACTGTCGGTACCCTGAATCAGGGGCACCCTTACTACAGTATGAAGACGCGGTATCCGAACAGCGTCTCCTAGCCACACGGTGAATAGCATCCGACCCCACCACGTGGGTAGCTCAAGGGACACCACGTGGCGAGAAAAAATGATACATCCCAGGATGTATCAGCTGGACCGGACCTCCGCGAGGGAACGCCGGACCCCTATACGCACAACCCGGACCCCTTGATTACGGCCTGGGACTCCCAAGCCAGCATGCCGGGTCCCTTGGATGGGGACTAGATCCCTCCGAAGTAATCGGTTACACTACAACAGGGACCCGGGACAGGAGAGACCCTGGCATAAGCAAGGGTCTGGTACTGCCATGCGTCCAGGCCTTACCCTGCGCGCATGCGCTCCCCGCTCAGGCAGAGACCCGATGCGGCCACGTGGCTTGTAGCCCATGACATAAGCCAGCGGGCGGAGCCTGACGTAAGGCCTCTAGGCCGCGCGGTCTCTGCATTTTTTGCGGAAAGGACGTGCCGCCTGTCCACCCTTCTGACAGGCGATGTGCCCTCACAGCATTTAATGCGTCATGTCCACTCCAATGGCAGGCGGCGCCAACGCCATCCTGCAGACTGTGCACCTGTCCAGTCCATTGTCAAACAGTACACCCGTGCATGCTGCGCGGCGCACTGTGCTCATCATCCCTTATACGAGAAGCTTCCCCTGCACACCAATACTACACAGATCTTGGATGTCAGGGCGCAAGAAGATTGCTCTAGCAGCAAACATTAGTAGCTCCAAGTACTAAATCTGTTGTGTTCCTGGGCCCACATGTCGGGGCTCAGCACTCTTGTACATGCCCCCCTTAGCTATAAAAGGGGAGGTATGCAACGTTACAAAGGGGAAGAAAAAAGGCTCCCTCAGACCCAATCATAGGCTCACAAGCTCATACAAGCCCACAAGCAATATATCACACAGTGGAGTAGAGTGTTACGCTCCGGCGGCCCGAACCACTCTAAACCCTTGTGTGTTCTTGTGTCCTTCTCGTTTTCCCAACTAACAAGCGAAACGCCTAGACCCCTCCTCATCTTAGGATTTAGGGCGGGTGCACTCCGCCACCCGGCCAGAGATTTGCTCTTCGACATTTGGCGCGCCAGCTAAGGGGCTAGGCATTAGGTTTTTGCTTGTTTCCTCGCTCAGCATGATGGTGCAAATCGTGGAGCACCGCGCCGAGACATCAACGGACTTCCTGGTGGAGGAAGAAGTTGTTTCTTCCACGTAGAGATGTCCAAACGGGCCGCCCGGCCCGGTCCGGCCCGGGCCCGGTGAAGCCCGGCCCGTTTTGAGCCCGGCCCGCCAGGCACGATTAAAAAACCGGGCCGGGCCGGCTAAGCACGCGGGCTCAATTTCTTGTCCGAGCCCGGCCCGCAACGGGCCTAAACGGGCCGGGCCGGCCCGTTTAGCACGAAAAAAACGGGCCGAAAAGCGGGCTATGCGGGCCGAAAAGCACGTTTTAGTGTAAAAAAGCGGGCTTAACGGGCTTAGAGCTAAACGGGCCGTGCCGGGCTAGCCCACCGTGCCTAATTTCCTGTCCGAGCCCGGCCCGCTTATTCGTGCCGGGCCGGCCCGGGCCCGCATATAACCGGGTCGTGCCGGGCTCGGACCGGGCCCAAAAAGCGGGCTTCGTGCCGGGCTCACGGGCCTCGTGCTTATTGGACATCTATACTTCCACGCCACAGGTTCCTAACTGCCTAGTGTCAGGTACTGCTGCTGTGCACGCTGCACGGCAGCATACAGCTGCACAGACATCCCAGACTCCATCGAGGGCGGCCCCGGGAGCATTGTCAGCAGGCAGGGAGTTGCTCCGCCACCCTCCAAGATCCACGGCCTCACCAGGGGCCATGAAGTAGTGGCGGGACGATGTCGACCGACTGCTCGGCATGGCGCATTATTCTACCTCGACCAGGTCGAGGCCACGATCATCCTGGCGCCAACATAAGGTGTCGGCGTCTGTGCGCTCACCCTCAGTGAGGAGTGCACAGACCAACGACCTATGGGCATAACTCAACCGTAGGCGTGCGGGAGAGGACGCCCGGGTCTCCTTAGACAGGGCGTGCAAGCACCGCTAAAACATCGAGATCGCAACCTCGATCAAGACTTCGCTGCGGTAGCACCGCAGGCCCCAATGGGCACCCGGTCCCAAGCGGGTGTCCCCTTGGCTGGCGTGGGCTACGCCGCTCTCGCGGATCATCTCCACGCGGCGTCATGGCCACCCAAATTCCGGCCGCACCTGCCAGAAAAGTACGACGGAACGTCAAATCCGTCGGAGTTCCTGCAGGTGTATGTCACCGCTATCACAGCAGCCGGTGGAAACACCGCTGTGATGGCAACATATTTTCATGTCGCCTTGTCTGGACCTGCCCGGACCTGGCTCATGAACCTTGCCCCAGGGTCAATCTACTCTTGGGAAGAGCTCTGCGCGCGGTTCGTTGCAAACTTCGCCAGTGCTTACCAGCAGCACGGCGTGGAGGCCCGCCTCCATGCGGTAAGGCAGGAGCCCGGGGAGACTCTCCGGACGTTCATCTCCCGCTTCACCAAGGTGCGAGGTACTATACCTCACATTTCTGATGCTTCTATCATCACGGCCTTCTGTCAGGGAGTACGTGATGAGAAAATGTTGGAGAAGTTGGCCACGCATGATGTGGAAACTGTCCTCACACTCTTCGCTCTGGCCGACAAATGCGTCAAAGACACCGAGGGTCGTGCATGGCACTCGGCCCCACAGACTGGGGCTGTCTAGTCGGGTGGCTCGGGTGCCGCCCCAGGGACGGTAAGAAGAAAAAGAAGAAGGACCGCGACTACCAGAGGTCGCGGTCCACCGCTCTAGTTGTTGCAGCCGCGACCGGGGGCCGGGCGACCGCAACAAACGCCCACGATCGCAGAGGGGTAACAACGGCTCATGCCCTGTGCACCCCAACGGTCGCCGCAGCACCGCGGAGTATCGCGAGATCATTGACCTCGCGAAACACGTCAGAGAGCGGCGCGAGTAGTCTCCCAAGGATGGCTCCCCACCTTGTCGCCGACCTGGCAAAGAAAAGGTCGACGATGGCGAGGTGGCCACTGCTGAACGGGACCTCGAGTATCAGTCACCTAAGGGGGACCTGAAGGATGTATTCACCGGAGGCTCCTACTCCGGTGGGGACAACTAGATGGAACCCCAGAGGGACCCCGTGCTCCCCGGTCTACGGGGCCGAAGCCTGCCTTCCCTCGGAAACCCCTTTGGACTCCCCGTGGGTCCAGGCTTCTCTCAAGTCCACGCAGAAATGGCTACAGCACGAGGACGAGGACTCCCTCATCAAACGCAGATGGGAACCCAGGGTCGGGACCTAGTCCTACGACAGGTACCAAACCAAGAGGGGCTCCACAACTCTCCCCCAGCTGGGAAGGACCCTTCAAGGTGACGGGAATACGCCGACCTGGGGATGACTATCTTGCTATGATTGAAGGAGTACCTCTTCCTGGCCACTGGAGCATCTCTGTAAGTTCTATCCATAGGAGCAAGTCTCAGGGGTCGAATTCTTCTCCCTTTTGTAACTAGGTAACACATACATGTACGCCAACCCGGTGAGGTCCGCCCTCATAAGCCCGACCTGTTGGTCTGCACCCATGCATGATAGGTTATAAAGAAAAGATTTACCCCCTCAGATGTGCCTCTACAATATTTTATCCTACTACACCATGGTCTTACCTTGCAGTTTTTCAGATATTATTTTATCTAACCCACCCGAACAGTTCCCTTTCCATCAGACATAATGACATCCGAATTGAACAGCCAGGCTTGCAGTTTAGGACCTCTATGCGAAAGCAGGAGGGACCGACAGCCTAGGGGCCGGTTCTAAAGAACGGGAGCCCGTTCCATGGGGGGTCCGGAGCCTGTGTGGCCGCTTAACCTGGTCCCGTACCCAAAAGCCTGCACACTCCACCACTCCGTGACGGGTACCATAGTATTTGGAGCTATAAGTCCTGTGGGTCCGACAACCTGGGGTCCGGAACTAGAGAATGGGCACTTGTCTCCTGGGGTGGTTTGGAGCCCGTGTAGCCGCTCAGCCTAGTCCCGTACCGTGGGCCTGCACGCTCCACCACCCTGCGACGGGTGCCCTATACCTAGAACCACCATCCAGGGGGTCCGGACGCACAACTTGGCCTCCCAGACTAAACCCTGCAGGTCCCGAGCATGTATCAAAGGATGGCTAGTGTCAGTTGGCGGGTCCTGTGGGTGTGCAACTAATGCTCCCTAGCCAAAGCTGTGTGCAGGCTCACGTCCCAGTCGAGGCTACCTCCTGGAGGCCATTGCCAACTCTTTCTTAGGTATGCTGGTCTGCACCCTCGACGAATCGAGCCTACATCCCGGGGGCTAGGTACCAAGGAGGAATCGGTTACACCACACATAATAGGGGCAAGTGGTACACAGATAAGTGCTAATTCTGCTTGATAAATAGTACTCAAAAGTACCTCACAAAAAGCAAAAGTATTACATCCGCTTTCAAGCGAAGTCCTAGCTCCATCTCTACTCTGCAGGAATGGACTACTCCGGACCAGCAGGGTCGCGTTGGTAGCTAGCTCCGAGCGGCTCGCGAGTGGAGGCGACCACCATAGCACCGACGACAGCGGCCACCTCTGCCCCGACGACTTGCCAACGCCGGCGGCCACCTCGGCACGTGCGAAGAGGTCCTCGCCCTCGTCCCCCTACGGGGGTGAGGACAAGACCATCCAAGAACGCGGCCGCCCCCTCCATGGCGCACGACGTCTTGTACGACCCCCCCCCCCCCCCCGCGGTGTCGGAGCAGTGCGGCCGGCGGTACAGGCCCACATGTCATGCACCCGGCGCGTCGGTTTCTGGGTGCAGAAAAGTCGCACCACCGCTCGCGCCAATATCGCGCCTCCTCGAGGCCGTCGCAGAAGACTGAGAAGATAAATTTTCAAAACCAATGCAGCGACTCGAGGCACCCCGTGCATGGCCCAACAAAGACATTAAGTGCGGAGGTCACGGGCCAGTCAGCTGCGGGGACAGGCGTGGCAGTCGGCGTGACCATGGGCGGGCCGGCAGTAATTGCATCAACGGGCGCGCAGGAGCAGCGAAACAATCGCCAGTCAAACTTTGGCCCCACCTGCAGGCTCGCATCCTCCCCTGAGGCGGGTCCGGGGGCCACTGTCGGTACCCTGAATCAGGGGTATCCCCTACTATAGTATGAAGACGCGGTACCCGAACGGCGTCTCCTAGCCGCACGGTGAATAGCACCCGACCCCACCACGTGGGCGGCTCAAGGGGCACCACGTGGCGAGAAAAGATGATACATCCGAGGATGTATCAGCTGGACCGGACCTCCACGAGGGAACGACGGACTCCTGTACGCACAACCCGGACCCCCTGATTACGGCCCGGGACTCCCAATCCAGCATGCTGGGTCCCTTGGATGGGGACTAGATCCCTCCGAAGTAATCGGTTACACCACAACAGGGACCCGGGACAGGGGAGACACTGGCATAAGCAAGGGTCCGATACTGCCACGTGTTCGGGCCTTACCCTGCGCGCATGTGCTCCCCGCTCAGGCGGAGACCCGATGCAGCCACGTGGCTTGTAGCCCGTGACATAAGCCAGCGGGCGGAGCCTGACGTAAGGCCTCTAGGCCGCGCGGTCTCTGCATTTTTTGCGGAAAGGACGCGCCGCCTGTCCACCCTGCTGACAGGCGATGTGCCCTCACAGCATTTAATGCGTCTTGTCCACTCCAATGGCAGGCAGCACCAACGCCATACTGCAGACTACGCACCTGTCCAGTCCATTGTCAAACAGTACGCCCATGCTGCGCGGCGCACTGTGCTCATCATCCCTTGTACGAGAAGCTTCCCCTGCACACCGATACTACACAAATCTTGGATGCCAGGGCGCAAGAAGATTGCTCTAGCAGCAAACATTAGTAGCTCCAAGTACTACATTCGTTGTGTTCTTGGGCCCACATGTCGGGGCTCAGCACTCTTGTACATACCCCCTTAACTATAAAAGGGGAGGTATGCAACGTTACAAAGGGGAAGAAAAAAGGCTCCCTCAGACCCAATCTTAGACTCACAAGCTCATACAAGCCCACAAGCAATACATCACACAGTGGAGTAGGGTGTTACGCTATGGCGGCCCGAACCACTCTAAACCCTTGTGTGTTCTTGTGTCCTTCTCGTTTTCCCAACTAACAAGCGAAACGCCTAGGCCCCTCCTCATCTTAGGATTTAGGGCAGGTGCACTCCGCCATCTGGCCGGAGATTTGCTCTCCGACAGTCCCAATATACTATCTGTTTTAGGATTTTTTTTATTTTGTGCCCATATTCAAAATGATGCCAACAAACCTATACATATATAAAAACATACAATCAAATATTGTAAGAATCAATTAACACCCTAGAACTTATACTATTTTAGCACCGATGGTTGTAAGAAATACCAGTCAAAATATGTTCACAATCGTTACTATAGAGCTTCTTTGGGAGTAGATCTTTGGTTCTTTTCTTCAGACTCGGACAGAGTTGGGTTCGGGACTAATGTTAGGACTAAAATTTCTAGCCCCAAAACAACACCGCATTCTTTTGCAAGAGGGGCATTTAATTTAGTCTCGGTCGGAGCCACCAATTGAGAATAAAGGTCCCACGCCTTTAGTCCCGGACGATGGTTCTAACCTAGACAAGAGGTTATCTTTAGCCCTAGATAGCGCCATCAGCTGGGAATATATATATCTATATATTCATATTTGTTGGTCCTCTAGCTTGAGCTATCCTGTAAAATTATTGGAGCTCCTCGCACTCTTTTTGCCCTCTTCCTCTGTTTCTGTTAAAGCTCTTGCTCTTGACTATTTTTTAATACCCAACTTTGGAATATAAAAAGAAAGGAATAAATCCTCATGTGTAATGTCTTTTTATCCATGAGAGTTATTAGGAAACATAATTAAAGTGAATAATTTCTCAATAAAATGTACATCATGTTGGAGTTTATGTGTTGTTGCATCTATAAACAATAAAGATAATATTAATGAAGATATGTTAGTGCCAAACTTGGAATTTAGACCCAACTTACCACTTAGGAAAATAAAAAGAAAACAAATGGCATGAAGAAATAAGGGAGTGCTAAATAAATATATATATAATATATATAAATAAAAATACTATTCCACACTGATGAAGTGTTTATTTTGTACACTTAACTTTTATGATGGATCCACAACTCAAGTTTGAAGTTCCAAATATTAGAATTTGAAGACATAGAAGGGAATTTGAAATAGAATAAAAAAAGGAAAATGAAACTGTACATTTGGGCCGAACCCCACCATTCTGGCCCAGCTAGACCTCTCAGTGCGCACGCTCAGCCCAGCAGCTTGGCGCCGACACCCTGGTCCCACGGGGCAGTCGCTCTCGCTTACCGACGCCCGCTTGCACGTGGGTCCCACTGGCCATTGAACCAGTGCGCGCTCGCACGACCAGCATGATCTGTTGTCTCCATGACACGCGGGCCCTACCTTATCAGCTTCCTCTCCCTCAACGAACCCCCCCCCCCCCCCCCGAACTCGGCGAGAGGCCGCGCCATAATCGCGGGTTTGGTGACCGCGCCTTGGCCACCCTGACGCCTATAAAGAAAGTTGTGGTCCCGGATTCGCCCCTTCCTCCCTTCTTCTTATCCTCGTGACCATCTCCATGCAGTTAAGAGAAGTGCGACACCGGGGATGCGAAGCTCCACGCCGCCATTGATTTCGCGCCCTGGTATCGGCCAGCATCCTCTGGTGGACTAGGGAGCTTCTCTCGACCTTGATAAAGGTGCGAGCACCGCCAGCGGACACCTGGTGCAACCTTGGCTGGTGGAATTCGTCGCCAACTTCCTTGCGCCACCTCCGTGCCGCGGCTCTGCGAGGACTGCGCCGATTTCGCCCAGACGCTCGGTAAAATCCTTTCCATCGAGTTTGTCATCATTTAGTATACGTAAATCCCCTGTCAGCATATCATTTCAACCACCTATATGACGTTTCCCCGCACTCCGACGAGCCGCGCCGCCGTGGAGCTTCTGTTCCACCGCCGGGATCCGGTCGGGTTGGGGTGGATCACCCTCAGTCGTTGATCCGCGCGTGATCGGCGGCGATTGAACTAAAGCGTACCACTTCAGTTGATTAACCGAGCGCCGTTCGATTTCGATCGGTCGGTAGTAAACCAGAGTAGGCACTTTAGATCTGGAGTCTTGGATCGGGATCCGACGACTACCGTAGCATACCGGTTCGGATAGTTTTGATTTAATCCTAGTCGCCCAGCGTGGATCAGACGGCTGCTGTTGCATGGACGGAACCCCTCCGCTATGGCACCTTTTCATAAGAACCCCTCCGCTTCCAGGGATTCAACTCGCGGTGCATCCCCGGGTATAATTGAGTCTTGGAATCTTCTGCGCTATAACCCCTGAGTTCTTTGGTATTTGGTGCACAGTCCAGAGAGCAGTGAAAACATATAATTAATTACAAAAAGTGATTTTAGTACGAAAATAATTCCATAAACTAGTATAATTCATTTTAACTCCAAATTGATCCATTCTAGTGGCATTAATTTTGTTTTAATACTGTTTATCACCTAGTAACTCAGTTTAGTCATGAAACTTGAATTAAAATTATTCACTTGAATTATTCTATTCTAGGTACTAAATAACTTCAGAAATTCATAACTAAGTAGCCGTAATTCCGAATTTAGTGATTCTTGTTCCTACGATCTCGTTATGATGAGTAGAATATTATCATGCATTATGTTCTGCTGTTTGGTGTGATGTTAATTTCGGCTATACTATGTTTGTTTGTATTGTTGCGAGTAGACGAGCAAGCCACAGAGGATCCAGGAATTGAGCAGGTGGAGACTGCAGAGCAGGAGCTCGTTGAAGGCAACTTGTGCCCTTGATCACTTCTTTTTACCCAATAATGTTCATTTTAATCATTATGGTCTGCATAGGTTAATTTTGATGGGACCCAATAGGTTACCCTAGTTTGACTATCTTTATACCTTGTTCACCACTGAATTTTTGGTAGTACCTGTTATTGCTTTATGTGGTTTTGGATATGGAGATACATTATTCATGATCAGGCTTTTATTATCAATTTGTTATTTATTGTTCATGATAAGATCATATTGTTAATTGGAACATGAAGAACCACCCGGAAAAACAGTGCTACCACAAGGGTAGTATGGGACGCCCTTGGCTGACTAATTAGGAAAGCTAGTGGATGGCTACCTTACCCGAAAGGGGCAAGGGCAGTAGGGGGTGGTCAGTGTAGGGAGGTCCTTAGGTTGATTTTGCTGCGATGGCGGTCAAGCGAGGGATCCCTGCATTAAAGCTTCCTAGAAACTGTAGCGGGTTTTCTGAAGCTAGTGGAACTTTGTAAAGGCCTCGTAGTGTTACCCTGTCTCGCTTCCTTGGTAGAGGTGTATGGGAAGTCGTGATCCCTTGGCAGATGGCTAACATGACTTGTGGGTAAAGATGCGCAACCTCTGTAGAGTGTAAAACTGGTATATCAGTCGTGCTCACGGTCATGAGCGGCTTGGACCCTCACATGATTAATTTATGGAATTAAATTCAATTTGTCATTTGCATCGCATTGGGATTTATTATCAATTTTGATCTATTATTACTCTGGTTTGGTATTTACTTACATTTAGTAACTGATAATAAAACTTGACACTTATTAAAAGCAATGCTCAGCTTTAACCATTATTTATTGATCAGCCTTACACTTTACATGAGCTCCCACCTTTGGTGAGTTCATGCACATTATTCCCCACAACTTGTTGCGCTATGATATTTTGTGAGCTCACTCTTGCGATATATAAACCCCCCACGGGTGAAGAACAAGTGGTCCAAGAGGAGCCCTACAATGAGGAATGTAAATTGATCTAAGTGGTGTCTCCTTGTCGGCTTGATGGCGCCAAGGAATAATATTTAATTCGTTTTATGGTTATCATTTTTTGTAAGACTTCTGCTATGTAATAATGATACTTATGACATTTATCTCTATAGACTTTGTCATTATATGTGATGTTCTTCTTTGGCGCACATATGAGACGCACCCGGCTTTATCCCTTAAATCCGGGTATGACAATTTTTGAGAAGACACTGGATCCCCATCCATTCTAGATTCTACATGTTTGCAACTTTATGCTTTCATATTTATATTGCTAATGTAGCTCATTTCATGGTTTAGAAGTAAATACAGAAATTTATGGTTTTTTAATTAGAAATAATATTGGTGGATTTATTGTTATGTACACCTCATCCCAACAAAACCCTAAACATTTATAAAGATTCCTATATCTTTATCAGTCAGTATTTTCTTAACGTTAGTTCTTGATGGTAGCTAATAACCAATAAAAAATTAGTGCATTTGAAGAGCTTTTAGCGCTAAATGGTTGTAAAACATTTAAGTTTATTTTGCATATAGCTATTTTCGCACATTTTTTAGAACTTCGCAGGAGATCTGAGAGTCGTTTCATTAAGAATATAGGAAAAATGAATGGAGCTATCGAAAGTTAGCCACGAGTACAAAAATGGTTGGGCCAAGAGCATTGCTCAAGTTCACCAGCATCCAACTACACAACCACTCCACAAACAGCCACTGACAAAGGACACACTACAACTAGCAGCCCAAAACTAGTTCCCTGAATTACATTGATGGGCAAGAAGCTTCTGAAGAGCAGAGGACCCCCGTCGCACTCCAAAGGGAGCATTCATTTGCAACAACCTATAGTACCACAGGAACACAAGGCATGTTACCATCAAACACAAACCTTCTGATGTTTCCAAATTCCCAAGCACCCAATATGATGAGGAAGTTAAGGCCTTTTGAGCTTCTTCAGGACTGCTTTGGCAGTTCCACTCCACCAGCATATAAATCTATCATTAAGTTGTGGTGAGAGCGTCAGCAGTCCTAACTTTATGAATAGAAGGGACCAAACCTCTCTAGTAAAGACACAGGTGACCAAGCAATGTTGGATGGTGTCCTCAGCCTAATCACAAAGATAGCTAGCATGTATGTAGTCCAACAACGATTTGTTATAGCCAACCATATAAAAACATGCATTGTAGTGGTGGCCAGGTTTTCCAGATATGTTTCCATGGACCAAATTTTATTGTCCCATTGAAAAAGGCCTCATAAGTTGATTTGCTGGAGTAAACATCATGCTTGGATAAGCATCAAATGTGCTGATCAGGGGTGTCTTACTGCAGCTTTAGGTTATCCACCAAGTTCTAGCTGTAGCTACTCAAGAAGAACCTGTACAGTCAGGGCTCCTTATCTATTGGCAGCTCCTTGATAGTGGCCCAAATTTCACCAGTGGTGAAAGGCAGGCATTTCAATGCTTCTCAAATATATTGTGTAGTATTTATATGGGGTTCTATATGTATTTGAACATTTTTTAGTTATCTCGGGTATAATAAATGGCAGACTTCTTAGAGCACCTAGAGGGGGTGAATAGGTGATCCTATAAAATTAAACACTAAATAGCCACGAACTTGATTATCAAGGTGTTAGTGAAATCAAGTGGCCAAGAAACACGCTCGTGCGAACAAAGCAATCACAATAAGCAACACACAAGACACGCGATTTTTATCCCGTGGTTCGGCCAAGTAACACCTGCCTACTTCCACGTTGTGGCGTCCCAATGGACGAGGGTTGCACTCAACCCCTTTCAAGCGATCCAATGATCAACTTGAATACCCCGACCTTTTCCTTTAGAGTATTTTTCCCGTTTACGAGGAATCTCCACAACTTGGAGTCTCTCGCCCTTACAATTGAGATCACAAAGAAAGCACAGAGTAAGGTTGGGGAGAGAAACACACGCAAGACTCAAATCCGTATCACAACCATGCACACAAGTCACGACTTGATCTCGAAACACGACACACGGAGTTCGCAACTCAAATGAACCTCAAATCGCTAGCACAGAGAATCAAATGCGTGGAGTCGGAGTCTGGGAGTCTTAGAATGTTTTGTGAAAGCTTGGTGTACTCCTCCATGCGCCTAGGGGTCCCTTTTATAGCCCCAAGGCAGCTAGGAGCCGTTGGAGGCCAACTTGGAAGGCCAAACTTGCATTCTGTCGGGTGGTGCACCGGACAGTCCGGTGCGCGATCTCCTTCCATATTTGGCGCATCCGACCGTTGGTCCTCTGGGTCGGTTGGCGCACCGGACACTGTCTCGTGTGCCCAACCGACCGTTGCTGCAGGGCACGCGTCGCCCGCATATCGCACGGCCGACCGTTGGTGCCGACGACCGTTGGCTCACCGGACAGTCCGGTGGACCATCGGACAGTCCGGTGAATTATAGTCGTACGCCTCTGTGTTTTCCCGAGAGCAGTCGGTTCACCGCTGGCCAGCCTGGCGCATCGGATAGTCCGGTGTGCCTGGCCAGAGTTGGTGTTGGCTGCACACAGCCAACTCCTTTTCTTTTCTTTTCTTCTTCTTTTGTCACTGTTTCTAGCACTTAGATAAACACATTAGTATACAAAATAATATACTAAGTCTAGAAACATACCTTATGCTTTGATTTGCACTCTTCACACATTTTGCACATAAGAACTCAATTAATGTGTTGGGCATCTAATCACCAAAATACTTATAGAAATGGCCCAAGGGCACATTTCCCTTTCAACTTCTCTACCATGGAACCAGGTTTCCACCATGTTGATCTTCCATCACCACCAAATATGGTGTTTGTTGTTCCTAGAACCAAGTATTATATGAAATATTTTCATCATCTAAATTTTGTGTCCTAATATGATTGTTGCTTATATACATTCATTTATAATATAATTATTGCATATATCATAGACTATATGTGGCCTAATGGCTAGAATCAGCACTATGGTTGCTTCAGGTACGATGTGGGACATTTTTTGACATGACAAATAAGGTCGTCAATGATAAAGGTGCTCAGTCATGAACATGGAATATCGTCTTCAACATCACCTAGATGTTTGTCGGGGAAATGATCCCCGGTCCCTAGGACCCGCCGGCCAGAGAGCGCGCTGAGTTGGAAGAGGTGGATATGTCAACCCTAAAAACCCACCCCCGGTCGAACTCCGCGGCACCAAGCTCGAGGTCGGGCATGGCAGAACCTAACAGGAGGGTCGAGCGTGTCGGAAGGGAACCACTCGAGTGGATCCCGCGCGCGACCCAGACTGACCCACCATAAATAACTGGCCGCATTATCCATGCCTGGCACCGAGACACAACATGGGCGTCGATCCGCTTCCTACTCATGACCTACAAGCCCCCGCCTGCGACGCATTTATGGTCTGCGCATCTCTCGGCCTACGGTGCACTCATGGTCTATCGGACTAGGCCTGAGTACGCAGACCTCTGGCAGTTATCAAGGCAAGTTGGCCTACATCAAAAGCAAATAGAACTATATGGATTCAATAGGACAATGCAAGGACTCATGCCCCTCATGATGATCCCAAGTTTATAATAGTTGTAGCTCAAATATGAGTTAATATAAGACTCATGAATCAAATTCCAAACTCACCTGAGATGAATTGTCTTGATTTAGGCTTCTTTGCTTCCTTGTAGTCCCTTGCACTAAACACGGTCTCAAGGAATCTAGATTAATTAATTTACAATGTCAGGAAGCAATTCAAAGAGTATGCCCCTACATATCTAAATAAAGTGTACCTAACATTGCAAGGCTGCTTGATTGAAGTAATGAAGGCAGGTGGAGGTAATAGGTATAAGATCCCACATAAGAACAAAGAGAGGCTGGAGGCTTTAGGCATTCTTCCAAACAGACTTGGTTGTGACTGATAATTATATGAGATTACTCTACACTCCTTGGCCAGTGAGCTTGTTAGTGCAAGCTAGGTTAGGTAGCAAGCTTTTGTTTCATGGCATTGGGTAGATGTCTAGGCAACTAGCTTATGTATCATGGTTTTTGATTACAAAAAATGATCATGGAAATGTAAGCTAGGTGACACAGCACGGTTATGTGTCATGTCTTTTGGGTAGTGTACTAATTTTCTATTTCACTATTCTATCAAACTTACATATATCATGCTCAAGGTTCTGTATATTCCAATTCAGGTCATGTAAATTACGCTGAAATGATCCTATATAGAACTCCAGATCTTTGTCCTTCTTATCCTTAGTTGCAACATCAGATTTCATAGCAGTAGGTGTTACCTTATGTCATAGCTCAACGACACTCTCCTCCTCAGTCTCGGTATCATAATCTGCAAATGCCTTGAGGAGCACAAATAAATATACTTAGAATTGCACATTATATCCACACAACACAAAACCAGCATGGGAGGGACGCTTAGATACCTACACATCAAGGACATGAGGGGTGATTCCAATCTCAAAATCGTGTAATTAGACCTTAGAGCTGCGCCATGCGCTATGATATCCTGGTCCCGGAGGATGGTAATATCCCGGCCCAAGGCTTAATAGAATTAATAGAGTACTCATATAAACAATGTGCATCTTCTTTTTCGGAAGCATATCTCGAAAGAACCTCCAAGTTAAACGTGCTTGACTTGGAGCAATTTAAGATTGGTGATCGACCGGAAAGTTTTCTCGGGTACACATGAGTGAGGACAAAGTGTGAACAAAAGACTCGTGTGGTCTGTGAGAACGTATGATTCTAGAGATTTACGAGGACCAACGTATGAGAGTGGAGTGGAGGTTACATGCGCTCCCGCCTCCCACATCGATGGCATGGGGGGCGATTCCTATCTCGAAATCACATAAATGGACCCAGGTGCTACGTCGTGCACTCCTCCCTCGTTTCTTGCAGCAACAAGAGTACTGTGCGTGCGCACAGTCGCTCTCTCTCCCCTACCTGAGGTGATGGATGATGCATCATGCATGGATGCATGGATTCACACCTCCGATCCACAAGACATGCATGCATGTCTTGGGACTGTTCGGCCGTGAAGATAGATACAGTACTGCATATATATACGTACGTGATGTGTGCAGAAGAACAGCATATGCACAATATTGGCCTCTGAAACCCACCCCGAAAAAGCACCCATCGCACGATTCAGAACCCCCATATAATTGTTTTGCTTGTTGTTATTGTATACTGTACGTTGCTGTTGCTTGTGTCCATGTGTGACCGTGTTTTGTTAGACCCACTGGTAGTCGATTGCTAGTTGTTACTATCTTGTGATCTTGTCTCTCTCTTTCGGTGTTTTCTTTTTCGATCCCATTTTGTTTTGTTTCTTTTGTTGATTGTAGCTACTCTATACACTACCGGAATTTGACTTTTTACTTTTTACCGAGTACCAAATATTTTTTCGATTCTTAATTTGCCGAGCGCTTTTTTTTGCCGAGTGCTTTTCGACACTCGGCAAAGTCTTTGCTGAGTGTCCGAAAAAAGTACTCGGCAAAGAACCCTTTGCTGATAAAATGTTTGTTGAGTGTAACACTCGGCAAAGACACTCAGCAAAGAACGCGATTCCGGTAGTGATACGACTATGGGACCCTTTGACACGACTCTTTGTGCAACTCTAGCTCGGGTTTATCATAAAGCCCTATCAAACGGTAATAAAAAACAGTTCCTCATCGAGAGCCCTCGAGAAGTTAGAGTTGTTTTTGTGTTGTGAGCCAGAGCAAAAAAAATATGGCTTCTACTAACTCCTTCATTTCCCTAATACATCATTAGAAATAAACACAAGAGAAATTATTTTATCAAACGAATTGTAAAACCAATCTGGCTTCTCTAAAGAAGACAAAGAGACTGAGGAGCAAGAGGCAGAATTGTTTCCAGAGGAACCGGGGCCCTATCAAAGAGGACCTATATCTCAACAAACCATATCCGTTTGTCTGACTATGCTGGCCTTCGTCACTCAACTCTCCTTAGGATATGATATTGCATTTGTCCAATATAGTTGTCAAGTGAGAATACTTTTAGGGCCGTTTGGATCTATTCATTTTAGAGGAATTGAAATTTACTTAAATAAAGTAGTCTATTTTGACTTGAAATTTGACATCTCACCACTTTCCAAAGCTCAATTATAAGCCTATCTCAAATTCATGAGGTGAGATATGTAAAAGAATATATTTCTACTAATTATAAGACGCTCTTCAACTCACTTCTCTATAGTAGAAATGTAGCACATAATGACATAAATATCTCTCATATATTACTAATAATAGAATATAAATATATTTCGTATAAATTATATTAGCTTAATTGATTTTTGCCTAAATTATTATTATTAGAGTAGAAATAGAATTCAATTCTAAGGATCTAAATGGGGTGTAGCAGTTTTCTACAAAGAATCTGGACCCCGCCCCTCAAATATGACATGTGTCTGTTACCGACATACGTTTTTTTAGTTCTCCTATGTTTTAGATGTCTGAATTTTAGGATGATTCAATACAATACTCCCTGTACAATCAACTAGCACAGATAAACCGTGACTTTCATGATTCGTTACTCCGTATATATAACATATCAAACTTTTGTCATTCTCTAACTATAGAAAATTGTTAATTGTTAGTCTTCTTTCTACCAATATAATATGGATCATATGGTATCGGTTTTATAGTTTTATCTAACAGTTTTTTTATTCTTGGGCCTAAATTGAAGAGTATGTCCTTGTAAACTGCGATAAACTAAAGCTAAAATTCAGACACCTAATTTTTAGCAAATTCTTTTTATAAATCCACAAACATGCATGTCATGCGTCACCGGATGCGCCTAAGAGCATGCAATTGTTAGACACTGGAATGGTTCTCTAAGCATAACAGACAACTAATCGATTTTATTGTACAATGGAATGTTTCTAAATCATAAATGTATTACTCCTCTAGTCCTCTGTACAACGGAATTGGCATGGTTTGTTCTTTCGACTTCAGTACTCCTCTGTAGTAGTACTTGTGCAGTTGTGCTACGTACCTTGATGACAGTAAAAGAAAAATGGGTTCAGCCTTTGTCTAACAAAGAAACAATGAATGCTTCATCGTCACTGACGACACAGTGAGACGACAGCGAGCTTCGTATTTGCGGACGATGAGGCGTACGGCAGGACTGTACAGCTGCAGCTCCTCGGGCTCATATACATATCAAGACGTACGTGTATGTTTCCTTGCGGATTGCATTGCAGCAGGCTAGCTGTTGTTTGCAGCTGGTACTGGTAGGTCGTCAGGTCGTCGTCGTCTCTCTGCGGCTTGCTCTCTGCATGCGTGCGTGACCACGTACTATACGTCCGGCTCATTGTCCGCTGAGCCCGCCTCCTGCATGCCCCTTGACGCATGCATGCAGCTTCCCTCTAGCCATCTCTTTCAGGTCCGTCCGCCAGCGCACGCGGAGGCGGCCAGAAAACGATATGGACGGCGCGCGGCGGCATTGCCCCCGCGCATATCATGTCATCTGTACTAACAATTAAGGGCGGTGTGTAGACCGCCCCCGCCCCCGAAAACCACGCGCCCGCTACACGGAAACCCCGCAAACCGTCCGCCGACCCCGACAGCCTGACCTCCGTATTCATCGCCGCCGCAAACCGCCCCCAACCCCGTCCGCCCGACCTCCGTTTTCATCGCCGCCGCGCCGCGCGCCCTCGCCTCCGCTCGCCCTCCGCCCGCCCGCCCGCCCTCCGGGATCCTCGGCGCCGCAAACAGCTCGCCAACCACGCACGCCGAAAACTTCGCCCCGCACGCCCGCCCGCGCGCCCTCACCACCTCCACCTCTAATCCACCTCCCCAGCCGCCTCCGACCTCACCGCCTTCCCCCCTAATCCAAACAGGATCTTCCCATCTGACCCGCCATAAGCTGGTTCTTCTGATCAATCGTTAGGCCGAGCAAACGGGTGCGGTCCGGATCGCCGGGGGGCGCTGGGGGAGGGCCGGGCGGCGGCGGGACTGCCAACGGTTGCGCGAGCTACCCGATGTGCCAGGTGGATGACTGTCGAGCGGATCTTACCAGCGCCAAGGATTACCACCGGAGGCACAAGGTCTGCGAGACCCACAGCAAGACCACCAAGGCGGTCATCGCCAACCAAGCGCAGCGCTTCTGCCAGCAGTGTAGTAGGTAAATAAATGACAGTAACTGCAGGAAACTGAGATTCGTTGTTGTGATGTTGCTGCTAGAGTGCTAGGAGTCTGTTTTGTGATTTGATCAGTTGACATGGCTTGTGTGCGTGTGTGCTTCCTGGGCCAGAGGCATGTTTCTCTATCATGGCTTCATGGTGTCCGCTCTCGTCCGGTGTTGGAGTGTATGCTATGAGAGTTTTAGTTGCTGGAATATTTTAGTGTAACAAGTACCTTTTTCTGCAGAAAATGAAGAGTCCACTGTAGGTCGGGAAAACACTCAGAGGGCTAATACTGATGTGTGCATTTAATTGGAAGAGGTTTTGGTGGCACCAAAATGGAAAGTATTATGGGTCAGTGATCCAGTTTTTGTTTCATTCAGTTCCCTTCCAGGCTGTGCAGTCTTCAAATCTGATTATTTGTTTCATGCATTATACGCAAGAATAGTCTGCTCCAATCTTGGTTTACTTGATCTTATTTCCCACACTTATTTTTGTTCATGTTTTTGTTTAGAAAAATGAATTCACAAACAAAAACTTACGCCAATTCATTCTCTTTAACTCTTTGGCTGCATTGGCGGATCTAGAGGGTGGACAGGATGGGCCCACCCTCTGATTTCGATCCTGCTAAAAGTATATAGATGATTTTGATTTATGTGCTTCTTTTGATTCTCATATATTGTAGGACTTAAAATGCAAACTCATTTATTTATTGATTTTTATAAGATTGGACCACCCTAACTTTAAATCCTAGATTCGCCTGTTGGGATTCTGATGGGATTCACTTGTCCACTACAGACATGAAGGCGTTTGATGAGATGAAGGTAGAGATGTTCTTCATGGAGGAGACTTGACTAGACAACTGCTCTATGGTTGATATGTACGAGCTTGTGCAGCATGCTGACAATGTCCTTGAATTATTTTAGTTGGTAAACTGATTGGTTGCAGATATACAACACTATATTAGATATGTTTGAGATGTTAACTAACAAGTTGTAGATATACAACACTAGATTAGATATGTTTGATCCTGAGTGTAGGTTTCTTTTTCTCCATTTTATTGAATGTTTTTCCTTCATGGCTTGCAGTTCTTCGTAGGAAGACACAATATGTACTCTCAGGAAGTTAAGTCCTGATGGTACTGTCATGGCTTGGAAGGTTGATTCTGGCAAAGGAGAGGTGACTTCATTATCTTTTCGCCTTATTTAAATTGTGTACTGTAATATGTATTTATATGGGTGACAATTTTGAAATATGAATATTTTCTTGCAGGAATAAAGGTGGAAGGAATGGTGCAGTTTCCACATTATTGTGAGGCGAATGGTGCGTTTTTCGGTGGTTTTCATTATTTGCTTGTCTTATATTACAAGCACCATGGATGTTCTTTCATCCTATCGTATTGTAGCACTGCAGAATTATTGATGATCAACATGCGGGTTCAGTAGTTTAATTCTGAATAACACACATTTATGCGGCAAAAGAAGCTATTGTAGTTTTGCTTTGTTTCTTTTTTGCAAGGATAGCTAAATTACTTGAACATGTGTATAGTGCACATCCCATGTCTTGTTTTTCTTGTATGGTAGAAACATGGAGTTCTATTCTCCATGTTTTCCTTTTTCCCACATTTATTCATTAAATCTATACTAATATAAAGCGAGACTTTCTCCACTCCATTCGTGTGTTACCCCTCTCCACTCCCTGCTTAAACGGTAAAAATAAATTAAAATTGTGCACAAGTGAAGATTTGAACCACGATCGTTGGCTCCAAATAGATTCACACCCACCTAGCCAGCAGAACATACATATTTTTTTATGTTTTATAATATATACTCAAACATAATATAAGATTTGAAAAATAGGGGGAAAAGAAGTTGTAGCAATGCATGGGCACTTAACTTGTGGATGCAGACATGTTCACACAGAGTGTTTTTGCCATTCTATCATGTAGTGTTTTGGCCATTTTGACATGAGGTGTTTTTGCCATTCTGTCACAGGCAACAACTATACTGTGTTTTGGCTTCTCCGAGATAAGTATTCCATGTACATATTCTCTTCCATAGACCAATACTTTATCAACCTCCACTAGCTTGGCCTCTACACCAGTTGCCAAGAGTAAGCTAGATGAATCTTGTGACAAATTGTTTCGCTGAGGGTACTTGAAACATCGTGGTCTGTTACACACTTAAACACTTCAAGGTTACAAGGCATTTTACTTCCTGGTTGATATTACAAGGCATTTTACTTCTTGGTTGATAAAACATACCATGCCCATCCTTGAGTCCACTCTCGCATGTACCAATGTAACATGCTCCTGATGCATATTTACAAAAAAAAATCATACAAGTAGATGCTCGTGCGTTGCTATGGTTTTTATATATCATACAAGAGAAAATATAGCATGTGGGTCTCCAGCTTCACACAATTTTGTAGGACTTTGCACTTCATGTACAGGAAGATCCTACCAAATCTGACAGTGATGCTAAGAACTCAAGTTATATTTTTTTAAAACTCCATTCTTATGTTAGTATGGCCTCATTTTGTTGATTAGTCTACGTATCATTTCAATTCCTTACCAAAAAGGACCGAGTTTCCAGCAGATGAAGATGCTCATAGTGTTGGTGACTGTCACTAGTACAAAAAGGCTCAAAGCCTGCGGGGACGATATATTTTTACAGGCGGTTTCGGTTATCCACCGACTGTGTTATTTCTAGTGGCGGTTCCTTAAGAAAACCGCCACTAGAAATCGTATTTCTACTGGCGGTTCCTTAAGAAAACCGCCAGTAGAAATCCATGATTTGTAGTGGCGGTTTTCTTAAGGAACCGCCAGTAGAAATACGATTTCTAGTGGCGGTTTTCTTAAGGAACCGCCACTAGAAATCATTTTTATCCTTAATTTTTTGAGTTTTTCAAACGGCCTCGTATGACAAAACCACCAAAATAAAAGTTGTAGATCTCTAAAAGTTATGAAACTTTGTAGTTGACAACTTTTTTGTTTGAACTCATTTCGGTTCTCAAAAATTGAATCTAAGTATGTCAAATTTAAAATTCAAATTTTGCAAACTACCTCGGATGAAAAAAGTGTCAAAATAAAAGTTGTAGAACTTCAAAAGTTATTTATCTTTGTAGTTGACAACTTTTTTATTTGAATTCGTTTAGGGTCTCAAATAAGCAATTTACACTCAAATGGTTGTAATATGTGGAGAAAACAACTACAAACTAGACACAAGACATGTGGGGTGGGCCTAATAAAAATAAATTTTTTAACTATTTTAAAATATGTTTTATGTTTCCTGGAAACGATTTGCACTGGCGGTTTTATTACGTCGACCGCCAGTGAAAATCGATTTTCACTGGCGGTTTTATTACGCCGACCGCCAGTGAAAATCAATTTTCACTGGCGGTCCTCAGTTACCCGCCTGTAAAAATGATAATTTCTACTGGCCCCTAGCACTGGCGGTTACGAAAAACGCCACTATAAATAGGTTTACAACCGCCACTATAGAACTTCTCTGTACTAGTGTGTGTAAAGGTACCCATACAATTGCAGTTTCATATTTTTTGATGCTCTATATATCATGAATAATTGATGATTGTTTCTCACTAACTGTATTGTTTGGGATGCCTCTTCAACATGGAATGAAAAAAGAGAGACCAACCTAGGAGTTAATAGTTGGCTACTTGGCTTTATATTAAGGCACTCATTTTTATGCATTTTTCTTGGCTAAATTGACATGAATGAAAACTATCGTAGTGTACTGAGTAAATACATCTAAACTTGATGGAATAAATACATATGAATGATTATACCAAGCTAAAAGGACTATTGTAACTGCCAGTACAGAAATTATAGAAGGAGCATACCCAACAGAAGGGTGTACTAATAAAGCTGTGTGAGGTGATCAATGTGACAATTGCAGACACATGTTGAATCCAACTGAACTAATTGATCCAAAGTGTAAGGTAAGCATATCCAGTACTTACTGTACACTGCCATTTTTCGTCTGGATTGATTGTTAGTTATGATAGGCAAGGATACTACTATACTTATAGAAACCAACCCTAGATCATCCTTGCCTATATATGCATATGTATTCCACATCCCTAATCACTATTCTTTTCCCATGCAATTATCTTCTTTCATGTGATACTATGCTCTTGTAATTCTACTCTAAAGAAGCGGTGGACATGCCATGTTGTGTGGAGTCTAGCTCCATTTGTTAAAAATTTACTAAGTAGTCACATTGATTTAATACTTTTTCTTCTTTTAAAATCTGTAGGGATTAGCTACAAAATATCGATGGTTCATGATCTATGTTCATGCAAAAGGAATGATTGTGGATGATGAATATGTCATTCTGGGTTCAGCAAACATCAACCAGAGATCCCTGGCTGGTTCTAGAGATACTGAAATTGCAATGGGTGCATACCAGCCTCATTATGCATGGTCTACAAAGAATGGACATCCTGACGGCCAGGTTGACTTCTTTCTACCAAATTTACTTATCTGAATTTGGTTTCTGAGCAAATCCAACCATCCCTCTGAGGAACCCATCCAATGATTTTTCATGTCAACATTATTATGATGTTGGTATTGCCATTTCTTGTCTCCTGTGCAGCCTTCTGTCTCCATTTATGGGATCATGCTTGTTCTTTATATTTATTTGCTATGAGGACTCCTATTAGGACGGTATCTTAAGGGTATGATGTAGTTTAACCCTTCTGATTATATATGTGACCGTATCTTCATAGCTTTCTAACCTTGAGGATACAGTACGTTAAATTTGAAACTGTCAATATAAGTTCAGACTTAAGTGTATTACACTAGGGGAGGTGTGTGTGTGTGTATTTTTGCTTGTGATTCATCAAAATATGTTCCTTCTTAAAGCACAAACATTGTACACTTCCAGAATAGCTTTAGGCTTGTTGTCACATTTGTAATGTATATGTATGCTACCTTCCTTAAAGGTTAAAATAAAGTTTTAACCTTATTTTGAAAGGGAGTATCACGAAATGCCATAGAAATTTGGATTTAGTAACTATGTTCATGATTTCCTTCATGTTACAGGCCCATAAAATGGAGATGATGTATACAATAATTGCAGATGAGTTCAAGTCAATGGACAATAAGGACATGCGCCCTGAAGATTACTTGAACTTCTTTTGTCTTGGAAACCGGGAAGAACCACCATCTAATGGAAGCCCAGAATCAGAGAAATCTACAGATAAAAGTGCAGCGGTAGTCTGTTTTTGCATTTTTCCTTATTCTTAAGGGTATGGCTTAGCTCAACCCTTCTGATTACACCAAAACTGAATATGGTTTCTGAGCAAATCCAAATCGTGCCTCTAACAAACCCAGCCAATGATTTGCCTGTACTACTACTACAGTAAGTAGGAGCATATATATACGATTATTTCATAAGCTGAGAAATCAGAATAAAGGCATCATCAGCTGAGTCAATTACCATCAAGTTACCAATATGTTGTACTGTCATGATATATTTTGTGAGTAGCATAACTTGGGCTTGCAATTTGCTTGTTTAGTCAATTATCATCAAGTTACCAAGTTGTGGGGCTTCGTTTCTTTTATCTATTATCAGCTCACAGGGCGACTAACACTTATATATGCTGAAATCATTAAAGTTCCTATGACATGCATTTGTGTGAGTAAAATTTCTATGAGAATTATATCAGTGCAAGAAATTTATGAAGTGTTGTGGTTTTCACAGAAGTATTAGGTACTCACATATATTAGCAAAGGCATGTGGTTTTCAGAATGGCAGTCCTGGAGCAATATGCCCACCAGATTGATAGTTTGTTGTTGTCTGTAATAGTGTAATGAGATAACCATTATTCACTCTAACTTTGAAATCCCATACCTAAGAAAGTGAAAATTTTGGCGCACAAGGGTAATGAATGGGCATATAATGACATGAAATTAATAATTGACCGCTCTAACTTTGGCTCAAAGGTTCTATGCTATATTCCTTTGCAGAGGAGGTTGTTTCTGTAATTTGACTGTTTTTGGATATCTTACTATATATATTAGCAAAGACGATTCAGTCATCAGGTTAAGTAGATTGCTTGTTTTAGCTGGAACCAAATCAACAACAGTTCATATTCCAAGATTTTCTATACATCTAACTGTTTATCAGTACATTGGAATATAGTTTGGTCAATGATTAATTTCGTGTCATTATATGCCCATTCATTACCCTTATGCCCCAAATTTTTCACTTTCTTAGGTATGGGATTTCATTGTAAGTGTTGAGCATTTTCCTATTGAGAGCACAATTCAAATTGTGGAATCAACGTCTCTCATGATCAACATTGAATTGTGGTAGTGATTTAGTAAAACTAATTGCGCCATATCCACACCGACAAACATTGTAGAACATAAGTGAATGTATTACCATGTAGTAAAAGTGAAATTTATTACCCGCACAGCCGTCGTTTGCTTCCCCCTCGCGAGTGAGGAATGACTGGTTGGAGGTGGAGACTTTGCTCCAGCGATGGAACCAGCGGCAGAATCCGTGGTCGATAAGGTTGTTCGCGGTTGTATTGGAGACAAGGGAGCGTGGTTGTTCGCGGCATGCGCAGAACGGATGTTGGCGCTGTCGTTGTATGCGCGCAGGGGGAGGCCGCAGCTTGAGTTGAGGCAGGCAGGCGCGGTTGTTTGCGGCATGCACGGAGCTCATGTTGGCACCTTCGCGGCGTTTGTTGACGGATTGCTCGGGGCCGCGCGTTGGGTATTGACCTCGGGGCGGACTGATTGCGGAGGGGTTTGCGGCGGTCGTGGCTTTCGCTGAGAGGTCACGGCGGGGTTTGTGGTGGGCGGATTGCGGCGGGGCGGGCGGGCGGATTGTGGCTTTCGCGGAGCGGTCGCGGCAGGGTTTGTGGCGGGCGGGCGGGCGGATCGCGGCGGTCTGCTATTTATCTAATGATAGTGGGAAGGCTTAGCTAATAGTATGATTTGTGTACGGGGAGCCCATTGCCGAATAGATTCAATGGTTTGTTTACTTTTATTATCAAATATTGTGTCAATCACTGTGTGTTGTGCCCTGTGCTGCATTTTTTTACATGTGCCATGAATTGTTATGCATTTCCTAAAACAGCCTCCCCTTTACCTCCTACGTATGATCTCTTTATTATTTTCCTTTCAGGTTTTCTCGGCTTTTGGGTATGTTCATAAAATAGCCACCTTTGAAAAGGCTGTAGGTTTTCAGGTCAGGTTAAAGTTACTTGCTTCAGATACTTAGTAATTTTGAAATGAACATCAAGAGCCTTATCTTATTCTTTCTGGCAGGCATTGATCCAGTACACTGATGCGGCTACTGCTTCAGCTGCTAGAGAATCCTTAGATGGAAGGAGCATCCCAAGGTGACATTGTGTGGCCTTCCCTTTGTCATCCATTCTTGTTGTTTGTTGTACTTTCTTATGCTTGTTATAAATTGAATTTTCCTTTGGACCTTTATCGTAGTTACTTGCTTCCGGAGCATGTAACATCCTGCTGCCTACGAATTTCTTTTTCTGCACATAAGGATTTGAACATCAAGTTTCAGTCAAACCGTAGCAGGTAATGCCCATAATTTGTTTTCATGGAGTTATTCATTATTATTTCTGATGTAAGATCCATCCTTTTGTCCCATGTTCTCTTAAGTTTGATCATTCACTACTTTATGGTGTTCTTGGATAGAAGTGCTTGGAAATAACCTATCCACGTGCCCAAACCGTGATTAGGCCTTTTTTCTTTTTAGTGCTCTCAAAAGCTTTTCCCCCTCCGCTTTGTTTGTCTTTCTCTTTTTGGTGACTTCTTGTTGGTTTTCAACTCCAGCCTACCCCAACCTGTTTTGGGGTTATGTTGATGTTGGTGTTGTCATTTAAGCATCTCTATCTATCCCAGTCCCCACTTACGTGGGAGCCTCTTGCACTGGGTCTGCCCTTTTTATCTATTCCAATAACTAATTATTGTGGAGTAACCATTTGATTTGTTTTTCAACTTCATTCTTCATTGTCTGATTTAAATTAAACTTAAATGGGTATGTTGGTTACTAATGTTTTATTTCATTATTCTTTACCATAGTTTCCTCTTATAATGGATAATATCTGATGTTATGTTTCTTTCACCAGTGGAAATTTGCTCATGTTACATTCAGTATGCCAGAATACCTCCAAGATTCAGATATTGTAATGAACAGATTCCATGTGAGATACGTTTTCCTTTTGGCGAAAGAATCCTTTCGCAAGAACATTCATTGTAACATTGAAGTATTGTATAAGCTTTTCCTGGTATTGTTTTAGAAACAGAGACATGTTTATGGAGGTTGGGAACAACACCTTGGATTGGAGCATACAGCCACTACCCCAAAAAGGTCCTACTTAGGCAACAACCAGGTATCATGCTTAAGAATGCTCACATTAAAAGACTTTACTGTTGCATAAAAGTTGAACATATTCTGATTCTGATACTAGAGCAATTACAGAACCGCCATTCTTTTGAGAAGCCTGTGAGGATTTACAACTAAAGCTGGGAATACTTTTTACATGTGATGAATGGTGAGTAACCTCCTTGTTAATTGAAAATGGATGGTTAGTATTAGGATCATCTTTTTTTAATGTCCTGAAGTATGTCTGAACTAAAGCCAGGAATGCTTTCAAACTGCAGATGAACATGATATGAAGGCAGCCTTGTTCCAAAAGCAGTCTTTTGGTGATGTACATGGAGCTTTTGCATAGAGTAGTTTATGTGTCAGTTATCTCAAGAATTTTCATCTGGTGGATGTACAGGGTTCGTATAGCAACATTTCCTTGTAGAAAGTTGAAGTTGTATATCGAGAGTGGATTTACCTGTGTTTATCATTTCGACCCCAAGCCTCTGGGAAGCTGTGAACCATAGCCTCATGAAATATGACTGTTGTTGATTTAGTGTTTGTGTTTTTGTTGTTTGTCATTATTGTGCACTCGCTTTTAATATAACACATATTTTGTATATATAAGTTACCGTGGTATTATATGTCTCCGTTGCAACGCACGGGCACTCACCTAGTAGAATATTAATTATAAAAAAGTTAGTTAATACTGCTAGTATATACTTATAAGTGAGCTAAGCCCATGCATTATTGGCATCAGGCGGCAGTAGGTGGCAGGTGGCGGCCGGAGGGGCGGAGCAGCCGGCGTTTGGCCTGGCCTCTCCGTCTCTTCCTCTACCTACGACCTTTCCTCGCTTGGCGTTTCGTCCCAGCAGCGCACAGTGCGGCAGGGCAGCGCTGCGCTGCAGTAGCCGCGGTTAAAACGGACGGACAGCCGCTTGCTAGCCACAGGCAGAGATGCAGATGCTGCGGCTGTGCTGTGTCCGCGCGCTGCGGCCACCACATCACTGTTGCGCTGTACGTATGTTGTTCACGAGGCAATGCCATTGGCAGGTCAGGACTACCGGCTACAGTGCGTATCAGGACTCAGAACCAGGAACCGATCGAGCGAGCGAGCACAGCAACAGCAGGCGCGCCGATGCACCACGTAGCTGGCGGCCGTAGCGTGTCCATCAGCTGCATCCATGCATGCATGTGGTGCCTGATCGAGCCGTCGTCGTCGTCTCATATGAGCTAGCTAGCTAGGGCCGGCCGGCGAGAGATCAGTCAGCAGGCCAGCAGACCTTGGTTGACGGCTACCGCGCGGACGCATGCGGGCGCGTGCCCTCGATCGTCGTCTCACTCATCTCGTGGATGTTTGCTGTCGCATGCTTGCTCCCCTCGCCTCTCCTCTCCCATTGATTTGATCCTCCCCTCTCTCCAATAATTTCCAGGGCGGCCGCGGCGGGATCGGAGCGCCTCGCGCGCCAGAGCATGCACACGCCGGTACATTCCCACGTCTTGTCGTCCGTCCGGCCCCGCCGGCCACGGCCTCGGAGTCCGGGCGCTCCACTGTAGCGGCGCCAGCCTAGCTAGGCTAGCAGATGGATGGATCGATTGATAGATGGATGCCTCACGGGCCCGTACTCCCATGCGCAGAGCCGCAGACTGCGCAAGTGCAGGAGACGCTGCCATGCATGGGTCACTCGCGCGCTGCTGCTGGGGTTGACATGTCGGGAACGCAGAGAGGTCAGCTAGCTAGGCCTCCCCAAGCCGGAACAACAGCTCTCTCTGGTGTAGCAGGGGAGATGACCATGCAGGCCTGTCGTACCGCAAACACTAGTAGTAGTAGGTGCCCAGGCCCCCAGGGGCAGGGACGGCGACTTTCATCGTTCCTTCATCGTCCTCGGTTCGTGATAAGCTAGCTGCATTATATTTATAGACGAGGAATCCAAATTGCTATGGACAAGGTTTGTGTGAAATACTAATAATAATTATGACCCATTTGGTTTGAGGGACTACTCCATTTTAGTCTCATTTAGTCTCTAAATTGTCAAACGGTGTGTCAAACGGTGCGACTAAAACAGAGACTAAACGGTTTTAGTCTCTAGTCCCTAAAGGGGTAACTAAAATAGACTAAACAATATTAATTTCACTTTTTGCCTCTCCTTTATTTCAGTTGTACTAATGGCGAAAAATACTAAGAGATATTTTGGTCCTCTTATAATTCTTTTAATGCGTTCGAAATACTTTTAGTCCTTAGAACCAAACAGGGTACGGACTAAACTTTAATCCCATAACTAAACTTTAGTCCCTAAACTAAAGGAACCAAACGGCCTCTTATAGTTTAAAAGAAGTTCATTATTGTAAATACATATTAATCTAATGAGACCTATTACTCCCTCGGTCCCAATATATTGGTCGTTTTAGTTTTTTTTTGTCAATATTAAAATGGATGGCAGTAAATCTAGACACATATATAAAACAAATACATCAAATATTGCATGAATTCATTAACTCCCTAAAACGAATAATATTTTAGATCGGAGGGAGTACATATTATGAATTTTAATATCTCTTATATATTTTTACTCAAAGTTAAAAATATTTAGCTTCTTCAAAAGTAAAAAAATAACACTTTTCTAGAAGAGAAGGTGCGTGGGGGCAACATTTAAGAAAGGTTGTACCTCTAGATATTGATAATGCAACTCTGAGGATCACTTCAACAAAAGAAAATTCAAAGTAGGGTCGAGGGAATGCTAGCATTGTCCTCTGGAGACCCCACACCAAAGGAGAGCAATGTTCAACTCCACCTAGGTCAAGAGCCATCAAGATTGAAGAAAAAAGTTGTGGGGCCTTCCCAATATCTGGGCTCTCTCAACCCTCAATGCCTTCTAGAAAGGGGCTAGATCCTCAAGCTCTCGTGACCTTTAGAGTTCTTCAGGTCAGGGAACAAACTCCTCGCTCGTCAATGTTTAGAGCCCCTACATGCTAAGGCCAATAACCTAACGTTCCATGCACCATGGGGCAAAACTGCCTTAAAATTAGAAGCCCTTTGGGTAGGACAGCCCAAGGCAAAATCACCTTTGAGGGAAGATAGCCCCATGGAGTACAGTCAAGTATGACCCTGGTACCATGTGTGCACTACTCAGGATGACCACATGGCACGAGGCAGTCAAGATATAGCTTTTTCATCATAATAAGTGTGATGTGCGATGGTGTGGTCAAGGAAGTACATTGTGACCATGATAAAGGCAACATGTGTACCATGACCACTATGTCGTGCATACCGTCGTTTCTGTGGTCATGGCTTAACATACAGGCGTACATGTAAGCATTATAAAGTACATGTAGTTATACCTTTTATCAACTACATGTGGCCTTTAGTACCTACCACTTTGTTGGGATGTACATGCCACTATAACAAGATGTGCTTAACATTGTGGCATGACTAGGGTGTGTCCCGCATATGACTCTACTTCTATGACAACAAAGGAGTAGTTGAGCTTCTGTTGGGTAGATCCCACTGTCTAGCAAGCATGTAATTTTCTCTCCCGTGCTATAAAATGAAGGGGTAGAGAAACATAAAAGGAGAACCTTTTTGGAGGATTTCCCCAAATAAAAAGAAAATTTAGAAAAACTAAGAGTTCATTATGGTGAAGGTGAACTAGAAACCATGAAGCATATAACTCTCACCAAAACCAAAAAAAGGAAGAGCTAATCGGTCATGGGGCTTAGGGAATATCGATATGAGCATGTAATCATGTTTATCTATGCATTCATAGAGCACATGTTGCTTGTTACAAGTGCACACCCTATGGTTCCTCTAGTCCGGTAGTTTGCACCTACACCATTGACGACCTTGTAACTCTTGCCCTTCAATCAACTAGACATTAGAGTCTTGGTTTATGTACCTTTCATTTGACTTCTCCCCTATAATTTACTTAGTTGCTCACTACTATAGGAGCAGGGAAACCATTGGGTATAGTATCAGCGAACTAAACAACCACCATACAAACTATGCCTAGTTAAACCACCCTATTGGTCTTAGTCACCAAGAGCTTATCTGCTACCTTTAGTGAGATCAGTGGATACCCTACACTATCACTACCTATGCTAGTTGATCCAACATTACCCATTGAGAGACTCCATTATTTAGTTACCTCGTCAAAGCAGGCACCTCCTATGAGTAAGTCACCTATAGTGCTAATCACGCCTACCTTAATGCATATAGAGCCAGCAATAGTGGCAACCTCAGATACTCTGAGTTAGTCCACAACACTTGAGGGAACCACTATATCGACTTAGTCCACTGCTTTAGCTCTAATAGTTTCCACAAAGACATAGACTAAGAAATTGCAGATAGTTTTGATTTAGATGATACTTCATACATCCAACAGTTTGAGCTCGCTTCTCAAACATCCTCCATTGACCCATTTGTGTCCTCCCCATCAATTGACCCTTAGGTTTTGGTCCTTGATGACAAAGGGGGAGGATGAGGAGAGGGATAGATAGGGGGAGTATGAGATACACTTTGGTTTTACTTGTTATTCTCTCTATGTGTGTAGCTTTTATATCCACTTCTTTTTAGATACTCATGCATTGTATGATACATTTATGTTACATCATATGTATGATATGTTTTTGTTGGTGTGGCATGTCTTATTTGCTATTCATATTATATAACATGTCATATATGATTATTTATGACTATTCACTTCATACCCATTAGAAACAAGCTTATTTCTTCATGTATATGATCGTAATGTTACTATTACATTATACATGACCATGAACTTTGGTCATTTGAACTTAATTGAAATAGTGTTGTCATAAATCACTAAAAAGAGGGAGATTGAAAGCATGTAGGTCATTTATGTTTTTAGTGATTAATAGTAACACAAGATTATTATGACTAACATGTGTTTGTAGAGGCAAATTAAGGTTAGTTCATAATGATGAAGATTGTTTGGGCAATCTATGATTTTCATACGCTTGATTATAGATTTCATTTCAATTTTCAAAGGATAGAAGACAAGGTTAATGATGGACTAGTTCTATGCATCGTTTGGAGTAGAGAGACACTTGAAACGGTTTAGGACTTTGTTTTTCCTTTTACGTAGTACAAAGAAGGGTATGAACAAGTAGCTTGACCTTGATATGTCTAATGAGTTTATGATTATTACTCTTTGTGGTCAGCAACATCTATATAGCTTTGGTGGCGATCGAGAGATCACTTGGAGAGCCTACGACTGACATGACTTGAGACTTGTACACCATGTTAGAGCGACAAAGAACCAGATTGTGGAGAGCACTTAGTCTTGTTGACAAGGGACACCTTTATGCATGTGCTTCAACAAGGATTAGTGTGAAGTGGCGACTCTCTAAGACCTTGGTAAAATATCGACAAGTCTTCTAATCCTTGCTTTACTATACACATTTACATTTGAGCAATTTACTCCGAGGATTTACCTTCTTAGAATTGCCATGATGATATAGGGTTGAAAACAAGGGTTCAAAACTCGGATACATATTATACACTCTAGTGATGTTAGTCTTACAATAAGGATGCAATTTACACATTTTTTTATAGAAGCCTAATTCAAAATCTCTTAGGCACCATGATCCTTTCAGTCTATAACTCACACTATAACCAAACAGGAAGGGAGAGCTAGGAGGTTAGAGTGCTTCGTTGATATCTAATCTTATAATCTACTTCACTTTTGTATTCATTAATCCATCATGCTCAAAGAGGATTTAGGGTATTATGTGTTTTGTGACTCTGAGTCTCTATAAACTGTCTGTACCCTCGTAAATAGGTTGTATCCAAAATCAGAATCATCCGGTCTTTGTCTCTCCTATTTAAAAAAATTCTCTTTTTTGGGTACCTACGTTACATTGGTATCATAGCGCGACCTGTTGGGGACTTGTTCTCAAATGCTAAGAGTTAAGAACAAGGCAACATAAAACATGTTAAATATTAAAGTCCTTCGTCCTTAAAGACATTATACCCTTTCAGATATAATGAATTCTGGACGGAGGTTACAAAAGAAAGGACCTTCGTGAGTTCGATAAATGCTGAAGAAGAATACATATATGAAATGCGAATAATACTATAGATATTATCATCAACTTATTTCTATTTAACAAATTCATAATAACAAATTATAAATGTACTTTTGAATTGATGAAAAGTAAAGGTACAGACGTGATGCAAAAAGCGAATGCCAAATCAGCGTGAACAGTACGGGAGTACTGTTCACCTATTTATAGGCACGGGACGCAGCCCGTGTAAAATTACATTGATGCCCTTTACATTTATCAGTAACTCTATAGTTACTCTTCAGGGTCTAGTTTGGCTTTTCATCTTTAAGTCGGTTCCCCTTTTCTGTCGTCATGCCGAAGCTTATCTGCGCATAGCTTCGTTATGATCTTATCCTTCGTCACAATCGCCTTTCGTCCCACTCAAGCTTCGTCTTGACCATACCCGATTCCGAAGATACCTGTTCACACATTTCACTTGGAAAACATTGTCAAATCATGTTTTTGAGGACCTTCGGAAGCCGAAGGCCCCCAACAGTAGCCCCTCGCAATATTAATTTGTTGGAACGATGAATTCATATTGCGACATGGACGAAGGCTTTAAGCCGAAGGTCCGAAAAAACACCTTCCCTTTGCTAGAATAGCAACAATCTTTGACAAGCGGGACCCTCCAGTTTTCGACGCACTAGGTGTATAAATAAGAGCTCACCACGAGTTTATTTAGCACGCTCTCTTGCCATCTGCTTTTACTCACCCAACTTTTAGCCTGCGCGCAACAATACTTGCTTGGCTTTTTAAATTTTTAAGCTTCGGTTTCGAGAGCACTTTCTCAACGTTTGCAAAGATGTCTGAAGATAAGAAAGCTGTTGGTGATTCGAAGCTAAGTCTTTCTGAGGAGATGCATCTGGGCTTTCTTCAATCAATGTCGAAGACTAATACAGAGAAGATTACTAGGGAGATTTTGGAGGGTTTATCTGAAGATACTGGTGACAGTGACAATTATGATGTGGATAGTGGTGGTGAAGACTCCGAAGATCGACCTTGGCGACCAAGCCATGCGGTTTTTGGTAAATCCAGTATTAAAGAAAATCATCTTGTCAATATGAGGGGCAGATACTTTCGGGACTTATCCGTTGTGAGGGCTGACGAAGGAGAGAAGACTTGTCCGACTCCTGAGGAAAATGAAGTCGTGGTATTTCGAAGCTTCCTGAAGGCTGGACTACGATTTCCCTTGAGCAGTTTTGTTGTGGAAATATTGAAGATATTTGAAATCTACCTTCACCAACTTACCCCCGAAGCAATCATAAGGATGAGCATCTTTGTGTGGGCCGTGAGGAGCCAAGGTTTGGAACCTAATGCAAAAAGTTTCTGCAACATACATGAGCTATTGTATGAGACAAAACCCTGGGGTAAAGAGCAGTATCACAACAATTTTGGCTGCTACAGCTTCGGCGCCCGGTCTGGGTCAAGCTGCCCCGTGCCAACCTTTCGAAAGAGGTGGCCCGACGACTAGATAACAGAATGGTTTTACGTGAAGAATGACTTGAAATCATGGGAAGATATTAAAAGTATCATTATGCACCCCATCTGGCAATGCTTCGGCCTTCGAAGACCGAAGGTGGAAATGAATGAAGCAGCCGAAGAATGCCAGAGAGCCTTCAGTGTTGTTTGCTCTTTTATTGGGACAAGGGATTTGGTCCAAGAACACATTGCCTTCAGAGTATGGCCACTTGTGGAAAAATGGGAAATGCCGAAGGAGACCATTAAAGAAACTGACGAAGGTGGACTAGTCAGGCTGAAATACACATTCAAATATGGAGATAAATTCGTTGAGCCAGATGATGACTGGTTGAAAAGTATTGAGGCCATCAGTGATGAATTGCTTGGTGTATACTCAAAGACCGAAGATACTGCATTATCAGTGGCCTTCGGAGGCTGAAAGAAGAAGAGGCTCAATCGAGTGTTTGATGCAATTGGGTTTGTTTACCCCGACTACCGTTATCCAGCGTGGGGTCAAAAAAGAAAGAATACATCTTCTGCGAAGGAAACAACTTCAGCCGTTCCTAGCGAGCCGGCGCCGAAGAGGAAAAGGGTAAAGGTTCTCACACACCGGCCACGTTATATTGAACTGGCCACAGTGCCTGAGTTTGTTGGTGAGACCTCTTCGGTTACCGAAGCTAAAGAACCAATTCCGCCGCCAAAAATCGAAGGACTGGCCGAAGTGCCAGCGACAGAAAAGATAGAAGAATCGAGGACTGAAGAAACAAAAACGTCAAAAGTTTTAAGTCCTTCAGCAAAAATTGAGGCAATAAAAAGCCAAAAGGGTCCAGCAGTGACCCCGAAAAGAAAAAAGGATGGTTAATGTGCTAGATGTTTTGGAGACAATTAAGTCTTCAAGCGCAACTCCGAAGCAAACTGTTGAAACTTCTGAAGTGCATACTGAAGCCTTTGTTGCCGAAGCTTCAAAGCAACAATCTGAAACTGAAGCTGGGCCCTCAGAGCCCACCAAGGTAAAACCCTTGGAAGTCGAAGAAATAAAAATGGCAGAGCCAACTTTGGTTGAAGAAACTGAGACATCCTCCAAAGCTTTGGTTGAAGCATCCTCCAAAGTCCTCGATTATATTGTACGACATGCTTCAGGGAAAATATTATCTGAAGAAGAGATTTTTGAAGCTAATCACTATGCCCGAGAATTGAAGTATCCAAAGGGGGCCTTAGTATTCAATGGCACAGACGAAGATGACTTCTTATACTGCCTCCCAGACAACAAAGAATTATCTGTCTGCCGGGAGATGGCTAGGAGTATGGGGTTCCCGAAGCTTGAAGCTGGCCTCTGCGCTATGACAAAGGATGATCTTGCAGATAGCCTTGCATATAATAGTCTGAAGGTATGAAAATTGTATATTTGGAAATCTATATTTTTAAATTATTTTTTATTGTTATACTAATTCTTTTCATATAGGGTTTAATACTTAGCAACGCTTTGAGAGCGCAAAAGAATGCTGAAGACGAGAGCTATAATATTGCTTTCAACAACCTACGGGCAGAGGTTATTAAGCTGAGCAACGAAGCTTTGGAAAAAGATAAAATTCTACTCACATTGGTGGATAAGATAAAGGAAGACGAAGCTACTTCTAAAGCTCAAGCTGAGGCTCAAAAGCGCGAAATCGAGGATCTTCGGAAACAGCTAACCAGAGCCAAAGAAGAACGCATACTTGAAGAGACGAGACAAGAACTTAGTGATCAGTGGGCAAATCATTTAGAGAGAAATGTTAAAGAGCTTTGTGCATCCAAGAAAAGGTGCTATGGCAAATCCATAGAATGTGCTAAGAAAATAAAATCCAGCTTCGCCAGCGTTGGCGCATTCTCTAGCGAAGAAAACTTCACAAGGGGTAACCCCAAAGGCCCAATTGAATGGATTAGTCACGAAGCTGAGGCCTTTGAGGAAATTTTGAATAGCCGCGGAGACATATGTGCCTTTTCGGGTGCCAGGGGGATTGCTACTATTTTAGAGAGGAAAGGTTGCGAGCATGTGAAATCTTTAGCACAATCCGAAACTGCCTTATCCTTTGAAGATATTAAAGACCCCTCAGCCGAAGCAAGCCTTGTCGGTGGAAAAATTTTCACCGACATCTGGGACAATGGCGGCCGGGAAATGGCCCAAGAAATTATTCAAAAAAGCGAAAAAGACATTCATGATGCTAGAAAAGTAGCAGAAGTTGCCGAGAAAAGAGCAGAGCCCGAAGGGCAAATAGGTATTAATTAGTGGATTTTGACTCTTTGTTGTAATTTTTTTATTTTCGAACTTGTTCATGGTTTGTAATAGTAATATATCCGTATCTTCTCTTCCCTCAGAACCTGCTGAGCTATCTCCGGGCCCCCCACACGAAGGGGGATGACGAAATTAGACAAATGGCCGAAGCCTCAAGCCATATTGGATAAAGTTGTTGATCAGCTTCTAAACGAAGCTGCAGAAGTAGTGTTAAGGGAAGATTAGATGCTGCTGTAAAAACATTTAGATTGTAATGCTTGTTGAGAATCATGTGTAATATTGTGTAACTTTGGATGTAATATATCAGCTGTTTATAATTCTATTCTTTACTATGCATGAAACATTAGATACATATCGTTTTTGAGCCTTTGGCGAAAAAACACCTTCCCTTCTTTTCATGCTTCGTAAATAATATCCGTGTTCTCATAAAATCAGTAACCAATCCTCGTAAAATCAATAATCAATAGATCTTTCCATTTCAGAGTTTTAACGAAGATATTACTCTCCAATGGCTATTGTTTGTGCCGTGTCATTATTTCTTCAAAACGATCTTCGAATAACAATTTTGAGACCCCCCTTCTTGCGTTGTTGATGCACTATGATGTATGATGTTATGCTATGCAAATGATGTAATGATGTGATGTTATGCAAAATGATATTTGCCGAAGGTTGACATCTATTTTTCACTGTAAGCCTCTCGTAGGAGCTTCTTCGCCTTTTACTTCAGCGGAATCAGCGTTTATTTTTCGTTGTAAGCCTCCCTTAGGAGCTTCTTCGCCTTTTACTTTCAGCGGAATCAGCGTTTATTTTTCGCTGTAAGCCTCCCTTAGGAGCTTCTTCGCCTTTTACTTTCAGCGGAATCAACGTTTATTTTTCGCTGTAAGCCTCCCTTAGGAGCTTCGCCTTTTACTTTCAGCGGAATCAGCGTTTATTTTTCGCTGTAAGCTCTGCATTCCCTTTGGAACGACTTTTGAGCAGAAAACTTACACTGCGCTCCCTTAGGAACGACTTTTTACTGCTTCGAAGAAATTGTACTGCGTTCCTTAGAACAAATTGTTGATAATTCGAAGGTTCTCCGTGCCACCATAAATTCTTATGCTTCGGCAACTCAAGCCTACGGAGAACATATATTTTCATTATGGTAAAAAGCGAAACTGTTACAAGAGATTGAAAAACGATACTTAAACTTCCCATAATTGTTTCTTGCTAAAAAGAAAGTAATAATGAATGCGAAAATGTGAAAAGCTGCTGTCGAGGTAGGATATTTGTCAGTAAATGTGCTTCGACTCTGGTACAGTGCTATTGACTGTGCGAGCTTCAGACTCCTCTCTGAAGTCCCGATGGAGGTGAGTGTGCTGACTCCCTTCTGGCTGCTGACCTCGTTGTGTTGGTGGTGGCGGTGGAGGCTGTTGCCGAGATGCTTGGGGTTGGCTTGCCGAAGCAACAGAAGCTGCAGAGTGATTGCCTACATATTCTGGAATGTAAGGCGAATGGTACGAAGCAGTATGCATGACCTGCTTCGGTTGACTCTGTTGTGCTGCAGCTTCCGCTATCTCCTTTTGCTTCTGGATGGTAACATGGCACATCCTGGTGGTATGGCCCTTGTCTTCACCACAGAATAGGCAGTAAATTTTTCTTGGCTGATCCCCAAATCTTCCCCCGAAGCCCCTGGCGCCTCTGCCCCTTGGCGCTGGCGGCCGGAAAGAGCTTTGCTGCTGCCCCGAAGCCTGCGAGGAGTATTGTGGCCTTTGCTGTTGACTCCCTCTATCATTAGTTTGAGTAGAATTGTGAATTGACCTGACGTGCCTCGGATGGAATCTGCCTCCGAAGCCCCTGGTCATTTCAGAGAACCTGAATGCTTCCTCCCTTCTTTGGCGAAAGTCATTGTCAGCTCGAATATACTCGTCCATCTTCTGGAGCAGCTTCTCCAAAGTCTGGGGAGGCTTCCTGGCAAAGTATTGAGCTGTAGGTCCCGGCCGAAGTCCCTTAATCATGGCCTCAATGACAATTTCATTGGGCACTGTTGGTGCCTGTGCCCTCAGACGCAGGAACCTTCGGACATACGCCTGAAGGTACTCGTCGTGGTCCTGGGTGCACTGGAATAAGGCTTGAGCAGTGACTGGCTTCGTCTGAAACCCTTGAAAGCTTGTTATCAACATGTCCTTCAGCTTTTGCCATGAAGTGATTGTTCCTGGACGAAGAGAAGAGTACCAGGTTTGTGCAACACTCTTGATGGCCATGACGAAGGACTTTGCCATGACTGCAGTATTGCCACCATACGAAGATATGGTTGCTTCATAGCTCATCAAGAATTGCTTCGGGTCTGAATGACCGTCGTACATGGGAAGCTAGGGGGGCTTGTAAGACTGGGGCCATGGTGTAGCCTGCAGTTCTGTTGACAGAGGAGAAGCATCATCAAAAGCAAAATTTCCATGATGGAAATCTTCATATCAATCGTCCTCGTTGTAGAAGCCCTCCTGATGAAGCTCTCTGCGCGGAGGCCTTCGGTTCTGGTCATCTTGAGCAAGATGACGAACTTCTTCCGAAGCTTCATCTATCTGCCTCTGTAGGTCAGCTAGACGAGCCATCTTTTCCTTCTTTCGTTGAACCTGTTGTTGGAGCATCTCCAAATTTTGGATTTCTTGATCCAAATCATCCTCCTGAGGCGTCGGACTGATGGCCTTCCTCTTCTGGCTTCGGGCTTCCCTAAGAGAAAGGACATCCTGATTGGGATCCAGCGGCTGCAGAGTGGCAGCCCCTGTGGTTGAAGCTTTCTTCGGCGGCATGACGAAGTTATGCTTGCCGAAGGTGTTCAAAACTCAAAAAATAGACGTGAGTTCACCGGAGGTGGGTGCCAATGTTGGGGACTTGTTCTCAAATGCTAAGAGTTAAGAACAAGGCAACATAAAAAGTGTTAAATGTTAAAGTCCTTCGTCCTTAAAGACATTATACCCTTTCGGATATAATGAATTCTGGACGGAGGTTACAAAAGAAAGGACCTTCGTGAGTTCGATAAATGCTGAAGAAGAATACATATATGAAATACGAATAATAATATAGATATTATCACCAACTTATTTCTATTTAACAAATTCATAATAACAAATTATAAATGTACCTTTGAATTGATGAAAAGTAAAGGTACAGACGTGATGCAAAAAGCGAATGCCAAATCAGCGTGAACAGTACGGGAGTACTGTTCACCTATTTATAGGCACGAGACGCAGCCTGTGTAAAATTACATTGATGCCCTTTACATTTATCAGTAACTCTATAGTAACTCTTCAGGGTCTAGTTTGGCTTTTCATCTTTAAGTCGGTTCCCCTTTTCTGCCGTCATACTGAAGCTTATCTGCGCATAGCTTCGTTATGATCTTATCCTTCGTCACAATCGTCTTTCGTCCCACTCAAGCTTCGTCTTGACCATACCCGATTCCGAAGATACCTGTTCACACATTTTACTTGGAAAACATTGTCAAATCATGTTTTTGAGGACCTTCGGAAGCCGAAGGCCCCAAACACGACCATAGTTATTGATCGGTTGGATTGTATAATAATTAGCTAAATCATTAGCTATCGCTGTCTCTAGTTTTGTAGCTGACTACTGTAGCTATGTATGGACTCACACAAGCTCAATGCCATTGGAAGTCTTCCCGTGCTTGTACGGGGGTGGCAGAACTGCGGTCAAACACGGGCAACATGTAGAGCTCAAGCTGGGCTACCTGGAGAGACTGCTGTCATGTCAACTCTTCTCTCAAAGTTCATTAAAAAAGAGGCAGGCTTTTCAGGGAAGGAACGATCAAAAAGCAAAGTCATTCTTGTGTGATGTGATGATTAAACAAATGAATGAGAGGGTGATGATTGGGGTTTGATGATGCCGGCCGCCTGCTCTCGGTAGCGGTAAAGATAGAACAAAGCCAGCTGAGGTGAGTGATGAGGTCGTCAAAGACAGAAAGCCTACAAAAAGGTCTCATCGATCGCAACTTTCTCCTGCACTAAATAGATAGTTTTTCTGGCTCAGATGTGTTTGTTTGGAATTATAATCTGTCCAGATTATACAATCCAACAAATTCTTCAATAAATTCTTATATAATCTATATATATTTCACTGACAAATTAAATTTTAGTTCCAGTGCAAACACTCCCATAATAGAAACGATGAGCTAATATATTAACTAGGGGACGTCAGAAAGTTATTACATATACATCGGCATGCCGCTGCTGCATTATTCAAACATGGCAGGCGCGTCAGGCTACATGACACGCATGTGTGCCTGGGGCAGCAGCCAACGCATCAGTGGTGTGCGTGTGACCACACTCATATGGATGGTAATTAAATGTACGCACGTACATATAGTCCAGGGGGATATAGTATAGATGTTGTTCTCGTTGTCTCGCCGGGGCCGCCTTGGACTCACCTGCTTGCCTCTTTTCCTCTTCGAGGATCTTCGCTGCACACATACCTTTCCCTTGCTGTTGCCGCTGGTCCTGCCTGTTGCATGCGCTACCCACCACCTCCGTCGCTAACAGAATATCGTCGATCGATCAGAAACCCCACATCCTTCTTGGAGTACGCTTTTGTCCACACTGCGCGCTAACCGTTAGTAAAACCAGTCTCGCAGACCGTGCTAACTATTGCAACAAGTTGAAATCTGGAGAGTAGAACAAGGGTGTGTTCGTTTCTTCAGGATTGAGGTTAGGAATAATTCTAGGTAATCAAAGTTTATAAAAGTTAGATAAGCATTCATGGTTGGATTGGTTCCAGTGATAGTTCGTTGAGCTAAGAGGATGTTTGGTTTCGATTAACTAATTTTTAGTCCATCTATTTTATTCTATTTTTAGTTTCCGTATTTAGCAATTTTTATTCCAACTAACTATTAACTCCAGTGCATTCAAACACTCTCCTAAAATGGAGCGACTAAAAATTAGTCCCTATAAATCAAACACTCACTAAGTTACATTGCAAATACTTAAATTCGACTAAGGCAATGGAAGTACTCCTTGTGTTCAAAATTAAATCAAATTTTAGAGTTGTCCTAAATCATATTACTATAAGTTTTGAAATTTATATATAAAAAAGAATGCCTAGTATCTATGACTCCAGATTAATATCTCTACTATATTAAATCACTACCTTTCCTGGTTCTACGGTTCTGCCGCCATCAATTTTACAAAAAAAGTCACTTATATTTCTTTGTAATCAACCCACGATCCCTTCCATTCAGTCATATCTCACGCGTCATCCCCTCCCCACACGCGTAGCGAGCGTCGCCAGTAAAATATAAAAAGTCACCAGCACGGGGATTCGGACCATGCATGGATCTCTAGGAAAGAGAGCACTCACCGCTGACCACTACAACTCATATTGAATTATGTTGTACAAAAACACGTATATTAGATGTATGTGTGTCACTACCGGAATCCGGCTTTTTGTCGAGTGCCTGCAGCTTTGCCGAGTGCAATTTATTGGGCACTCGGCAAAACACACTTTGTCGAGCGTCACACTCGACAAAAGAAAGCAATCGACGATCAGCCCAACTCTCAGCAAAAACGGGCACTCGACAAAGCGCCATCGGTAGCTAACAGCACCTGATGGACGTTACCTTTGCCCTGAGCCAGATACTCGGCAAATGTTTATCTTTGCCGAGTGGCCAACTGAGACACTTGGCAAGAAAATTGTTTATCGTGTGTCTTCTCCTGACACTCGGTAAAGTTTAAGTTTATTTGCTTTTTTTCTTTTTCCTCCAAACTTTTTGTATTGTGTTCATACAATCTCTAGACCTACATGTTCAGTTTTGGCATATTTCTCAAAGTGTTTGCTATATCTGTTGGATTTAGTTCATTTGATTGAATTTCGTCAGATAATTCAAATTTGTACCGGAACTCACTAGAAAAATAGAAAACAGTGAATGAAAAAATGAGATTCATGTTATTGAGCACAAGTTACGACATAAATCACGAATAGACCAGAATTTTCGAACACCATGTTCATGAAACATGACCGCTAACTTGCGATCCATTTGTTTTAAAATTGTATAAAACATAAAAAAGTCTGAAAATCATGAAACTTGTCGAGATGTCATGATATCATATATAGAGGTTGTGATAAAAAATTGATACAAACCTAGCTGGCCTTCACATGAAATCATGAAACTTCTATAGAGGTCGGCTAGGTTTGTAGTTTGTACACATAGTGTGCGACGAATTTCATGAAACAATGCCAAATTTTTATCACATCCTCTGGATCTTATATCATGACATCTCGACAAGTTTTATAATTTTTTGACTTTATTTATGTTTTATACAATTTTAAAACAACTGGATCACAAGTTAGCGATCATGTTTCTCGTTAACATGTTGTTCGAAAATTCTGGTCTGTTCATGATTTTGGACATAACTTATGCTCAATAACATGAATTTCATTTTTGCATTCGTTTTTTTCTATTTTTCTAGTGCGTTGTTGTTCAAATTTGAATTATCCAACAAAATTCCATTAAATGAACTAAATCCAACAGATATAGCAAACACTTTGAAAAATGTGCCAAAATTGAACATGTAGGTCCAAAAACTGTATGAACATAGTACAAAAAATTTTGGGGAAAGAAAAAAAGGCAAATAAACTTTGTTGAGTGTTAGGAGAAGGCACTCGACAAACAATATCTTTGATGAGTGTCTCGGTTGGGCACTCGACAGAGATAGACCTTTGCTGAAACTATGTGTTAGTTAGCTGACTGTCTCTTTGTGAGCAAGTGATCTTCGAAATGGCTTTTGTCGTCTCCTTGACGCAGTCATGCAATACAGTTAATCAGATGAACTTTGGTAATGTAGGCCCCCCAATTAGTGATCTTCGGCATAAAAGGCCCCCAACAAGTCCATTCCTCGATGGTTTTGTCTCAATCATGGTAGATGACTTCAAATATAAAATTGTTACCCCTCCTTTCTAAATTAAAATTATTATTTTTTTATATATCTAGATATACACTATATTTACTTAGAAAAGTTAAAATGATTTATAATTTTGAGTAGAAAAAGTCTATTATACCTCCTAAAACTATTTACAAGTTTGAATGGAAAAATTATATTATACCTCCCAAAACTATTGCTTGTCTTCTCTTCTCAATCTCTAAAATCAGGCATCTTGCTCCTTAAACTTTCAAAATAGTGCAAATTATCTTCCGGCCAAAATTAGAGTAGTTTTAAAGGTACTATTTTATACTTTTAAAATATTGATAAATACTTAATGCTTTCTACGCTTTTAAGATTCCAAGATTTTTAGAAACAAAATGGGATACATCAAATTCAAATGAAATATTTATATCTCATAAAATCATCTCTAGATGCTTCAAAAATATATTTAGCTCACATTAAATGGAAAATATATCCATAAAATATAGAAAAAATCCCAAAACATTCTAATGAGTGCACTCACAATTTTAAAAATTTCATACAACAAAAAATATTTTCTATGGTTTAAAACCTTGATCAAGTATTCACCAGTTTTTTAATCAAAACGGTAAAATCACCTTCAGAACTACTAAAAAGGGTTGAATGGTTAGGGATGCTCAAGGAGAGTAGAATGTCTGATTTTAGAGTTTGAGGAGAAAAATGAAATCTATACTTACTCTATCAAGAACCTAACATGGGCATGCTACCCCGGCTTCACACCCTCCTTGCTGACAATCTAGGTCCGTTGTCACACCCGATTTTGGAAGGTAAACCGAATGCGAACCATGTACGTGCCAGGATCAGAAACTCACGTACACAGCGATTACAGAATTGAACATCATCACACAATGCTCAAAGTAAATAGCGGAAAAGTACTTTATTACAACAAGATGTCCAAGACATCCACTGAGTCTATAACATAGTCATTAACATTAAAGTGCGAAAACACGAAACGTAGAAGACAAGGCCTTCACAGGCAGCTCACTAGGGTTTGCCACTAAGATAAACTAGAACTCATCGTAGTCCTGGAACTCCTCAAAGTCCTCCATGTTGCCAGCATCTCCTCCTGAGCACTAAGTACAGTGGGGACAACCTAGGGTGGGCTGGTTTGTAAAGCAAGGGTGAGTACACATCAACGTACTCAGCAAATGTCCCGTTTGGCTAAAGTGAACTAGCTATACGTGGAGTTAAGGTTAAGCAGTTGCTTTTAGTTGGGCAAGTATTTATTACTATAAGTAGAGCCAAGTTTTAGTAATAAACCTAGTTATTACCCAAATGTACTCCCTCCGAGAGGAAATACCAGAGATCATAATTATACCATCATCATAAAAGTAACCAGAGTTCTTCTATTCAAAGAGGATCCCAAGGCCGCTCTTAACCGTGAGCATGGCTGATATACCAGTTTTCTAACACTCTGTAGAGGTCGCACACTTTACCCACAAGCCGTGATTCCCATTCTGTGCGGGGTTCTAGCCTCCCCATTGATCACTACCAAGGTGACCAAGCAGGGTCTCACTACATAGCCTTTACAAAGATTCCCCAGAGGTCATAGCCGCCCGTTAGGTTTCTCTAGTTTGATAAACACAATACCTCTCTCTAAAGAAAGGGTGACTAACAAAACTAAATCAAGAACCTCTACAACCAGCCTCGGCAGAGCAAATACTGTTCCCGGACCCCATTGACGGTCCTACGGCGAAGCCAACTACTCCTCTGGTTCCTCTAATTAATCAGCTAAGGGCGTCCCGTTCTACCCTCATGGTTGCACTGTTATCCCGGGTTGTCACTCACCAAACAGGTCCTTATAGAGAGGTACTCAGGAAACAGCCTGAGTCCCCTAAAGTATCACAAGAACATCATCAGGATAACATCGTTGTATCATAAGATTCACATCGTGTTCATTGATTAAAGTAAAATGATAGCATAAATCTAACCATGATAACCCAAAAGGGAAAAAAAAGGATAAGGTAAATACAGACTAGTTGTAACGCCCTGAATTTGGGGGTTGAATTTTTTCTTCTTTTTACTCACCAAATTCAGGCGTTACTCTCTTTTCTCTTCCCGTTTCGCTCCTTCTTCCCAATTTTAAAGCAGTATAGCGATTGGTGTTCGTATTGTGTGTGAACAAAAAAACCTAAGTTGTCATGGGTGTTGCATCATGCCGAGGCATATTTCTTGTCTGATATCGTGTTTAATCGCGTGTTTTGCTTAGTCTCGTTTCGCGATTTGGTTCCCGATCTGTGGCGGTGTGTGTCGTGGGTTTTTGCCCCGCGACGCGACCCAGCCCAACCCAGCCCGGCCCGCTCTGATCCGCGCGCCCCCGGCGCCCTGCCCCTCCCTCATGCGCGCGCCCCCCTCCCTTCTCTCCCTTTCTCTCATTTGATTTTCCCGCGCAGCAACCTCCTCTCCTCCACCTCTCTCTCTCCCCGTGGTGCCCTAGGTTTTAGAGACGGTGATCGCCAGATTTGGACCCCGAGGTGAGCTCCCCTCTCCCTCTCCCTCTTCCCCTCCCCCTCCCCTTTCTTCTTCCCTGCGCCCCCATCTTCTCCACGTCGCGCGCCCCTTGCGCGCCCCCTGCTCCCCATCGGCGCCCCCCGGCGGCCCCTGCGGGCCCCACGCGCCCGTGCTCCCCGACCCTGCGCGCGCCCTGGCGTGGCTCGCGTGCCCCCGGTGCGCGCAGCGCGATCCCGCGCACGCGACCGAAGTTGTGCGACGTTCAACTTTCAGTTTAATCTATTTTAAAATTTAGTTTAGTCGATATGCTGCGTCGTGCGATTCGCCGCGCGACGATTCATTTTAAATTTACCCTTATTAATGAGCTGTGTCGCGCGCTTCGTCGCGCGATGATTCATTTTAAATTCATCTTTATTAATGAGTTGTGTCGCGCTTAGTGGCGCGACGATTCGTCTTAATTTCAGATTATTTAATGTGAGGCGTCGCGCGTCCAGTCGCGCGACGTTTCGTTTTAAATTCAGTTTAGATGATGTATGTCGTCGTGTGTTTCATCACGCGACGCTTAACGTCTCTTTATAATTAATGCAAGTGTCTCGTGGCGCGCTCCGTCACGCGACGAGTCGTTTATTTTTTAATTCAATTTAAGTGTTGTGTCGCGCGTTTCGCCGCGCGACAATCTTTTTAAACTACCTTTATTTGTTCATAATAATTAAACATGGAACATGACTTTACCCTATGCTAAATGCGATGGCTAAATTAATACTATTCTGTTTAAACGAGTATTTTAATTTATAATCGTGTGACGTGATCGCTCTTCGACCGTAGCCTCGACCGTTACTTTCCCTTTCTCGCTTAGTCGTAGGTGTGAGCCCTGCGTCGAACGTCTGTTTATTTATTACATTCTGTTGTATGGTGTACTGTTCTTTTGTATTAAATTTGTGGAATGTATGTTTGAACTCGTATAGATAATGGTCAGTTGGTGGAGTCCAAAGGAGTTGCAGGTGAAGACCCTGAGCAGCAGTCGGTTGGTGAAGGCAAGTGTCCCTTGACCCATCTATGTCATATACATTTTATAATTCACTCCCCGCATTTACACAATTTATACCTAAGGCTTGACTAGCTTTTGTTTATCTTGTCCTTGTTTACCTATTTTGGTTGGGTTATTCTGGTTTAGCTATATGCTAGTGCTTCACATTAATCAATGAACATGATAAGATTATCTATGATACGATGTTTTCCCTTTCGATTATGATGATGGTACTGTGACATTTAAGGGGACTCGAGTTGTTTCTCGAGTGCCTCTCTGTAAGAACTGGTTCGTTGGATGACCGCTCGGGAAAACAGTGCAACCATGAGGGTGGAGTGGGATGCCCTTAGCTGAGTAATTAGATGAACTCGGGTGTAGTTCGCTTCGTCGTCGTGCCATTAATGGGGCTCGGTGTATGTGGCTCGCTCTGCCAAGGTTGGTTCGCCCCTTGGGGAGGAGTGCGGTGCATTTAGGAAACCTAACGGGCGGCTACAGCCCAGGGAATCTTTGTAAAGGCTACGTAGTGAGACCCTGCCTATTCACCTTGGTAGTGTTTAAGGGTTTGATCGGCCCGAGGCAAGAGGGAATCACGGCTTGTGGGTAAAGTGTGCAACCTCTGCAGAGTGTTATGAAACTGATATATCAGTCGTGCTCGCGGTTATGAGCGGCCAAGGGAGCTCCATTGATTAGAGATACCTGATCAGAGATGCATGGTTTACAGGTGGTTATGAGGAGGATGGTTATGATTATGCTTATAGTAATGGTAAGTGGTATTCTTTCCGTTTGGAAAGGGTACTTTGGGTTAATAACTTGGGTTAATGCTAAAACTTGGCTTTCTACTAGTAATAATAACCTGACCAACTAAAAGCAACTGCTTGACTTAACTCCACATAAAGCTAGTCCACTACAGCCAAACGGGACATATTGCTGAGTATGTTGATGTGTACTCACCCTTTCTTTACACACCAACCCCCCCCCCCCCCAGGTTGATCGCGTTGCAACCACTGATCAGGTGAAGATGAAGTCGTGGAGGAGGACTTCCATGAGTGCCAAGAGTACGATGAGTTCTAGGCGTGGGTTAGCGGCAAACCCCCAGTCGGCTGCCTGTGTAGGCCTTGTGTATCTACGTTTCTTTTCCACATTTTGATTATTGTTAAAGACTATGTGGATGTCTTGGACATCATGATGTAATAGACTATTATACCCTCTTTTATGTCATTATTTGAGCACTATGTGATGATGTCCAGTTATGTAACTGCTGTGTACGTGAATTGCTAATCCTGGCACGTACATGGTTCACATTCGGTTTGCCTTCCAAAACCGGATGTGACATAGGTGGTATCAAAGTTGTGCTGACTGTAGGACCGCTAACCTAGAGTAGAATGGTCGCTCTAAGGATTATAGACCCCTATTATCACCTTGACTTTGGTATCCCTTCAAAAGTTGGTCATATCGACCAAACCTATGTTCTATTATATATTATACCTTGCTAAAAAAATTGTTTCATTCTAATTCCTAATTTTTCATGGTTTACTTGCTGGTCATATTAGCTCTGTTCTCACTCTTATGCTTACGGTGTCTTTTGTAGATGGCTCGTCTTAGACACACTGCACGGAAATCAGTCATTCCTTTCTTGCCTTCTCATCTCGTGGAGCGTCTGCTTCGTCGTCCAGTGACTGGTCAGTCTAGCCACTTGGAGAGACTGTACCACCGCCTGCACGAGGAGCAGGAGCGTCAACGATAGGAGCTGGAACAACAGGGCTCTTCTTTCTCGCTTCAGCAGGAGATAGAGTCTGTGAGGAGCTGCTCCCATGTGCTCCCGCTGGAGGTGCCCCCTACACCACCACTGAGCGCCCCAGCCGCTGGAGTAGCTATTGGAGGAGACCCCGACGACGGAGGTGACGACAGCAGCTCGAGCCACAGCACCGACCTTTCAACCAACCAGGAACCGGAAGGATGGGTTGCTCGACCCATCACTCGTGACGCTTCTCGTGGGTGTCACTTACATGATGCGCTCGACACCCTGCTGCGCTAGGCACTCGACCGACACACTTGTCTATTGAGTATCACTGTGTTGTCTTCCAGTACAGTCGCGGTGTTTACTCGGACCGCTGGGAGGCAACCTACTTGGTGCGCCATTCGGAGAACAGTCTCCGGGGTGCAGAGATCTGCTCAGAGCACTATTCTATCTCTGAGCGGGACTCAGCCGAGGCAGCCATGTAAGATGTCGCACGACGTGCGCTTTCGCACTACTGCTCAGTGTTCGGTGGGGGTGGCCGATGGTCTTAACCTGAGGTATTACCCCTGCCGTCCATCTGGCAGCACAGGAGGCGTGGTTGTCTCACCTGTTGGTGAGGACAATCCTAGGTTGAGCAGCATAGTCAACCTAGCCGCTGTGCTAAACACGGAGCTAGACCATGCATTAGATGAGCTGAGTAGGGCTCGTGCTGAGATCTCCCAGTTGCGGGCTGAGCACGCGGAGCATCGTCACCCGGAGGATGGCTCCTCGCTCCCGTCGGGACTCAGCACCCGTACCGCTCACCTCAGCGTGGACACCATGCTTATGGTAACCCCGACTGCAGGACCAAGATAAATTTAGAACCATAGATCGTCAGCGTCAGATCTTGTAATTAATGCAAAAATATATATAGAAGCTATAGTCTTAGCATTAGTCTTACTCTTGGATAGTCTTAGTTAGACAGGGTAGTTTGATTATCCTGTGTTTTTATGTTTGTCACGATGAACTATGATGGATTTGGATCTTTGTAATGACTGTCACCAGAGTGTGGGTATCCCTGCACCTTGGTTTACTTGTTAATATTAATAAAATTAGTTATCTAGTTGGGAAGCCCTTTTATTCTACTTTCTTCTTTTATCTGAGAAGCAGTGTTTGCCTGTGTTGGGAATTAGTGAAGATGCTCATCTGTTCAGAATTGTGGAAGGATTTTATACTCTTTTCTTATGCTGCAAGGTTTGCAAGATCAGTTCTGATGTGTGATTGCATTCTGCAGATGTCAGACAACAGGCGCAGATGAGGAAGGCGTGCTTAGCAGGAGCAGGCAGCCCCACAGGATGAGGCACCCCGGCAGCAGCTGCCACCACCGCCCCCGATGACCATAGAGCAGATGTTCTTGATGCAAACTTAGGTAGTTCAATCCATTGGTCAGACTCTGGCCGCCATTCAGCAGCAGCAGCAGCATCAGCCCCCACCTCAGCCTCAGATGCCTCAAATGCCCAGAGACAAGCGTGCTGAATTCATGAGAGGTCATCCCCCAGTGTTCGCTCACTCTTCTGACCCCATGGATGCTGAAGATTGGCTGCGCACTATGGAGCGGGAGTTGCACACCGCTCAGTGCGACGACAGGGAGAAAGTTATGTATGGTCCCCGTTTGTTGAGAGGAGCAACTCAGTCTTGGTGGGAGTCCTATCTCGCCACCCATGCCAACCCCGACACTATCACCTAGGAAGAATTCAGAGATAACTTCAGTTAGTTCCATGTTCCCGCAGGTCTGATGACAGTGAACAAGGAGGAGTTCCTAACGCTAAAGCAAGGGCCTATGTCTGTTAGTGAGTACCGAAACAAGTTTCTGCAGCTGTCCTGCTATGCTCTTGAGGATGTCAACACAGATGCCAAAATGCAGTATCGTTTCTTGAGAGGCTTAGTCGATCCCTTGCATTATCAGCTGATGAATCATACCTTCCCCACATTTCAGCACCTGATCGACAAAGCGATCATGACAGAGAAGAAGCGCAAGGAGATGGAGGATCGCAAGCGCAAGATTGGTGAACCTCAGCCTGGAAGCAGCAATCGCCCCCGTTCCTCAGGCCTCAGCAGTTCAGACAGAACCAGCGCCCACCTCAATAGCAGCAGTTTCAGAGGTAGTACCCTCAGTACCAGCAGCAGAATCGCCAAAACAATCAGTTAGGAGGAGGTCAATTCCAGAGGCAGAATCAGCAGGCACCTCGCCTCCCCGCCCCAGCAACCAACCAGAGCAGTCAAGCAGCCCCAGTTCAAGGTGGAAGCAGAGCATGTTTCCATTATGGAGAGCAAGGCCATTGGGTGATGCAATACCCGAAGAAGGCAGCTCAGCAGCAGTCAGGCCCTAGTGCCCTAGCAAAGCAGAATGTGCCCCAGCCTGGAGCAGGCAACCGCTCCCAATCACGCTACAACCATGGGAGACTGAACCATTTGGAAAATGAAGCAGTTCAGGAAACACCCGGCATGACAGTAGGTATGTTTCCAGTCGACTCCCATATTGCAAAAGTGTTATTTGATACTGGAGCAACGCATTCATTTATTACTGCATCATGGGTAGAAGCACATAATCTTCCAATCACTACCATGTCAACCCCCATCCAAATTGACTCAGCCGGTGGTAGAATTCGAGCCGATAGCATTTGCTTGAATGTAAGTGTGGAAATAAGGGGGATAGTGTTTCCCGCTAATCTCATAGTGATGGATACTTAGGGAATAGATGTCATCCTAGGGATGAATTGGCTAGATAAGTACCAAGCAATTATCAGTTGTGATAAGAGGATAATTAAGTTGGTGTCCCCACTAGGAGAAAAAGTGGTAGCCGAGCTAGTCTCACCTGAATCAAGGAAAGGAAGTTGTCATCATATGGCTATTGATAGCAAGGAGCCAGATTCACTCGAGATTATCAAGGTTGTGTCAGAATTCCTAGATGTGTTTCCGGAAGACTTACCAGGTATGCCACCTGAGCGGAAAGTTGAGTTTGCCATAGAGCTTCTTCCTGGCACCGCCCCCATTTCTAAAAGAGCCTACAGAGTGTCTGGACCAGAGTTGGTTGAGCTTAAGAAGCAGATTGATGAGCTATCAGAGAAAGGTTATATAAGGCCAAGCACCTCACCTTGGGCCGCCCCTGTCCTGTTCGTGGAGAAGAAAGATGGCACCAGAAGGATGTGTATCGATTATCAAGCTCTGAATGAGGTCACGATTAAGAACACGTACCCCTTGCCCAGAATAGTAGATCTGTTCGACCAGTTGAGAGGAGGCAGCGTGTTCTCAAAGATAGATATGAGGTCAGGTTATCACCAGCTCAGGATTCGACCCTCAGACATTCCGAAGACGACATTCATTACCAAGTATGGGTTGTATGAGTTCACTGTTATGTCTTTTGTCTAACAAATGCACCAGCCTTCTTCATGAATCTAATGAACAGTGTATTCATGGATTATCTTGACAAGTTTGTGGTGGTATTTATTGATGACATTCTTATATATTCTCAAAGTGAGGAGGAGCATGTGGATCATTTGAAGATGGTATTGCAGAGATTGCGAGAGCACCAATTGTATGCAAAGTTGAGTAAGTGAAAGGGAAATGTGCCCTTGGGCCATTTCTAAATATTTTGGTGATTGAGTGCAAACACAAAGTGCTTAAATGTGAATCTATGCCCATGGATGGACAAGTTGCAAATCACAAGTAAAGGTATGTTTCTAAGCCTTAGTACATTGGTTTTGTGTACTAATATCTCATCTAAGTGTTAGAAACAGGAAGAAGAAGAAAAGAAAAGAAGTGGAGAGTGGCTGTGTACAGCCAAAGGCTGCTTCGGGCTGGGGCACCGGACTGTCCGGTGTGCACCGGACAGTGTCCGGTGCGCCAGACCAGCGCGGAGCAAACCAGCCGCTCTCGGGTTTTTCTCCGGCGACTTCGGCTAAAATTCACCGGACTGTCCGGTGTGCACCGGACTGTCCGGTGAGCCAACGGTCGGCCGAGCCAACGGTCGGCCGCGCGATCGGCGCGCGACACATGGCCGAGCCAACGGTCGGAATGGGGCACCGGACTGTCCGGTGTGCACCGGACTGTCCGGTGCGCCCGACGACAGAAGGCAAGGATAGCCTTCCAGATGTGTTCTCAACGGCTCCTAGCTGCCTTGGGGCTATAAAAGGGACCCCTAGGCGCATGGAGGAATACACCAAGCATTCCTACAACCTTTCTAAGCACCAAGACATTGATCTAGCGCATTCGATTCATTGTGATAGCATATAGAGCTCTTGTGGAGTGGTGTACTCTTTGAGTTGTGTTGCGAGCTCTTATTGCTGCTTGTGTGCGTGTTGCTCTGATCTTGTGAAGTCTTGTGTGCGTTGCTCATTCCCTCCTTTGCTCCGTGATTCTCTGTGAACATCTTTTGTAAGGGCGAGAGGCTCCAAGTTGTGGAGATTCCTCGCAAACGGGATTGAGAAAAGAAAAGCAAGAACACCGTGGTATTCAAGTTGATCATTGGATCACTTGAGAGGAGTTGAGTGCAACTCTCGTCCGTTGGGACGCCACAACGTGGAGTAGGCAAGTTTTGTACTTGGCCGAACCACGGGATAACCACCGTGTCATCTCTGTGATTGATTTCTTGTGGTTATTGTGTTTTGATTCCTCTCTAGCCACTTGGCCATAATTGTGCTAACACTTAACAAGTTTTTGTGGCTTAAGTTTTGAAGTTTTACAGGATCACCTATTCACCCCCCCTCTAGGTGCTCTCAATTGGTATTAGAGCCGTTCTCTTCAAGAAAGGGACTAACCGCCCGAAGAGATGGATCCTAAGGGGAAGGGAATCGTGATCAACGATAAGGAGAAGGAGTCCTTCGTCAACGAGCCCAAAGAAGACAAGCCTACCGACTTCGGCTCGGGCCATAGACGGAAGGAAGGGAAGAAGAAGAAGACAAGGCGCATCAAGGAGATCGTCTACTACGACGACAGTGACGAATCTTCCTCTTCCCAAAAGGACAACGACGACAAAGACTATGACAAACAAAAGACGGTTAACTCAAACTTTTCTTTTGATTATTCGCGCATTCCGCATAGTTCAAATGCTCATTTGCTCCCCATTCCACTTGGCAAGCCTCCTCACTTTGATGGAGAGGACTACGGATTTTGGAGTCACAAAATGCGTACTCACCTATTTTCTCTCCATCCAAGCATTTGGGAGATTGTGGAAAGTGGAATGAAGTTTGATAGCTCGGATAGTCCTTCATTTATTAATGAACAGATTCATAAAAATGCACAAGCTACTACTGTGTTGCTAGCCTCTTTGTGCAGGGACGAGTATCACAAGGTGAGCGGCTTGGACAATGCCAAGCAGATTTGGGACACCCTCAAGATCTCTCATGAGGGGAATGATGTCACCTTACTCACCAAGATGGAGTTGGTGGAGGGCGAGCTCGGACGATTCGCGATGATAAGGGGCGAGGAGCCGACACAAACATACAACCGGCTCAAGATCCTTATCAACAAAATAAGGAGCTACGGAAGCACGCGATGGACGGATCACGACGTCGTCCGCCTAATGCTAAGGTCATTTACCGTTCTTGATCCTCACTTGGTGAACAATATTCATGAAAATCCTAGGTACATCAAGATGTCGCCCGAGGAAATTCTTGGAAAATTTGTAAGCGGGCGAATGATGATCAAGGAGGCGAGGTACGTGGACGACGCGTTGAATGGCCCAATCCATGAGCCTCAACCCATTGCTCTCAAGGCAACAAGGAGCAAGGAGGCGCTGCCCAGCAAGGTGGCGCAAATTGAGGCGGCCGGTCTTAATGATGAAGAGATGGCTCTCATCATCAAAAGATTCAAGACGGCACTAAAAGGTCGCAAGGGACAGCCAAGCAAGACTAAGACCAAGGGAAAACGATCATGCTTCAAATGCGGTAAGCTTGGTCATTTTATTGCTAACTGTCCCGACAATGATAGTGACCAGGAACACGGGAGCAAGAGGGAAAAGAAAAAGCATTATAAGAAGGCCAAGGGCGAGGCACATATCGGAAAGGAGTGGGATTCGGATTGCTCCTCCTCCGACTCCGACAATGAAGGACTTGCCGCCACTGCCTTCAACAAGTCATCCCTCTTCCCCAACGAGCGTCACACATGCCTTATGGCAAGGGAGAAGAAGGTATGCAATCAAAAACAATGTCACTTATGATTCTTCCAGTGATGATGAGTCTAGTGATGATGAAATAGATTACTCTAGTTTGTTCAAGGGATTGGATAGAACTAAAGTAGATAAAATTAATGAATTGATTGATGCCTTGAATGAAAAAGATAGACTCTTAGAAAAACAAGAGGACCTTTTGTATGAAGAGCATGACAAATTTGTAGAAGCACAAAAATCTTATGCTTTAGAAGTTAAAAGAAATGAAGTGCTTTCTAGTGAACTATCTTCTTGTCATAAAACCATTGCTACTTTAAAGAGTGTTAATGATGACTTAAATGCTAAACTAGAAGTAGCTAGTAAATCTAATTCTTGTGTAGAACATGTTGAGATTTGCACTAGGTGTAAAGATTTCGATGTTGATGCTTGTAGTGATCATTTAGTTTCAATTTCTAAATTAACTGAGGATTTGGCTAGTCTTAATGCCCAACTTAAGACTAGCAAGAATGAATTCGATAAACTAAAATTTGCAAGGGATGCCTATACGATCGGTAGACACCCCTCAATTAAGGATGGACTTGGCTTCAAGAGGGAAGCCAAGAACTTAACAAGCCATAAGGCTCCCATTCCCACTAAGGAGAAAGGGAAGGCCCCTATGGCTACTAGTGCTAAAAGGAACCATGCCTTTTTATATCATGATAGGAGACAAACTAGAAATGCGTATAGGAGTTATAATGCATATGATGATTTTAACTCTCATGCCATGTTTGCTTCTAGTTCTTCCTTTATGCATGGTAGAAATATGTCTAGGAAAAATGCTATGCCTAGAAAGAATGTTATTCATGCTCCTAGGAAAGTAGTGAATGAACCTTCTACAATTTATTATACTTTAAATGCTTCCTTTGCTATTTGTAGAAAGGATAAGAAAATTGTTGCTAGGAAGTTAGGGGCTAAATGCAAGGGAGACAAAACTTGCATTTGGGTCCCTAAGGATATTTGCACTAACCTTGTAGGACCCAACATGAGTTGGGTACCTAAGTCCCAAGCCTAAATTTGCCTTGCAGGTTTATGCATCCGGGGGTTCAAGCTGGATTATTGACAGCGGATGCACAAACCATATGACGGGGGAGAAGAAGATGTTCACCTCCTACGTCAAGAATAAGGATTCCCAAGATTCAATTATTTTCGGTGATGGGAATCAAGGCAAGGTAAAAGGGTTAGGTAAAATTGCAATTTCTAATGAGCATTCTATATCTAATGTATTTTTAGTAGAGAGTCTTGGATATAATTTGCTATCTGTTAGTCAATTATGTCATATGGGGTATAACTGTCTATTTACAAATGTAGATGTGTCTGTCTTTAGAAGAAGTGATGGTTCACTAGCTTTTAAGGGTGTATTAGACGACAAACTTTATTTAGTTGATTTTGCAAAAGAAGAGGCCGGTCTAGATGCATGCTTAATAGCTAAGACTAGCATGGGCTGGCTGTGGCATCGCCGTTTAGCACATGTGGGGATGAAGAACCTTCACAAGCTTCTAAAGGGAGAACACGTGATAGGTTTGACTAACGTGCATTTCGAAAAAGATAGACCTTGTGCAGCTTGTCAAGCAGGTAAACAAGTGGGAGGAGCGCATTACAGCAAGAATGTGATGACCACTTCAAGACCTCTGGAGCTGTTGCATATGGATCTCTTCGGACCCGTCGCCTATCTGAGCATAGGAGGAAGTAAGTATGGTCTAGTTATTGTTGATGACTTTTCCCGCTTCACTTGGGTGTTCTTTTTGCAGGATAAGTCTGAAACCCAAGGGACCCTCAAGCGCTTCCTCAGGAGAGCTCAAAATGAGTTTGAGCTCAAAGTAGAGAAGATAAGGAGCGACAACGGGTCCGAGTTCAAGAATCTTCAAGTGGAGGAATTCCTTGAAGAAGAAGGGATCAAGCATGAGTTCTCCGCTCCCTACACACCACAGCAAAATGGTGTGGTAGAGAGGAAGAACAGGACGCTCATCGATATGGCAAGGACGATGCTAGGAGAGTTCAAGACCCCCGAGTGCTTTTGGACGGAAGCCGTGAACACGGCTTGCCACGCCATCAACAGGGTCTACCTTCATCGCCTCCTCAAGAAGACATCGTATGAGCTACTAACCGGTAACAAACCCAATGTATCTTACTTTCGTGTATTTGGGAGCAAGTGCTACATTCTAGTGAAGAGAGGTAGAAATTCTAAGTTTGCTCCCAAAGCTGTAGAAGGGTTTTTATTAGGTTATGACTCAAATACAAAGGCGTATAGAGTCTTCAACAAATCATCGGGTTTGGTTGAAGTCTCTAGCGACGTTGTATTTGATGAGACTAATGGCTCTCCAAGAGAGCAAGTTGTTGATTGTGATGATGTAGATGAAGAAGATGTTCCGACGGCCGCCATACGCACCATGGTGATTGGAGAAGTGCGGCCACAGGAACAAGATGAGCAAGATCTACCATCTTCCTCAATTATGGTGCATCCCCCGACTCAAGACGATGAACAGGTTCATCAAAAGGAGGCGTGTGATCAAGGGGGAGCACAAGATGATCACGTGATAGAGGAAGAAGCGCAACCGGCACCTCCAACCCAAGTTCGAGCGACGATCCAAAGGGATCATCCCGTCGACCAAATTCTGGGTGACATTAGCAAGGGAGTAACTACTCGATCTAGATTAGTTAATTTTTGTGAGCATTACTCCTTTGTCTCTTCTATTGAGCCTTTCAGGGTAGAGGAGGCCTTGCTAGATCCGGACTGGGTGTTGGCCATGCAGGAGGAGCTCAACAACTTCAAGCGCAATGAAGTTTGGACACTGGTGCCTCGTCCGAAGCAAAATGTTGTGGGAACCAAGTGGGTGTTTCGCAACAAACAGGACGAGCACGGGGTGGTGACGAGGAACAAGGCTCGACTTGTGGCAAAAGGTTATGCCCAAGTCGCAGGTTTGGACTTTGAGGAGACTTTCGCTCCTGTGGCTAGGCTAGAGTCCATTCGTATCTTGCTAGCATATGCCGCTCACCATTCTTTCAGGTTGTTCCAAATGGATGTGAAGAGCGCTTTCCTCAACGGGCCAATCAAGGAGGAGGTGTACGTGGAGCAACCCCCTGGCTTCGAGGATGAACGGTACCCCGACCACGTGTGTAAGCTTTCTAAGGCGCTCTATGGGCTTAAGCAAGCCCCAAGAGCATGGTATGAATGCCTTAGAGACTTTTTAATTGCTAATGCTTTCAAGGTTGGGAAAGCCGATCCAACTCTTTTCACTAAGACATGTGATGGTGATTTGTTTGTGTGCCAAATTTATGTCGATGACATAATATTTGGTTCTACTAACCAAAAGTCTTGTGAAGAGTTTAGCAGGGTGATGACGCAGAAATTCGAGATGTCGATGATGGGCGAGTTGAACTACTTCCTCGGGTTCCAAGTGAAGCAACTCAAGGACGACACCTTCATCTCCCAAACGAAGTACACGCAAGATCTGCTAAAGCGGTTTGGGATGAAGGATGCCAAGCCCGCAAAGACTCCGATGGGAACCGACGGACACACCGACCTCAACAAAGGAGGTAAGTCCGTTGATCAAAAAGCATACCGGTCAATGATAGGTTCTTTGCTTTATTTATGTGCTAGTAGACCGGATATTATGCTTAGCGTATGCATGTGTGCTAGATTTCAATCCGATCCTAAGGAGTGTCACTTAGTGGCGGTGAAGCGAATTCTTAGATATTTGGTTGCTACGCCTTGCTTCGGGCTCTGGTATCCAAAAGGGTCTACCTTTGACTTAGTTGGATACTCAGACTCCGACTATGCTGGATGTAAGGTCGATAGGAAGAGTACATCGGGGACGTGCCAATTCTTAGGAAGGTCCCTGGTGTCATGGAACTCTAAGAAACAAACCTCCGTTGCCCTATCCACCGCTGAGGCCGAGTATGTTGCCGCAGGACAGTGTTGCGCGCAACTACTTTGGATGAGGCAAACCCTCCGGGACTTTGGCTACAATCTGAGCAAAGTCCCACTCCTATGTGATAATGAGAGTGCTATCCGCATGGCGGAAAATCCTGTTGAACACAGCCGCACAAAGCACATAGACATCCGGCATCACTTTCTGAGAGACCACCAGCAAAAGGGGGATATCGAAGTGTTTCATGTTAGCACCGAGAACCAGCTAGCCGATATCTTTACCAAGCCTCTAGATGAGAAGACCTTTTGCAGGCTGCGTAGTGAACTAAATGTCTTAGATTCGCGGAACCTGGATTGAACTATAGCATACATGTGTTTATGCCTTTGATCATGTTCATTCTGCATTTTGTTGCTTATTGTGGTGCTCAAGTTGTACAAACACTCCCTGGACCTCACAAGTCCGTTGCAAAGTGATGCACATGTTTAGGGGGAGATGTGTTACAACTTGACCCTTTGAGACTAACCATATGCTTGAGTTTGCTTGATTTAGTCTCGAAGGTGAATTGAAAGGGAAAGGTGAACTTGGACCATGCAAGACTTCCACTGCACTCCGATGAGAGGGTAACTTATTCCAAGTTCATCTCTAAGATCTTATTGCCTTTGTATTCTTAATTGAAGATTCTGGTGAGGCAATGGGGTCAAAGGGCCAAGATTGATCCCGTTTTGGTGCTTGATGCCAAAGGGGGAGAAAATAAAGGCCAAAGCGATAAATGGATCAGCTACCACTTGAGAGATTTTAAAAATAATAGAGTAGAGTTTTTGTTTTGTCAAATGCTTTTATTGTCTCTCTTGTCAAAAGTTGGCTTCTTGTGGGGAGAAGTAGTAATTATGGGAAAAAGGGGGAGTTTTTGAAATCCTTGATCAATCTCTTTTGGAATGACTCTCTTTATGCCTCAACATGTGTGTTTGACATAGAGATAGAGATTTGAGTTTGATTTGCAAAAACAAACCAAGTGGTGGCAAAGGATGATCCAAATATGCCAAAAATGAATCAAAATAGATTTGAGTTCTATTTGAAGTGATTTTGCACTTGTTCTAGTTGCTTTATGTTGTGTTGGCATAAATCACCAAAAAGGGGGAGATTGAAAGGGAAATGTGCCCTTGGGCCATTTCTAAATATTTTGGTGATTGAGTGCAAACACAAAGTGCTTAAATGTGAATCTATGCCCATGGATGGACAAGTTGCAAATCACAAGTAAAGGTATGTTTCTAAGCCTTAGTACATTGGTTTTGTGTACTAATATCTCATCTAAGTGTTAGAAACAGGAAGAAGAAGAAAAGAAAAGAAGTGGAGAGTGGCTGTGTACAGCCAAAGGCTGCTTCGGGCTGGGGCACCGGACTGTCCGGTGTGCACCGGACAGTGTCCGGTGCGCCAGACCAGCGCGGAGCAAACCAGCCGCTCTCGGGTTTTTCTCCGGCGACTTCGGCTAAAATTCACCGGACTGTCCGGTGTGCACCGGACTGTCCGGTGAGCCAACGGTCGGCCGAGCCAACGGTCGGCCGCGCGATCGGCGCGCGACACGTGGCCGAGCCAACGGTCGGAATGGGGCACCGGACTGTCCGGTGTGCACCGGACATGTCCGGTGCGCCAACGGCGCCCAGATCTGCAGCAGAAAGCAACGGTCGGATGAGTTTTTTATGGAAACAAATCGGGCACCGGACAGTGTCCGGTGTGCACCGGACTGTCCGGTGCGCCCGACGACAGAAGGCAAGGATAGCCTTCCAGATGTGTTCTCAACGGCTCCTAGCTGCCTTGGGGCTATAAAAGGGACCCCTAGGCGCATGGAGGAATACACCAAGCATTCCTACAACCTTTCTAAGCACCAAGACATTGATCTAGCGCATTCGATTCATTGTGATAGCATATAGAGCTCTTGTGGAGTGGTGTACTCTTTGAGTTGTGTTGCGAGCTCTTATTGCTGCTTGTGTGCGTGTTGCTCTGATCTTGTGAAGTCTTGTGTGCGTTGCTCATTCCCTCCTTTGCTCCGTGATTCTCTGTGAACATCTTTTGTAAGGGCGAGAGGCTCCAAGTTGTGGAGATTCCTCGCAAACGGGATTGAGAAAAGAAAAGCAAGAACACCGTGGTATTCAAGTTGATCATTGGATCACTTGAGAGGAGTTGAGTGCAACTCTCGTCCGTTGGGACGCCACAACGTGGAGTAGGCAAGTTTTGTATTTGGCCGAACCACGGGATAACCACCGTGTCATCTCTGTGATTGATTTCTTGTGGTTATTGTGTTTTGATTCCTCTCTAGCCACTTGGCCATAATTGTGCTAACACTTAACAAGTTTTTGTGGCTTAAGTTTTGAAGTTTTATAGGATCACCTATTCACCCCCCCTCTAGGTGCTCTCAGTAAGTGCGAGTTCTGGATCAATGAAGTCCTGTTCTTGGGTCACATAATTAACAAAGATGGATTAGCTGTGGATCCGAAGAAAGTGGCAGATATTCTATACTGGAAAGCGCCAATAGATGCTCGAGGAATCAAGAGCTTCATTGGAATGGCCGGATATTATCGGCGATTCATTGAAGGGTTTTCGAAGATAGCAAAACCGATGACAGCTTTGCTAGGCAACAAAGTTGAGTTCAAGTGGACCCAGAAATGTCAAGAAGCCTTTGAAGCACTGAAAGAGAAGTTGACTATAGCGCCAGTCTTAGTCTTACCTGATGTGCACAAGCCCTTCTCAGTGTATTGCGACGCTTGTTACACTGGTTTGGGATGTGTGTTGATGCAAGAGGGAAGAGTTGTGGCTTACTCGTCCCGACAGCTGAATGTTCATGAGAAGAATTCTCCAATCCATGACCTAGAATTGGCCGCAATGGTTCATGCACTAAAGACATGGAGGCTCTATCTATACGGATAGAAGTGTGATGTCTACACAGACCACAAGAGTCTGAAGTACATATTCACTCAGTCGGAGTTGAACATGAGACAACGGAGATGGTTAGAGTTGATCAAAGACTATGAGTTGGAGATTCATTACCATCCAGGCAAAGCGAACGTAGTGGCAGATGCTTTGAGCAGGAAAAGTCAAGTCAATATGATGGTCGCTCATCAGATGCCTTATGAGTTGGCCAAAGAGTTTGACAGGTTGAGCCTCAAATTTCTGAACAGCATGCGAGGAGTAACCGTTGATTTAGAGCCCACTTTAGAGCGGGAAATCAAAGAAGCATAGAAGAATGATGAGAAGATCAGTGAAATTCAGCAGTTGATTCTGGAAGGAAGAGGTAAAGACTTTCGAGAAGATGCAGAAGGTGTGGTATGGTTCAAGGACCGTTTGTGTGTTCCCAATGTTCAGTCTATTCGGGAGTTGATCCTCAAGGAAGCTCATGAGTCAGCTTATTCTATACACCCTGGAAGTGAGAAGATGTATCAAGATCTGAAGAAGAAATTATGGTGGTACGAAATGAAAAGGGAGATTGCAGAGCATGTGGCTATATGTGACAGTTGTCAAAGGATCAAGGCAGAGCATCAGAGACCAGCTGGATTGTTGCAACCGTTGCAAATTCCTCAGTGAAAATGGGATGAAATCGGAATGGACTTCATAGTCGGATTGCCTCGCACTCGAGCCGGCTACGATTCCGTTTGGGTAGTGGTGGACCGCTTAACCAAGTCAGCCCACTTCATACCTGTCAAGACTAACTACAGCAGTGCAGTGTTGGTGGAGTTGTACATGTCCCGGATTGTTTGTCTCCACGGTGTGCCAAAGAAGATAGTGTCAGACAGAGGAACGCAGTTCACCTCTCATTTCTGGTAGCAGTTGCATGAAGCTTTGGGTACACATTTGAATTTCAGTTCAGCCTACCATCCACAAACAGACGGTCAGACTGAAAGAACCAATCAAATCCTTGAAGATATGTTGAGAGCTTGTGCGTTGCAAGATCAGTCCGGATAGGACAAGAGATTGCCTTATGCAGAATTCTCCTATAACAACAATTACCAGGCCAGCTTGAAGATGTCACCGTTTCAGGCACTTTATGGAAGGAGTTGTAGAACTCCATTGCAATGGGATCAGCCTGGAGAAAAGCAAGTGTTCGGGCCAGACATTCTGCTCAAAGCTGAAGAGAACATCAAGATGGTTCAGGAGAATCTAAAGATAGCGCAATCAAGGCAGCGAAGCTATGCAGATACAAGAATAGGGATGGCAGTTGGACCCGTGGGTATGGATACCCACGGGTTTCATACCCGATGGATATGGATACGGGTAGAAAAACTCACCCGTGGGTTCTATCGGGTTGGATACCCGAAATACGTCGGGTCGGGTACGGGTAAAATACTTTACCCACGGGTATCCAGTGGATACCCGAAATATCAATATACCTCTTTAAATGTGCTACATCCACTAAAAATGTGCTACATTCACTAGAAAAACTCACCCGCATGTGTTGTTGATTAATGAATATTAATTTGTGTTGTGTTAACAGTCAACTGTAATATAATCGAGACCAATGATACATTGATAATGTTATGACTGTCAACTGCCATGAACTCATTAAGCTTTTATTCTCTATACTCAAATTTAAATTTATTGGATGTCATAATTATGAGTTGAGATATTATATTGATGTGTAGCCAAATATAGTCATTCTCGTGTTGCATTGGTGCTTAGATGGAAACTAAAATATTTTATGCATTTATTATAACACTGACCGAATGTTATTTAATCTACAATAACATATCCACTGGATATCCGATACTCGGTGGATACCCGATAGGCACGAGTACAGGTACAGTTTATCGCCCGATTGGCTTGGTGGATATGGATATTTGTAGAAGTCTCGGGTACAATTTCGGGTCGGGTATTATTATAACCGACCAAAATCCGACCCGCTGCCATCCCTACACAAGAAGGAGAGAGCTGAGTTTCGAAGTCGGAGATTTTGTCTACCTGAAAGTATCGCCTATCAGAGGAGTCAGAAGATTCGGAGTCAAAGGCAAGCTAGCACCCCGCTATGTTGGTCCGTATTAGATTCTCGCAAAGCGTGGAGAAGTGGCCTATCAGCTCAGTCTGCCAGAAGGATTGTCAGCGGTGCATGAGGTCCTCCATGTGTCTCAGTTGAAGAAGTGTCTGCGTGTGCCAGAAGAGCAGTTGCCAGCGGAAGGTCTAGAGGTCCAGGAGGACTTGACCTACATAGAGAAGCCAGCACAGATTCTTGAGACTACAGACAGGGTCACCCGGAGGAAAACTATCAGAATGTGCAAAGTTAGATGGGATCACCACTCTGAGGAAGAAGCAACCTGGGAGCTTGAAGATGATCTGATGGCCAAATACCCTGAACTCTTTACTGGCCAACCTTGAATCTCGAGGGCGAGATTCTTTTAAGGGGGATAGGTTTGTAACAACCTGAATTTGGGGGTAGAATTTTTTCTTCTTTTTACTCACCAAATTTAGGCGTTACTCTCTTTTCTCTTCCCGTTTCGCTCCTTCTTCCCAATTTCAAAGTAGTATAGCGACTGGTGTCCGTATTGCGTGTGAACAAAAAACCTAAGTTGCCATGGGTGTTGCATCATGCCGAGGCATATTTCTTGTCTGATGTCATGTTTAATCGCGTGTTTTGCTTAGTCTCGTTTCGCGATTTGGTTCCCGATATGTGGCGGTGCGTGTCATGGGTTTTTGCCCAGCGACGCGACCCAGCCCGGCCCGCTCTGGCCCGCGCGCCCCCGGCGCCCTGCCCCTCCCCCATGTGCGCGCCCCCCTCCCTTCTCTCCCTTTCTCTCATTTGATTTTCCCTCGTAACAACCTCCTCTCCTCCACCTCTCTCTCTCCCCATGGTGCCCTTGGTTTTGGAGACGGTGATCGCCGGATTTGGACCCCGAGGTGATTCCCCTACCCTCTCTCTCTTCCCCTCCCCGTCCCCTTTCTTCTTCCCTGTGCGCCCCCTTCTTCTCCCTGTCGCGCGTCCCCTGCGCGCCCCCTGCTCCCTGTCGCACGCCCCCCCCCCCCCATTGGCCCCGCGCGCCCGTGCCCTCCGGCGGCTCGCCCCGCGGCCGGTGGCCCCGCGCGCCCCGTGTCGCGTCCTCGGCGGCCCGCGCGCCTCCCTCGGCCTCGCGCCCCTCCCCGGCGGCCTGCACTTCCCCGGCGGCTCGCGCCCGGCCCCGCGCCCCTCCTGGCGGCTCGTCCCTCCCCGGCTGTCGTGCCCCCCAGGCGGTCGTGCCCTCCCCGGCGGCCTATGGCCTCCCCGACGACCGTGCCCCCCTGGCGGGCCCCGCGTGCCTCCCTGCGGCCCCGCGCCGTGCCCCGGCGGCGGCCCGCGCCTCCCCGCAACCCTGCGCGCCCCGGCTTGGCTCGCGTGCCCCCGGCGCGCGCAACACGATCCCGCGCACGCGACCGTAGTTGTGCGACGTTCAACTTTCAATTTAATCCATTTTAAAATTTAGTTTAGTCGATGTGCTGCGTCGCGCGCTTTGCCGCGCGATGATTCATTTTAAATTTACTCTTATTAATGAGCCGTGTCGCGCGCTTCGTCACGCGACGATTCATTTTAAATTCATCTTTATTAATGAGCTGTGTCGCGCGCTTAGTCGTGCGACGATTCGTCTTAATTTCAGATTGTTTAATGTGTGGCATCGCGCGCCCAGTCGCGCGACGTTTCGTTTTAAATTCAGTTTAGATGATGTATGCCGTCGAGCGTTTCGTCGCGCGACGTTTATCGTCTCTTTATAATTAATGCAAGTGTCTCGTGGCGCGCTCCGTCGCGCGACGAGTCATTTATTTCTTAATTCAATTTAAGTGTTGTGTCGCGCGTTTTGCTGCGCGACAATCCTTTTAATTTACCTTTATCTGTTCATAATAATTAAACATGGAACATGACTTTACCCTATGCTAAACGTGATGGCTAAATTAATACTATTCTGTTTAAACAGTATTTTAATTTATAATCGTGTGACGTGATCGCTCTTCGATCGTAGTCTCGAACGTTACTTTCCCTTTCTCGCTTAGTCGTAGGTGTGAGCCCTGCGTCGAATGTCTGTTTATTTATTACATTATGTTGTATGGTGTACTGTTCTTTTGTATTAAATTTGTGAAATGTATGTTTGAACTCGTATAGATAACGGTCAGTTGGTGGAGTCCGAAGGAGTTGCAGGTGAAGACCCTGAGCAGCAGTCGGTTGGTGAAGGCAAGTGTCCCTTGACCCATCTATGTCCTATACATTTTATAATTCACTCCCCGCTGTTGGGGGCCTTCGTCCTCCGAAGGTCCTCAAAAACATGATTTGACAATGTTTTCCAAGTGGATTATGTGAACAGGTACCTTCGGACTCAGAATTACGAACATGAAGTGCGGTCAGGACGAAGCCTGAACCAGACGAAGGACGGGCTGATTACCAAGCTCCACGAAGGATGGTGCACAGCCGAAGCTGTGCGCAGGGAAGCTTCGTCGCAATAGCAGAGAGGGGAACCGACTTAAAGATGAAAAGACTACGTGGGCCTTGTCAGATTTCCATAAGTCATTGACAAATGTAATGGACATAAATGTAATTTTACGTGGGCTGCGTCCCGCGTCTATAAATAGATGAACAGTACTCCCGTACTGTTCACGCTGACTTGGCATTTGCTTTTGCGTCACGCTTGTACTTTTTACCTTCTCTCAGGACCGAAGGTACATCTGTAATTTGAAATCATTTCTATTTTTCCATGTTAATAAAATAGAAATGATTCTATGATGATGCTTATATTATATTTCATGCTTTATATGAATCCTTCGTCATTACTTGTTATGTTTACGAAGGTATGTCTCTTATGACCTTCGTCCGAAACTCATTATTTCCCGAAGGGACATAATGCTTCGAAGGACGAAGGACTTTAACACTTAACACTTTTTATGTTGCCTTGTTCTTAACTCTTAGCATTTGAGAACAAGTCCCCAACATTGGCGCCCACCTCCGGTGAACTCACTTCCACTTCGAGTTTTTTGAACACCTTCGGAAGCTATAGACCCTCGCTATGGCGCCGAAGAAAGCTTCAGCGACTGGGGCTGCAGCACTGCAACCGCTGGACCCCAACCAGGAGACCGTCTCTCTCCGGGAGGCCCGAAACCAGAAGAGGAAGGCTGTCAGCCCGACGATTCAGGAGGATGAACTAGACCAAGAGATCAGGGACATGGAGATGCTACATCAACAGGTGCAGAGGAAGAAGGAGAAGATGGCCAGGCTAGCTGAGCTGCAGAGGCAGATAGACGAAGCTTCTGAAGAAGTCCGTCATCTTACCCACGATGAGCAGAACCGAAGGCCTCAACAAAAAGACCTTCATCAGGAGGGCTTCTTCAATGAAGATGACTGGTATGACAATTTTCATCACGGAAATTTTGTTTTCGACGATGCTTCTCCTCTGTCCGCTGAGCTGCAGGCTACACCTTGGCCTCCGTCCTATAAGCCACCCCAGCTTCCCATGTTCGATGGCCATTCGGACCCGAAGCAGTTCTTGATGAGTTACGAAGCAACAGTGTCTTCGTATGGTGGCAATGCTGCAGTAATGGCAAAGTCTTTCGTTATGGCCGTCAGGAGTGTTGCTCAGACCTGGTATTCCTCCCTTCGGCCAGGAACGATCACTTCATGGCAGAAGCTGAAGGATATGTTATTGACCAGCTTTCAAGGATTTCAGACGAAGCCGGTCACTGCTCAAGCCTTGTTCCAGTGCACTCAGGATCATGAAGAATACCTTCAGGCGTATGTCAGAAGGTTCTTGCGTTTGAGGGCGCAGGCACCAACGGTGCCCAATGAAATTGTCATCGAAGCCATGATCAAGGGGCTTCGTCCTGGACCTGCTGCTCAATACTTTGCTAGGAAGCCTCCTCAGACCCTGGAGAAGCTGCTCCAAAAGATGGACGAGTACATTCGTGCTGACAATGACTTTCGCCAAAGAAGGGAGGAGGCCTTCAGATTTTCTGAAATGACCAGGGGCTTCGGAGGAAGATCCTATCCGAGGCATGTCAGGTCCATCCACAACTCCACTCAGAATGATGATAAGGGGAGTCAGCAGAACAGACCGCAGTGCTCCTCACAGGCTTCGGGGCAACAACAAACTTTCTTCCGGCCACCAGCTCCAAGAGGCAGAGGCGCCAGGGGCTTCGGCGGAAGATTCGAAGATCAACCAAGGAAACTGTTTTGCTTGTTCTGTGGAGAAAGCAAGGGCCATACCACCAGGACGTGCCATATTACAATCCAGAAGCAAAAGGAAATAGCCGAAGCTGCATCTCAACAAGCTCAGCCGAAGCAGGTCATGCATACTGCTTCGTATCATCCACCTTACATCCCACAATACATAGACAATCACCCTGCAGCTTCTGTAGCTTCGGCAAGTCAACCTCAAGCTTCCTGGCAGCAGCCTCCGCCTCCACCTCCACTGCAACAGGGTCAACAGCCAGAAGGGAGTCAATATGCCCCACACCAAAGGGACTTCAGAGAACAATCCGAAGCTCGCACAGTCAACAGCACTGTGCCAGAGTCGAAGCACATTTATTGACACATATCCTACCTTTGATAGCAGTCTTTTCTATTCAGTTTTATTTTCTGTGAAACAAAGAACATTGTTAGTTTTCATGTAATAATTTCGTTGTTTCCCACGAGGAAAACCCATTTTCTTCACAGGCTTAAGTCCCTGAAGCTTAAATTTTTTTTTTTTTTGCGCTAACAAGGAGGACCTTCGAATTATTAAAAATCCTTCAAAGCAACAGAAAGTCGTTCTAAGGAACGCAGAGTAAGTTGATGAAGTCACAAAAAGCCGTTCCAAAGGGAGCGCAGTGTAAGTTTTCTGCTCAAAAGTCGTTCCTACGGGAATGCAGAGCTTACAGCGAAAAGTCAACGCTGATACCGCCTAAGTAAAAGGCGAAGAAGCTCCTAAGGGAGGCTTACAGCGAAAAGTCAACGCTGATACCGCCTAAGTAAAAGGCGAAGAAGCTCCTAAGGGAGGCTTACAGCGAAAAGTCAACGCTGATACCGCCTAAGTAAAAGGCGAAGAAGCTCCTAAGGGAGGCTTACAGCGAAAAGTCAACGCTGATACCGCCTAAGTAAAGGGCGAAGAAACTCCAAAGACGTTCCTAAGGGAATGCAGAGTTTACAGAGATATTTTGTGTGTATCTTCGGAACAAACGTCATTTGCATAACATAACATCATCACACCATTTTGCATAGCATAAGCATCATACATCATGTTGCATATGGCAAAAGAAGGGGACACCGTATCAACCTTCGAAAGGACGCTTTGAGAAAGTGAAAATTGTGTAAAGTCATGAGGAAATACAATGATAATCTTCGGAATACAGCTTCGGAGAATGTTTTTACGAAGCATGGATGAGCTTCATCAGAGTAATATCGAAATTGTACAGCTTCGGAGAATGTCTTCTTCACGAAGCATGAAAAGAAGGGAAGGTGTTTTTTCGCCGAAGGCTCAAAAATGGTATGTATGTAGAATTTCATGCATCGTAAAGAATTGAATAATGAAAAGGGACTTATATATTACATTCAAATGTACAAAATATTACATAGATCACACTTCAAATGTTTTTTCTAATAACATCTAGTCTTCTCTTAATACTACTTCGGCAGCCTCATTTAGAAGTTGTTCAACAACTTTATCCATGATAGCTTCGGCCATTTGTTTGATTTCGTCATCCTCTTTGATGTGAGGGTCAATAGACGATCCAGTAGGTTCTGAGGAAACAGAATATTTTTGCATTACTATTACAAACTGCGAGTAAAGTTTGAAATAAAAATTACAACACAATAAGTGCGACTAATTAATACCTATTTGCCCTTCGGCAACTTCTGCCACTTTCCTGGCATCATGGATGCCTTTTTCACTTCTTTGAATAATTTCTTGCGCCATTTCTCGGCCGCCGTTGTCCCAGATATCAGTGAAGAATTTACCGCCAACCATGCTTGCTTCGGCCGAGGGGTCTTTGATGTCTTCGGAGGATAAGGCAGCTTCGGACTGAGCTAAAGATTTTACATGTTCATAACCTTTTTTCTCCAAGACAGTAGCAATTCCTCTGGCGCCCGAAAAAGCGCAGATGTCACCGCGGCTACTCAGGATTTCCTCGAAGGCCTCTGCTTCGTGACTGTTCCATTCTATTGGACCTTCGGGATCGCCTCTTGAGAAGTTCTCTTCACTGGAAAATGCGCCCACGCTAGCGAAGCTGGTTTTGATTTTCTTTACGCCTTCCATGGATTTTTCGTAGCATTTTTTCTTAGAAGACCGAAGCTCTTCCACGGTTGCTTCCAAATGATCAGCCCATTGGTCGCTGCATTCACGTCTTGTTTCTTCAAGTATGCGTTCTTCTTTCGCCCGGGCCAATCGCTTCTGAAGGTCCTTAATTTCGCGTTTGTGAGCTTCGGCTTGAACCTTTGCAGCAGCTTCGTCCTTTTTTATCTTGTCTACTAATGTAACCAGAATTTTATCTTTTTCTAGAGCTTCGTTTCTCAGTTTAATAACTTCGGAGCGTAAATTGTTGAACGCAATTTCATGGCTTTCATCTTCGGTGCTTTTTTGTGCTCTTAATGCGTTGTTTAGGATTAAGCCCTATACGAAAAAGTATCCATATAAGAATAAAAGAATGAATTTGTACGCAAGACTGTCCGCGAGATCCTCCTTTGTCATAGCACATAATCCAGCTTCGAGCTTCGGGAACCCCATACTCCCAGCCATCTCTCGGCAGACAGATAGTTCTTTATTATCAGGCAGGCAGTATAGGAAGTCATCCTCATTTGTCCCGTTGAATACTACTGCCCCCTTCGGATATTTTAGCTCTCTGGCATAGTAGTTGGCTTCATAAGTCTCTTCTTCAGATAATTTCTTCCCCGAAGCATGTCGTATGATGTAATCGCATGTGCTGGCAGGAGCTTCGGGGACGGCAGTGTCAATTTCCTCAACCAAAAATGGTTCTGATGTTTTTTTTTTCGGTTTCCAAAGATTGTTCCTTGGTGGGCTCTGAAGGCCCAGCTTCAGCTTGTTGCTTCGAAGCTTCAGTAGACGCTTCAGCAAGATCAATAGTCTTCTTTGGAGTTGTGCTTGAAGACTTAATTGTCTCCAAGACATCTAGTACGTTCACCATTCTTTTCCTTTTTGGGGTCACCAATGGGCCCTTTTTGGATTTTTCTTGTTTCGACATTTGCTGAAGGACTTAAGATTTCCAATATTTTTTGTCCTTCAATTCTCGGTTTTTCTGCCTTCTCTGCTGAAGGCGCTTCAGATTTCTCTTCTATCTTCGGCACTGGAGCTGGTTCTGTAGCTTCAGAGGCCAAAGAGACTTCATCAATAAATTCTGGCACTGTGGCCGGCTCAATAAAACGCGCTCGGTGGGTGAGCACCTTCATCTTTTTCCTTTGCGGCGCTGGCTCACTAGTGGCACTTGTGGTAGCTTCTGTTGCAAGAGAAGTATTCTTTCTTTTGCGACCCAGTATCGGATAGTGATAATCAGGGTAGACAAACCCGACTGCGTCAAATACCCGGTTGAGTCTTTTCTTCTTTCGGCCTCCGAAGGCTGCTGATAACGCAGTGTTCTCGGCCTTCGAATATGCCCCAAGCAGTTCGTCACTTAATGTTTCAATGTTTTTCAACCAGTCGTCATCGGGTTCAACAAATTTATCCCCGTATTTGAATGTGTATTTCAGCCTGACCAGTCCGCCTTCGTCGGACTCTTTGATGGTCTTCTTCGGCATCTCCCACTTTCCTGCAAGTGGCCACACCCTGAAGGCAATATGTTCTTGAATCAAGTCCCTTGTCCCAATAAAAGAGCAGACTACGCCGAAGGCTCTTTGGCATTCCTCGGCCGCTTCATCCATTTCAACCTTCGGCCTTCGAAGTCCGAAGCGTTGCCAGATGGGGCGCATAATGATACTCTTGACATTTTCTTGCGCTGTTAAGTCATTCTTTACATAGAACCATTCAGTCATCCAGCCTCCGGGCCACCTCTTCCGAAAAGTTGGCACAGGGCGGCTTGACCCGGAGCGGGCACCGAAGCTGTAGCACCCAAAGTTGTTGTGATATTGTTCCTTCCCCCAGGGCTTCGTCTCATATAACAACTCATGAATGTTGCAAAAGCTTTTAGCATTTGGTTCTAAACTTTGGCTTCTCGCAGCCCAGACAAACATCCCCATTCTTATGATAGCTTCGGGAGTAAGTTGATGAAGGTAGACTTGAAATGTCTTCAGGACTTCAATGACAAAGTTGCTTAGGGGGAATCGAAGCCCTGCCTTGAGAAAGCTTCGGAAGATCACGACTTCATCTTCTTCAGGGGTGGGAGAAGTTTTTTCTCCAGCATCAACCCTCACGATAGATATATCACGAAAATATCTCCCTCTCATGTTATCAATGTGACTCTGCTTAATGGTGGTTTTCCCGAAAACCGTGTGACTTGGCCGCCATGGTCGATCTTCGGATTCTTCCCCTCCACTTTCTATATCATAACTGTCGCTGTCACCAGTATCTTCGGACAAACCTTCAAGAATCTCCTTGGTGATTTTCTCCATATTAGTCTCCGCCATCGCTATAAGGAATCCCAAGTTCTTCTCCTCGTCGAGACTCAGCTTCGTATCAGCAGGGATCTTCTTACCTTCAGACATCTTCGGAAACACTAAAAAACTGTTTTCAAGGCCGAAGCTTCAAAATCAAAAAGATCAGCAAATCTTAGTGCACAAGAGCTAAAAATTTAGTGGGCCGAAGCAGATGGCAAGTGTGCGTACCAAATGAGTTTCCGGTATGATCTTATTTATACGCCCAGGGCGTTGAAAATTGAAAGGCCCCGCTTGTCAGTGAAAGTTGCTATTCTAGCAAAGGGAAGGTGTTTTTTCGGACCTTCGGCTCAAGGCCTTCGTCCATATCGCAATCTGAATTTATCATTAACAAATTAATATTGCGAGGGGCTACTGTTGGGGGCCTTCGTCCTCCGAAGGTCCTCAAAAACATGATTTGACAATGTTTTCCAAGTGGATTATGTGAACAGGTACCTTCGGACTCAGAATTACGAACATGAAGTGCGGTCAGGACGAAGCCTGAACCAGACGAAGGACGGGCTGATTACCAAGCTCCACGAAGGATGGTGCACAGCCGAAGCTGTGCGCAGGGAAGCTTCGTCGCAATAGCAGAGAGGGGAACCGACTTAAAGATGAAAAGACTACGTGGGCCTTGTCAGATTTCCATAAGTCATTGACAAATGTAATGGACATAAATGTAATTTTACGTGGGCTGCGTCCCGCGTCTATAAATAGATGAACAGTACTCCCGTACTGTTCACGCTGACTTGGCATTTGCTTTTGCGTCACGCTTGTACTTTTTACCTTCTCTCAGGACCGAAGGTACATCTGTAATTTGAAATCATTTCTATTTTTCCATGTTAATAAAATAGAAATGATTCTATGATGATGCTTATATTATATTTCATGCTTTATATGAATCCTTCGTCATTACTTGTTATGTTTACGAAGGTATGTCTCTTATGACCTTCGTCCGAAACTCATTATTTCCCGAAGGGACATAATGCTTCGAAGGACGAAGGACTTTAACACTTAACACTTTTTATGTTGCCTTGTTCTTAACTCTTAGCATTTGAGAACAAGTCCCCAACACCCGCATTTACACAATTTATACCTAAGGCTTGACTAGCTTTTGTTTATCTTGTCCTTGTTTACCTATTTTGGTTGGGTTATTCTGGTTTAGCTATATGCTAGTGCTTCACATTAATCAATGAACATGATGAGATTATCTATGATACGATGTTTTCCCTTTCGATTATGATGATGGTACTGTGACATTTAAGGGGACTCGAGCTATTTCTCGAGTGCCTCTCCGCAAGGACTGGTTCATTGGATGACCGCCTGGGAAAATAGTGCAACCATGAGGGTGGAGTGGGACGCCCTTAGCTGAGTAATTAGAGGAACTGGGGTGTAGTTCGCTTCGCCGTCGTGCCGTTAATGGGGCTCGGTATATGTGGCTCGCTCTGCCAAGGTTGGTTCGCCCCTTGGGGAGGAGTGCGATGCATTTAGGAAACCTAACGGGCGGCTACAGCCTCAATGAATCTTTGTAAAGGCCACGTAGTGAGACCCTGCCTATTCACTTTGGTAGTGTTTAAGGGTTTGATCGGTCTGAGGCAAGAGGGAATCACGACTTGTGGGTAAAGTGTGCAACCTCTGCAGAGTGTTATGAAACTGATATATCAGTCGTGCTCATGGTTATGAGTGGCCAAGGGAGCTCTATTGATTAGAGATACTTGATCAGAGATGCATGGTTTACAGGTGGTGATGAGGAGGATGGTTATGATTATGCTTATGGTAATGATAATTGGTATTCTTTCCGTTTGGAAAGGGTACTTTGGGTTAATAACTTGGGTTAATGCTAAAACCTGGATTTCTACTAGTAATAATAACCTGACCAACTAAAAGCAACTGCTTGACTTAACTCCACATAAAGCTAGTCCACTATAGCCAAACGGGACATATTGCTGAGTATGTTGATGTGTACTCACCCTTGCTACACACCAACCCCCTAGGTTGTCCTCGTTGCAACCACTGCTCAGGTGAAGATGAAGTCGTGGAGGAGGACTTCCAGGAGTTCCAAGAGTACGATGAGTTCTAGGCGTGGGTTAGCGGCAAACCCCCAGTCGGCTGCCTGTGTAGACCGTGTGTATCTACGTTTCTTTTCCGCACTTTGATTATTGTTAAAGACTATGTGGATGTCTTGGACATCATGATGTAATCGACTATTATACCCTCTTTTATGTCATTATTTGAGCACTATGTGATGATGTCCAGTTATGTAACTGTTGTGTACGTGAATTGCTGATCCTGGCACGTACATGGTTTGCATTCGGTTTTCCTTCCAAATCCAGGTGTGACACTAGTCAATCCTTAGGTTTCAATAATGTAATGTGGGACGATGAATTATAAAGTATGTAGGACATAATAGGTCAGAGGACACTTGCCTTCACCAGGTTGTTGCTTAGGGAGATCTTCGGCAACACACTCAGGAACCACGGGCTGCTCATTGTCTAATAAAGCGATCATGCATTCAATACATTTGGTAAATAACAAATAAACAACACATCAATCATGTACAAACATTAGAACACATCTCAAAAGGAAAAGTATAAACTCAAAAGGGAGTTTAAATTATAGGATGAACTAGTCGATCTCATTTAGGAGTTGATTATTCTTTAAGTGTTGTCCATGATTACATAATCTAACTCTACTTATTTTAATGAGATATCAAATTTAAACCAGAGATAATTTCATACATCACATATTATTATCTTCACAATATTAAACATCTATTTACCACTAGGGTTTCCTTTTTATTTATTTTATTAAGTGAATAAATCAATACATACACTAACCTATAGTTAGACACAAAACTAGAGTGTGTAGACTGTGAATGAACATAATTTATTTGAACAGAGAATACTCCTATGAACATTTTGCAATTTGAATCACTAAATTTGGAGTTCATATGAAAAAAGATATGAAATAAACACGTTTTGAAGTTTGAAATATGAAAATAGGTCCAATTCTATAATTATTTAAAAGTGCAGGGGTCTGTTTATAAGAGTTCAGGGGCTTGCGCGTAAAGTCTAAGAACGGTGGGTTCTATTACCCGAGAACTCAGGGTCTCTTTAGCAAAAATCACACACGAAGGGGTAATGGGTTGTTCTCGGCCATCGGATTGGCGAGCAACGGCCCTGATTAGATCTGGTCGAGCAGACGCGTGCGCAGGCTGACTAGCGGGTGAGAGATAGTGAGAGGAGAGCGGTCGAATCTGGATCGGGTGGTCGGGATTAGACCAGATTTAATTGAAATTGGGTCGCCCGATTAGGGTTGGGCGGACAGGATGCGCGCCAGGGGACTTTGTCTCCACCGGGAAGCCAGGGGCGGCACTCCCCGCGGGCACGGTGGCGCCGTCGCCGGAGGCGAGGCAGACTGGGTCTCCTAAGGCGCGAGAGGTCGGTCCAGATGGCTGGAGAGGTTGGGGAGGGTCTGGCGAACACTATGGCAGGGTTGGGTTTGTGTGAATGGGGTTAAGACGACCAGACGGCGGAGAGAGAGATCCTCGGCGGGCCGAGGCACTCCGGCGAGCAATAGCGGGCAAGAAGGCACACGACAGGGGGAAATAAGGGCGGGGATAGGACGGTTACCTCAAGTGGAGACTCAGGGGCTCACGAATGAAGGCTGGGGCGCGGCGAGGACGCGGGTCGACAGCGGTGATTCTCCAGTTGCGCAAGAAATGCTCCAGTGAGCGCGGAATGGTTGAACTAGAGGGGGAGAAGGCGAACCAAGGGGCGTTCCAGGTGGCAGGTGATAGGGCGGAGCTTACCGAGGCAACAAACGCGGCAGGGAGTCCCACGACAACCATAGAACGGGCGGACGTCGGTGAGTGGTAGCAGGGCGAGAGAGCTCGGCTAAGGGCGCACGTGAGCAGGGGGAAGTGGAGCGGGGCGTGGGCTCTAAAGGGGCGATGGCGTACGGAGGTGGCCGTGGATTGTGCGGACGTGGGCGCGTCCACGGCGAGGGCATGGGCGAGAGGTTAGGGAAGCGGAGGGGTCTGACAGGTGGGGTCCATAGGGCAGCGAGGGGGGATCCGCGAACTGGCGGTCAACACTAACGGAAAAGGTCCACCGGGCAGCGGGAGAGAATGGGCGAGAGCGCGAGGGAATCGGCGCGGACAGGCCGACCCCACAGAGCAGCGAGAGGGAGAGAGGGAGAGAAGGGGCGCGCGGACTGGCGCAGGCGGGGTCTACCTGTCAGGGGCTAAGGACGCGCGGGGCTGGGCCTACTGGGTTGACTTGGGCTGAAATGGGGTTTTCTATTTTCTAGGGAATTTCTAATGCTTTTCTATTTATTTTCTCTAGGGTTTTCAATTCAAATTGAAATCAAGTTTCAAATTCAAACCAAATCAAACATGTGCAACAACTCAAAGAATATTTGGAGTTCAGCATGATGCAACATTTCATGACCCATAGTGTTTTGACAAAATAAAATAAATAATCCATCACTAATTAAGCTAATTCTACTAAAAAGAGAGAGAGAAAACTAGAGAGAGGAGAGTAACATCTGAATTTGGTAGGTAATTAGAAAGAAATTTTACACACCAAATTCAGGGTGTTACATTCGTCCATCATACGGCGAAAAAATATTGCAGAGCGAGCACTCGAACCCACACCTCTACTTTAGAAATTTAGAGCTAACTAATAGACCACACATATTTTAGTGTTTAGAAATAAACAATAAATATTTTTAAATAAATATCTCAATACCCATGTATATAATATATAACAATTATGGAAAAACACGTGCAACTATAGTCTCTACTACTCCTTAATAGGGTAAGGAGGGCGTCCACCACCTTCACCACGGCTCCGCCCTCCCCCCTCCCCCCGTGCTAATCTCGCGGCCGCCCCGTCCCAGCATTCCCCGTCCGCAATCCCACGCCCGCGCCGTCGATGGCTCGCGTCCACACTCCATGCCCCCGCCTCCCTCGACGCGCCCTCGTGTTGACCGCCCGTCACCGCCACCACGTATGTCAAGCCGACATCGACACCGCCGCCCCCGCACCCCCTGCACCGGGGCTCGCACTGACCGGAGGTCCACGCCCACCCCCTCGGAGATTGCTCCCTCCCTGACGAGCTGGAGGCGGCGGCGTGGGGACAAGGAGGCCACCGAGGATGCCGCGCGGGGGCTGCGGTAAGAGCTTGACGTCGAGTGGGCCTCCATGGAGACGACACCCAGATCCGACCATTGAGTCCCTCGACGTCGCTGCTTACTCCTACATCGCCGCGGTGACCTCCTCGGGCTCGATGGCGCTGCCATCATCTTACTCCTCCGTCACCCGTGGCTAGCGTGTGGGTTTGATTCCCAGCATTTTCTCGTGAATTCCGGGGTGATTTGGGGCCCCTATATGGCGAGGATTTGAGTGGTTTCGAGAGGAACAAGTGGAGGTCGGCAGCGCGGCCATCACAAGCCTCCTGGTCCTGGACCCCTACTTCCGAGGAAAGAAGCTGAGGGGAGACTACGGGACGGCGAGCGCAGAAGGCGGGCTAGACGACGGTGTTGCCATCACGGGCCTCCTACTCTTGTACCCATACTTCTAGGGGAAGAAGCCAGTGGCCGGGAGACAACAGACCAGCGCGAGGCAGCGACAGTACGAGGCATGCCACCTAGCCCGCAAAGAGGTAAATATTATTTCACCTTAAGCACCAGTCTAGTGGCAATTCGTTTAACTCATCTATATTCATTCCTTAGTTTTGCTGTGGAAATCTCCAACTCTGCGTTCGTCTGAAATATCGACAACACCATTTGTGGGCACCTGGATACTAGGCAAAGTTATCTGGATCCTTCACAGGCATGGGCTAGGAAGGGCATCAGTTTGTCCCATGCTCCCATGGTTGGAATAAATAAATACTGGTACCACCTATAAACGAACGGGGATAACATTTTCGTAGTTTAAAGTTCAACAAATTTTCCTTTGTTACCTGATGTAAGTGCATTTGTTCATTGATTGGAAACAGAAAAATACAATGTGTTACTTCTTCAGTCACGCGCTGAAATTGTTATTATGCAAAGCTGGAAATTGATAGCTTTAAGTCTGGAACCAATTCCATTCCTTATGGCGATGAAAAAAACGAGTTTTTCTTTCATTTGTTCTCTTGTTATTATTTCTCCTGTCATTATTGTTGTACATTTTTGGTTTTAGATTCGTAGCTTTCGCAGCTCAGTACTCAGTATTTCTTTCCATTTCGGCAGTTGAAACCTTATTAGACTAGATCTGTGATGGCTTTCCTTATCATTGTACAGGGTCATCTGCACACGAATAGGGTCTGCGACAATGTCTGGACCTTCATTCTAATAGATGCAACCTTCAAGAGCGCTGAGATTCAAGAAACACTAAGCAAGGTGAATTTGTTGTCCCCTCTAAGCTTTGTTTGTGTGAATCTAAACAATCGGCCATGCAATTCACTAGAGTACCATGGCTGCCAACATGTTATCCGTATTGAATATGGAATATGGTTTTGCTCTTTTCTGTTGATAGTTTCACATGAATGACTAGATGAGCTTTGTTTGTGTGAATCTAAACGATCGGCCATGCAATTCACTAGAGTACCATGGCTGCCAACATGTTATCTGTATTGAATATGGAATATGGTTTTGCTCTTTTTTGTTGATAGTTTCACAATCGGACATGAATTCTTGGTGCCTTACATAGTTGTGCTTTGCTTTAGGTGAACAGGTCAAACTAGAAGTAATATAGAAGATAGATGTGTAAATTCCTTGTTCCATCCTCTGCTACTTTGATGCAGATGGGTCTCAATGCCGTGGTGGCCGCCTGCTACGTCTTTCCAGTACTTGTCTCTGTGCTCACAGTCCGCTTCTTCTACGTACTGTGGCACAGTGGCCAACCAGAGTCAAGGTTGTGCGCCACTAGATTGTGTTGTCTCATTGTCCTTGGCTCCGGTGAGTATGTATTGCAGTCTTGCCTGTCAAATACCTTATGGACAAGTTTTAGATATGGTTGCCGGGTATATAAAACAACACTCATATGGTAAATAAAAACATTCTCAATCTGGGTAGTAAAATTGCCTATAAATAAAAACATTCTAAATCTACTACAGAAAAGGTCCAAATTACCAGCTCCGGGTGATGCTGATGAGCTATATGTCATTGAAGACCAAATTGCATGGATAGTTCACATAATTGCATCCATTGTCAAGTAAGGCAGGTAACAAGTGTTAGGTGAGCAATATATATTTTCTTTTATTTGTAAACTTTGTTCTTTTAAATGTTGTTCTTGCTTGCTCTGCATATATGCGATTCAGGAAGAGCCCGCATAGAGGTCGAGGAGCAGCACTGGCTGTTTCTCTGACGTTGATCAAGGCGAGCACATCAAGGGGTCTCGGGCACCTCCCTCTCATTCGTGTCATCGTTGAACCAGTTATGATACATTGGTATGGCTGCAAATTGAGGGAGAAAGACATGGAAACAGTGATGCAACATGTTCACACGAAGATGGCAACAATGGTAACATTTGCATTGGTCCTGTAAATAAGGAGGTGTAGTTTTATTTATCCTATTCTTGCTGCAGGCATCACAAGGTCATATGCTAGCAACTTTAATATAGATTTATTTACTCTCCTAGAAGAAAAGGCCAAGATGTTTGAGACTTTAGTGCTTCATTTAACTTTCAGCTTGTGTTGTCTTAGCTTACTATGGCATTAATGAGAGCACCTAGAGGGGGGGGTGAATAGGTGATCCTGTAAAACTTCAAAACTTAAGCCACAAAAACTTATTAAGTGTTAGCACAATTATGGCCAAGTGGCTAGAGAGGAGCCAAAACACAATAACCACAAGAAAACAATCACAGAGATGACACGGTGGTTATTGAAAGGGAATTAGGCTTACACCTAGTTCCTATATAATTTTGGTGGTTGAATTGTCCAACACAAATCTTTGGACTAACTAGTTTGTCCAAGTGTATAGATTATACAGGTGTAAAAGGTTCACACTCAGCCAATAAAAAGACCAAGTTTTGGATTCAACAAAGGAGAAAAGGGGCAACCGAAGGCACCCCTGGTCTGGCGCACCGGACTGTCCGGTGTGCCACCGGACATGTCCGGTGCACCAGGGGGACTCAGACTCAACTCGCCACCTTCGAGAATTTCCAGAGGCACTCGCGCTATAATTCACCGGACTGTCCGGTGTACACCGGACAGTGTCCGGTGCGCCAAGGGAGGTCGGCCTCCGGAACTCGCCAGCTTCGGGAAACGCCAACGGCTAGTCCGCTAAAAATCACCGGACTGTCCGGTGTGCACCGGACTGTCCGGTGCGACTACGGTGCAACGGCTACCTCCGCGCCAACGGCTCTCTGCCGCGCATTTAATGCGCGCTCTGCGCGCGCAGATGGCAGGCGTGCCCATACTGGTACACCGGACAAGGAACAGTACCTGTCCGGTGTGCACCGGACACCCAGGCGGGCCCACAAGTCAGAAGCTCCAACGGCTAGAATCCAACGGCAGTGATGACGTGGCGGGGGCACCGGACTGTCCGGTGTGCACCGGACTGTCCGGTGCGCCATCGAACAGACATCCCAGCCAACGGTCAAGTTTGGTGGTTGGGGCTATAAATACCCCAACCACCCCACCATTCATTGCATCCAAGTTTTCCACTTCCCAACTACTACAAGAGCTCTAGCATTCAATTCTAGACACACCAAAGAGATCAAATCCTCTCCAAATTCCACACAACACAATAGTGACTAGAGAGAGTGATTTGCCGTGTTCTTTTGAGCTCTTGCGCTTGGATTGCTTCCTTCTTTCTTGATTCTTTCTTGTGATCAAACACTCACTTGTAATTGAGGCAAGAGACACCAATCTTGTGGTGGTCCTTGCGGGAACTTTGTGTTCCAAGTGATTGAGAAGAGAAAGCTCACTCGATCCGTGGATCGTTTGGGAGAGGGAAGGGTTGAAAGAGACCCGGCCTTTGTGGCCTCCTCAACGGGGAGTAGGTTTGCAAGAACCGAACCTCGGTAAAACAAATCTCCGTGTCTTACTTGTTTATTCGCTTGGAAATTTGTTTTCCGCCCTCTCTCACGGACTCGTTCCTTTATTACTAACGCTAACCCCGGCTTGTAGTTGTGTTTATATTTGTAAATTTCAGTTTCGCCCTATTCACCCCCCCTCTAGGCGACTTTCAATTGGTATCAGAGCCCGGTGCTTCATTAGAGCCTAACCGCTCGAAGTGATGTCGGGAGATCACGCCAAGAAGGAGATGGAGACCGGCGAAAAGCCCACTACAAGCCACGGGAGCACTTCATCGGAAGAGTCCCGCACCAAGAGGAAGGAGAAGAAGAAGGACTCCTCCAAACGGAAGGAGAAAAAGTCTTCCTCTTCTCACCACAAAGAGAAGAGGGAAAAATCTTCTTCCTACAAGCCGCATCGGAAAAGCGACAAGCACAAAAGGATGAGGAAAGTGGTCTACTACGAGACCGACACTTCATCAACATCAACCTCCGACTCCGATGCGCCCTCCGTCACTTCTAAGCGCCAAGAGCGCAAGAAGTATAGTAAGATCCCCCTACGATACCCTCGCATTTCCAAACATACACCTTTACTTTCCGTCCCATTAGGCAAACCACCAACTTTTGATGGTGAAGATTACGCCAGGTGGAGCGATTTAATGCGATTTCATCTAACCTCGCTCCACAAAAGTATATGGGATGTTGGTGAGTTTGGTGCACAGGTACCGTCAGTAGGGGATGAGGACTATGATGAGGATGAGGTGGCCCAAATCGAGCACTTCAACTCTCAAGCAACAACAATACTCCTCGCCTCTCTAAGTAGAGAGGAGTATAACAAAGTGCAAGGGTTGAAAAGCGCCAAGGAGATTTGGGATGTGCTCAAAACCGCGCACGAGGGAGACGAGCTCACCAAGATCACCAAGAGGGAAACGATCGAGGGGGAGCTCGATCGGTTCCGGCTTCGCAAAGGAGAGGAGCCACAACACATGTACAACCGGCTCAAGACCTTGGTGAATCAAGTGCGCAACCTCGGGAGCGTAAAGTGGGATGACCACGAGATGGTTAAGGTTATTCTAAGATCTCTTATTTTCCTTAACCCTACTCAAGTTCAATTAATCCGTGGTAATCCTAGATATACTAAAATGACCCCCGAGGAAGTTATCGGGAATTTTGTGAGTTTTGAGTGCATGATCGAAGGCTCGAGGAAGATCAACGAGCTTGATGATCCATCTACATCCGAGGCTCAACCCGTCGCATTCAAGGCGACGGAAGAAAAGAAGGAGGAGTCTACACCAAGTCGACAACCAATAGACGCCTCCAAGCTCGACAATGAGGAAATGGCGCTCGTCATCAAGAGCTTCCGCCAAATCCTCAAGCAAAGGAGGGGGAAGGATTACAAGTCCCGCTCCAAGAAGGTTTGCTACAAGTGTGGTAAGCCCGGTCACTTTATTGCTAAATGTCCATTATCAAGTGACAGTGACAGGGATAACGACAAGAAGGGCAAGAGGAGAGAAAAGAAGAGATACTACAAGAAGAAGGGCGGCGATGCCCATGTTTGTTGGGAGTGGGACTCCGACGAAAGCTCTAGCGACTCCTCCGACGACGAGGACGCCGCCAACATCGCCGTCACCAAGGGACTCCTCTTCCCCAACGTCGGCCACAAGTGCCTCATGGCAAAGGACGGCAAAAAGAAGAAGGTTAAATCCAACTCCTCCACTAAATATGAGTCTTCTAGTGATGATAATGCTAGTGGTGAGGAAGATAATTTGCGTACTCTTTTTGCCAACCTTAACATAGCTCAAAAGGAAAAATTAAATGAATTAGTCAGCGCTATTCATGAAAAGGATGACCTTTTGGATTCCCAAGAGGATTGTCTAATTAAAGAAAACAAGAAACATGTTAAGGTTAAAAAGGCTTATGCTCTAGAAATTGAGAAATGTGAAAAATTATCTAGTGAGCTAAGCACTTGCCGTGAGATGATTGACAACCTTAGACATGAAAATGCTAGTTTAAATGCTAAGGTTGATTCACATGTTTGTAATGTTTCAATTCCCAATCCTAGAGATAATAATGATGATTTGCTTGCTAGGATTGAAGAATTAAACATTTCTCTTGCTAGCCTTAGAATAGAAAATGAAAATTTAATTGCTAAGGCTAAAGATTTTGATGTTTGCAAAACTACAATTTCCGATCTTAGGGATAAAAATGATATTCTTCATGCTAAGATTGTTGAACTTAATTCTTGCAAACCCTCTACATCTATTGTTGAGCATGTATCTATTTGTACTAGATGTAGAGATGTTGATGTTAATGCTATTCATGATCATATGGCTTTAATTAAACAACAAAATGATCATATAGCAAAACTAGATGCTAAAATTGCCGAGCACAACTTAGAAAATGAGAAATTTAAATTTGCTCGTAGCATGCTTTATAATGGGAGACGCCCGGGCATTAAGGATGGCATTGGCTTCCAAAGGGGAGACAATGTCAAAATTAGTACCCCTCCTAAGAGATTGTCCAACTTTGTTAAGGGCAAGGCTCCCATGCCTCAGGATAACGAGGGTTACATTTTATACCCTGCCGGTTATCCCGAGAGCAAAATTAGGAGAATTCATTCTAAGAAGTCTCACTCTGGTCCAAATCATGCTTTTATGTATAAAGGTGAGACATCTAGTTCTAGGCAACCAACCCGTGCTAAGTTGCCTAAGAAAACTCCTAGTGCATCAAATGAACATAGTCTTTCATTTAAAACTTTTGATGCATCTTATGTTTTAACTAACAAATCTGGCAAGGTAGTTGCCAAGTATGTTGGGGGCAAGCACAAGGGGTCAAAGACTTGTGTTTGGGTACCCAAAGTTCTTGTGTCTAATGCCAAAGGACCCAAAACCATTTGGGTACCTAAAGTCAAGAACTAAACTTGTTTTGTAGGTTTATGCATCCGGGGGCTCAAGTTGGATACTCGACAGCGGGTGCACAAACCACATGACTGGGGAGAAAAGGATGTTCTCCTCATATGAGAAAAACCAAGATCCCCAAAGAGCTATCACATTCGGGGGTGGAAATCAAGGTTTGGTCAAAGGTTTGGGTAAAATTGCTATATCTCCTGACCATTCCATTTCCAATGTTTTTCTTGTTGATTCCTTAGATTACAATTTGCTTTCCGTATCTCAATTATGTCAAATGGGCTACAACTGTCTTTTTACTGATATTGGTGTCACTGTCTTTAGAAGAAGTGATGATTCAATAGCATTTAAGGGAGTGTTAGAGGGTCAGCTATACTTGGTAGATTTTGATAGAGCTGAACTCAACACTTGCTTAATTGCTAAGACTAACATGGGTTGGCTCTGGCACCGCCGACTAGCTCATGTTGGGATGAAGAATCTTCATAAGCTTCTAAAGGGAGAACACATTTTAGGACTAACAAATGTTCATTTTGAGAAAGACAGGATGTGTAGCGCATGCCAAGCAGGAAAGCAAGTTGGCACTCATCATCCGCATAAGAACATAATGACAACCGACAGGCCACTGGAGCTCCTACACATGGATCTATTTGGCCCGATCACTTACATAAGCATCGGCGGGAGTAAGTACTGTCTAGTTATTGTGGATGATTATTCTCGCTTCACTTGGGTATTCTTTTTACAGGAAAAATCTCAAACCCAAGAGACCTTAAAGGGATTCTTGAGACGGGCTCAAAATGAGTTCGCCTTAAGGATCAAGAAAATAAGAAGCGACAACGGGACGGAGTTCAAGAACTCTCAAATCGAAGGCTTCCTTGAGGAGGAGGGCATCAAGCATGAGTTCTCTTCTCCCTACACGCCACAACAAAATGGTGTAGTGGAGAGGAAGAATAGAACTCTATTGGACATGGCAAGGACCATGCTTGATGAGTACAAGACTTCGGATCGGTTTTGGGCCGAGGCGGTCAACACTGCCTGCTACGCCATCAACCGGTTATATCTACACCGAATCCTCAAGAAGACATCTTATGAACTCCTAACCGGTAAAAAGCCCAACATTTCATATTTTAGAGTTTTTGGTAGCAAATGTTTTATTCTTGTTAAGAGAGGTAGAAAATCTAAATTTGCTCCTAAAACTGTAGAAGGCTTTTTACTAGGATATGACTCAAACACAAGGGCATATAGAGTCTTTAACAAGTCCTCAGGACTTGTTGAAGTTTCTTGTGACGTTGTGTTTGATGAGACTAACGGCTCTCAAGTAGAGCAAGTTGATCTTGATGAGATAGGTGAAGAACAGGCTCCATGCATAGCGCTAAGGAACATGTCCATTGGGGATGTATGTCCTAAGGAATCCGAAGAGCCTCCACATGCACAAGATCAACCATCCTCCTCCACGCTAGCATCTCCACCAACTCAAAATGAGGAAGAGGCTCAAGTTGATAAAGTAGAAGATCAAGCAAATGAGCCACCTCAAGATGATGGCAATAATCAAGGGGGAGATGCAAATGATCAAGACAAGGAGGATGAAGAGCAAAGGCCGCCACACCCAAGAGTCCACCAAGCAGTCCAACGAGATCACCCCATCGACACCATCCTCGGCGACATTCATAAGGGGGTAACTACTCGATCTCGGGTTGCACATTTTTGTGAGCATTACTCGTTTGTTTCATCTATTGAGCCACAAAGGGTAGAGGAAGCACTACAAGATTCGGATTGGGTGGTGGCGATGCAAGAGGAGCTCAACAATTTCACAAGGAACGAGGTATGGCACTTAGTTCCACGTCCTAACCAAAATGTTGTAGGAACCAAATGGGTCTTCCGCAACAAGCAAGATGAGCATGGTGTGGTGACAAGGAACAAAGCTCGACTTGTGGCCAAAGGATACTCCCAAGTCGAAGGTTTGGATTTCGGTGAAACCTATGCACCCGTAGCTAGGCTTGAATCAATTCGCATATTATTAGCCTATGCTACTTACCATGGCTTTAAGCTTTATCAAATGGACGTGAAAAGTGCCTTCCTCAATGGACCAATCAAGGAAGAGGTCTATGTTGAGCAACCTCCCGGCTTTGAAGACAGTGAGTATCCTAACCATGTCTATAAGCTCTCTAAGGCGCTTTATGGGCTCAAGCAAGCCCCAAGAGCATGGTATGAATGCCTTAGAGATTTTCTTATTGCAAATGGATTCAAAGTCGGTAAAGCCGATCCTACACTCTTTACTAAAACTCTTGAAAATGACTTGTTTGTATGCCAAATTTATGTTGATGATATTATATTTGGGTCTACTAACGAGTCTACATGTGAAGAGTTTAGTAGGATCATGACACAGAAGTTTGAGATGTCTATGATGGGGGAGTTGAAGTATTTTCTAGGATTCCAAGTGAAGCAACTCCAAGAGGGCACCTTCATCAGCCAAACAAAGTACACTCAAGACATTCTAACCAAGTTTGGGATGAAGGATGCCAAACCCATCAAGACACCCATGGGAACTAATGGGCATCTCGACCTCGACACGGGAGGTAAGTCCGTGGATCAAAAGGTATACCGGTCGATGATAGGTTCTTTACTCTATTTATGTGCATCACGACCGGATATTATGCTTTCCGTATGCATGTGTGCAAGATTCCAAGCCGACCCTAAGGAAGCTCACCTTACGGCCGTGAAACGAATCTTGAGATATTTGGCTTATACTCCTAAGTTTGGGCTTTGGTATCCTAGGGGATCCACATTTGACTTAATTGGTTATTCGGATGCCGATTGGGCGGGGTGCAAAATCAATAGAAAGAGCACATCGGGGACTTGCCAGTTCTTGGGAAGATCCTTGGTGTCTTGGGCTTCAAAGAAGCAAAATTCGGTCGCTCTTTCCACCGCCGAAGCCGAGTATATTGCCGCAGGTCATTGTTGCGCGCAATTGCTTTGGATGAGGCAAACCCTGCGGGACTACGGTTACAAATTAACCAAAGTCCCTTTGCTATGTGACAATGAGAGTGCAATCAAAATGGCCGACAATCCCGTCGAGCATAGCCGCACTAAACACATAGCCATTCGGTATCATTTTCTTAGGGATCACCAACAAAAGGAAGATATCGAGATTTCTTACATTAACACTAAAGATCAATTAGCCGATATCTTTACCAAGCCTCTTGATGAACAATCTTTTAACAAACTTAGGCATGAGCTCAATATTCTTGATTCGCGCAATTTCTTTTGTTAGATTGCACACATAGCTCATTTATATATCTTTGATCGTATCCCCTTCCTATGCTATGACTAATGTGTTTTCAAGTCTATTTCAAACCAAGTCATAGGTATATTGAAAGGGAATTGGAGTCTTCGGCGAAGACAAAAAGGCTTCCACTCCATAACTCAACCTTCGCCGTCGCTACATACCACTCTCTATTCTCGGGGGGAGAGAGTAAAAGCCTCAAGCAAAAGGACCGAACTTCGTCTTTGGTATAATCTTAACTCATTTGTTTATGACCAAAGGGGACGAAACTACTTTGAGGGCTCTAATGATTCCGTTTTTGGCGATTCATGCCAAAAAGGGGGAGAAAGGAGCCCAAAGCAAAAGGACCGCACCACCACCGATTTCAAAAACTTAGTGTTTTCCAAGAAGTATTTATCAATTGGTATCCTATTGTGTTCAAAAAGGGGAGAAAATAGTATTTCAAAAATGATATATCAAAACCCTCTTGAACACTAAGAGGAGGATCTCCTTTAGGGGGAGTTTTGTTTAGTCAAAAGAAAAGCATTTGAAAAAGGGGGAGAAAATTTCAAATCTTGAAAATGTTTTGCAAAAATCTTATTCATTTACCTTTGACTATTTGCAAAAGAACTTTGAAAATGATTTACAAAAGAGTTTGCAAAAACAAAACATGTGGTGCAAGCGTGGTCCAAAATGTTATAAATAAGAAACAATCCATGCATATCTTGTAAGTATTAATATTGGCTCAATTCCAAGCAACCTTTACACTTACACTATGCAAACTAGTTCAATTATGTACTTCTTTATTTGCTTTGGTTTGTGTTGGCATCAATCACCAAAAAGGGGGAGATTGAAAGGGAATTAGGCTTACACCTAGTTCCTATATAATTTTGGTGGTTGAATTGTCCAACACAAATCTTTGGACTAACTAGTTTGTCCAAGTGTATAGATTATACAGGTGTAAAAGGTTCACACTCAGCCAATAAAAAGACCAAGTTTTGGATTCAACAAAGGAGAAAAGGGGCAACCGAAGGCACCCCTGGTCTGGCGCACCGGACTGTCCGGTGTGCCACCGGACATGTCCGGTGCACCAGGGGGACTCAGACTCAACTCGCCACCTTCGGGAATTTCCAGAGGCACTCGCGCTATAATTCACCGGACTGTCCGGTGTACACCGGACAGTGTCCGGTGCGCCAAGGGAGGTCGGCCTCAGGAACTCGCCAGCTTCGGGAAACGCCAACGGCTAGTCCGCTAAAAATCACCGGACTGTCCGGTGTGCACCGGACTGTCCGGTGCGACTACGGTGCAACGGCTACCTCCGCGCCAACGGCTCTCTGCCGCGCATTTAATGCGCGCTCTGCGCGCGCAGATGGCAGGCGTGCCCATACTGGTACACCGGACAAGGAACAGTACCTGTCCGGTGTGCACCGGACACCCAGGCGGGCCCACAAGTCAGAAGCTCCAACGGCTAGAATCCAACGACAGTGATGACGTGGCGGGGGCACCGGACTGTCCGGTGTGCACCGGACTGTCCGGTGCGCCATCGAACAGACATCCCAGCCAACGGTCAAGTTTGGTGGTTGGGGCTATAAATACCCCAACCACCCCACCATTCATTGCATCCAAGTTTTCCACTTCCCAACTACTACAAGAGCTCTAGCATTCAATTCTAGACACACCAAAGAGATCAAATCCTCTCCAAATTCCACACAACACAATAGTGACTAGAGAGAGTGATTTGCCGTGTTCTTTTGAGCTCTTGCGCTTGGATTGCTTCCTTCTTTCTTGATTCTTTCTTGTGATCAAACACTCACTTGTAATTGAGGCAAGAGACACCAATCTTGTGGTGGTCCTTGCGGGAACTTTGTGTTCCAAGTGATTGAGAAGAGAAAGCTCACTCGATCCGTGGATCGTTTGGGAGAGGGAAGGGTTGAAAGAGACCCGGCCTTTATGGCCTCCTCAACGGGGAGTAGGTTTGCAAGAACCGAACCTCGGTAAAACAAATCTCCGTGTCTTACTTGTTTATTCGCTTGGGATTTGTTTTCCGCCCTCTCTCACGGACTCGTTCCTTTATTACTAACGCTAACCCCGGCTTGTAGTTGTGTTTATATTTGTAAATTTCAGTTTCGCCCTATTCACCCCCCTCTAGGCGACTTTCAGTTATCCCGTGGTTCGGCCAAGTACAAAACTTGCCTACTCCACGTTGTGGCGTCCCAACGGACGAGAGTTGCACTCAACTCCTCTCAAGTGATCCAATGATCAACTTGAATACCACGGTGTTCTTGCTTTTCTTTTCTCAATCCCGTTTGCGAGGAATCTCCACAGCTTGGAGCCTCTCGCCCTTACAAAAGATGTTCACAAAGAATCACGGAGCAAGGGAGGGATTAGCAACTCACACACGACACAAAGATCACAGCGAATACGCACACACAAGACCCAGACTTGAGCTCAAGAGACTAGCACACTAGAACGGAGCTCAAATCACTAGAATGTCGAACAAGTGCGCAAGATTGATGTGTGAGTGATCAAGAGTGCTCAAGGAATGCTTGGTATGCTCCTCCATGCGCCTAGGGGTCCCTTTTATAGCCCCAAGGCAGCTAGGAGCCGTTGAGAACAAATCTGGAAGGCCATCCTTGCCTTCTGTCGTCGGGCGCACCGGACACTGTCCGGTGCACACCGGACACTGTCCGGTGCCCGATTTATTTCCTTAAACAGCGCAGTCGACCGTTGCCGACCGTTGCAGATCTGGCGCACCGGACAGTCCGGTGCACACCGGACAGTCCGGTGCACACCGGACAGTCCGGTGCCACTTTCCGACCGTTGGCCAGACCACGTGTCGCGCGCAGATTCCGCGGCCGACCGTTGGCTCGGGCCGACCGTTGGCTCGGGCCGACCGTTGGTTCACCGGACAGTCCGGTGCACACCGGACAGTCCGGTGATTTTTAGCCGTACGCCGTCGGCAATTTCCCGAGAGCGGCCTCTTCGCCCGAGGCAGCCTGGCGCACCGGACACTGTCCGGTGCACCACCGGACAGTCCGGTGCCCCAGACCGAAGCAGTCTTTTGGCTGTACACAGCCAACTCTTCTTCTTTCTTCTTTTCTCTGTTTCTATCACTTAGACAAGTATATTAGTATACAAAACCAATGTACTAAGGCTTAGAAACATACCTTTACTTGTGATTTGCACTTTGTTCATCCATGGGCATAGATTCACATTTAAGCACTTGTGTTGGCACTCAATCACCAAAATACTTAGAAATGGCCCAAAGGCACATTTCCCTTTCAATCTCCCCCTTTTTGGTGATTTATGCCAACACAACATAAAGCAACTAGAACAAGTGCAGAATCACTTGAAATAGAACTCAAATCTATTTTGATTTATTTTTGACATATATGGATCATCCTTTGCCACCACTTGGTTTGTTTTTGCAAATCAAACTCAAATCTCTATCTCTAAGTCAAACACACATGTTGAAGCATAAAGAGAGTCATTCCAAAAGAGATTGATCAACGATTTCAAAAACTCCCCCTATTTCCCATAATCAATACTTCTCCCCACAAGAAACCAACTTTTGCGAAAGAGACAATGCAAGAGTTTTGAACAAACCAAAAGCTCTATTCTACTATTTCAAAATCTCTCAAGTGGTAGCTGATCCATTTATTGCTTTGGCCTTTATTTTCTCCCCCTTTGGCATCAAGCACCAAAACGGAATCAACTGTGGCCCTTTTAACCCCATTGCCTCACCAAAATCTTCAATTAAGAGCAAATGGCAATAAGAGTTCATGAGATGAACTTGGAATTAGTTACCCTCTTATCGGAGTGCAGTGGAAGTCTTTCATGGTCCAAGTCCACCTTTTCCCTTTTAATTCTCCTTCGAGACTACATCAAGCAAACTCAAGCATATGGTTAGTCTCAAAGGGTCAAGTTGTAACACATCTCCCCCTAAACATGTGCATCACTTTGCAACGGACTTGTGAGGTCCAGGGAGTGTTTGTACAACTTGAGCACCACAATAAGCAACAAAATGCAGAATGAACATGATCAAAAGCATAAACACATGTATGCTACAATTCAATCCAAGTTCCGCGAGTCTAAGACATTTAGCTCACTACGCAGCCTGCAAAAGGTCTTCTCATCTAGAGGCTTGGTAAAGATATCGGCTAGCTGGTTCTCGGTGCTAACATGAAACACTTCGATATCTCCCTTTTGCTGGTGGTCTCTCAAAAAGTGATGCCGGATGTCTATGTGCTTTGTGCGGCTGTGCTCAACAGGATTTTCCGCCATGCGGATAGCACTCTCATTATCACATAGGAGTGGGACTTTGCTCAGATTGTAGCCAAAGTCCCTGAGGGTTTGCCTCATCCAAAGTAGTTGCGCGCAACACTGTCCTGCGGCAACATACTCGGCCTCAGCGGTGGATAGGGCAACGGAAGTTTGTTTCTTAGAGTTCCACGACACCAGGGACCTTCCTAAGAATTGGCACGTCCCCGATGTACTCTTCCTATCGACCTTACATCCAGCATAGTCGGAGTCTGAATATCCAATCAAGTCAAAGGTAGACCCCTTTGGATACCAGAGCCCGAAGCAAGGCGTAGCAACTAAATATCTAAGGATTCGCTTCACCGCCACTAGGTGACACTCCTTAGGATCGGATTGAAATCTAGCACACATGCATACGCTAAGCATAATATCCGGTCTACTAGCACATAAGTAAAGTAATGACCCTATCATTGACCGGTATGCTTTTTGATCAACGGACTTACCTCCTTTGTTGAGGTCAGTGTGTCCGTCGGTTCCCATCGGAGTCTTTGCGGGCTTGGCGTCCTTCATCCCAAACCGCTTCAGCAGATCTTGCGTGTACTTCGTTTGGGAGATGAAGGTGCCGTCCTTGAGTTGCTTTACTTGGAACCCAAGGAAGTAGTTCAACTCGCCCATCATCGACATCTCGAATTTCTGCGTCATCACCCTGCTAAACTCTTCACAAGACTTTTTATTAGTAGAGCCAAATATTATGTCATCGACATAAATTTGGCACACAAACAAATCTCCATCACAAGTCTTAGTAAAAAGAGTTGGATCGGCTTTCCCAACCTTGAAAGCATTAGCAATTAAGAAATCTCTTAGGCATTCATACCATGCTCTTGGGGCTTGCTTAAGTCCATAGAGCGCCTTAGAGAGCTTACACACATGGTCGGGGTACCGTTCATCCTCGAAGCCAGGGGGTTGCTCCACATATACCTCCTCCTTGATTGGCCCGTTGAGGAAAGCGCTCTTCACATCCATTTGGTACAACCTGAAAGAATGGTGAGCGGCATATGCTAGCAAGATACGAATGGACTCTAGTCTAGCCACAGGAGCAAAAGTCTCCTCAAAGTCCAAACCTGCGACTTGGGCATAACCTTTTGCCACAAGTCGAGCCTTGTTCCTTGTCACCACTCCGTGCTCGTCTTGTTTGTTGCGGAACACCCACTTGGTTCCCACAACATTTTGCTTCGGACGAGACACCAGTGTCCAAACTTCATTCCGCTTGAAGTTGTTGAGCTCCTCCTGCATGGCCAACACCCAGTCCGGATCTAGCAAGGCCTCTTCTACCCTGAAAGGCTCAATAGAAGAGACAAAAGAGTAATGTTCACAAAAATTAACTAATCGAGACCGAGTAGTTACTCCCTTGCTAATATCTCCCAGAATTTGGTCGATGGGATGATCCCTTTGAATCATTGCTCGAACTTGGGTTGGAGGTGCTGGTTCCGCTTCTTCCTCCATCACATAATCATCTTGTGCTCCCCCTTGATCACACGCCTCCTGTTGATGAACCTGTTCATCGTCTTGAGTTGGGGGATGCACCATAGTTGAGGAAGAAGGTTGATCTCGTTCAACTTGTTCCTGTGGCCGCACTTCTCCAATCGCCATGGTTCGTAAAGCGGCCGTTGGAACATCTTCTTCATCTACATCATCACAATCAACAACTTGCTCTCTTGGAGAGCCATTAGTCTCATCAAATACAACGTCGCTAGAGACTTCAACCAAACCCGATGATTTGTTGAAGACTCTGTACGCCTTTGTATTTGAGTCATAACCTAACAAAAACCCTTCTACTGCTTTGGGAGCAAACTTAGAATTTCTACCCTTCTTCACTAGAATGTAGCACTTGCTCCCAAATACACGAAAATAAGATACATTGGGTTTGTTACCGGTTAGTAGCTCATACGACGTCTTCTTGAGGAGGCGATGAAGGTAGACCCTGTTGATGGCGTGGCAAGCCGTGTTCACGGCTTCCGTCCAAAAGCACTCGGGGGTCTTGAACTCTCCTAGCATCGTCCTCGCCATGTCGATGAGCGTCCTGTTCTTCCTCTCTACCACACCATTTTGTTGTGGTGTGTAGGGAGCGGAGAACTCGTGCTTGATCCCTTCCTCTTCAAGGAACTCCTCCACTTGAAGGTTCTTGAACTCAGACCCGTTGTCGCTTCTTATCTTCTTCACCTTGAGCTCAAACTCATTTTGAGCTCTCCTGAGGAAGCGCTTGAGGGTCCCTTGGGTTTCAGACTTATCCTGCAAAAAGAACACCCAAGTGAAGCGGGAAAAGTCATCAACAATAACTAGACCATACTTACTTCCTCCTATACTCAGATAGGCGACGGGTCCGAAGAGGTCCATATGCAGCAGCTCCAGGGGTCTTGAAGTGGTCATCACATTCTTGCTGTGATGCGCTCCTCCCACTTGTTTACCTGCTTGACAAGCTGCACAAGGTCTATCTTTTTCGAATTGAACGTTAGTCAAGCCTATCACGTGTTCTCCCTTTAGAAGCTTGTGAAGGTTCTTCATCCCCACATGTGCTAAGCGGCGATGCCACAGCCAGCCCATGCTAGTCTTAGCTATTAAGCATGCATCTAGACCGGCCTCTTCTTTTGCAAAATCAACTAAATAAAGTTTGCCGTCTAATACACCCTTAAAAGCTAGTGAACCATCACTTCTTCTAAAGATAGACACATCTACATTTGTAAATAGACAGTTATATCCCATATTGCATAATTGACTTACAGATAGTAAATTATATCCCAGAGACTCAACTAAAACACATTAGAAATTGAGTGCTCATTTGAGATTGCAATTTTACCTAACCCTTTTACCTTGCCTTGATTTCCATCACTGAATATAATTGAATCTTGGGAATCCTTATTCTTGACGTAGGAGGTGAACATCTTCTTCTCCCCCGTCATATGGTTTGTGCATCCGCTGTCAATAATCCAGCTTGAACCCCCGGATGCATAAACCTGCAAGGCAAATTTAGGCTTGGGTTTTAGGTACCCAACTCATGTTGGGTCCTACAAGGTTAGCACAAATATTCTTAGGGACCCAAATGCAAGTTTTGTCTCCCTTGCATCTTGCCACTAACTTCCTAGCAATTACCTTTCTATCCTTTCTACAAATTGCAAAGGAAGCATTCAAAGCATGATATATTGTAGAAGGCTCATTAACTTTCATAGGAATATTAACAACATTTCTCCTAGGCATATTATGAACAACATCCCTTCTACCAACATTTCTATCATGCACATATGAAGAACTAGAAGCAAACATAGCATGAGAAAAATCATCGTACTCATTATAACTCTTATAAGCATTTCTAGTTTGTCTCCTATCATGATACAAAAAGGCATGGTTCTTTTTAGCACTAGTAGCCATAGGGGCCTTCCCTTTCTCCTTGGCGGAGATAGGAGCCTTATGGCTTGTCAAGTTCTTGACTTCTCTCTTGAAGCCAAGCCCATCCTTAATTGAGGGGTGTCTACCAACCGTGTAGGCATCCCTAGCAAATTTTAGTTTATCAAAATTACTCTTGCTAGTCTTAAGTTGAGCATTAAGACTAGCTAATTCATCATTCAATTTTGAAATAGAAACTAAGTGTTCACTACAAGCATTAATATCAATATCCTTACACCTAGTGCAAATTTCAACATATTCAACACAAGAGTTTGATTTATTTGCTTCTACTAGTTTAGCATTTAAATCATCGTTTATGCTCTTTAAGTTAGAGATAGAATCATGGCATGTTGACACTTCACAAGCAAGCATTTCATTTCTCTTAATTTCTAATGCAAGGGATTTTTGAGCCTCTACAAACTTATCATGTTCTTCATACAACAAATCCTCTTGCTTTTCTAAAAGTATATTCTTTTCATTCAAGGCATCAATTAATTCATTAATTTTGTCTATCTTAGATCTATCTAAGCCCTTGAACAAACATGAATAATCTACTTCATCCTCATCACTAGATTCGTCCTCACTTGAAGAAGCATAGGTAGAGTTGCGAGTACATACCTTCTTCTCCCTTGCCATAAGGCATGTGTGACGCTCGTTGGGGAAGAGGGTTGATTTGTTGAAGGCGGTGGCGGCGAGTCCTTCATTGTCGGAGTCGGAAGAGGAGCAATCCGAGTCCCACTCCTTGCCTAGATGCGCCTCGCCCTTTGCCTTCTTGTAATGCTTCTTCTTTTCCCTCTTGTTTTCCTTTTCCTGGTCACTATCATTATCGGGGCAGTTAGCGATAAAATGACCAATCTTACCGCACTTGAAGCATGAGCGCTTCCCCTTCGTCTTGGTCTTGCTTGGCTGCCCCTTGTGACCCTTTAGCACCGTCTTGAAGCGTTTGATGATGAGAGCCATCTCTTCATCATTAAGTCCGACCGCCTCAATTTGTGCCACCTTGCTAGGTAGCGCCTCCTTGCTTCTTGTTGCTTTGAGAGCAAAAGGTTGTGGTTCGTTGATCGGTCCATTCAAGGCGTCGTCCACGTACCTTGCCTCCTTGATCATCATTCTCCCGCTGACGAATTTTCCTAAGACTTCTTCGGGCGACATTTTGGTGTACCTGGGATTCTCACGAATATTATTCACCAAATGAGGATCAAGAACGGTAAAGGACCTTAGCATTAGTCGGACGACGTCGTGGTCCGTCCATCGCGTGCTTCCGTAGCTCCTTATTTTGTTGATAAGGGTCTTGAGCCGGTTGTATGTTTGAGTTGGCTCCTCGCCTCTTATCATCGCGAACCGTCCAAGCTCGCCCTCCACCAACTCCATTTTGGTGAGCAAGGTAGCGTCATTTCCCTCATGAGAGATCTTGAGGGTATCCCAGATTTGCTTGGCGTTATCCAAGCCACTCACTTTGTTATATTCATCTCTGCACAATGAAGCTAGAAGAACAGTAGTAGCTTGTGCATTCTTATGGATTTGCTCATTAATGAATATAGGACTATCCGAACTATTAAAGTGCATTCCACTATCTACAATTTCCCATATACTAGGATGGAGAGAAAATAGGTGACTACGCATTTTGTGGCTCCAAAATCCGTAGTCCTCCCCATCAAAGTGTGGGGGCTTGCCGAGTGGAATGGAAAGCAAATGTGAATTTGAGCTTTGCGGAATACAAGAGTAGTCAAAGGAAAAGTTAGAATTAACCGGTTTCCTTTGCTCGTAGTCGTTGTGGTCGTCGTCCTTTTGGGAAGAAGTAGACTCATCACTGTCGTCGTAGTAGACGATCTCCTTGATGCGCCTCGTCTTCTTCTTCTTCCCTTCCTTTCGTCTATGACCCGAGCCAGAGTCGGTAGGCTTGTCATCTTTGAGCTCATTGACGAAGGACTCCTTCTCCTTATCGTTGATCACGATTCCCTTCCCCTTAGGATCCATCTCTTCGGGCGGCTAGTCCCTTTCTTGAAGAGAACGGCTCTGATACCAATTGAGAGCACCTAGAGGGGGGGTGAATAGGTGATCCTGTAAAACTTCAAAACTTAAGCCACAAAAACTTATTAAGTGTTAGCACAATTATGGCCAAGTGGCTAGAGAGGAGCCAAAACACAATAACCACAAGAAAACAATCACAGAGATGACACGGTGGTTATCCCGTGGTTCGGCCAAGTACAAAACTTGCCTACTCCACGTTGTGGCGTCCCAACGGACGAGAGTTGCACTCAACTCCTCTCAAGTGATCCAATGATCAACTTGAATACCACGGTGTTCTTGCTTTTCTTTTCTCAATCCCGTTTGCGAGGAATCTCCACAGCTTGGAGCCTCTCGCCCTTACAAAAGATGTTCACAAAGAATCACGGAGCAAGGGAGGGATTAGCAACTCACACACGACACAAAGATCACAGCGAATACGCACACACAAGACCCAGACTTGAGCTCAAGAGACTAGCACACTAGAACGGAGCTCAAATCACTAGAATGTCGAACAAGTGCGCAAGATTGATGTGTGAGTGATCAAGAGTGCTCAAGGAATGCTTGGTATGCTCCTCCATGCGCCTAGGGGTCCCTTTTATAGCCCCAAGGCAGCTAGGAGCCGTTGAGAACAAATCTGGAAGGCCATCCTTGCCTTCTGTCGTCGGGCGCACCGGACAGTCCGGTGCACACCGGACACTGTCCGGTGCCCGATTTATTTCCTTAAACAGCGCAGTCGACCGTTGCCGACCGTTGCAGATCTGGCGCACCGGACAGTCCGGTGCACACCGGACAGTCCGGTGCCACTTTCCAACCGTTGGCCAGACCACGTGTCGCGCGCAGATTCCACGGCCGACCGTTGGCTCGGGCCGACCGTTGGTTCACCGGACAGTCCGGTGCACACCGGACAGTCCGGTGCACACCGGACAGTCCGGTGATTTTTAGCCGTACGCTGTCGGCAATTTCCCGAGAGCGGCCTCTTCGCCCGAGGCAGCCTGGCGCACCGGACACTGTCCGGTGCACCACCGGACAGTCCGGTGCCCCAGACCGAAGCAGTCTTTTGGCTGTACACAGCCAACTCTTCTTCTTTCTTCTTTTCTCTGTTTCTATCACTTAGACAAGTATATTAGTATACAAAACCAATGTACTAAGGCTTAGAAACATACCTTTACTTGTGATTTGCACTTTGTTCATCCATGGGCATAGATTCACATTTAAGCACTTGTGTTGGCACTCAATCACCAAAATACTTAGAAATGGCCCAAAGGCACATTTCCCTTTCAATTAACCCACTACTATCCTGAATTGTCATGTGATCTGTATCATGTATTCATGAAAAATGCATTTTATGCTACAAGCACTTGTGGTTTTGCTAACTATATCCAGTTATGCAATCCATAGTCCTTTGTAACAGTACATGATTATGCCAAACAAGACATTAGTTGAATGATATGTTCAAACTATTCAAATGTTTTTCTCTTTGTAACAGTTTGTGATGTTGGAATGATATGTTCCATCCACAGTCCTTTGTCTCGGATGGATTTCTTTGTCTTGTCTCTTAAGTATAGTGTATTTCTGACTATCATTTGTCAATTTTGTTGACTTTTATGCTCATAACTTGAGAAACTTTTATTATAAGTGTACATTGTGTTTTATTTTTTTAATGTTGTTTGACTGATTACTGCAAGGAATCTTGTGTAGGTATTGAATATGCTTGCTTGATGGATTGAAGATCCAAACTCGAATACCTTCTAACTTCATAAGTTCATATCCAACGAGTCTGATTACTTGTGGCTTGCTGAAGATGGCATGAAGATGCAGGTGATTATTGCTTGTTCTGTGGCTTCTTTCCTTTTACTTAGTTAACTTCCTATTAGGCAGCTATTGCACCGCAAACCTGTCAACATAGAAAGAGGCTTGTTCTGTAAAACTACTAATCCAGGACTCGTGAGAACAAGAAAGCAAGGATGCCATGGATACAATATTTGTGTGGCAACAATATTAGACATTGTACTCTTTTCTTTTCAAATTATAACCATTCTCTTCTTTTTAAATTATAAGTCGTTCCAATATTTTTAGATATATAACAAAAACTATACATTTGAATAGTATGTCTAGAGCATGTATACTTGAGTGACCAATGAGCATTGAATTTGACTGCATATGATGGATTTAGGATTTATTCGATGTGTAATACTTTTAAGGTATGTAAAATTTTTTAGTTTTTAAAAGATGTTTACAAGAACATAAAATGTCAGTTAGTATTTTTTGAATTTTAATGTATCTTATATTAGAATATGTTCATTGCGTAGCAACGCACGGACATTCACCTGGTTACGATAATAATTCAGGAAGGTAGAATAGACTTTTTCCATTTTCAATAGAGTGAGCTGTCGGGTGGAGAGGGCTCTGGCCCAAAGCCCATTTGACTTCCCTTGAAACGCAAGCCCATTCAGTGGATAGGCCCGTTCACCATTTCTCATCGTTCAATTCAGAGTCTGACATATCAGAGAAGGGCCACAGCACAGAGAGTGACTGTCTGCCAGCGCCAGACTGCCAGTGGACTGCGAGGGAGCGCCTCCGCCTCAGATCCAACCCCACCGATGCGAGCTCCGGCGATGCTCCGCTGGGCCGCGGCGGCGCTCGCCGCGCTCCTCGCCGCCTCACCGGCCGCCGCGTTCTATCTACCCGGCGTGGCGCCCAACGACTTCCATAAGGTCCAAATTCCCTTCGCTTATTCCCACCTTCCTTGTAACGTAACGGTTCTCCCCATCCTTTCGCGCTGGATCTCGACGGCCAGATCCATAGTTTGGTGTTTATCGAGTTGGATGCGAGCGGTGGTGTTTGGGATCTCGGGGTCCTGCTGCTCTCGCTCGCTCCCTTACTCTTACTCTTACTCGTGCCGTTGCGGGTGGCACACGCTGTTCTCTCACCTGACATCATAATCGTTGGCGCTTCTGTGCGCAGTTGTGTAGTCTGACGAATTGCGTGCTTGTCGTTTCATTTCTGCACGGTGCTGCTCAGTGCTAATGACGCACCACCACTTCAATTGCTCCCTGACATTTGATCGGATGCATTTGGAATTCGAGACTAATGGCATTCACTTTTGGCCAGGTCCCTGCTTCAAATCTCAATGTTGAGGCAAAAGCGTTTTCCCCTTAGCGATGATAAATAATCGAAGACATTATAGTTGGTCTAAAGTTTGTGTAATGTTATTGAATCGTATATTTGAACTTTAAATAAGAAAATTGTGCGGTGAGTATGCCACGGTATGTGTTCAAAATGCGCAGAGCACACAACAATCTGCACCCAGATGTACTCAAATCTGTACTCACTTGTATTCAAGATGTGCAGTTCTTCATTTTTTTGTACATACATCAAATGCTCCATTTGATCTCAGAAGGTAAATTTCATGTTTCATTGTATACATGATACTTATAGTTTGAACTTGGCAGCTGCAGATGATATTTTCTTGACAATAAGCTGTTGTCACGCAAACCATTCTCCGTTCTGTTTCTCTTGTTTCTGGTTGCTTCGTGTAACATGTGAATCCACCCTACTCTCTGACAGTCATATGTGCCCATGCATAACGCTAGCTGATTCAATGAATGATGACAACACATTATTTTCAGATCCTTAAAAAGCATGTATGTGTCCTAGTAGTTGCGTTTACAGAAAAGAATGTCAAATTGTGTATGTTTCAATCGTTTGAGCTACGGGGATGATCAGAGAATTACATTTCCTTCTTAAATCATAGCCTTTTATTTTACTGAAATATGTGTTGTGTGTTCTAATTGGTTCATACATAATTTTCTGCAGAAAGATCCACTTTTGGTGAAGGTGAATAAGCTGACATCCACGAAGACGCAACTTCCCTACTCATATTACTCTCTTCCTTTCTGTAAACCAAACACGATAGTTGACAGTGCAGAGAATCTTGGAGAAGTTCTGCGTGGTGATCGCATTGAGAACTCTCCTTATGTGGTCAGTACTAGATTACTGCTTGTCACATATTCAGCATTGTAATTTGTAATGTACCAAATCACTGAGTCGTCATGCACTTTGCCGTTTTACGTTTGTGTTGTAGTTTGAGATGGGGGAACCCAAGATGTGCCAGATTATCTGCAAAGCAAAAATTGATGATAAACAGGCAAAGGAGCTCAAGGAAAAAATAGAGGATGAGTATCGGGTGAACATGTACGGATTTTATATGTGGCACTGTAATTTTGATTGCATGAAAAATGCTGCAGTTACATAACGTATTTTCTTCACAGGATTCTTGACAATCTCCCACTAGTTGTTCCTCTTGCAAGGCAGGATAGGGGTGCTACTGTTTACCAGGCTGGATATCATGTTGGTGTCAAGGGCCAATACGCTGGTGTAAGTTTGTGTGCTCAGCTGGTGTTTTACTTTTAACAGTGTGTAGGTCTCCTTTTTTCTTGAGAGGGTGGAGTTATCTTATTACAAAATATATGTTACAGAACAATGATAAGAAGTCCTTTATCCACAATCACTTGGCATTTTTAGTAAAATACCACAAGGATGAAACTACAGATCTCTCTAGAATTGTTGGATTTGAGGTCAAACCATTCAGGTTAGTTTTAGTTATGCTTGCCCTATTTTGTTAGTATGATGCCTTTCACGCTGACACTATCTTGTTTACTAACTTATACTTTTTTTGTTAAATTTCTCATGCCAGTATCAATCACCAGTTTGAAGGGCCGTGGAATGATAAAAACACTCGTTTAATCACATGTGATCCTCATGCCAGCAAGCTTCTGGTAAACTCAGATACTCCTCAGGAGGTTGAAGCCGGGAAGGAAATCATATTTACCTATGATGTAGGCTTCGAGGTGATGTTTCTCACATCTGCTTCTCTTTTTGTGCCCTAACATCTTTCCTTAATACTCCCTCTGATTCTTAGTGTAGACCATTTAGGATGGTGACACGGTCTTAAATGTGACACTTGACCTGCAATTTTTCTAAAAGTATGTTTTCTATATATATTATAGAAGTATTTTCCATGTTGAATCTATCACATGAACTGCGTTGTCAAGTTACTTAACATACATTTTAAAATTTGAGTTTGTTTTAATGTTTTCTGATTTGCTTGGTATTGCTCTGCAGGAGAGTGATATCAAGTGGGCTTCTCGCTGGGACACCTACTTGTTAATGATAGATGATCAAATTCACTGGTTTTCTATTGTGAACTCTCTCATGATCGTACTCTTCTTATCTGGGATGGTGGCAATGATTATGCTCCGCACCCTGTATAGAGATATCTCTAGGTACAATCAGCTTGAAACTGAAGAAGAAACCCAAGAGGAGACAGGATGGAAGCTTGTTCATGGAGACGTATTCCGCCCTCCTGCAAACTCTGACTTACTCTGTGTCTGTGTTGGGACTGGTGTTCAGTTCTTCGGTATGCTGCTAGTAACCATGATCTTTGCTGTTCTGGGTTTCCTTTCACCATCAAACCGGGGAGGACTGATGACTGCCATGCTGCTCACTTGGGTCTTGATGGGGTTGTTTGCTGGATATGCTTCTTCACGCCTGTATAAGATGTTGAAAGGATCAGAATGGAAGAGCATCACCCTGAGGACCGCCTTCCTGTTTCCTGGGATTGCTTTCGGTATTTTCTTCGTCCTTAATGCTCTAATATGGGGGGAGAAGTCGTCTGGCGCTGTTCCTTTCACCACAATGTTTGCCTTGGTCCTCCTCTGGTTTGGTATCTCGGTTCCTCTTGTATTTGTCGGGAGCTATCTGGGCTTCAAGCAACCTGCCATTGAGGCTCCGGTGAAGACGAACAAGATCCCGAGACAGGTCCCCGAGCAAGCTTGGTACATGAACCCTGCCTTCACCATTCTGATTGGTGGCATACTTCCGTTCGGAGCAGTCTTCATCGAGCTCTTCTTCATCCTGACGTCGATCTGGCTTCATCAGTTCTACTACATCTTTGGCTTCCTGTTCCTGGTGTTCATTATCCTCATCGTCACCTGTGCGGAGATCACAATCGTGCTGTGCTATTTCCAACTGTGCAGTGAGGACTACCTGTGGTGGTGGAGGTCCTTTCTGACTTCAGGATCATCAGCAATCTACCTCTTCCTGTATGCCGGGTTCTACTTCTTCACTAAGCTGCAGATCACTAAGGTGGTGTCGGGCATGCTGTACTTTGGCTACATGCTTCTTGCCTCGTTCGCTTTCTGTGTGCTCACCGGTACGATCGGCTTCTACGCCTGCTTCTGCTTCACAAGATTGATTTATTCTTCTGTGAAGATCGACTAGGCATGTTCCATGGGCCTGCAGCGAGTATGCCCATTGCGTTTTTTTCATGAATTTTCAGTGCAGCTGTACTTTTGGTGTTAGCTTATAAACCATTTATGCTCACTGTGGTTCAGAGTTGTACAAGGATAGGACACTACTGCTAGCTTTATATGGGGTAATTTTAACTTGTGCTGTTGAGAACTGCTGCATACGTTCAATCCATAGTCTCGTTATCGTCTGCCACCCCTTTCCTGCTTCAGCTGCATGATGATGTCCATACGTGCTTGGCTTTCATCAAGAAAATGTTAGCTTCATCTCCACAGAATATTTCGGGGACTCCGGCGGCACTCATCCTCACCAGGCGAATACCGTACTTGATCAGTTTATGCAAAATATTCGAAGCGTATGAATGTTAGTAGTTAGGTGATTAATGATGGGTATCCATTTTACGAATTTCGGATGAATGTTCGGATCGATATGTATCTTGGCTTCGGCTTCGTTCAGATCAGCTAATTTTAATTTTTTTATAAGCTATAATAGTGGAAGTGAGCTAGCCAATTGCTTTTTTATAAGCTAGATGATCGAATACTTCAAATTAGACCGTAGATAGTGTAAACTAGGCTGTTTGAATCAGCTATAAATTTTTTTGACAGCTAGCAACCTATATCAGGGGCTAGTTTGGAAACTTCATTTTCTCAAGAGATTCTTATTTTCCTAAAGGAAAATAAACTAATTTCTCTTGTGAAAAGGAAAATTCCATTAAAAATAGGGTTCCCAAACTAGCCCTAATAAATCAAAACAAGACTTTAGATATTTTATTTTTATGAAATAATCTCCAGGTTGAGTCTTCAAGTCAAATCCAAAATAACCTCTTGTAACTTTTAAGGGCTTGTGTTTAGAAGTGAAGTATTTTTTAGTTTCTAAAGAATATCATGGTTTTAGTAAAAACCATAGTATTTTATGTCATAAGGGCATGTTTGATAATGTAGTTTTAAAATACTATAGTTTTGAAATACCGTAGTTTATAATTGTACATGACACAAATATTACAATATTGCCTTACCATAGTAAAACCACAGTATAACTTAAAATCGAGACGTGTTTTGTTTCATTAGAAATAACATAAGAAAACTGAGGTCCCGAGTGGACTTTTCAAAACTCCTAAAATTCCACAGTTTTGAGTAAACTATGATATTTAAAATTGTGTTTTACTTGTACCAACCAAACACTTTTTAGCTTCCAATACCACAGTATTATCAAATAACAAAGTATTGTCTCAAAACTGCAAAAATACCAAGCTTCCAAACAGAGCCTAAGGTGTTTGGTTGTATTTTTGAAAACTATGTTTTCAAAACCATGATAAAGGTGGAAGCATTGGTTCTACGGGGATGTTATGTGCTTCTACCCATGATGTAAAAACAAAAGAATGCGTGGCACCAGTATCAAATAATACTTTTGTTGGATGTGATTCGACTGGAAACATACCTACTGTCACGTCCTGAGCATCCTGGATTGCTTCGGCCTCCAAGTGGTTCACCTTTCCACAGTTGTAGGCCTGACTACGACCTCCTGATGCTTGCTGTGGTGCTCCTTGTCTTGCTGAGGTGTTGAAAGCTGGTGACTGCCGAGTTGTCTTCTTTGGACAATGATACGCCCAGTGACCTTATTCCCCACATCGGAAACATGTGCGACCTCCTCCTTGCACTGGAGCTGCTGGGTTGTTCTGGTTGGTTGCTGGGGCAGGAAGGCGAGGTGCCTGGTTGTTCTGACGTTGGTACTGATTTCCTCCCTGCTGGTTGTTCTGATGGTACTGTTGCTGCTGCTGAGGGAACTGCCTCTGGTATTACTGTTGACGCTGATGCTGGTGCTGGTGACCTTGAGGGTGATCTTGCTTGAACTGCTGAGGTGGGTTGCCTGATTAGCGGGGACGACTGCTACTCTCGGTCTGAGATCCACCAGTCTTGCGTTTCCTGTCCTCCATCTTCTGGTGCTTCCTTTCAGTCATTATGGCTCTGTCGATCAAATGCTGGTCTTGTTGCTGTTGCACTTGCTGCATTGCTGCTAAGATCTGACCAATCGCTTGGACTGCTTGAGTTTGCATCAAGAACATCTGCTCAATAGTCATCGAGGGTGGCGGTGGCAACTACTGCTGAGCTGCCTCCTCCTGGGGTGCCTGCTGCTCCTGCTGAGCACGTCTTCCATCTCTACGCCTGTTCTCAGACATATGTAGAAATCACACACACATCAGATCTGACTCTACAATCTTTCAGCATAAGAAAAGATATATGGAAATCTTCATAGCACTGAACAATTGATCATCTTCACTGACTCTCAAACACAGCTTCTCAGATAAAGAGGAAAGAGGAAATAAAGGGATTGCCCAACTAAATAACTAACTTTATTAATAACTACAACAAGTTGCAGGGGATGCCCACACCTTAGTAACAATCATTACAAAGATTCCACTTCATTACGAGTTCATCATGACATGCATCAAAACATATGATAAGCAAACTAACTCTAACTAAGACTAACACACTGAATTAAGCATTATTATAGACTCCGACTCTGTCGATCTATGGCTCCAAATCTATCTGGGTCCTGCAGTCTGGGGTGCCATAATCAAAGCGACCACGGGGCTATAGGATCTAGGACACCGGCTAGAGGAGGGGGGGTGAATAGACGGTTTTGACTAAAATCACCAACACTAGGGAAATTTAATCAATATAACAAGAGGTATAAATTCTCTAGTGATAACAAGTAAACAATCTATGAGAATCAACTAGGGTGATTGAATACTTGATGAACAATATGCAAAATACTAATCACTTGCACGACAATAAGTAATGCAAGAATCTAAAGACACCGAATTTTATCCCGTGATATCGGTGATTTGCCGATCACCCCTAATCCACGTTGAGGTGGACTTCAAGCTCTCACTTGCTCCTCTATCAAGACACAACTTGATCTTTGAGCCAAGTGGACAAGAAATCACTCAATACCTCGATTCCACTAATGTCACCTTTGCTGCTCCGGCGAGGTAGGCGCGAACCCCTCACAATCAACACCGCGGCTTCTCCACAATCTTCTTGGAGAGCTCGACGGAGACAATCACCCGAGCCGTCGAGGAGGCGGCAACCTCCAAGAGTAACAAGCTGATGACGCTTGCTCGGTGTACCACCTAGTGCCTCAAGAATCTCCAATGGATGCAAATGCACTAGGAACACTCAATCTCTCACTAGAATGCAATCTCAAGCAAAGAGTGTGAGAGAGTGAGTTGGAGGATCACAAATGAGCTCAATGTGTGCAAGGAATGGCCAAGCAAGCCCTCACACATGAGCTCCCCTTCTATTTATAGTCCCTCTCTCAAATCCAACCGTTATGAGCAAAAGACACATGTTATGCGCACACGCGGACGATCCGCACCCTAGGGCCGGACGGTCCGCCGTATGCATAACGGCTATTTTTCCTGTTTGAAATCTGTCAGAGCTGTTAGAAAAGTAAGGTCTGGATAGTCCGCCCACCCAGGTCGGACCGTCCACGACCTAACAACATGGACCACCAGAGCTCGGACCAACTGGAGTTAACACATGCGGACCATCCGCCTACAAGGCCAGACGGTCCGTGACCTGGGAGACAGTACTGTCCGGACTTATCCTTCGGACAGTCCGTAGTACAAATCCCAAAAACCACACAGCCCCTGCCCAAACCAAATTTGGCACCTGCGGACGGTCCGCCCATCAAGGCCGAACGGTCCGAACTATAATTCAGGGACTGTGCCGAGAGTAGCCACCTCTGGTCAGGACTGCGGACGGTCCGGCCCCAAGGCCCGGACGGTCCGCAGTACAAATGAACCGAACTTGTCCGAAGTGAACAGACTTCGGACCCCACTGGAGGATCGCAGACGGTCCGCCCTCAAGGCCCGGACGGTCCACGCATCCCAAGACATGGCACTTTTCAAACACGCTTTTGAAAGGATTTTTAACTCATGAAATTTGAAGCGTTGTTAGTCCTCATGCAAATGCAACCACTAGATGCTCTATGAGGCACTAAGTTTTACACAGATCAAAGTCATTGACCTCTCTTAATAGTACGGCTATCTAACCTACTAATCCGGTCAAGTATCTTCTCTAAACTCCTGGAGAACGGCAAAAACAAAACCTATGTTATACCTGAAAGGGAAATAGGCTGACACCTTTTCCTAATTAATTTTGGTGGTTGAATTGCCCAACATAAATAATTGGACTAACTAGCTTGCTCTAGATTATAAGTTTTACAGGTGCCAAAGGTTCACAACAAAACCAATAAAAAGACCAAGAAAGGGTTCAATCAAAGAGAGCAAAAGACAACCGAAGTGTGCCCTGGTCTAGGGCACCAGACTGTCTGGTGTGCCACCGGACAGTGTCCGGTGCACCAGGGAACCAAACTCCGAACTGCTCACCTTCGGGAATTCTGGGAGCCGCTCCGCTATAATTCACTAGACTGTTCGGTGTAGCACCGGACTGTCCGGTGTGCCAGCGGAGTAACAGCTACTACAGCGCCAACGGTCGCCTGTAACAGCATTAAATGCACCAAACGACTAGTTTGGTGGTTGGGGCTATAAATACCCCCAACCACCCACCATTCATTGAATCCAAGTTTTCAACCTTCAAACACCTTATAAGAGCTATAACATTCAATACAAGACACAATCAAAAGAGATCAAATCCTCTCCCAAGTCCAAAGATCATTCCAATCAAATAGTGACTCGTGAGAGAGAGACTTGTGTTCATTTGAGCTCTTGCGCTTGGATTGCTTTTCTTCTTCCTTCTTTCTTGTGTTCAACTCAATTGTAACCAAGACAAGAGACACCAAGTGTGTGGTGGTCCTTGTGGGGACTTAGTGTCCCGTTTGATTGAGAAGAGAAGCTCACTCGGTCTAAGTGACCGTTTGAGAGAGGGAAAGGGTTGAAAGAGACCCGGTCTTTGTGACCACCTCAACGGGGAGTAGGTTTGCAAGAACCAAACCTCGGTAAAACAAATCACCGTGTCATCCACCTTATTTGCTTGTGATTTGTTTTCACCCTCTCTTTCGGACTCGTTTATATTTCTAACGCTAACCCCAGCTTGTAGTTATGCTTAAAGTTTGTAAATTTCAGATTTGCCCTATTCACCCCCCTCTCGGCGACTTTCAATTGGTATCAGAGCTCGGTACTTCATTAGAGCCTAACCACTCAAAGTGATGTTGGGAGATCACGCCAAGAAGGAGATGGTGACCAGCGAGAAGCCCGCCACAAGCCATGGGAAGGCTCCATCGGGGGAGTCCGGCAACAAGGTGAAGGGATCCCCTTCACACGACAAGTCGCGTCGGAGCGGTGATAAGAAGAAGATGAAGAAGTGGTCTACTACGAGACCGACTCTTCATCGCTATCCACCTCCGGCTCCGACACGCCGTTCGTCACTTCTAAGCGCCATGAGCGTAAGAAGTTTAGTAAGATCCCCTTACATTATCCTCGCATTTCCAAACGCACCCCTTTACTTTCCATCCCTCTAGGCAAACCACCGGTTTTTGACGGTGAAGATTATTGTATGTGGAGTGATAAAATGAGGCACCATCTAACCTCACTCCACGCTAGCATTTGGGACATTGTTGAGTTTGGTGCACAGGAACCATCCGTGGGGGATGAAGGCTATGACTCGGACGAAGTAGCCCAAATCCGGCACTTCAACTCCGTAGCCACCACAATACTCCTTGCCTCTCTAAGTCGAGAGGAGTATAACAAAGTGCAAGGGTTGAAGAGCGCCAACGAGATTTGGGATGTACTCAAGACCGCGCATGAAGGAGACGAGGTGACCGAGATCACCAAGAGAGAAACGATCGAGGGGGAGCTCGGTCGCTTCATGCTTCACCAAGGGGAGGATTGAAAGGGAAATGTGCCCTTGGGCCATTCCTAAGTATTTTGGTGATTGAGTGCCAACGCAAGTGCTTTTGTGTTGATCTATGCAATGTGGTGGACAAAGTGCAAATCATGTCAAAAGGTATGTCTCTAGACTTAGTACATTGTTTTATAGACTAATGTATTGTGTCTAAGTGCTGGAAACAGGAGAAATCAAACTAGAAGTGAGATGGCTTTGTTCAGCCAGAGTCTGCTCAGTCTGGGTGCACCAGACAGTGTCCGGTGCACCAGGCTGGCTCTTGCGAACTCGCTGCTCTCGGGATTTCATCGGCGGCGTACGGCTATAATTCACCGGACTGTCCGGTGTGCACCGGACTGTCCGGTGAGCCAACGGTCGGCCAGGCCAACGGTCGGCTGCGCGATCTGCGCGAGACACGTGGCCGAGCCAACAGTCAGGAGGGAGCACTGGACTGTTCGGTGTGCACCGGACAGTGTCCGGTGCGCCAACGGCTCCCAGGCGCCAACGGTCGGCTTCGCTAGAGAAGGAAAGAAATCCGCACCGGACAGTGTCCGGTGGTGCACCGGACTGTCCAGTGCGCCAGACGACAGAAGGCAAGAATTGCCTTCCTGGAATGCTCTCAACGGCTCCTAGCTGCCTTGGGGCTATAAAAGGGACCCCTAAGCGCATGAAGGAGCACACCAAGCATTCCTTGAGCAATCTTGATCACTCACACTCCATTCTTGCGCACTTGTTCGACATTCTAGTGATTTGAGCTCCGTTCTAGTGTGCTAGTCTTTTGAGCTTAAGTCTGGGTCTTGTGTGTGCGTATTTGCTATGATCTTTGTGTCTTGTGTGAGTTGCTAATCCCTCCCTTACTCCGTACTTCTTTGTGAACATCTTTGTAAGGGCGAGAGACTCCAAGTTGTGGAGATTCCTCGCGAACGGGATATTGAAAAGAAAAGCAAACACTGTGGTATTCAAGTGGGTCTTTGGACCGCTTGAGAGGGGTTGATTGCAACCCTCGTCCGTTGGGACGCCACAACGTGGAGTAGGCAAGCGTTGGTCTTGGCCGAACCACGGGATAAACCACTGTGTCATCTCTGTGATTGATCTCTTGTGGTCATTGTGTTTTGCTGAGACTCCTCTCTAGCCACTTGGCATTATTGTGCTAACGCTAATCAAGTTTTTGTGGATTAAGTTTCAAGTTTCACAGGATCACCTATTCACCCCCCCTCTAGATGCTCTCAATTTGTATCAGAACCGTTCTCTTCAAGAAAGGGACTAACCGCCCGAAGAGATGGATCCTAAGGGCAAGGGGATTGTGATCAATGACAAGGAGAAAGAGTCATTCGTCAACGAGCCCAAGGATGACAAGCCTACCAACTCGGGCTCGGGCCACAAACACAAAGATGGGAAGAAGAAGAAGACAAGACGCATCAAGGAGATCGTCTACTACGACAAAAGCGATGAGTCCACTTCTTCCCAAAAGGACAACGACGACAACGACTACGACAAACGAAAGACGGTTAACTCAAACTTCTCTTTCGATTATTCGCGTATCCCACATAGCTCAAATGCACATTTGCTTTCCATCCCTCTTGGCAAACCTCCACACTTTGATGGGGAGGACTACGGATTTTGGAGTCACAAAATGCGTAGTCACTTGTTCTCTCTCCATCCAAGCATATGGGAGATTGTTGAGAATGGAATGAAATTTGAAAGCTCGGATAGTCCTATATTTATTAATGAATAGATTCATAAGAATGCACAAGGTACTACTGTGTTGTTAGCCTCTTTGTGCAGGGACGAGTACCATAAGGTGAGCGGCTTGGACAATGCCAAGCAGATCTGGGACACCCTCAAGATCTCTCATGAGGGGAACGACGTCACCTTACTGACCAAGATGGAGTTGGTGGAGGGAGAGCTTGGAAGATTCGCGATGATAAGGGGCGAGGAGCCAACCCAAACATACAACCGGCTCAAGACCCTTATCAACAAAATAAGGAGCTACGGAAGCACGCGATGGACGGACCACGACGTCGTCCGCCTAATGCTAAGGTCCTTTACTGTACTTGATCCACATTTGGTGAACAATATTCGTGAAAATCCTAGGTACACCAAGATGTCGCCCGAAGAAGTCCTTGGAAAATTCGTAAGCGGGCGAATGATGATCAAGGAGGTGAGGTACGTGGACGACGCGTTGAACGGTCCAATCCATGAGCCTCAACTCATTGCTCTCAAGGCAACGAGGAGCAAGGAGGCGCTACCTAGCAAGGTGGCGCAAGTTGAGGCGGCCGAGCTCAATGATGAAGAGATGGCCCTCATCATCAAGCGCTTCAAGACAGCGCTAAAGGGTCGCAAGGGACAGCCAAGCAAGACCAAAACAAAGGGGAAGCGCTCATGCTTCAAATGTGGTAAGGTTGGTCATTTTATTGCTAACTGTCCCGATAATGAAAGTGACCAGGAACAAGGGAGCAAGAGGGAGAAAAAGAAGGCATACAAGAAGGCTAAGGGCGAGGCACACCTTGGCAAGGAGTGGGACTCGGATTGTTCGTCATCCGACTCCGAAAATGAAGGACTCGCCGCCACTGCCTTCAACAAGTCATCCCTCTTCCCTAACGAGCGTCACACATGCCTCATGGCAAGGGAGAAGAAGGTATGTACTCGAGACAGTACTACTTATGATTCTTCTAGTGATGATGAGTCTAGTGATGAAGAAATAGATTACTCTAGTTTGTTCAAAGGATTGGATAGAACTAAAATAGATAAGATCAATGAATTGATTGATGCCTTGAATGAAAAGGATAGACTCTTAGAGAAACAAGAAGACCTTTTATATGAAGAGCATGATAAATTTGTTAGTGCACAAAATTCACTTGCTCTAGAAGTTAAAAGAAATGAAATGCTTTCTAGTGAATTGTCTACCTGTCATGACTCTATCTCTAGCTTAAAGAGAATTAACAATGATTTAAATTCTAAACTAGAAGTAGCTAATAAATCAACATCTTGTGTAGAACATGTTGTGGTTTGCACTAGGTGTAAAGATTTTAATATTGATGCTTGTAGTGAACACCTAGTTTCAATTTCTAAATTGAATGATGAAGTTGCTAGTCTTAATGCCCAACTTAAGACTAGCAAAAGCGAATTTGATAAGTTAAAATTTGCAAGGGATGCCTACACGATTGGTAGACACCCCTCAATTAAGGATGGACTTGGTTTCAAGAGGGAAGCCAAGAACTTAACAAGCCATAAGGCTCCCATCCCCGCCAAGGAGAAAGGGAAGGCCCCTATGGCTAGTAGTGCTAAAAAGAACCATGCTTTTATGTATCATGATAGGAGACATGCTAGAAATGCAAATAGAAGTCATGATGCTTTTGATTCACATGTTTATGATTCATATGCTATGTTTGCTTCTAGTTCTTCCTGTATGCATGGTAGAAATGTGCCTAGGAGAAATGGTGTTAATGTTCCTAGGAAAGTTAATGAACCTTCTACAATATATCATGTTTTAAATGCTTCATTTGCTATTTGTAGAAAGGATAGGAAGATAGTTGCTAGAAAATTAGGGGCAAAATGCAAGGGAGACAAAACTTGCATTTGGGTCCCTAAGACAATTGTGACTAACCTTGTAGGACCCAACAAGTGTTGGGTACCTAAGACCCAAGCCTAAATTTGCCTTGCAGGTTTATGCATCCGGGGGTTCAAGCTGGATTATCGACAGCGGATGCACAAACCATATGACGGGGGAGAAGAAGATGTTCACCTCCTACGTCAAAAACAAGGATCCCCATGATTCAATCATATTCGGTGATGGGAATCAAGGCAAGGTGAAAGGCTTAGGCAAAATTGCAATCTCAAATGAGCACTCTATTTCTAATGTGTTTTTAGTTGAGTCTCTTGGATATAATTTGTTATCTGTTAGTCAATTATGCAATATGGGATATAATTGTCTATTCACAAATGTAGATGTGTCTGTCTTTAGAAGAAGTGATGGTTCACTAGCTTTTAAGGGTGTATTAGACGGCAAACTTTACTTAGATGATTTTGCAAAAAAGGAGGCCGGTCTAGATGCATGCTTAATTGCTAAGACTAGCATGGGCTGGTTGTGGCATCGCCGCTTAGCACATGTGGGGATGAAGAACCTTCACAAGCTTCTAAAGGGAGAACACGTGATAGGTCTAACTAATGTGCAATTCGAAAAAGATAGACCTTGTGCAGCTTGTCAAGCAGGCAAACAGGTGGGAAGCTCTCATCACACCAAAAATGTGATGACCACATCAAGACCTTTAGAGATGCTTCACATGGACCTCTTCGGACCCGTCGCCTATCTAAGTATAGGAGGAAGTAAGTATGGTCTTGTTATAGTTGATGATTTTTCCCGCTTCACTTGGGTATTCTTTTTGCAGGATAAATCTGAAACCCAGGGGACCTTCAAGCGCTTCCTCAGGAGAGCTCAAAATGAGTTTGAGCTCAAGGTGAAGAAGATAAGGAGCGACAACGGGTCCGAGTTCAAGAACCTTCAAGTGGAGGAGTGCCTTGAGGAGGAAGGGATCAAGCACGAGTTATCCGCTCCCTACACACCACAGCAAAATGGTGTGGTAGAGAGGAAGAACAGGACGCTCATTGACATGGCGAGGACGATGCTTGGAGAATTCAAGACCCCCGAGCGCTTTTGGTCGGAAGCCGTGAACACGGCTTGCCACGCCATCAACAGGGTCTACCTTCATCGCCTCCTCAAGAAGACGTCGTATGAGCTACTAACCGGTAATAAACCCAATGTTTCGTATTTTCGAGTTTTTGGGAGTAAATGCTACATTCTAGTGAAGAAGGGTAGGACTTCCAAATTTGCTCCCAAAGCCGTAGAAGGGTTTTTATTAGGTTATGACTCAAATACAAAGGCATATAGGGTCTTCAACAAATCATCGGGTTTGGTTGAAGTCTCTAGCGACGTTGTATTTGATGAAACTAATGGCTCTCCAAGAGAGCAAGTTGTTGATTTTGATGATGTAGATGAAGAAGAAGTTCCAACGACCGCAATACGCACCATGGCAATTGGAGATGTGCGGCCACAGGAACAAGATGAGCAAGATCAACCTTCTTCCTCAACAATGGTGCAACCCCCAACTCAAGATGATGAACAGGAGGCGTGTGATCAAGGGGGAGCACAAGATGATCATGTAATGGAGGAAGAAGCACAACCGGCACCTCCAACCCAAGTTCGAGCAATGATTCAAAGGGATCATCCCGTCGACCAAATTTTGGGTGACATTAGCAAGGAAGTAACTACTCGATCTCGATTAGTTAATTTTTGTGAGCATTACTTCTTTGTCTCCTCTATTGAGCCTTTCAGGGTAGAAGAGGCCTTGCTAGATCCAGACTGGGTGTTAGCCATGCAGGAGGAGCTCAACAACTTCAAAAGAAATGAAGTTTGGACACTGGTGCCTCGTCCCAAGCAAAATGTTGTGGGAACCAAGTGGGTGTTCCGCAACAAACAAGACGAGCACGGAGTGGTGACAAGGAACAAGGCTCGACTTGTGGCAAAAGGTTATGCCCAAGTCGCAGGTTTGGACTTTGAGGAGACTTTTGCTCCTGTGGCTAGGCTAGAGTCCATTCGTATATTGTTAGCATATGCCGCTCACCATTCTTTCAGGTTGTTCCAAATGGATGTGAAGAGCGCTTTCCTCAACGGGCTAATTAAGGAGGAGGTGTACGTGGAGCAACCCCCTGGCTTCGAGGATGAACGGTACCCCGACCACGTGTGTAAGCTCTCTAAGGCACTCTATGGACTTAAGCAAGCCCCAAGAGCATGGTATGAATGCATTAGAGACTTTTTGATTGCTAATGCTTTCAAGGTTGGGAAAGCCGATCCAACTCTTTTTACTAAGACTTGTGATGATGATCTTTTTGTGTGCCAAATTTATGTCGATGACATAATATTTGGTTCAACTAACCAAAAGTCTTGTGAAGAGTTTAGCAGGGTGATGACTCAGAAATTCGAGATGTTGATGATGGGCGAGTTAAGCTACTTCCTTGGGTTCCAAGTGAAGCAACTCAAGGATGGAACCTTCATCTCTCAAACCAAGTACACGCAAGACTTGATGAAGCGGTTTGGGATGAAGGACGCCAAGCTCGCAAAGACTCCGATGGGAACCGACGGACACACCGACCTCAACAAAGGAGGTAAGTCCGTTGATCAAAAAGCATACCGGTCTATGATAGGGTCTTTACTTTATTTATGTGCTAGTAGACCGGATATCATGCTTAGTGTATGCATGTGTGCTAGATTTCAATCTGATCCAAGGGAGTGTCACTTAGTGGCTGTGAAGCGAATTCTTAGATATTTAGTCGCTACGCCTTGTTTCGGGATCTGGTATCCAAAGGGGTCTACCTTTGACTTGATTGGATATTCAGACTCCGACTATGCTGGATGTAAGGTCGATAGGAAGAGTACATCGGGGACGTGCCAATTCTTAGGAAGGTCCCTGGTGTCATGGAGTTCTAAGAAACAAACTTCTGTTGCCCTATCCACCGCTGAGGCCGAGTACGTTGCCGCAGGACAGTGTTGCGCGCAACTACTATGGATGAGGCAAACCCTCAGGGACTTTGGCTACAATTTGAGCAAAGTCCCACTCCTATGTGATAATGAGAGTGCTATCCGCATGGCAGATAATCCTGTTGAACACAGCCGCACAAAGCACATTGACATCCGGCATCACTTTTTGAGAGACCACCAGCAAAAGGGAGATATCGAAGTGTTTCATGTTAGCTCCGAGAACCAGCTAGCCGATATCTTTACCAAGCCTTTAGATGAGCAGACCTTTTGCAAGTTGCGTAGTGAGCTAAATGTCTTAGATTCGCGGAACTTGGATTGATTTATAGCATACTTGTGTTTATGCCTTTGATCATGTTCCTTATGCATTTTGTTGCTTATTTATGGTGCTCAAGTTGTACAAGCACTCCCCGGACCTCACAAGTCCGTTGCAAAGTGATGCACATATTTAGGGGGAGATGTGTTACAACTTGACCCTTTGAGACTAACAATGTGCTTGAGTTTGCTTGATTTAGTCTCGAAGGAGGATTGAAAGGGAAAAGGTGAACTTGGACCATGCAAGACTTCCACTGCACTCCGATGAACGAGTAACTTCTTCCAAGTTCATCTTCGTACTCTTATTGCCTTTTACTCTTAGTTGAAGATTTTTGGTGAGGCAATGAGGTTAAAAGGCCAAAATTGATCCCGTTTTGGTGCTTGATGCTAAAGGGGGAGAAAATAAGGCCAAAGCAATAAATGGATCAGCTACCACTTGTGAATTTTGAAAATAGTAGAGTTAGAGTTTTTGTTCGTCAAAATACTCTTGTTTGCCTCTTATTGTCAAAAGTTGGTCTCTTGTGGGGAGAAGGCTTAATTATGGGAAAAAGGGGGAGTTTTTGAATCCTTGATAAATTTCTCGTAAATTATCTCTCTTTATGTTTCAACATGTGTGTTTGACTTAGAGATAGGAAATTGAGTTTAATTTGCAAAAACAAACCAAGTGGTGGCAAAGAATGATCCATATATGTCAAATTTGAATCAAAACAATTTTGAGTTCTTATTTGGATTGATTTTGCACTTGTTCTACTTGCTTTATGTTGTGTTGGCATGAATCACCAAAAAGGAGGAGATTGAAAGGGAAATGTGCCCTTGGGCCATTCCTAAGTATTTTGGTGATTGAGTGCCAACGCAAGTGCTTTTGTGTTGATCTATGCAATGTGGTGGACAAAGTGCAAATCATGTCAAAAGGTATGTCTCTAGACTTAGTACATTGTTTTATAGACTAATGTATTGTGTCTAAGTGCTGGAAACAGGAGAAATCAAACTAGAAGTGAGATGGCTTTGTTCAGCCAGAGTCTGCTCAGTCTGGGTGCACTGGACTGTCCGGTGGTGCACCGGACAGTGTCCGGTGCACCAGGCTGGCTCTTGCGAACTCGCTGCTCTTGGGATTTCATCGGCGGCGTACAACTATAATTCACCGGACTGTCCGGTGTGCACCGGACTGTCCGGTGAGCCAACGGTCGGCTGGGCCAACGGTCGGCCGCGCGATCTGCGCGAGACACGTGGCCAAGCCAATGGTCGGGAGGGAGCACCGGACTGTCCGGTGTGCACCTGACAGTGTCCGGTGCGCCAACGGCTCCCAGGTGCCAACGGTCGGCTTCGCCAGAGAAGGAAAGAAATCCGCACCGGATAGTGTCCGGTGGTGCACCGGACTGTCCGGTGCGCCAGACGACAGAAGGCAAGAATTGCCTTCCTGGAATGCTCTCAACGGCTCCTAGCTGCCTTGGGGCTATAAAAGGGACCCCTAAGCACATGAAGGAGCACACCAAGCATTCCTTGAGCAATCTTGATCACTCACACTCCATTCTTGCGCACTTGTTCGACATTCTAGTGATTTGAGCTCCGTTCTAGTGTGCTAGTCTTTTGAGCTTAAGTCTGGGTCTTGTGTGTGCGTATTTGCTGTGATCTTTGTGTCTTGTGTGAGTTGCTAATCCCTCCCTTACTCCGTACTTCTTTGTGAACATCTTTGTAAGGGCGAGAGACTCCAAGTTGTGGAGATTCCTCGCGAACGGGATATTGAAAAGAAAAGCAAACACCGTGGTATTCAAGTGGGTCTTTGGACCGCTTGAGAGGGGTTGATTGCAACCCTCGTCCATTGGGACGCCACAACGTGGAGTAGGCAAGCGTTGGTCTTGGCCGAACCACGGGATAAACCACTGTGCCATCTCTGTGATTGATCTCTTGTGGTCATTGTGTTTTGCTGAGACTCCTCTCTAGCCACTTGGCATTATTGTGCTAACGCTAATCAAGTTTTTGTGGATTAAGTTTCAAGTTTCACAGGATCACCTATTCACCCCCCCCTCTAGGTGCTCTCAAGGATCCACAAGCCATGTATAACCGACTCAAGACCTTGGTGAACCAAGTGCGCAACCTCGGGAGCACTAAATGGGATGACCATGAAATGGTCAAGGTTATTTTTAGATCACTCATATTTCTTAATCCCACTCAAGTTTAATTAATTCGTGGTGATCCTAGATATAAGCTAATGTCTCCCGAGGAAGTTATAGACAAATTTGTGAGCTTTGAGTTGATGATCAAAGGCTCCAAGAAAATCATCGAGCAAGGCGCCTCCTCCACACCCGATGTACAACCCGTTGCATTCAAGGCAACGGAGGAGAAGAAAGAAGACTCTACACCTAGTAGGGTCCCCATCGACGCCTCCAAGCTCGACAACGAGGAAATGGCACTCATCATCAAGAGCTTTCGCCAAATCCTCAAGCAAAGAAGGGGAAGGACTACAAGTCCCGCTCCAAGAAAGTTTGCTACAAGTGTGGTAAGCCCAGTCATTTTATTGCAAAATGTCCATTATCTAGTGATAGTGACAGGGGCGACGACAAGAAGGGAAAGATAAGAGAAAAGAAGAGGTACTACAAGAAGAAGGGCGGCGATGCCCATGTTTGCCGGGAGTGGGACTCCGACGAGAGCTCCACCGACTCCTGCTCCGACGAGGACACCGCAAACATCACCGTCACCATGGACCTTCTCTTCCCCAACGTCGGCCACAAGTGCCTCATGGCAAATGATGGCAAAAGGAAGAAGTTAAAATCAAAATCCTCCACTAAGTATGCAACTTCTAGTGATGAGGATAATTCTAGTGATGATGAGGATAATTTGCTCACCCTATTTGCCAACCTAAACATGCAACAAAAGGAGAAATTAAATGAATTAATTAGTGCTATTCATGAGAAGGATGAACTCTTGGACACCCAAGAGGACTTCCTAATTAAAGAAAATAAAAAGCATGTTAAGGTTAAAAATGCTTATGCTCTAGAGATAGAAAAATGCGAAAAATTAACTAGTGAGCTAAGTACTTGCCATGATATTATTTCCAACCTTAGAAATGAAAATGCCAAATTAATTGCTAAGGTTGAGAAGTCAAATGTTTGTGATGATTCAATTGACAATCTTAGAAATGATAATACTAGTTCAATTGCTAAGATTGAAAAATTGAATGCCTCTCTTGCTAGCCTTAAAAATGAGAATGAAAAATTAATTGCTAAGGCTAAGGAATTAAATGTTTGTAATGTTTCCATTTCCAATCTTAGAGATGAGAATAATATTTTACATGCTAAGATTGTTGAGTTAAAGACTTGCAAACCCTCTACATCTACTGTTGAGCATGTTACAATTTGCACTAGATGTAGAGACATTAATGTTGATGCTATTCATGATCACTTAGCTTTAATTAAGAAACAAAATGATCACATAGCTCAAATTAATGCCAAAATTAATGAGCATGACTTAGAAAATGAAAAATTTAAATTTGCTAGAAGCATGCTCTATAGTGGGAGACGCCCTGGCATTAAGGATGGCATTGGCTTCCAACAGGGAGGCAATGTCAAACTTAATGCCCCTCCTAAAAGATTATCTAACTTTGTTAAGGGCAAGGCTCCCATGCCTCAGGATAACGAGGGTTACATTTTGTACCTGCAGGTTATCTCGAGCACAAAATTAGGAGAATTCATTCTAGGAAGTCTCACTCTGGCCCTAATCATGCTTTTATGTATAAGAGTGAGGCATCTAGTTCTAGGCAATCAACCCATGCTAAATTGCCTAAGAAGAAAGCTCCTATTGCATCAAATGAACCTAACATTTCATTCAAGACTTTTGATGCATCTTATGTTTTAACTAACAAATCTGGCAAAGTAGTTGCCAAATATGTTGGGGGCAAACACAAGGGGTCAAAGACCTGTGTTTGGGTACCCAAAGTTCTTGTATCTAAAGTCAAAGGACCCAAAACTGTTTGGGTACCTAAAATCAAGAACTAAATTTGTTTTGTAGGTTTATGCATCCGGTGGCTCAAGTTGGATCATCGATAGCGGATGCACAAACCACATGACAGGGGAGAAGAAGATGTTCTCCTCCTATGAGAAAAACCAAGATCCCCAACGAGCTATCACATTCGGGGATGGAAATCAAGGTTTGGTCAAAGGATTGGGTAAAATTGCTATATCACCTGACCATTCTATTTCGAATGTTTTTCTTGTAGATTCTTTAGATTACAATTTGCTTTCTGTTTCTCAATTATGCAAAATGGGCTACAACTGTCTTTTTACGGATATAGGTGTTACTGTCTTTAGAAGAAGTGATGATTCAGTAGCATTTAAGGGAGTGTTAGAGGGTCAGCTATACTTAGTTGATTTTAATAGAGCTAAACTCGACACTTACTTAATTGCTAAGACTAACATGGGTTGGCTCTGGCACCGCCGACTAGCTCATGTTGGGATGAAGAATCTTCATAAGCTTCTAAAGGGAGAGCACATTTTAGGACTAACCAATGTTCATTTTGAGAAAGACAGGGTTTGTAGCGCATGTCAAGCAGGGAAGCAAGTTGGTGTTCATCATCCACACAAGAACATCATGACGACCGACAGGCCGCTTGAGCTACTCCACATGGACCTATTCGGCCCGACTGCTTACATAAGCATCGACGGGAGTAAGTATTGTCTTGTAATTGTGGATGATTATTCTCGCTTCACTTGGGTGTTCTTCTTGCAGGAAAAATCACAAACCCAAGAGACTTTAATGGGATTCTTGAGACGGGCTCAAAATGAGTTTGGCTTGAGGATCAAGAAAATAAGAAGCGACAACGGGACAGAGTTCAAGAACTCTCAAATAGAAGGCTTCCTTGAGGAGGAGGGCATCAAGCCTGAGTTCTCTTCTCCCTACACACCACAACAAAATGGTGTAGTGGAGAGGAAGAATAGAACTCTATTGGACATGGCAAGGACCATGCTTGATGAATACAAGACTTCGGATCGGTTTTGGGCCGAGGCGGTCAACACCGCTTGCTACGCCATCAACCGGTTATATCTACATCGAATCCTCAAGAAGGCATCATATGAACTCCTAACCGGTAAAAAGCCCAATGTTTCATATTTTAGAGTGTTTGGTAGCAAATGTTTTATTCTTGTTAAAAGAGGTAGAAAATCTAAATTTGCTCCTAAGGCTGTAGAAGGCTTTTTACTTGGTTATGATTCAAACACAAGGGCATATAGAGTCTTTAACAAGTCTTCTGGACTAGTTGAAGTTTCTTGTGACATTGTGTTTGATGAGACTAACGGCTCTCAAGTAGAGCAAGTTGATCTTGATGAGCTAGATGATGAAGAGGCTCCGTGCGTCGCACTAAGGAACATGTCCATTGGGGATGTGTGTCCTAAGGAATCCGAAGAGCCTCCACATGCACAAGATCAACCATCTTCCTCAATGCAAGCATCTCCACCAACTCAAGATGAGGATCAAGCTCAAGATGATGATAATGAAGATCAAGAGGAGCCACCTCAAGAGGAGGACAATGATCAAGGGGGATATGCTAATGATCAAGACAAGGAAGATGATGAGGATTCAAGACCGCCACACCCAAGAGTCCATCAAGCAATCCAACGAGATCACCCCGTGAACACCATCCTCGGCGATATTCATAAGGGGGTAACCACTCGATCTCATGTTGCTCATTTTTGTGAACATTACTCTTTTGTTTCCTCTATTGAGCCACACAGGGTAGAGGAAGCACTTCAAGATTCGGATTGGGTGATGGCAATGCAAGAGGAGCTCAACAACTTCACAAGAAATGAGGTATGGCATTTAGTTCCACGTCCTAACCAAAATGTTGTAGGAACCAAGTGGGTCTTCCACAACAATCAAGATGAGCATGGTGTGGTGACAAGGAACAAAGCCCGACTTGTGGCCAAGGGATATTCACAAGTCGAAGGTTTGGATTTCGGTGAAACCTATGCACCCGTAGCTAGGCTTGAGTCAATTCGCATTTTACTTGCCTATGCTACTTACCATGGCTTCAAGCTTTATCAAATGGACGTGAAAAGTGCCTTCCTCAATGGACCAATCAAGGAGGAGGTCTGTGTTGAGCAACCTCCCGGCTTTGAAGATAGTGAGTACCCTAACTATGTTTATAAACTCTCTAAGGCGCTTTATGGGCTCAAGCAAGCCCCAAGAGCGTGGTATGAATGCCTAAGAGATTTCCTTATCGCTAATGGCTTCAAAGTCGGAAAGGCCGATCCTACTCTCTTTACTAAAACACTTGAAAATGATTTGTTTGTATGCCAAATTTATGTTGATGATATCATATTTGGGTCTACTAACGAATCTACATGTGAAGAGTTTAGTAGGATCATGACTCAAAAATTCGAGATGTCTGTGATGGGGGAGTTGAAGTATTTTCTAGGATTTCAAGTCAAGCAACTCCAAGAGGGCACCTTCATTAGCCAAACAAAGTACATTCAAGACATTCTTGCAAAGTTTGGGATGAAAGATACCAAGCCCATCAAGACACCCATGGGAACTAATGGGCATCTCGACCTCGACACGAGAGGTAAATCCGTAGATCAAAAGGTATACCGGTCGATGATAGGTTCTTTACTCTATTTATGTGCTTCACGATCGGATATAATGCTTTCCGTATGCATGTGTGCAAGATTCCAAGCCGACCCTAAGGAAGTTCACCTTAGGGCCGTAAAACGAATCTTGAGATATTTAGTTTATACTCCTAAGTTTGGCCTTTGGTACCCCAGGGGATCCACATTTGATTTAATTGGTTACTCCGATGCTGATTGGGCAGGGTGTAAAATTAATAGAAAGAGCACATCAGGGACTTGCCAGTTCTTGGGAAGATCTTTGGTGTCTTGGGCTTCAAAGAAGCAAAATTCTGTGGCTCTTTCTACCGCCGAAGCCGAGTATATTACCGCAGGCCATTGTTGCGCGCAATTGCTTTGGATGAGGCAAACCCTCAGGGACTATGGTTACAAATTAACCAAAGTTTCTCTTCTATGTGATAATGAGAGTGCAATCCGCATGGCGGACAATCCCGTTGAGCATAGCCGCACTAAACACATAGCCATTTGGTATCACTTCTTAAGGGATCACCAACAAAAGGGGATATCGAGATTGCATATGTTAACACCAAAGAACAATTAGCCAATATCTTTACCAAGCCATTAGATGAGCAAACTTTTACCAAACTTAGGCATGAGCTAAATATTCTTGATTCTAGGAATTTTGATTGATATTTTGCCCACATAGCCCATCTATACCTTTGATCATCTCTTTCATGTGCTATGACTAATATGTTCTACAAGCGCATTTTATGCTAAGTCATAGATTGAAAGGGAAATGGAGTCTTCGGCGAAGACAAGGCTTCCACTCCACTCCATCGATTATTCATCCTTCGTCGTCACTCCACTCTCCACTTTGGTATAATCTTCACTCATATGTTATTTACCATAAGAGGAGAAAGTAGCTAAAAGGGGCTCTAATGACTCCGTTTTTGGCGATTCATGCCAAAGGGGGAGAGAGTATTAGCCCAAAGCAAAAGGACCGCACCACCACCAATTTCAAAATTTTAGTCTTTCAATTTTTTAAGTCGTATTTTCAAATTGGTATCTTGTTATTGATATAATTTCAAATTGGTATACCCTCTTCAAAATTAATATCAAAACCCTCTTTAACACTAAGAGGAGGATTTCATTACGGGGAGTTTTGTTTAGTCAAAGGAAAAGCAATTGAAACAGGGGGAGAAAATTTCAAATCTTGAAAATGCTTCTCAAAATCTTACTCATTTACCTTTGACTATTTTGCAAAAGACTTTGAAAAGAATTTCCAAAACATTTACAAAACAAAACATGTGGTGCAAGCGTGGTCCAAAATTTTAATTAGAAGAAAGCCATCCATGCATATCTAGTAGAAATAATTATTGGTTTCATTCCAAGCAACCTTTGCACTTACATTATGCAAACTAGTTCAATTCTGCACTTTTATATTTGCTTTGGTTTGTGTTGGCATCAATCACCAAAAAGGGGGAGATTGAAAGGGAAATAGGCTTACACCTTATCCTAATTAATTTTGGTGATTGAATTGCCCAACACAAATAATTGGACTAACTAGCTTGCTCTAGATTATAAGTTTTACAGGTGCCAAAGGTTCACAACAAAACCAATAAAAAGACCAAGAAAGGGTTCAATCAAAGAGAGCAAAAGACAACCGAAGTGTGCCCTGGTCTGGGGCACCGGACTGTCTGGTGCACCACCGGACAGTGTCCGGTGCACCAGGGAACCAAACTCCAAACTGCTCACCTTCAGGAATTCTGGGAGCCGCTCCGCTATAATTCACCGGACTGTCCGGTGTAGCACCGGACTGTCCGGTGTGCCAGCGGAGTAACGGCTACTACAACACCAACAGTCGCCTGCAACAGCATTAAATGCGCTACAGTGCGCGCAGAAGTTAGGCACGCGCCAGAAGGCGCACCGGACAGTCTACAGGACCTGTCCGGTGCACCACCGGACTGTCCGGTGGCCCAGAAGACAGAAGCTCCAATGGTCGAACCCTAACGGTCGGGTGACGTGGCTGGCGCACCGGACTGTCCGGTGCGCCATGCGACAGCAGCCTCCACGAAACGGCTAGTTTGGTGGTTGGGGCTATAAATACCCCCAACCACCCACCATTCATTGAATCCAAGTTTTCAGCCTTCAAACACCTTACAAGAGCTATAGCATTCAATACAAGACACAATCAAAAGAGATCAAATCCTCTCCCAAGTCCAAAGATCATTCCAATCAAATAGTGACTCGTGAGAGAGAGACTTGTGTTCATTTGAGCTCTTGCGCTTGGATTGCTTTTCTTCTTCCTTCTTTCTTGTGTTCAACTCAATTGTAACCAAGACAAGAGACACCAAGTGTGTGATGGTCCTTGTGGGGACTTAGTGTCCCGTTTGATTGAGAAGAGAAGCTCACTCGGTCTAAGTGACCGTTTGAGAGAGGGAAAGGGTTGAAAGAGACCCGGTCTTTGTGACCACCTCAACGGGGAGTAGGTTTGCAAGAACCGAACCTCGGTAAAACAAATCACCGTGTCATCCGCCTTATTTGCTTGTGATTTGTTTTCACCCTCTCTTTCAGACTCGTTTATATTTCTAACGCTAACCCTGGCTTGTAGTTGTGCTTAAAGTTTGTAAATTTCAGATTCGCCCTATTCACCCCCCTCTAGGCGACTTTCAATACCTTTGCCTTCACTTGATCCACAACCAATGCTTATAAATCTCCAAGATTTCCTGTTCTATGTGGTCCAACCCTGCATTCTTATTTCTCCAAGAACCATTAGTCCACAAACAGTTGCCATTAATTACCAAAACATCACTAAGGGGCCTAGATGATTCACAATCTCCCCCTTTTTGGTAATTGATGACAACACTACACAATATTTTTAAGAGAAGTTTTGTTTCTCCAAATCTCCCTCATACCTTAGGTATAAGAAGGATTTTAGAGATGAGTTTCATAGAACTTATTTTGATTTGAAGTTCTGTCCGAGAGATAGATAAATCCCAATAAAACTTAGAATGTAAGAAAAGTTCCCCCTATGTGTGTGCATGATATTTCAAGCTGAAGATACAACACACATAATTGATCGGAGTTTTGATGGAGATCTTCCTACAGTCATGGTTATCGAGGCATACAAGAGATAATATGTAAAGTAAGCACAACAATTATAATCACTCCTCGATTAACCATTCACAGAGTGATTTGAACTAAACATAGTTCAACCCACAGAATATTACAAATAGTTGTCCATAGGCATAAGACATAGAGTTCAAATAGTAGCCAATACCAAGTGCATAAGACATAAAATAGTGCATACGACATAAAATGGTAAACATGCACATGCATGGTCTCAATGTCCATAAACAAGGGTAAACATGCACATGCATGGTCTCAATGTCCATAAACAAGCTCCTCCTGAATATGACAACTTTTCTCTTTCATCTCTTCTCTCCCCCTTTGGCATCAATTGCCACAAAGGAGTGGCTTCACTGATCACCTAGTGGAGGATGCATGCTATAGTAGTGAGTGCTGAAGGTGTCAAAGAGAGAGGAGAACTGGCCAAAGTCTTGCTGGAGCTGTTGCTGCCTCTGACTTATCTCTTGCATGCTGTCATTGGTAGAGAGATTGTCAAATTGACTAGACAGAGCTCCCATGTTGTCTTGAAAACTCTGCTGCATGTTGTTGAGTATGTTCATGATAGGATCAGTGACATGATCTTGAATGTGACTGCGAAATTCAGAGTACTCAGTGTTTAGCGCATCCCAGTTATCATCAAAACGAGATTGCATGGCATCCATGCGCTGGTCCATATGTGTCATCAGTCCCTGGAAGCGGTTATCCATGTGAGTCTGAAGCCCTTGCTGCATGTTTTGAAAATATGGGTCAAAATAGCCTGGACCAGGCTGCCAGTACTACTGAGGCTGAGGAGGAGGTGGAGGAGGAGGCATCTGCTCTGCCTCAGCTTCAGGAGCTTCTCCTGCATCATAACCAGGATCTTCCTCATCATCTGGGAAGGGAGTGAGTGGCCTAGTGAGGAACCCAATTTCATTCTTGAAGGGTCTAAAGGGTGTATGAACTATCTCACAGGGCCCTTCAAATCTGGTCTTGGCTTTGATGAGAGCCATAATGTAAGGAGCATAGGCTAAATTCTGGTTTTTGTCTATTTTTAGATCATTTAACTGTCTCATCATGAAAAGCACAATATTCATTACCTCACCATTCATGACATGGTGGATAATGTTCTAGAACTTATCCCTAATTTTGCTCTTGTTCCCACTCTTGGGAAGAATTGTGACTCTTGCAATTTTGTTGATCACAGCAGGATGATGCCTTAGTCCTGCTGTCTCTCCAAACCTCCTAGGTATTCCCAGCCTCGTTGGCTCATAAAATTGCACAAAGTCTTCAAAACTATCTTTAGTGTATAGATCAATCCCAGCTGAAATGGTACCATAATTCAGACTGTTGGCAGCTGCAAATTCAGCAAATGTTGCAGAATATCTCTTGAACCCAGTCATCCAAGTGATGGATTCCTCTTCTATATCAATCTCAGCTGTGGCCAGGAATTGCTTTACTGCCATCTCACTGAAATCAGTCCTCTGACCCATAAAGTGATACAGACCACATGTCTCAAACTTTGGAATCAGGTCCTCCATAACTGATTGTCCTAGCATAAAAGTCCAATCAATCACCTAATGTTTGTGAAAGTTGGTATCCATCAATGTGCCCCAAAAACATCAAATTGGAGCTGAGTGTGAAAGAATTGAACATTTGTGTCTGATGGCAGAGTATATTGATTGACAGTTCTCCTGGAGCAGTATTCTGCCATAGAGAACCTCCTCTTTGGAAATGTCCATCCTGTGTTGTCAATTGGATAGTCAGGATGAGTATGCGGAACGTCTTCTATGTCTATAGATACACTGCCTCCAGCTGAAGATTGGGTCTCTGAGTCAGTGGTTGGAGTGTAGTCTGCATCGTCTGCACGAGGGCGCTTTGATTTGAAGCGACCGGCAAGCTTCTTCCGAATACCACCCAGACCACTGCAATAGATGTGAGAAATAACCAGAGATGAATTGTTGATAATGCCACAATCATAGAGAAAGAAATTTCAACTTTCTGTCAGGGTCCGGACTGTCCACGCTAGGGGGCCAGACTATCCACGCCAAGGGTCCGGACGGTCCACGCCCACATGGCGGACGATCCGCGACCGTCCAGGGGCGATTTTCAAGAACCCTAGTCGCCCCAATCACTCAAACATTGATTCGGCAGAAAATAACCATCCAAAGTCGTTCAAATTTTTGCACCACATTCACAATGAGTAGCACTAACAATTCCACCAACCAGATTTGTGAATCTATTGCTCAGTTCTAGATCAGAGAGAAAATCCGAAGGATCCCCAAATTTGAAGAAATTTGATGAAATCAATGAGATTATGAAATACCGGGATGAAGACATGTTTGTTGAACGTCCCATAAGCTTCCGGACAGTCCGTGCGCAACTTCACTTCACCGTCTGCACACAATCGACAAAAGTGACCTTTAGGCGTGAGGAGAGTGAGAGAGGAGAGCCAATGGATGAAAGTGACAAGTTGACTGGCTCAGCTCGACTTAACTGCCTGTCACGAACGGTCTGCGCCCTGGTAACTTCAGACTATCTGCACTGCTGACCGGACTGTCCAGATCCTGATACTGCGGACGGTCCACGGTCCATGGGCGGACGGTCCGCGGCCTGATACTCAATTTTTCAAATTTTGTCCACTTTCTGATTTTGAATTTCAAATCTGATTTGATGCTCATATATGGACATTTCGACCAATTCAAGGGTTAGTATGCATGCACATACACATTATGTATTTGAGTAATACACATTTTCATATCAAACTACTTAGATCAATATAAAATGAAAAATCCATCAAAAATACCCAATAAATAGCGTAGAGAGCATATTTAGAAGCGAAATGCAATATTACACTTGTGCGTGCAACCTCAAGCCACATTTGAGAGATCTATCACATTCATTTCACTTCTTAGTGTACAAAATCTCGTTTCATCCAATGGCTTTGTAAATATATCGGCCAATTGATCATCTGTGCCAACTGAATATATAGAGATATCTCCCTTTCCAACATGATCCCTCAGGAAGTGATGACGTATATCAATATGCTTAGTTCTTGAGTGTTGGACCAGATTTGTAGCCAATTTGACCGCACTCTCATTATCACACATGAGAGGCACATTTTTGAAAATGATCCCATAATCCAATAGAGTTTGTTTCATCCATAATAATTGAGCACAACAATTACTGGCCGATATATATTCCGCCTTGGCGGTAGAGGGAGCAACGGAATTTTGCTTTTTAGAAGACCATGAAACAAGAGATCTTCCAAGAAATTGACAACAACCAGAGGTGCTCTTTCTATCAACTTTGCACCCCGCATAGTCCGAATCCGAATATCCAATTAATTCAAATTGAGCACCTTTGGGATACCATAGACCAATATTAGGAGTGTACTTCAAATATCTTAGAATTGTTTTGCGGCCTTCAAGTGAATCTCTCTAGGTGAAGCTTGAAATCAAGCACACATGTAAACACTAAACATAACATCGGGCCTAGATGCGGTAATATAAAGTAAACTACCAATTGAAAGTAGCCTAGAGGGGGGGTGAATAGGCTACACCTGAAATTTTCCACTAAAAACTTCGAAATAGTGTCAAATTCAAGTTGCACTGGTGCAAACCGGTTCAGTTGATTTTGTTTACAACTGAACAAGTTTGAACATGCTCAACTTAGATTAGATAAACAGTTAAACAATTGTGACGAAGTAGTTAGAGAATATGCTAAAGTCTTGCCCTAGAGAAAATCCACTCAAATAGATGACAAATCGGTGTGAATTGTTTTCACACGATTTGCACACAATATAACCGAATATGAACTAACCAACCAATTAAAGTGCTTATCAAGAACACGCAAGAACACACAAGAACACACGATTTAACCCGAGGTTCGGCAACCACCACAAAGGTGTCCTACTCCTCGTTGAGAAGCCCACAAAGGGCCGAGTCTTTTCCAACCCTAATCCTCCACAAGCCGACCACCAAGGTCAAGGCAATCTCTTCTCAAATTTGCTCAAAGAGCGGGTGATACAAACTTCTTGGGGTCGTCCACAAATTTAGAGACTCCCAAGCAACCTCTAACCGTCAAGGAATACAAGGTTCCAAGAGTAACAAATCCGCACAAGGTTAAGTTTGCAATGAGCTCGAAATGAAGAGAATAGGAGAATCAAGATGAAATCAACAGTGTGTTAGATCGAATTCACCTCACACCAGGGATCCTTCAAACGATTGAAGGGGATGCGATTTCGGGTGCGAGAGGTGAAATGAATGCCTTTGTTTGGAGGTTGGTCAGCCAAGAATTTGTGGAAGGGTAGAAGTGAATGAAGAGAGAGAGTGTGGGGGGTATTTAAAGGATCCCCCAAAAGCTGGCAGCCATTGGGAGAAAAGGATCGAAAACCGGTTGAACCAGTTCTAAAACCGGTTGAACCGGTTTCCACCAGGGGGTTCTTGGTTCACTGATCTACTCAGCCGGAGACTCGACCGGACTCAAAATCGGTTGAGCCAGGCTCAAATCCGGTTCAACCGGTTTTCAAAAAATATTTGCACACGACTTTTCTGACAGCTTTTGGCTATCAGACTGGCAGGACAGAGGTGGCAGAAGAAACAGTCCAGAAACCGGTTGAACCGGTTTTACGTCCAGTTGAACCGGTTTTTGAAGCTGAAGAGCAAGTTTTGACAATTCTGAAGTGAACCAAGGTGGAACTTTTGTGGGGAGTAAAAGTGGTTTTTTTTCAAAGGGCATTCATGATCTAGAAAAGTGTTCTCTTAGATGATTTTGAAGGAATTTGAATTGAGCTCATTTCATAACTTACTTAACTTATTGCGGATCCCTCTTAATTGAACGGCGATTTCTATAACTCAAGAATTATAAAATGAATACTACCGTTGTTTCCAAGCACTTGGAGCACGCCATATGATGTAGAATTTAAATCCGCTGTGCTTTACATTTGCATACTCATAAGATTTGTGCTTCTCCTGTCTGAAGAATAACTGTGTACATGCTAGGAGCAAACTTGTTAGAATCTCTGTTTGTTTTGTCATTTAATCACCAAAACCCTCAATTAGGGTTGATTGCACTTACAATCTCCCCCTTTTTGGTGATTGATGCCAAAACAAACTAGAGTAGAGATAAAAATTAAAAAGTAAGAACACTGGCGAGATATAAGTACTTGTGTATGTGCAACTCCCCCTAAATATGTGCATGAGTTTTGTGACATTCATATTGACTTGATATGTCAATTTGCAACATATTTGGAGAGAGTGAACAACCAAGACAATACACAAAAACTGAGGGATGCAACAGAATTATATAAGATGTGATGATAAAAAGAATAGCATTACACAAACAAGTCCATCATTGTATAGCATAAGATATGAAATGGTACTGGCTATTACAATAAGGTCATCACATCATTAAGAAGTTTGTGTCTCTAGGCCATCACCACATGCATCACAATAGTCAGGCAAATAAAATTATTACAGACAAGGTGTTCATTACAAAAATTAAAAGCGTTGCCAAGATGAGAATCCTTCTCCCCCTTTTTGGCAACTAGCACCAAAAAAGGAGAGAACCATCAGCCACAAATCACCAATGAGGAGGAGGCGGACCAAAGAATTGAGTTGCCAAGTTAGCCGCAAAGTTTTCTTCCCCAGGCTGAGCTGGGGGAGGATAGCTGCCTGAAGGATCATGGGGAGGAGGATATGAAGAGGATTGACCCGGATCCCCTTGGTGGGGAGGCGGGGCAAACTGCTCACGATCATCAAAATATTCTTCTTCTTCATCTTCATCTTCAGCTGACATAAAGGGCACCCCATAGGCCTGCTGGTGCCATTCATTGATTTCTGGTGGCGGAGGATGAAGAGGCACATCAGGCGAGCGGGAAGCAAATGGCATTCCCATGGAAGAAGCTTGATGGCAGAGGTTATCGTTAGTCTCCCGCTGATGCCTAGCCAGCTCATGCACATCGAAAGATATGTTCCTGCACATGGAAAAGAATGCTGCAATACCATGGGCCAGACGAGCACCCATCCCGTGACCACGACCTCGACCACGACCACGTGGTGTGGGAGATCCACGACCAGGAGAGGGGCACGAGGGGCCGGCAGCAGCAGGTCCACGAGAGCTGGAGGGGGCTTTCCTCAGACGCCCTGCTGGATTGTTTGGATCAATCCAGAAGAGGGTGTACGAGAGATGTCTTGTTCCTTTTTCAAAGCGAAACTAAGTCACCACTTCAATCATCTTCATGATGAAGGGTGCGTGAAGACATCCCTTGAGAGGGAAGCAGGCAGCATGAATGATTTCTTGCAAAATCATATCAAATACATTGATGCTCTCAGAACTATTTGGCTTCATAAATGAGACCAAGACCTTGCTCTCTCCCAGGATATTCATTTGGTTACCTCCTTTTGGAATGAGAGTCATTCTGCAGAGAGACTTAATGTATCTGTAGAACTTATGCAGATTGGTTGACTCCCAATATTTATCAGTCTCAGAGATATGAAGATCCCTGGCTTCATCCTTGGTGGGAGGACGAAAGTCATGAATCTTAATCTTGTCACCAGAAATATCGCCATCAGAAAATCCAAGGATGTGAGCAAACCTCCGGTAGCTCACCTTATACCAGCTGCCTTTGATATAGAAATTGAGATAAGGAAAGTTATAAGGACTTTCCTCATCATCCAGCTTGATCCAAAGGGTAGAATAGAACTGAGCAATAACTTCATCATTCCAATCATATTGGAATGTCATAATGTTCTTCATCCTCTTCCTCTCATAGGCCCTCAAAGCCTGTGTCATCTCTGGATCACCAATTGCTTCACATCCTTCCCAGTTAATATATCTCTGATGCAGGATAGGCTGATGCTTCTTGGGAAGAATCAAAGAATTGTAAAAATCGACATGTTGGAGGGTCCAGAACCGATTACCATCGATCCTAACATCACGAATGCGTAATGTAGGATTTTGGAAGCGGATGTCCTAGAGAAGGGCATACCCTCCGCTGGCAGTGAAATCTGTGACAAGCTCATTTGCAAATCGACGGGCCTCCGCCCTATCAAGAACCAACCCCCGGATAATGGGTGCGTTGGCAGAAGGGAGATCAACTTCATCATCCTTGCCTCCGTCATCATCGCTAGTTGGCTCCCAGGCCTGTGGATTGGTCGTGGGTCGAGACCGACCGGAGGGATTCCGGGTCGTTCGACCGCGAGCACCATGAGACCCTGAGGCCTCACCACCTTGCATCACATTGCTGGATCCTCGCCCGCGCTTGGATCTGGAACGCGGAGGAGTTTCTTCACGAATTTCTTGATCATCATCGGAGTCATATTCAACTACTGACGGGTTCCTACGACGCACCATCCTTAAGATAAAAAGGAGAACATATGGTGAGCGATGAAATTGATGTTCAAGGATTTTAACGAACACGTTTGAGTAAAGACATGTATGATATTGAGCATGCACTTCAACCGTTCATGTGAGCGGTTCAACTACAACGAACAATACCAAACTACTAAACTCAAACAATGTTCGAGACAAAAGAAAACAGTTTAAGTGTGGAAAGCACCTAAACTACATAGTATCCTTGAAAAGATACACAAGATAATCAAGAACGGTGTTAGATCGAGTAAAAACTTGAGGAAACAAGGCAATACCTCGATCTGACGATTCAACCATAGAAATCCTAATGAAGAGGAAGGAGTTGATGGATGAGGCCGAGAGGAACAAGTCTCCAACAAACTCCTCAAGGATTTGATGGCTCGAAAGGGATTTGGAGTGTGGTGTGAGTGAGAGAAAGAGAGAGGAAAAGTGAAGGCGATGGCGGCAGTAACAAATGAAAGGGTAAATAGTGAAAGAAGGAAGTGGAGGAGAAAAAAGGAGGAGGCGGCGGCTGGTCAGCGGACCAAAACCGGTTCAACCGGTTCTGAAACCGGTTCGACCGGTTTTGCTGCAGCGTGAACAGTAAAAGCGCACAGAAAACGACGTTGACTACGTGGAAAACCCGCCACACTGACAGCACAGTCTGCGAAACTGACGGCGCAGACTGCGGGGCTGACAGACAGCGCGGATGCAGAGGCGACAAAAAACGGTTCAACCTGTTTTCATACCGGTTCAACCGGTTCTCACCAGAGAAAAACCGGTTGAGTGGCCTACTCAGCCAGTTTACTCAACTAGTATTTAGATATAGCCCGCTAAGGCCTAAAACATAATCAATATTTATGATATGAGTAATTTTGGCAATAAAAACAGGATTTCACAAGTCATTTTATGCATAAAGCAATTTTATATCTAACAATTATGATTCAAATTTTAGTTTTTAAGACACGTTTCGAGAATCCAAGATGTTTAGTTCACTCCTTAGAAAACAAAACCTAGTCTCATAAAGGGGTTTGGTGAAGATATCGGCTAGTTGATTTTCAGTGCTCACATGAAATAATTCGATATCTCCTTTGGCTTCATGGTCTCTCAAGAAATGATGTCTAATATCAATGTGTTTGGTTCTAGAGTGTTGCACAGGATTGTTTGCAAGTTTTATGACACTCTCATTGTCACACAGTAGTGGAATCTTATTAAACTCACAACCAAAGTCTCTAAGAGTTTGCTTCATCCATAACAACTATGCACAACATGCACCAGCTGCTATGTACTCAGCTTCTACAGTGGAAAGTGCAACACAATTTTGTTTCTTGGAACTCCATGACACTAAGGACCGCCCAAGGAATTGGCAAGTCCCAGTAGTGCTTTTTCGATCTACTTTGCAACCGACATAGTCTGAGTCAGAGTAGCCAAGTAAATCAAAAAGGGAGCCTTTAGGATACCATAATCCTAGGTTTTGGGTGTGGACTAAGTATCTTAGGATTCTCTTAATGGCAACAAGATGGCAATCTTTAGGATTAGCTTGAAAACGAGCACACATGCAAACACTTAACATGATATCAGGTCTAGATGCACATAAGTAAAGCAGTGACCCTATCATTGATCTATATAATTTTTGGTCTACCGGTTTACCTTCTTCATTTAGGTCAAGATGTCCATTTGATGACATTGGAGTCTTGGCGTGCTTTGCCTTTTCCATGCCAAACTTCTTGAGCATGTCTTGTGTATATTTGGTTTGGCATAGAAAGGTACCTTCCTTGAGTTGTTTGACTTGAAATCCCAGGAAGTATTTGAGCTCGCCCATCATAGACATCTCAAACCTGTTCGTCATTACTTTGCTAAATTCTTCATAAAAGTTTTCATTAGTACTACCAAATATAATGTCATCGATATATATTTGGCACACAAATAACTCATTATCAACTTTGCGAGTGAATAATGTAGAGTCAGCTTTTCCTATTGTAAATCCATTCTTAATTAAAAAATCTTTAGGACAATCATACCAAGCTCTAGGGGCTTGTTTAAGCCCGTAGAGCGCTTTGTGAAGTAGATAGACGTGGTTTGGCTTCCTTGGATCTTCAAAGCCCGGTGGTTGCTCCACATAGACCCTCTCTTGTAGTGGACCATTTAGAAATGCGCTCTTGACGTCCATTTGGTACAACTTGAAATCATGGTTAGTAGCATAGGCAATTAATATTCTAATTGACTCTAACCTTGCTACCGGCGCATATGTTTCACCAAAATCAAGTCCCTCCACTTGAGTGTAGCCTTGGGCAACCAACCGTGCTTTGTTTCTTGTAACAACGCCATGTTCATCTTGTTTGTTCCTAAAGACCCATTTTGTCCCAATCACATTTTGCTTGGGTCTTTGAACCAAGGACCAAACTTCATTCTGGGTGAAGTTGTTCAACTCCTCTTGCATGGCAATTATCCAATCCGGATCACCCAGCGCTTCTTCAACCTTAAGTGGCTCAAGAGAGGAGACAAACGAGTAAAATTCACAAAAATTTGCTAAACGGGATCGAGTTGTTACCCCTCTCCTGATGCTACCTAGGATGTTGTCCACTGGATGATCTCTTTGAATGGTATGGTGGACTCGAGGATGGGGCACTGATGGTTGTCTTTGAATTTGCTCCTCCTCATCATCCACTTGATCAAAAGGCACTTCACCATCAACACTTTCATGTTCATCTTCTACCATGGTTGGCATCCTTTGGGGTTGATGACCTTCTTCAAGACTTGGATGACTTGAGGTTGATGGGTTTGCTTGGGTGGAGGATTTATCACCCACCACATTTGCGCCCACATCAAAAACCTCATTGGTTATCCACAAGGTTCCTTCCTCAGCATCCTTTTCTTGAGGTCTCACTTCACCTATTGCAAGCTTCTTTATGGCCTCACAAGGTGGTTCTTCATTTCCTGCAATGTCATTAGAAACATGCCCTTGCGAGCCATTAGACTCATCAAATGTCACGTCTATCGCTATTTCAACAAGACCGGTGGTATTGTTGAAAACACGATATCCATGCGCATTTGATGCATAACCAAGCAAGAAGCCCTCGTCCACTCTAGGAGCAAACTTTGAGCTCTTGACTTTCTTGTTAAGAATAAAGCATTTACAACCAAATACTCTAAAGTAATCAACTTTAGGTTTGTTACCAGTGAGAAGCTCGTAGGCAGTCTTCTTGTAGATCTTGTGAAGATAAAGGCGGTTGATTTCATGACAGGCGGTGTTGACCGCCTCTACCCAAAAATTGTTAGGGGTCTTATACTCATCCAACATGGTTCTAGCGGCTTCAATTAGTGTTCGGTTCTTCCTTTCCACAACACCATTTTGTTGTGGAGTGTATGGAACCGAGAACTCATGTTTGATTCCTTCTTCACCTAAGAATTCTTCGACACCTGTGTTCTTGAATTCTGTCCCATTGTCACTTCTCACTTTCTTGATTTTAAGCTCAAACTCATTTTGAGCTCTTCTCATGAATTTCTTCAAGGTCTCTTGGGTTTCACCTTTGTCACTCAAAAAGAAAACCCAGGTGAAGCGAGAAAAATCATCAACAATAACTAAGCCATACTTACTACCACCAATACTGATGTAAGCCACAGGTCCGAAGAGGTCCATGTGAAGAAGCTCCAATGGCCTCTTTGTTGTGACCACATTCTTTGATTGATGTGGGACTCCATGTTGCTTTCCTGCTTGGCATGCGCCACAAACCCTATCTTTCTCAAATACAACATTTGTTAGTCCAATGATGTGACTATCCTTTTGAAGTTTGGCCAAATTCCTCATACCGACATGAGCTAGCCGGCGATGCCATAGCCAACCCTTGTCGGACTTTTCCACTAAACAGGTCTCAAGCGTCACCTTACTTGTTGTGAAATCAACAAGATAAAGTTTGCCCTTCAAGTGACCCATAAAGGCAACTGAGGAATCCTCCCTTCTAAGGATCTTCACATCCACATCAGAAAATAGACAATTATAACCCATTCCACAAAGTTGTGAAACAGACATCAAATTGTAGCTTAAAGAATCTACTAGTAAAACATTTGAAAGTGATTGTTGGTTAGAGATAGGAATCTTACCAATACCAATCACCTTACTCTTGCCACTATCTCCAAACACAATTTCTTGTGCTTCTTGAGTTAGTTGCAAGGAATGAAACATGTCTTTCTCCCCGGTCATGTGATTTGTACATCCACTATCAAGCACCCAACTTGACCCACCAGAGGAGTAGACCTGCAAAACAAATTTAGGCTATGCTTTTAGGTACCCAAATTGAATTGGGTCCTGCAGTGTTAGTTATAGCCTTGGGTTACCCACACACTTCTTTTCATGACTTTTCTTTTAGTGTAGGCACCCACATATTTGACAACCAATTTCCCTGAATCCCAAGTCAACATATAATCACAAAGATAAGAGTGAGAGATGGGAGCATTAAATTTTTCTCCACTTGTGGATCCCGCTTCCTTCATCTTATTCTTTGTGGAACTCAAGTTTACCTTTGCTTGAGTTGACTTGTCATTTGAGGAGTGAATCCTCCCCAAGGTATCATATAGGGTGGTTCCCTCTATGAACTTGGGGGATCTCCACCCCTTATGCACTATGCTAGGGTTTTCCTTAAATGAGTTGAACCCAAGCCCCTTTTTCCATTGTTGGGCTTCAAGGACTTGTACCTGGGTTCAACTTTCTTTAACCCATCATTGCTAGAGCATCTCTTCAATATTTCTTTGACCTTAACCTGTGGGCTTTTCTTCCTTGCATGGTTAGTCAAACAACAAGAAGCATGGTATTTGACACAATGTTTGCAAATGGTATTATTATTTGAGGAGCTAGACTTAGATTCAATTACTAAAGATGAGGCATTGATGTTCTTGCAATTTTCGAGTTGCACTTGAAGCTCTTGATTTTGGACAGTCAAGCTTAACATGCTTGATTCAAGTGCATTCTTTTCATTTGCAAGATTAGCTATAGAGGTTTTCATATTTGTCATTTCTTTTTATTTATCCTCTATAGTTATCTTGACTAAAGATACTTCCTTAGTCAAGGCTTCTAGCATTTCATCTTTATTGAGTAGCAATTCTTGAAGCTCTAGGTTTCTCTCCTTTTCAAGGATGAGCAAGTCTTCTTGAGCATCAAGAGTTGCTTTTCTTTTATCTAGTTTCTCCATTAATTTAGTGATAACATTATATCCATTCAAGCCAAATTCTTTAATCATTTTGTTTTTCATGGCAATTTGTTCATCATCATCATTTGAGAAATCATCACTAAATAAAGTTACCTTATCTCCTTTTGCCATGAGGCAAGTTGGAGTGTAGGAGTTGTCTTGGAGGTTGGTGAAGAGTTGCGAGCTTGAAGTAGATTGGATGGCAATGTTTGCCACCACTTCCTCTTCTTCGGAGCTAGAACTCTCTTCATCAGAGTTCCATTCTTCACCAATATGGGCTTGACCATATTTCTTCTTCTTGAAATATCCCTTGTTCTTGCCTCCCTTTTTGAACTTGTCCTTCTTGTATTCCTTCTTTGCTTCTTGTTCCTTTTTATTAGGGCAATCCACTATGAAATGATCGGTTTGGCCACATTCATAGCATGCCCTCTTCTTTCCTTTCCTTTGAAACTTATCATTTTTCCTTACAAACTTCTTGAAGGTTTTGATGAACATAGTTGTGTCTTCATCACTTGAGCTATCTTCATCACTTGATGTCTCGACCACTTTCTTTGCCTTGTGGTCTTTGTTCTTCTTGGGGGTGTCTTGTTCATTTGAGATCAAGGCATGAGAGTCTCTTGTCTTGTTTGGGGCTTCTTCAGATTCATGTTGTTGAATCTTTGCAAATAGTTGGTGAGGTGTCATTTCCTCATAGTCATCACGATCTCTTATCATCCTTACTAGACCCTTGTCCTTTTCTTTGTATGCTCTCATGAATAGTCTAGTAACCTTGGAGTCACTCCAATCTTCACTTCCAAGCGCTCTTATTTTGTTCACCAACACCATTAACCGATCAAAGAGTGATTGAAGTGACTCACCCTTAGTCCAATCATATCTAGCAAGCTCACTCTCCAAAGCTTCAATTCTATGTCTCTTAGCTTTGGGGTCTCCTTCATGTGACATTTTAAGAATGTTCCAAATGTCACGAGCATCTTCTCTTCCTTGGACTTTCTGGTATTCTTTTGGACAAAGACTTCCTTTTATTATGCTCACCACTTGAGCATTGCGGTGAACTTCTTGCATCATTTCTAGAGTCATCTCTTCTCCTTGGGCGGGCTTATACATACCTATATTGACAATCTCCCAAATACTAGGATGTACACCGATTAAATGCGACTTCATCTTATCAGCCCATTCGTCATTGTTCAACTCACTAAGAGTTGGCAACTTTCCAAGTGGGGCGGAAGAGAAGTTGGGGATAAAATTTCTAGAGTAATCAAATTGAACTTTATTGAATTCGTTACCTTTACTTTTGGTAGATGATCCTTCGGTGTTGAGACTTACCTTGCTCATCACCCTTGACACCAAAAGTTCCACTAGGTCATCATTGTATTCAATTTTTCCCTTTCCTTTATCTTCTTCGGCCTTTCTCCTTGATTCTTCTTCTTCCCTTTTCTTAGCATCTTCCTCTTTCATTTTGAGGAACATCTTCTCGGCAATCTTCATGGCGAGGTCGAGGACCTTGGGGTCTATTTCCTCGCCGGAAGATGTGATGGGGATTTCCTCGAGGAGAGGATCCACATGGTCCCTTTGAGTAGACATGATCGTTTCCTCACGCGGTTAAGCGTAAAACGAGGTACGAGGCTCTGATACCAATTGAAAGTAGCCTAGAGGGGGGTGAATAGGCTACACCTGAAATTTTTCACTAAAAACTTCGAAATAGTGTCAAATTCAAGTTGCACTGGTGCAAACCGGTTCAGTTGATTTTGTTTACAACTGAACAAGTTTGAACCTGCCAACTTAGATTAGATAAACAGTTAAACAATTGTGACGAAGTAGTTAGAGAATATGCTAAAGTCTTGCCCTAGAGAAAATCCACTCAAATAGATGACAAATCGGTGTGAATTGTTTTCACACGATTTGCACACAATATAACCGAATATGAACTAACCAACCAATTAAAGTGCTTATCAAGAACACGCAAGAACACACAAGAACACACGATTTAACCCGAGGTTCGGCAACCACCACAAAGGTGTCCTACTCCTCGTTGAGGAGCCCACAAAGGGCTGGGTCTTTTCCAACCCTAATCCTCCACAAGCCGACCACCAAGGTCAAGGCAATCTCTTCTCAAAATTGCTCAAAGAGCGGGTGATACAAACTTCTTGGGGTCGTCCACAAATTTGGAGACTCCCAAGCAACCTCTAACCGTCAAGGAACACAAGGTTCCAAGAGTAACAAATCCTCACAAGGTTAAGTTTGCAATGAGCTCGAGAATGAAGAGAATAGGAGAATCAAGATGAAATCAACAGTGTGTTAGATCGAATTCACCTCACACCAAGGATCCTTCAAACGATTGAAGGGGATGCGATTTCGGGTGTGAGAGGTGAAATGAATGCCTTTGTTTGGAGGTTGGTCAGCCAAGAATTCATGGAAGGGCAGAAGTGAATGAAGAGAGAGAGTGTGGGGGTATTTAAAGGATCCCCCAAAAGCTAGCAGCCGTTGGGAGAAAAGGACCGAAAACTGGTTGAATCAGTTCTAAAACCGGTTGAACCGGTTTCCACCAGGAGGTTCTCGGTTCACTGATCTACTCAGCCGGAGACTCGACCGGACTCAAAATCGGTTGAGCCGGGCTCAAATTCGGTTGAACCGGTTTTCAAAAAATATCTGCACACGACTTTTCTGACAGCTTTTTGCTGTCAGACTGGCAGGACAGAGGTGGCAGAAGAAACAGTCCAGAAACCAGTTGAACCGGTTTCAGGTCCGATTGAACCGGTTTTTGAAGCTGAAGAGCAAGTTTTGACAATTCTGAAGTGAACCAAGGTGGAACTTTTGTGGGGAGTAAAAGTGGTTTTTTTCAAAGGGCATTCATGATCTAGAAAAGTGTTCTCTTAGATGATTTTGAAGGAATTTGAATTGATCTCATTTCATAACTTACTTAACTTATTGCGGATCCCTCTTAATTGAACGACGATTTCTATAACTCAAGAATTATAAAATGAATACTGTCGTTGTTTCCAAGCACTTGGAGCACGCCATATGATGTAGAATTTAAATCCGCTGTGCTTTACATTTGCATACTCATAAGATCTGTGTTTCTCCTGTCTATAGAATAACTGTGTACGTGCTAGGAGCAAACTTGTTAGAACCTCTGTTTGTTTTGTCATTTAATCACCAAAACCCTCAATTAGGGTTGATTGCACTTACACCAATTATTGAGCGATAAAGTTTTTGATCAACCATAGTACCTCCCTCATCTAAGTCTAGATGACCATTTGTTGCCATAAGAGTCTTGATAGGCTTTGCATTCTCTAAGCCAAACTTCTTGAGCATGTCCCTCAAATATTTTGATTGGCTTATAAAGATTCCATCTTTCAATTGTTTGATTTGAAGACCAAGAAAGAAGCTCAATTCTCCTATCATAGACATTTCAAATGCTTTTGACATCATTTTTCCAAACTCTTCACATAACAATTCATTAGTAGATCCAAAAATAATATCATCAACATAAATTTGACAAACAAATAAGTCTTTTTCAATTCTTTTAGTGAATAGGGTAGTGTCAACCTTCCCAATTTTAAAGTCTTTGGAAAGCAAGAAATCCCTAAGCCTTTCATACCAAGCGCGTGGAGCTTGCTTAAGCCCATAGAGAGCTTTAGAAAGCTTGAACACGTGGTTAGGTCTTTTGGGGTCCTCAAAACCGGGGGTTGTTCAACGTACACTAGTTCACTAATTTTACCATTTAGAAAGGCACTCTTTTACATCCATTTGGTAAAGCTTGATATTATGAGCACAAGCATAAGCAAGAAGAATCCAGATTGCTTCCAATCTTGCCACGGGAGCAAATGTCTCCCCAAAATCCAATCCCTCTATTTGAGTATATCCTTGTGCAACTAATATTGCCTTGTTTCTTACTACTACCCCATCTTCATTGTGCTTGTTGCGAAATACCCATTTTGTACCAATAACATTGTGGTTCTTTGGTCTCTCAACAAGCTCCCAAACTTCATTTCGAGTGAAGTTATTTAATTCTTCATGCATTGCATTCACCCAATCAACATTAAGTAGAGCTTCATCTACACGGTTAGGTTCCATACAAGATACAAAAGAGAAATGTTCACAAAATGAAGCTATATGAGAGCGAGTTTGAACACCCTTACTAATGTCACCCACAATTTGATCAACCGAGTGATCCTTCACAATTGAATGATGAATTCTTGATACTGTTTGATAATTGCTAGTTGAATCATGAGGAGGAACCGAATGACTTGAAGTATCTTGATCATGAGTATCCATAATTTCATCATTTTGTTGGCTTTGGTGATCTTCTTTATTTAGAGTTGAAGAGGAAGGAATGACAACCACACTATTTTCATCATCATCTTCCTTTGGCTTTATTTCACCAATGGCCATTGTTTTCATAGCATTTTTCAATTGAGTTCCACCAACATCATCAAGATTATCACTTTCATCTTGAGACCCATTAGTTTCATCAAACTCAACATCATATGCTTCTTCAATAATACCATGAGTTTTGTTGAAAACTCTATAAGCCTTACTATCTGATGAATATCCAAGAAGAAAACCCTCATCACATTTCTTCTCAAATTTAGAGAGTTGGCTTCCCTTTCTTAAAATATAGCATTTGCAACCGAATACCCTAAAATATGAGATATTTGGCTTTCTACCAATAAGCAATTCATAGGGAGTTTTCTTCAAAAGCTTGTGACAATATAGCCTATTTGATGAATGACAAGCGATGTTTATTGCTTCGGCCCAATACGCATCCGACACATTATATTCTGCTAACATAGATCTAGCCATATCAATGAGAGTTCTATTCTTTCTTTCAACAATACCATTTTGTTTCGAAGTATATTTGGAAGAGAATTCATGTTTAATACCCTTGTCATCACAATATTCATCAATTCTTGCATTTTTGAATTCCGGCCCATTATCACTCCTAACTTTCTTGATATCAAAATCAAATTGGTTTTGAGCCAATATAGCAAATGACTTGAATGTTTCAAACACATTAGATTTATCCCGAAGAAAATAAACCCAAGTGAATCTAGAATAATCATCCACAATCACAAGACAATAGGAATTACCACTAATACTCATAAACGATGTGGGCCCAAATAAATCCATGTGAAGTAATTCCAAAGGTCGATTAGTAGACATTTGACTTTTATTTGGATTAGTATTTGCCACTTGCTTCCCGGCTTGACAAGAGCTACACAATTTGTTCTTCTCAAATTTCACATCTTTCAAGCCGCAGACTAAGTCATGCTTGGTTAACCGATTGAGTTGCTTCATTCCAACATGACCAAGTCTTCTATGCCATAATCAACCTAGTGAATCCTTTGAGAACAAGCAAGTTGTGAGCTTTGCCTCACTAGATGAGAAATCAACAAGGTAAAGATTTTCATGTCTAAATCCTTTAAACTTAAGATTGCTACCATCAACACTAGAGATAATAACATCATCAACCGTGAAATTGCAACTAAATCCTAAATCACATAATTGAGCTACGGATAGTAAATTAAAATTCAAAGACTCAACCAAGAGCACATTTGATATGGAATGATCATTTGAAATAGCAATTTTACCCAATCCTTTAACCTTTCCTTTGCGATTATCTCCAAATGTGATACTATCATAATTTGAGCAATCTTCCTCACTCATTTGGGTGAACATTTTCATATCTCCGGTCATGTGTTGAGTGCATCCACTATCTAACACCCAATGATTCCCTCCTGCCTTGTAGTTCACCTACAAAAGGAAATCAATCTCTTTTAGGTACCCAAACTTGCTTGGGTCCTTGGATGTTAGTGACCAAGGTCTTTGGCACCCAAATAGCTTTCTTTTTGTTGCCAACAATTGAAGTACCAACAAATCTAGCATGAACACCTTTTGCATTATGAGAAAGAACATAACAATGCTCAAAACAAGTGGAGGATACATTCTTGAGCTTAGGACAATTTTTCTTAATATGTCCCTTCTTGTGACACTTGTGACACACTTTGTCACATTCTTTCATAAACAATGTCTTTTGCTTTATAAAAGCATTCTTTCCTTTCTTGGGAACATATCCAAGACCCTCACGGTTAAGTGAGCACCGTTGACTTCCCAATATGAAATCCAATTTAGCCTTTCCACCATATGCCTTCTCTAGATCATGAGTTAGAGCATTTACTCTATCTACTAACACTTCATTCTCAACAATGATTTTTGATTCATCAAGAACAATATTATCATTCATAAGAGAAATTTTGCATTTATCACAAATAGAGTTAGTAGGTAGTGGTTCACTTGTAGGACTATCAAGTAAGTCACAAGTGACTCCAACATCCTCGGTGACCACCACAACTTCATGCATAATAGATGATCTTTGAGCATCCGCAAGCTTCTCACAATTCTCTTTTAGATCGTTGTGAGAGGTCTTAAGCTCCTCAAAAGACACTTGGAGGTTTTTATACAATTCCTTCAAGGTCTTAAATTTTTCTTTTTCTTTGTGCATGTAGTCATCGGCCTCACCTAACATTCTAACAAGATCATCATATGAATAGCCATCATCATCAACATCATCATCATCATTTATATCATTTAAATCGGTGATGATTTTTACCATAGCATCTCCCTTTGCCATGAGACAATGGGGGGATGAGAAGAGTGAGGGAGCTTCCTTGATGGCAATTCCGGCATTAAGCTTGGATGAGGTGTCATCATCATCATCATCATCCGGGCTATCATCCGAGTCCCATTCAACTAGGTAGGCTTTGCCATCTTTCTTCTTGTTGTAGAATTTCTTTTTCTTCTTATCACCTTCATCTTTGCCCTTCTTCTTCTTGTTAGGGCAATTCATGGCAATGTGACCGGGTTCGCCACACTCAAAACATTTTCTATCATTGAAAGAATTTCTTCTTGATGTTTGACCTCTTCTAGGTTGGCCTCTTTTCATCTTCATGAATTTGTTGAATTTCCTTACAAATAGAGCCATATCACCATCACTCTCACTTTCGTTTTCTTCATCATTACTATCTTCTTTTTCAATTGCCTTAGAAGCTTTAGCTTTGAGAGCAATTGATTCATTCTTCACTTTCTTTGCCAAACTTATAGCATCGGCTTGAGATTTCTTGAATATATCTTGAGTAAGAATTTCTCCCAATACTTCGGTTGTAGAAGTTGTAGATAGATCACTTCTTACTATCATTGTCACAATGGTCTCATATTTCTCTGGAAGTGATCCAAGGAACTTATGAGTGAAATCCACATCCGGTACATTAAAGCCAAGTCCCTTGAGTTCATTCACTATCTCATTTAATCGGTTGAACATATCGGATACACTCTCATCTTCTTTCATAATAAATTGCTCAAACTTTCCTTTGCACACATATAGCTTGGCACTCTTCACAATTGTAGTTCCTTCATGAATTTCCATTAGCTTAATCCAAATCTCATGAGCGGTTGTGAGATTCTTGATACGATTGAACTCATTTATATCAAGAGCATCATAGAATACATTCATGGCTTGATCATTTGTAAGAATATTCTCATTGTCACTAACAGATGGTTCATCTTCTTTCAACACAACAAATCTATCCTTGACAATAGGCCAAATTTTTCCACCCATTGCTCTAAGATGCATTGACATTCTTATTTTCCAATAGTCGTAGTTATTCCCATCAAAATGTGGTGGCTTCCCAATGTGTACATTGTTGTTACTAGCCATTTTGTCCCACTCCGGGATGATTAGATCCACAAACAATGGAGTCCTCGGCTCCGATACCACTTGTAGGATCTAGGACACCGGCTAGAGGGGGGGGTGAATAGACGGTTTTGACTAAAATCACCAACACTAGGGAAATTTAATCAATATAACAAGAGGTATAAATTCTCTAGTGATAACAAGTAAACAATCTATGAGAAACAACTAGGGTGATTGAATACTTGATGAACAATATGCAAAATACTAATCACTTGCACGACAATAAGTAATGCAAGAATGTAAAGACACCAAATTTGTCTCGTGGTATCGGTGATTTGCCGATCACCCCTAATCCACGTTGAGGTGGACTTCAAGCTCTCACTTGCTCCTCTATCAAGACACAGCTTGATCTTTGAGCCAAGTGGACAAGAAATCACTCAATACCTCGATTCCACTAATGTCACCTTTGCCGCTCCGGCGAGGTAGGCGCGAACCCCTCACAATCAACACTGCGGCTTCTCCACAATCTTCTTGGAGAGCTCGACGGAGACAATCACCCGAGCCGTCTAGGAGGCGGCAACCTCCAAGAGTAACAAGCCGATGACGTTTGCTCGGTGTACCACCTAGTGCCTCAAGAATCTCCAATGGATGCAAATGCACTAGGAACACTCAATCTCTCACTAGAATGCAATCTCAAGCAAAGAGTGTGAGAGAGTGAGTTGGAGGATCACAAATGAGCTTAACGTGTGCAAGGAATGGCCAAGCAAGCCCTCACACACGAGCTCCCCTTCTATTTATAGTCCCTCTCTCAAATCCAACCATTATGAGCAAAAGACACATGTTCTGCGCACACGCGGACGGTCCGCGCCCTAGGGCCGGACGGTCCGCCGTACGCATAACGGCTATTTTTTCCCTTTGAAATCTGTCAGAGTTATCAGAAAAGTAAGGTCCGGACAGTCCGCCCACACAGGCCGGACCTTCCGCGACCTGGCAACATGGACCACCAGAGCTCGGACCAACTGGAGTTAACACATGCAGACCGTCCGCCTACAAGGCCGGACCGTCCGTGACCTGGGAGACAATACTGTCCGGACTTATCCTCCGGACAGTCCGTAGTACAAATCCCAAAAACCACACAGTCCCTACCCAAACCAAATTTGGCACCTGCGGACGGTCCGCCCATCAAGGCCAGACAGTCCGCAATATAATTCAGGGACTGTGCAGAGAGCAGCCACCTTTGGTCAGGACTGTGGACGATCCAGTCCCAAGGCCCGGACGGTCCACAGTATAAATGAACAGAACTTGTCCGAAGTGAACAGACTTCAGACCCCACTGGAGGATCGCGGACGGTCCGCCCTCAAGGCCCGGACGGTCCGCGCATCCCAAGACATGGCACTTTTCAAACATGCTTTTGAAAGGATTTTTAACTCATGAAATTTGAAGCGTTGTTAGTCCTCATGCAAATGCAACCACTAGATGCTCTATGAGGCACTAAGTTTTACATAGATCAAAGTCATTGACCCCTCTTAATAGTACGGCTATCTAACCTACTAATCCAGTCAAGTATCTTCTCTAAACTTCTGGAGACCGACAAAAACAAAACCTATGTTATACCTTTGCCTTCACTTGATCCACAACCACTGCTTATAAATCTCCAAGATTTCCTGTTCTATGTGGTCCAACCCTGCATTCTTATTTCTCCAAGAACCGTTAGTCCACAAACAGTTGTCATTAATTACCAAAACATCACTAAGGGGCCTAGATGATTCACAGGGGCGGCGAGCGGTAAGGGTGCTGAATCCCGACAGGAGCGAGAGAACCATTGTCCTGATAGTGGCGCGCTGCGCACTCAACACGCAATTCCGCAACCTCTGCCCAAACCTTGCTTAACTCGTCAAGGGTGTGGTCCAGCTCGATGTTGAGCATGGTGACCAGGTTGACCATGTTGTTCAGCCTAGGATTGCCCTCACCAACGGGCGAGACAATCACACCTCCAACACTGTCGGTTGAACAATGAGGGTAGTACTTCAGGTCAAGGCCATCAACTACCCCACTGAACAACGAGCAATACTACGAAGTGCATGTCGTGCAGCATCTTGTATGGCTGCCTCGGCAGTATCCCTCTCAGTGATAGAATAATGCTCTTAGAAGGCCTCTGCACCCCAGAGATCATCGTCCGGACGGCGCACCAAGCAAGTAGCCTCCCACTGGTCCAGGTATAACCCGCGACGATGCTGGTAGACTACACAACGGTACTCAATAGACCAAGTGTGTCGGTCGAAGGCCCGACACAGCAAGGTGTCGAGAGCATCGTGGAAGTGACACCCGCGAGCGACGTCACGCGTGATGGATCTAGCGATCCATCCCTCCGGCTCCTACTCTTCCTAGAGCTCTGTGTTGTGGCTCGAACTGCCACCGGCGTCATCGTCTCCGTCAGGGTCTCCTCCAGCATCCGGGATGCCCTGTGGTGGTGCAGGGGCATCTCTGGCTGAGGTGCAGGTGAAGGCTGCCTCCCAAACTCCACCTCCTACTGAGGCGAGGGGGAAGAGTCATGTTGCTCCTGTTCCTGGCGTCGGCGCTCCTGCTCCTCGTGCAGGCGACGATGCAGTCTCTCCAAATGGCTAGACTGACCTGTCACCGTGCGGCGCAGTGGACGCTCCTCCAGGCGAGAGGGCAAAAAGGGATCACTGACTTACATACAGTGCATCTAATACAGGCCATCTACAAAAGACATCGTAAGCACAAGAGTGAGAGTAAAACTATAAGACCAGCAAGTAAACAGAAGCACAGTGAGACAATTTTTTGTAAGATGAGTAATAATATAGAATTGGTCAAGATGACCAACTTTTGAAATGACACTAAAGGTCAAGGTAAGGGTAGAGGTCTGTAGTCCTTAGGGTGACCATTCTAGTCTAGGTTAACGGTCCTACAATCAGCAAGACTTTGATACCACTTATGTCACATCCGGTTTTGGAAGGCAAACCAGATGCGAACCATGTACGTGCTAGGATCAAAGTGCGGAATACAAAACGTAGTAGATAAGGCCTTCACAGGCAACTGATTGGGGGTTTGCCACTAAGATAACTAGAACTGTGAGAGCACCTAGAGGGGGGGTGAATAGGTGATCCTGTAAAATTCAACACTAAATAGCCCAAACTTGGTTATGAAATGTTAGCACGATTAAAACCAAGTTGCTAAAGCAAGAACTCTAGAAGAAAACCAATCACAATGAAAAGAGACATGAGACACAGTGACTTTTATCCCGTGGTTTGGCCAATGCCTACTCCACGTTGTGGTGACCTCCTTCGATCAAGGATTGCACTCAATCCCTCTCAAGTGATCCAATGATCAATCTTGAGTACCACGATTTTCTTCCTTTGCAGTCTTTTCCCGTTTGCGAGGAATCTCCACAAGTTGGAGCCTCTCGTCCTTACAATGTTGATCACAATAAAAGCACAAGAGTAAGGGAGGGAGAGAAACACACGCAAGAACTGGAATCACAGCAATCCCACGCACACAAGTCAAGAGACGAGCACACAAACACAACACAGGGAGTTCACGACTCAAGAAGTGCTCAAATCTCAAACATGATGGTCCGAATGCGCGTTTGTGGAGTCTAGGTGTCTTAGAATGTTCAATGGAGGCTTGGTGTTCTGCTCCATGTGCCTAGGGGTCCCTTTTATAGCCCTAAGGCAGCTAGGAGCCGTTGGAACTCCATTTGGTAGGTAATTCTTGCCTTCTGTTCATCGGTGCACCAGACTCTCCGGTGGCGCACCGGACAGTGAACAGTACGAGCACAGGATGCGGCAGAGAATCCCCTGATTGGCTGGTTTCCTTTTCTGTGGGGCACCGGACCATCTGGTGCGCCATGTTACCGTTGGCTCTTGTCGACGTGGTAGATAGCCGTTGCTCGGCTGGAGCACCGGACTGTCTGGCGCCTCACGCGGACTCTCTGGTGATTTATAGCCGATGTAGCCAGGGAAAAACCCGAGAGTGAAGAGTTCCGCAGACCGTGCACCGGATGGTCCGGTGCTGCGCAGTTAGCACCTTTTTCTTTGTTTCTTTGTTTGTTTTCCTCTGACTCTTTTGGCCTTTACTTAGCTGAGTCTCTGGCACTTAGACAAGAGTGTTTAACATATAAAACAATTGACAAAGCGTCTAGATCTTACCTTTATTCTTTATTTGCATCTCTTTAATACTTGACACACATCTCTTTAAAACAATATGTGTTTGGCATCTAATCACCAAAATATTCATAGAAATGGCCCAAGGGCATATTTCCCTTTCAATCTCCCCCTTTTTGGTGATTTATGCCAACAAATTTAAAAGCAACTCAAAGTGCAATATCATTCTTTAAAGAGTGCAAATTGAAGACCAATTTATCTCACATAGAATTTGGCATATTTGGATCACTTTTGCCACCACTTGGTTTATTTTCACAAAACAAATTCTTTTTCCTATCTCTAAGTCAAACACACTTGTTTGGTCGAATAGATAGATATTTCAAGAGTAAATTTGAAACTTCTCCCCATAAGAGAACAATTTTGCAATGAAAGGGTCTTGATCAAACATAAAAGATTCTAGCTCTAATATTTTTGAAATTCACAAGTGGTTGGCTAATCCATTTGCTTTGGCCTTAATTTATCCCCCTTTAGCATTAAGCACCAAAACAAGGGACCTTTTTGGCCCTTTAACCTCATTGCTTCACCAAAATATCAAATAAGAGCAAAATGGCAATAAGAGCACAACAAAGAACATGGGACAAGATACATTTATACCGGAATGCAGTGGAAGCTCTTTCTTTGTCCAAGTTCACTTTTCCCTTTCAATATCCCTTTGAGACTATTTTAAGAATACTCAACAAACAGGTTAGTCTCAAGGGAGTTAGGTTGTAGCTCATCTCCCCCTAAACATGTGCATCATTTGCATAGGGATTTGTGAGGTCCGGGGATGACTTGTACAACTTGAGCACCAAATGTAAGCAATGTAAAGACAATAAAGCTTAAAGTGACATGATCAAAGGCATAGAACACATGTATGTTATAGATTAATCCATGTTACGCGAATCTAAGACATCTAGCTCACTACGCAACCTGCAAAACCTTTTCTCATCTAAAGGCTTGGTGAAGATATCGGCTAGCTGGTTCTCGGTGCTAATATGATAAATATCGATATCTCCCCTTTGCTGGTGGTCTCTCAAAAAGTGATGCAGGATGTCTATGTGCTTAGTGTGGTTGTGTTCAACAGGGTTATTCGCCAAGCGGATTGCACTCTCATTATCACAAAGGAGTAAGACTTTGCTTATATTGTAGCCAAAGTCCCGGAGGGTTTGCCTCATCTAAAGCAATTGCGCGTAACACTGTCCTGCGGCAACGTACTCGGCCTCAGCGGTGGATAGGGCAACGGATATTTGTTTCTTAGAACTCCAAGACACCAGGTACCTTCCCAGAAATTGACAAGTCCCTGAAGTGCTCTTCCTATCAACCTTGCACCCGACATAGTCGGAATCTGAATATCTGATTAGGTCAAAGGTAGACCCCTTTGGATACCAGATCCCGAAGCAAGGCATAGAAACTAAATATCTAAGAATTCGCTTAACGACCACAAGGTGACACTCCTTGGGGTCGGATTGAAATCTAGCACACGTGCACACACTTAGCATAATATCCGGTCTACTAGCGCAAAGATAAAGCAAAGTAACTATCATAGACCGATATGCCTTTTGATCAACGGACTTACCTCCTTTGTTGAGGTCCAGATGTTCGTCCGTTCCCATAGGTGTCTTTGCGGGCTTTGCATCCTTCACCTCAAACCTCTTGAGTAGATCTTGAGTGTACTTCATTTGGTAGATGAAGGTGCCTTCCTTGAGTTGCTTCACTTGAAATCCAAGGAAGTAGTTCAACTCGCCCATCATTGACATCTCGAACTTCTGCATCATCACCCTGCTAAACTCCTCACCAGACTTTTGATTAGTAGAACCAAATATAATGTCATCGACATATATTTGGCACACAAAAAGATCACCATTGCAAGTCTTTGTAAAGAGAGTAGGATCAGCTTTCCCAACCTTGAAAGCATTAGAAATGAGAAAATCTCTAAGGCATTCATACCATGCTCTTGGGGCTTGCTTAAGTCTATAGAGCGCCTTAGAGAGCTTGTAGACGTGGTTGGGATACCTGTCGTCCTCAAAGCCAGGGGGTTGTTCCATGTACACTTCCTCCTTGATTGGTCCATTGAGGAAGGCGCTCTTCGCGTCCATTTGGAACATCTTAAAAGTATGGTGAGCATCATAGGCCAATAATATGTGTATTGATTCTAGCCTAACCACAGGAGCGAAAGTCTCCTCAAAATCCAAACCTGCTACTTGGGCATAACCTTTTGCCACAAGTCTAGCCTTGTTTCTTGTCACCACTCTGTGTTTGTCTTGCTTGTTGCGGAACACCCATTTAGTTCCCATAACGTTTTGCTTTGGACGTGGTGTCACACCCGGTTTTGGAAGGCAAACCGAATGCGAACTATGTACGTGCCAGGATCAGAACTCACGTACACAGCGATTACATAAATGAACATCATCACACAATGCTCGAATAATAACATAAAAGGGTACTTATTACATCATAGAGTCATAGACATCCACATAGTCATTGTCTTAACAAGTAAATCAAAGTGCTAAACGAAACGCAGTAAAGATAAAGCCTCCACAGGCAGCTGACTGGGGGTTGCCGCCAACCCACACCTAGAATTCATCGTAGTCTTGGAACTCCTGGAAGTCTCCTTCCACGGCTTCGCCTTCTCCCGAGCAGTGGTTACAATGCGGACAACCTGGTGTTTTGTGGTAAAGCAAGGATGAGTACACATCAACGTACTCAGCAAATGTCCCGTTTGGCTGAGGTGGACTAGCTTTATGTGGGGTTAGGCTCCAGCAGTTGCTTTTAGTTGGTCAAGTATTTATCATTAGTAGAAGCCAGATTTTAGCATTAACCAATCCGTAAACCATTTCCTCATCGAGGAACATCATCATCATAGTCGAACCAAAACCATATCATAACCATTGTATCTCGAACCATCTGTATCTCTAATCAAAGAGGATCCCAAGGCCGCTCATAACCGTGAGCACGGCTGATATACCAGTTTCACTACCCTCTGCAGAGGTCGCACACTTTACCCATGAGTCATGATTCCCTTTCTACCCGGGGAGAGCTAATCCCCATTGACCACTACCTAGGTGGTCCGGCAGGGCCTCACTACGTAGCTTTTACAAAGATTCCCCAGAGATCGTAGCTGCCCGTTAGGTTTCTCCAGTTTGATAAACACAGTACCCCTCCCCGCAGGAGAGTGACTAACAAAGAGCAAAACGAAAGAACCTCGGCACTCAGCCTCGGCAGAGCAAGCACTGTGCCTGGACCCCATTGACGGCACGACGGCTAAGCAGCTACACCCCTAGTTCATCTAGTTAATCAGCTAAGGGCATCCCATTTCACCCTCATGGTTGCACTGTTATCCCGGGTGGTCTCTCAACGAACCAGTCCTTACAGAGAGGTACTCGGGAAACAGCCCGAGCCCCCTAGAGTATCACAAGATCATCAACATCAACAGGATAACAGTATCATAAATAGCCACATCATGTTCATTGATTATGTTAAGGCAATAGCAAAGTGCTAACCATAATAGCCCATAAGGTCATCAAGGATAAAGTAAAGTGCAAAGCTAGTCAATCCTTAGGTTTCAAGTAAGTAATGCGGGATAGTAAGTTATAAATGAATAGGACATAATGGGACAGAGGACACTTGCCTTCACCAAACTGCTGATCAGGGACTTCCTCTGCAACTGCCTCGGGAAACACAGACTGCTCGTTGTCTACGCAAAGCAATCATTCACACTATGCACTTGGGAAAATAACAAACAAAAACAATATACCAAACATATGCAGCAGAGAGGGGTTACAAGTTCATAACAGAAAAGGGATAGGCACTCTAAAGTTCCCTAGGTCTGGGGGTAGAGGACTACACAAAGTGATTCACTATCCACTAATCAGGTCTAAGTTAGTGGTGGGATTAAATAATTATCTGGTTTAAGTTCCTAAACTTAAGTGTTTAAGTCCATAAACTTAAGTAATCCAACTTTTATTAAAGTCTACTCATTTCTAATTATCTTAAATAAGGTTTCAATAGTCTTAATCCTATCCTAGTGATTAGCTATTAATTAATACATGGAAACAGCAGGGAAACATTGCATAAACAGATAGATAATAATATTATGAACATTTTGCAATTTGAAGCACCTAATTTGGAGTTCATATGACAAAGTTATGAATTTTACAAGTTTAGGGGTTAAAATTATACCCTAAGGACTTATTTTTAATTAAATAAAAGGGCCAGGGACTTAACTGCGAGAAACCAGGGACGGCGGGCGCAATTTCCAGAAAACAGGGGGGCTCTTTAAGAAAATGCGCGGGCGAAGGGGTATCGGGCGCCTACAGCCGTTGGATCTCAGATCGACGGCTAGGATTAGATCCTGCGGCGGGCGCGCGGGCGCGCGGCGGCGTGAGCGGCTGACAGGCGGGGCCGGGCGGACAGCGCGGGCGCGGGCGACTGGCAGGCGGGGCCGGGCGGACAGCGCGCGCGGGCGGACTGACAAGTGGGGCCTAGCGGGCAGAGAGACGGGGTGAGGGGGTAGTGGGCCTGGGCCGCTGGATCGCTGGCGGACGGCCAGGATTAGGTCCGGGCGAGTTGAATCAGGACCGCCCGATCTGGGTTGAACGGCGGAGATCGGATGGGCGGCCTGGGTCTTCCCTACGGCTAGCTGGGGCGGCGGCGCTCGTCCCCGCGGCGGAGGGCTCGCCGGAGACGAGGGGCACGGGCGACTGGCGGGGCTCTGGGGCAATCCGAGTGGTCGGGGAGGTCGGGGAGGGCACGGGGACTCCATTGGTGGGGTCTGGGTCGGGGCAGAGGCACCGGAGGGGGGCGGTTCACGGCGGGGCGGCTCGGCGGCGGGGTTATTCTACTCCGGCGAGCAATCAAACGCAACAGAGAGCAAAACAAGGGGCGATAGGGGCGGGAGAGGTCCCTTACCTCAAGGCGGGCTCCGGGGACTCCTCGGCGGCGACAGAGACGCGACGGGGACCCGGGTCGACGGTGGCGGCTGCACGGCGGACGACGGGTGAGCGCGGGCAGAGAGAAATAGGGAGGGGGAGAGGGAATTGGGGCACGTTCCGGGTTGCGGACGTCGGGGCGGAGCTCACCGGGGCTAAGGGCGCGGCGGAGCTCCAACGGCGACGAGAAACCGAGCTCGGGACGGCGGGGTTATGGCGGCGGCGCTCTGCGTGCGCGCAGCGAGGGGGAAAGAGGGTCTACTGGGCGCAAATGGGGGGAGAGGGTGAGGGCGAGTGGGGCTCGGGGCACAAGTGGCCGAGGGCGAGGTGGGGCGAGTCCCACGCGCGACGTGGGCGCGGGGAAGGCGGGCGCGAGCAGCTCGGCGGCGGTTACGCGGGGACGACGGGGCTGACAAGCCGGGCCCGCAACGCAGAGAGAGAGAAGAAGGCGGGTGCGGGCGCGAGAGAAGCGGGGCTGACGGGTTGGGCCCACGGGCAGAGAGAGAGCGAGGGAGCGGGCGCGCGGGGGGAAGCGGCAGCGCCGACAGGTGGGGCCGGGCGAGCAGTGAGAGAGGGAGGCGGGTACGCGGAAGGCGACCGCGCCGACAGGCCGGGCCCGCTGCGCAGAGAGAGGAGGGGAGAGAGGCGCGCGCGCGGGAATGGGCCGGCTGGGCCGAAAGGCCGAGGGGGCGGCTGGGTTGGGCCTCTTTGCCTTTTTCTTTTATTCTGAATTGTTTTTCCCTTTTCTTTTTACCTATTCTATTTGATTCAAATTCAAATGAGCCCCAAAATCCAAATTAGACCTTTTGAGAATTATGCACCAAACAAAAGTGAAATCTAGGGTTCAACATGATGCAACAATTCATACTCCCTTAGGGTTTAACATAATAGACTATAATTACAAGTAAAATAAGCACTTAGCTCCTATAGAAATGAGAGAGAAAAGAATTAGGAAGGATGAGAAAAGGAAGTAACACCTGAATTTGTGAATATGAGCAAAGAAATTTTATACCCCCAAATTCAGGGTGTTACAAACCTATCCCCCTTAAAAGAATCTCGCCCCCGAGATTCAGGGTTGGTCAGCAAAGAGTTCAGGGTATTTGGCTTTCAGATCATCTTCTCGTTCCCAGGTTTCTTCTTCCTCCGAGTGGTGACCCCATCTGACTTTGCACATTTTGATGGTATTCCTCCGGGTGACTCTGTCTGCAAACTCCAGAATCTGCGTTGGCTTCTCTATGTATGTCAGATCCTCCTGGACTTCCAAACCCTCCACTGGCAACTGTTCTTCTGGTACTCGCAGACACTTCTTCAATTGCGATACATGGAACACATTGTGCACTGCTGACAAACTCTCTGGTAGGTCGAGCTGGTAGGCCACTTCTCCACGCTTGGCTTGAATCTGATATGGTCCGACGTACCAGGGTGCTAGCTTGCCTTTGACTCCGAACCTTCTGACTCCCCTGATAGGTGACACCTCCAGATAGACGTAGTCTCCCACTTCAAAACTCAGTTCTCTTCTCCTTCGGTCCGCATAGCTTCGCTGCCTTGACTGGGCTGTCTTCAGGTTCTCCCGAACCATTTTGATATTCTCTTCGGCTTCAAGCAAGATGTCGGGGCCAAACACCTGTCTCTCTCCAGGCTGGTCCCAGTGCAGCGGAGTCCTACAACTCCGTCCGTAGAGTGCCTGAAACGGTGACATCTTCAAGCTGGCCTGGTAACTATTGTTGTAGGAGAATTCTGCATAAGGTAACCTTTTGTCCCATCCTGACTTGTCTTGCAACGCACAGGCTCTCAACATATCTTCTAAGATCTGGTTAGTTCTTTCAGTCTGGCCGTCTGTCTGCGGGTGATAAGCTGAGCTGAAGTTCAAATGTGTGCCCAAAGCTTCTTGTAACTGCTGCCAAAAATGAGATGTGAACTGCGTTCCTCGATCTGACACTATCTTCTTCGGCACACCATGAAGGCAGACTATTTGTGACATGTATAACTCAGCTAACGTTGCTCCGGTGTATGTCGTCTTCACAGGTATGAAGTGGGCCACCTTTGTTAAGCGGTCCACAACCACTCAGATGGAATCGTAGCCGGCCCGGGTACGAGGTAGGCCAACTATAAAATCCATCCCGATTTCATCCCACTTCCACTGAGGAATCCGCAATGGCTGCAACAATCCGGCAGGCCTCTGATGCTCTGCTTTGGTTCTCTGACAGCTATCACAGATGGCGACATATTCTGCGATCTCCCTTTTCATACCATACCACCAAAACCTCCTTTTTAAATCCTGGTACATCTTCTCACTCCCTGGGTGTATGGAGTAGGCTGTCTCATGAGCTTCCTTGAGGATCAATTCCCGAATAGGTTTGAGGTCGGGAACACACAATCGGTCCTTGAACCAGATTACTCCTTCTTCATCCTCTCGAAAGTCTTTGCCTCTTCCTTCTAGGATCAGCTGCCGGATCTTGTTGATGTTTTCATCATCCTTCTGCCCTTCTTTGATCTCCCGCTCTAGGGTGGGCTCTAATTCCACTGTCACTCCTTGCGTACTATTCAGGAAACCGAGGCTCATTCTGTCAAACTCCTTGGCTAACTCATACGGCATTGGGTGCGAGGCCAACATATTGACTTGACTTTTCCTGCTTAGAGCATCTGCAACAACATTGGCTTTGCCCGGATGGTAATGTATCTCCAACTCATAGTCTTTGATCAATTCCAACCATCTTCGCTGCCTCATGTTTAACTCTGACTGGGTGAATATGTACTTCAGACTTTTATGATCTGTGTAGATGTCGCACTTCTGCCCATACAGGTAGTGTCTCCAGGTCTTTAAAGCATGAACCACTGCTGCCAATTCCAGGTCATGTGTGGGGTAATTCTTCTCATGGATCTTCAGCTGTCGAGATGAGTATGCTACAACTCTCCCTTCTTGCATCAGTACACATCCCAATCCGGTGTACGAAGCGTCGCAATACACTGAGAATGACTTGTGAACATCAGGCAGGACTAACACAGGAGCTGTAGTCAATCTATTCTTCAGTTCTTCAAATGCTTCCTGACACTTTTGGGTCCACTTAAACTCAACTTTCTTCGCTAGCAACGCTGTCATTGGTCTAGCAATCTTCGAGAAACCTTCAATGAAACGCCTATAATATTCGGCCATTCCAATAAAGCTCTTGATCCCACGAACGTCCTTCGGTGCTTTCCAGTTCAGGATATCTGCTACTTTCTTTGGATCCACTGCTAACCCATCTTGGTTTATGATGTGACCCAGAAATAAGACTTCATGAATCCAGAACTCGCATTTGCCCAGCTTGGCATACAACTGATGCTCTCGAAGTCTTTGCAATACCATTTTCAAATGCTCTACATGATCTTCTTCACTTTGAGAGTATATGAGAATGTCATCGATGAACACTACCACAAACTTGTCTAGATAATCCATGAACACACTGTTCATCAGGTACATAAAGAAGGCTGGCGCATTTGTCAAACCAAAGGACATAACTGTGAACTCATATAACCCGTACTTGGTGATGAATGCTGTCTTCGGTATATCCGAGGGTCGGATTCTGAGTTGATGGTAACCTGATCTCAGATCTATCTTCGAGAATACGCTGGCACCTCTGAGCTGGTCGAACAAATCTTCTATCCTTGGCAGGGGGTACTTGTTCTTGACAGTGACTTCATTCAAGGCTCTGTAATCTATGCACATCCTTTTGGTACCATCTTTCTTCTCTACAAGCAACACTGGAGCGGCCCAAGGCGAGGTACTTGGCCTGATGTAACCCTTCTCTAGCATCTCATCTATCTGCTTCTTGAGTTCCACCAATTCTGGTCCAGACACTCGATAGGCTCTCTTTGAAATGGGGGCGGTACCAGGGATAAGCTCTATGGCAAATTCGACTTTCCTTTCGGGTGGCATGCCCGTTAGCTCCTCGGGAAACACATCCGGAAAGTCCGACACAACCTTGATAGCCTCGAGCGGGTTGGGCTCCTTACTATCAACTGAAATCTGGTGACAGACTCCTTCTTCTGACTTAGGCATCCTTAGCTCGGCCACTACCTCTTCTCCTGACGGGGATTTCAATGTTATGGTCCTCTTGTCGCAACTAACATTTGCTTCATACTTCATCAACCAGTTCATCCCTAGTATGACATCTATCCCAGGGGTGCCTATTACTATTAAGTCACTGGGGAATCCTATCCCCCTTATTTCCACCATTATGTTTGAACATATTTTATCTGTTTGCACCCTGCCACCAACCGAATTAATCCTCATGGGTGGCATCATTGCCTCTACTGAGATGTTATGCAATTCTACCCATGTTGCAGTGACAAAAGAATGAGTTGCACCAGTATCAAATAGCACTTTCGCGGGATGAGATTCGACTGAGAACATACCTACTGCCACATCTGGTGCATCCTGGATCGCTTCGGCCTCCAAGTGGTTCACCTTTCCGCGGTTGTACGCTTGGTTACGATTGCCTGCTGCCGGCTGCAGTACACCTTGCCTTGCTGGAGCATTGGGGTTGGTCTGCTGCTGCGCCAATTTCTTCGGGCACTGCATCGCCCAGTGGCCTTGTTCTCCACAGTGGAAACATCCTCTGCCTCCTCCTTGTGCTGGGGCTGCTTGGTTGCTCTGATTCGCTGCTGGGGCAGGAAGGCGAGGTGCCTGGTTGTTCTGCTTCTGATATTGATTACCTCCCTGCTGGCTGTGCTGACGATACTGCTGCTGCTGCTGCGGGTACTGCCTCTGAAACTGCTGCTGATGCGGACGCTGATTCTGATTCTGATATCCCTGTGGGTGACCAGGTCTGCCTTGCTGAGATGAACTGCCTGAGAAACGTGGACGGCTGATGCCTCCGGACTGGGGTCCACTCATCTTGCGCTTCCGATCTTCCATATCTTTACGCTTCTTCTCAGTCATGACTGCCCTATCGATCAGGTGCTGGAAGGTGGGGAAGGTATGATTCATCAGTTGGTAATGCAGGGGATCCACCAAACCTCTCATGAACCTGTACTGCCTCTTGGCATCAGTGTTGACGTCTTCAGGTGCATAACGAGACAGCTGCAGAAACTTGTCTCTGTACTCACTAACAGACAGGGGTCCCTGCTTCAGAGCCAGAAACTCCTCCTTCTTCACGATCATCAGTCCCTCTGGCACATGGTACCGACGGAAACTCTCGCTGAATTCCTCCCAGGTGATGGCTTCGGGGTCAGCATGGGTGGCGAGGTAGGACTCCCACCAGGACTGGGCTGCTCCCCTCAGCTGGCGGGGACCATACAGAACCTTCTCCCTGTCGTCGCATTGGGCGGTGCGCAGTTCCCTCTCCACTGCACGCAACCAGTCTTCTGCATCCATGGGGTCAGCAGAATGGGCGAAGGTAGGAGGGTGCCCTCTCATGAACTCACCACGCTTATCTCGTGGCATCTGGGGCATTTGCACTTGCAACTGGGGTTGGGGCTGCTGTTGAGCCTGCTGCATGGCTGCCAGAGTCTGCCCAATGGCCTGCACTGCCTGGGTCTGCATCAAGAACATCTGCTCCACTGACATCGGGGGTGGCGGGGGAGGCTGCCTCTGATTTTCCTCCTGCTGGTCATGCTGCTCTAGCTGAGCACGCCTGTTGCATCGGCGCCTGTTGTCAGACATCTGTGGAAGACATTCACACATCAGCATCGATCTTACAACCCTTCAGCATAAGAAAAGAGAATACAGAATTCTTCATGACACTGAGTGAACAAAGAGCTTCACTGATCCTCATTCATGATTCAACACAGCTTCTCAGATAAGAAAGGAAAGTAAGAGTAAATGGCTTCCCAACTAAACAACTGACTTCCTTAATATTACTAGCTAAGCCAAACTGCAGGGGAAACCCACATGTTGGCTACAGTCATTACAAAGATTCAAATCCAGTACAAGTTCATCATAACAAGCATGAAAGCGACTGATAAGCAAACTAAACTAAATGGAAGCAACTGATAAGCAAACTAAACTGACTACCTAAGACTGAGACATCTGACTTAAGAATTATTACAAACTCCGACGCTAACGATCTAAGGATCCAGATCTATTCTGGTCTTACAGACAGGGGAACCATAAGTGTGGTGACCACGTGGCGGTGAGCGGTATGGGTGCTGAGTCCCAACAGGTGCGGGAGAACCACCCTCCTGGTGATGGCGCTCTGCCAGCTCAGCACGCAACTCCGCAATCTCCATTCGAGCCCTGCTTAGCTCGTCCAGAGAGTGATCCAGCTCCGTGTTAAGCACTGCGACTAGGTTGACTGTGCTGCTCAACCTAGGGTTAGCCTCACCAACAGGTGAAACAACCACACTCTCTGTGCTGCCAGTAGGGCGGCGGGGGTAGTACCGAAGGTTAAGACCATCGGCCACGCCACCGAACAAAGAACAGTACTGAGAGAGTGCACGTCGTGCTGCATCCTGCATAGCCGCCTCTGCAGTGTCCCTCTCGGAGATGGAATAGTGCTCCGAAACGGCCTCCGCACCCCGGAGGTCATCCTCTGGACGGCGAACTAGGCAGGTAGCCTCCCAGCGGTCCGGGTACCTCCCGCGACTGTGCTGGTAGACCACACAACGATACTCGATCGACCAGGTGTGCCGGTCGAAAGCCTGGCGCAGCAAGGTGTCGAGTGCGTCGTGGAAGTGACAACCGCGAGCGGCGTCACGGGTGATGGGTCGGGCGACCCATCCTTCCGCCTCCTGCGGCTCAGAGGACTCCGTGCTGTGGTCTGAGTCGTCGTCGTCGGGGTCTCCTCCAACAGCTCCTCCAACAGCTCCTCCAACAGCCGGGACGTCCCGCGGTGGAACAAGGGGCGCCTCCAGCTGGGCAACAGAGGAACGGGGCCTCACAGTCTCCACCTCCTGCTGGGGTGAGGAGGAAGAGCCCTGCTGCTCTCCGTGCTGGCGCCGGCGTTCCTGCTCCTCACGCAGGCGGTGGTGCAGCCTCTCCAGGTGACTCGACTGTCCGGACACGGTGCGGTGCAGAGGACGCTCCGCAAGTCGAGACGGCAGGAAAGGAATCACCGACTTACGTGCAGTGTGTCTAAGACGAGCCATCTACAAAAGACACCGTAAGCATAAGAGTAAGAGCAGAACTAATATGACAAGTGAATAAACCAAAGACAGAATAAGATAAAAATTTTAACAAGGTATTGTATAGATAGATAGTAAAATATAGGGTTGGTCGAGGTGACCGACTTTTTGAAGTAACATCAGATGTCAAGGTGAGGGGAAGGGTCAATAGTCCTTAGTACGACCAGTGCTACTCTAGGTCAGCGGTCCTACAGTCAGCATGGGCTTTGATACCACTTATGTCACACCCGGTTTTGGAAGGAAAACCGAATGCGAACTATGTACGTGCCAGGATCAGAACTCACGTACACAGCGATTACATAAATGAACATCATCACACAATGCTCGAATAATAACATAAAAGGGTACTTATTACATCATAGAATTCATCGTAGTCTTGGAACTCCTGGAAGTCTCCTTCCACGGCTTCGCCTTCTCCCGAGCAGTGGTTACAATGCGGACAACCTGGTGTTTTGTGGTAAAGCAAGGATGAGTACACATCAACGTACTCAGCAAATGTCCCGTTTGGCTGAGGTGGACTAGCTTTATGTGGGGTTAGGCTCCAGCAGTTGCTTTTAGTTGGTCAAGTATTTATCATTAGTAGAAGCCAGATTTTAGCATTAACCAATCCGTAAACCATTTCCTCATCGAGGAACATCATCATCATAGTCGAACCAAAACCATATCATAACCATTGTATCTCGAACCATCTGTATCTCTAATCAAAGAGGATCCCAAGGCCGCTCATAACCGTGAGCACGGCTGATATACCAGTTTCACTACCCTCTGCAGAGGTCGCACACTTTACCCATGAGTCATGATTCCCTTTCTACCCGGGGAGAGCTAATCCCCATTGACCACTACCTAGGTGGTCCGGCAGGGCATCACTACGTAGCTTTTACAAAGATTCCCCAGAGATCGTAGCTGCCCGTTAGGTTTCTCCAGTTTGATAAACACAGTACCCCTCCCCGCAGGAGAGTGACTAACAAAGAGCAAAACGAAAGAACCTCGGCACTCAGCCTCGGCAGAGCAAGCACTGTGCCTGGACCCCATTGACGGCACGACGGCTAAGCAGCTACACCCCTAGTTCATCTAATTAATCAGCTAAGGGCATCCCATTTCACCCTCATGGTTGCGCTGTTATCCCGGGTGGTCTCTCAACGAACCAGTCCTTACGGAGAGGTACTCAGGAAACAGCCTGAGCCCCCTAGAGTATCACAAGATCATCAACATCAACAGGATAACAGTATCATAAATAGCCACATCATGTTCATTGATTATGTTAAGGCAATAGCAAAGTGCTAACCATAATAGCCCATAAGGTCATCAAGGATAAAGTAAAGTGCAAAGCTAGTCAATCCTTAGGTTTCAAGTAAGTAATGCGGGATAGTAAGTTATAAATGAATAGGACATAATGGGACAGAGGACACTTGCCTTCACCAAACTGCTGATCAGGGACTTCCTCTGCAACTGCCTCGGGAAACACAGACTGCTCGTTGTCTACGCAAAGCAATCATTCACACTATGCACTTGGGAAAATAACAAACAAAAACAATATACCAAACATATGCAGCAGAGAGGGGTCACAAGTTCATAACAGAAAAGGGATAGGCACTCTAAAGTTCCCTAGGTCTGGGGGTAGAGGACTACACAAAGTGATTCACTATCCACTAATCAGGTCTAAGTTAGTGGTGGGATTAAATAATTATCTGGTTTAAGTTCCTAAACTTAAGTGTTTAAGTCCATAAACTTAAGTAATCCAACTTTTATTAAAGTCTACTCATTTCTAATTATCTTAAATAAGGTTTCAATAGTCTTAATCATATCCTAGTGATTAGCTATTAATTAATACATGGAAACAGCAGGGAAACATTGCATAAACAGATAGATAATAATATTATGAACATTTTGCAATTTGAAGCACCTAATTTGGAGTTCATATGACAAAGTTATGAATTTTACAAGTTTAGGGGTTAAAATTATACCCTAAGGACTTATTTTTAATTAAATAAAAGGGCCAGGGACTTAACTGCGAGAAACCAGGGACGGCGGGCGCAATTTCCAGAAAACAGGGGGGCTCTTTAAGAAAATGCGCGGGCGAAGGGGTATCGGGCGCCTACAGCCGTTGGATCTCAGATCGACGGCTAGGATTAGATCCCGCGGCGGGCGCGCGGGCGCGCGGCGGCGTGAGCGGCTGACAGGCGGGGCGGGCGGACAGCGCGGGCGCGGGCGACTGGCAGGCGGGGCCGGGCGGACAGCGCGCGCGGGCGGACTGACAAGTGGGGCCTAGCGGGCAGAGAGACGGGGTGAGGGGGTAGTGGGCCTGGGCCGCTGGATCGCTGGCGGACGGCCAGGATTAGGTCCGGGCGAGTTGAATCAGGACCGCCCGATCTGGGTTGAACGACGGAGATCGGATGGGCGGCCTGGGTCTTCCCTACGGCTAGCTGGGGCGGCGGTGCTCGTCCCCGCGGCGGAGGGCTCGCCGGAGACGAGGGGCACGGGCGACTGGCGGGGCTCTGGGGCAATCCGAGTGGTCGGGGAGGTCGGGGAGGGCACGGGGACTCCATTGGTGGGGTCTGGGTCGGGGCAGAGGCACCGGAGGGGGGCGGTTCACGGCGGGGCGGCTCGGCGGCGGGGTTATTCTACTCCGGCGAGCAATCAAACGCAACAGAGAGCAAAACAAGGGGCGATAGGGGCGGGAGAGGTCCCTTACCTCAAGGCGGGCTCCGGGGACTCCTCGGCGGCGACAGAGACGCGACGGGGACCCGGGTCGACGGTGGCGGCTGCACGGCGGACGACGGGTGAGCGCGGGCAGAGAGAAATAGGGAGGGGGAGAGGGAATTGGGGCGCGTTCTGGGTTGCGGACGTCGGGGCGGAGCTCACCGGGGCTAAGGGCGCGGTGGAGCTCCAACGGCGACGAGAAACCGAGCTCGGGACGGCGGGGTTATGGCGGCGGCGCTCTGCGTGCGCGCAGCGAGGGGGAAAGAGGGTCTACTGGGCGCAAATGGGGGGAGAGGGTGAGGGCGAGTGGGGCTCGGGGCACAAGTGGCCGAGGGCGAGGTGGGGCGAGTCCCACGCGCGACGTGGGCGCGGGGAAGGCGGGCGCGAGCAGCTCGGCGGTGGTTACGCGGGGACGACGGGGCTGACAAGCCGGGCCCGCAACGCAGAGAGAGAGAAGAAGGCGGGTGCGGGCGCGAGAGAAGCGGGGCTGACGGGTTGGGCCCACGGGCAGAGAGAGAGCGAGGGAGCGGGCGCGCGGGGGGAAGCGGCAGCGCCGACAGGTGGGGCCGGGCGAGCAGTGAGAGAGGGAGGCGGGTACGCGGAAGGCGACCGCGCCGACAGGCCGGGCCCGCTGCGCAGAGAGAGGAGGGGAGAGAGGCGCGCGCGCGGGAATGGGCTGGCTGGGCCGAAAGGCCGAGGGGGCGGCTGGGTTGGGCCTCTTTGCCTTTTTCTTTTATTCTGAATTGTTTTTCCCTTTTCTTTTTACCTATTCTATTTGATTCAAATTCAAATGAGCCCCAAAATCCAAATTAGACCTTTTGAGAATTATGCACCAAACAAAAGTGAAATCTAGGGTTCAACATGATGCAACAATTCATACTCCCTTAGGGTTTAACATAATAGACTATAATTACAAGTAAAATAAGCACTTAGCTCCTATAGAAATGAGAGAGAAAAGAATTAGGAAGGATGAGAAAAGGAAGTAACACCTGAATTTGTGAATATGAGCAAAGAAATTTTATACCCCCAAATTCAGGGTGTTACACGTGGCACTAGGCTCCAGACTTCATTTTTCTTGAAGTTGTTGAGCTCTTCCTGCATGGCCAACACCTAGTCTGGATTATGCAAGGCTTCTTCTATCCTGAAAGGCTCAATAGAAGAAACAAATGAGTAATGCTCACAAAAATTGGCTAAACGTGAGCGAGTTGTTACTCCCTTGCTGATATCACCAAGAATTTGATCCACTGGGTGATTCTTTGGATTGTGGACCGAACTTGAGTTGGAGGAATTTGTGACGCTTCTTCCTCCTTATCATGTTCTTCATGTGCTCCCCCTTGATCCTGTCGTTCTTCTTGAGGTACCTGTTCACCATCTTGAGTTGGGGGATGCACCAGTGTAGAGGAGGAAGGTTTATCTTGCTCTTGTGGTTCCTGTGGTTGCACATCACCTATCGCCATTGTTCGCATTGCGACCGTCGGAACCTCATCTTCATCTATATCATCAAGATCAACTTGCTCTCTTGGAGAGCCATTAGTTTCATCAAATACAACATCGCTAGAGACTTCAACTAATCCTGATGATTTGTTGAAGACCCTATACGCTTTTGTATTTGAGTCATACCCTAGTAAAAACCCTTCTACAGCTTTGGGAGCAAACTTTGAATGCCTACCTTTCTTTACCAAAATGTAGCATTTGCTCCCAAATACACGAAAGTAGGAAACATTGGGTTTGTTACCAGTTAGGAGTTCGTATGAGGTCTTCTTAAGGAGGCGATGCAAATAGAGCTGGTTTATGGCATGGCAAGTTGTGTTCACAACTTCCGACCAAAACCACTCAAGCGTCTTGTATTCTCCAAGCATCATCCTTGCCATATCAATTAGCGACCTGTTCTTCCTCTCTACTACACCATTTTGCTGTGGTGTGTAGGGAGCGGAGAATTTGTGCTTGATGCCTTCCTCCTCAAGATATTCTTCAACTTGAAGATTCTTGAACTCAGATCCATTATCGCTCCTTATCTTCTTTACTTTTAGCTCAAATTCATTTTGAGCTCTCCTTAAGGAGCGTTTTAGTGTTCCTTGGGTTTCAGATTTATCCTGAAAAAAGAACACCCAAGTGAAGCGGGAAAATCATCAACTATAACAAGACCATACTTACTTCCCCCGATGCTGAGATAGGCAATGGCCCCGAAGAGATCCATATGTAGGAGTTCTAGTGGTCTTGACGTCGTCATCATATTTTTCTATGATGAGTACTTCCCACATGTTTTCCTGCTTGGCACACTGCACAAGGTCTGTCTTTCTCAAAACAGACATTTGTTAGTCCTAACACATGTTCTCCCTTTAGAAGCCTATGAAGGTTCTTCATTCCAACATGTGCTAGACGGCGGTGCCAAAGCCAGCCCATATTAGTCTTAGCAATTAAGCATACATCTAGATTGGCATTCTCTTTCGAGAAATCAATTAGGTAGATCTTGCCGTCTAATACACCCTTAAAAGCTAATGAACCATCACTTCTTCTAAAGACAGATACATCAATATTTGTAAATAAACAATTATAGCCCATGTGACATAATTGACTTACAGACAGTAAATTATACGCGAGCGATTCTACTAAAAACACATTTGAAATTGAATGCTCGGTCGTGATGGCTATTTTGCCTAAGCCTTTAACCTTGCCTTGGTTCCCATCTCCAAAAATGATAGTATCTTGGGAATCCCTGTTCTTGACGTAGGAGGTGAACATTTTCTTCTCCCCCGTCATGTGGTTTGTGCATCCGCTATCAATGATCCAGCTTGAGCCCCCGGATGCATAAACCTGCAAGGTAATTAAGCTTGGGTTTTAGGTACCCAACTCTTGTTGGGTCCTACAAGGTTAGTTACTGTCACACCCGGTTTTGAAGGTAAACTGAATGCGAACCATGTACGTGCCAGGATCAGAAATTCACGTACACAGTGATTACATAAATGACTCATCATAGCACAATGCTTCGAATTACAATAAAGAGTAAGTAATAATATTACAGACTAGAGCCATTTACATAATATAAATCAAAGTACACAGAATCGAAACGTAGCCAACGTAAACAACCCACCACAGGCAGCTGACTGGGGGAGGTCGCTAGCCTAATCCTCGAACTCGTCGACGTCCTGGAACTCCTGTAGATCCACCTCGACGCCTTCTTCTTTACCTGAGCATAGATTGCACCAAAGGCAACCTGGTGTTTTGTGAAAGCAAGGGTGAGTACACATCAACGTACTCAGCAAATGTCCCGTTTGGCTGTAGTGGACTAGCTTTATGTGGAGTTAAGTCAAGCAGTTGCTTTTAGTTGGTCAGGTTATTATTACTAGTAGAAAGCCAAGTTTTAGCATTAACCCAAGTTCTTAACCCAAAGTACTCTTTCCAAACGGAAAGAATACCACTTACCATTACCATAAGCATAATCATAACCATCCTCCTCATCATCATCTGCAAACAAGCAAACCATCTCTGATCAAGTATCTCTAATCAATGGAGCTCCCTTGGCCGCTCATAACCGTGAGCACGGCTGATATATCAGTTTCATAACACTTTGCAGAGGTTGCGCACTTTACCCACAAGCCGTGATTCCCTCTTGCCTCAAGCCGATCAAACCCTTAAACACTACCAAGGTGAATAGGCAGGGTTTCACTACGTAGCCTTTACAAAGATTCCCAGAGGCTGTAGCCGCCCGTTAGGTTTCCTAAATGCACCGCACTCCTCCCCAAGGGGCGAACCAAACTTGGTAGAGCGAGCCGCATACACCGAGCCCCATTAACGGCACGACGGCTAAGCGAACTACACATCGGTTCCTCTAATTATTCAGCTAAGGGCATCCCATTCCACCCTTATGGTTGCACTGTTTTCCCAGGCGGTCATCCAACGAACAGGTCCTTACGGAGAGGCACTCGAGAAACCGCTCAAGCCCCCTAAAGTATCACCAGTCCAACATCATAATCATAGAGACAACATCGTATCATAAGTGTTCACATCATGTTCATTGATTAAAGTAAAACAATAGCATGAAGCTAACCATAATAACCCAAAAGGTAATCAAGGACAAGGTAAATACAAAGCTAGTCAGTCCTTAGGTTGATCATGGTATGCAGGTTGATGAATTATAAAGTAAATGGGACATAATAGGTCAGAGGACACTTGCCTTCACCAAACAGATGCTCAGGGTCTTCAGCTTCGTAGAACTCGAAGAGCTCGGTCATTTGGTCGCCGAAGCTTGTTCGTCGATTCCTCGAAGCTCGGAAATGGATCGCAGTCTATTCGCGACGCACACCGAATACAAACAGGCACAAACAAACATATACTTGCATAATAACATTACACCATACGAGATAAAATATTATAAAAGCGAGCAATATAAAATAGAGAGCGCTTCTACAGTTATGCGAGGAAAAGAACCGAGTTAGTCGAAGCTATGGTCGAGGGGTTAGCATGTTTACACTAATCAAATGTAAATTAATACTACTACTTAGTTTTGATTAACTTACTATTTTAATAGTTGACAGTTAAGCAAGTAACTTAATGAATATGAGCGATTCTAAGCGAGACAAATTAACGATGCACGACGTGTAAACACGATGTGCGCAATGCGCGGACACAAACGACTTAGCATGCGGACAACGCGCGATACGCGCGAACGGCACGCGGCAAGGCGCGCGACACACGCGAACGGCACGCGACAACGCGTACGAACAACACGCGCGACACTTGCAAACGACATGCGCGAAACAGCACCGCGGCACGCGCACGGTACGCGCGGACCGACATGCGAAACTAATAAATAAATGAAAATGTGATTACACTAAACAATTATTAATAAGTAACATTTCAGTTAAGATTAATCATATTGGTGACTAATTATAAATGCGTGAATCGAATTCCTAAATTAGGTTTTTAAATTGAAACGTTGTTTTAGTAGCCACTGGTTAAACAATCGTTTAACTAAATTAAATAAAATGTGAAAAAATTGGGATAAATATTTCTAAATTAAGATAATTTTAATACGAATCTAACGCAACTTGAATGGATCGAATCGGGTTTAAAACGCAAAAGTTATGAATGTTTTAAACCATACTGTAATTCGCGCGGACTAAATTACAGAACTGTCATCTTCTTCTTCCTCTCCTCATCTTCTTCCTCCCATCCATGGGAGAGAGAGGAGGGGAAGAGGAGAGGGCTGCGCAGGGGAGGTCGAGGCCGGGCCGGCCGGGGGCGGGCACGGCCGCACCGGGCGCGAGGTGCGCGGCCACCGCTGCCGGGGAGGGGTGCGCGCGGGAGCGGGAGCACGGAAACGCGGGCGCCACCGCCGGCCACCGCCGCCGCCGCCGGGGAGGGAGAAAGGGGCGCCGTCGAGGAGGGGAAACGGAGGGGGGGGGGGCGCCGCCACCGGGGAAGGTGAGAGGAGAGTGGGAGAGGCTCTGCACGGACGGGAAAATGAAGAAACGAAGAAACCCTAGGTGAAACAATGGAGGTTTCTCACCGGGGAAGAAGACCCTCGCCGGAGCCGAGGAGAAATCCGTCGATTGCCGGAGATTCGGGGATCCAATTGATGAACCGAACGCGCTGCGACGAAGCCTTCGACGAGACGAACGCAGCGGTACCCTCGGATTCCGCAGACGATGCACGGATTGAGAGTAATTGCTCGCCGGAGTTGTCGCCGGAGTTGGAACCGCCCCGAACTTCGGCGAGCAATACCGGGAGCTAGGGATTGGATTTGGGGGGAAACGTTTTGTGTTCTGGAACAGGCTCGACGAGATGAAGCCGGACATATATATATACCTAGGGTTTGGACGAGATAAAAATTCGGTTAAAATTCGGATTTTACTATTTTTAAAATTCGAAAAACCTAGAAATCCATATTTTGTGCTCAAAGTATTATATATACTTTCAAAAATTCCAGAAAAAATCCTATAAATGTTTTGGCACCTAATGAACTCAAAAAACATAATTAGAATTTCTAAAAACATTTTTAGGTTCCACAAATAAATAGATTTTGGTTTCCGGAAAATAGAAAAATATTCCGAAAAATATGAAAATTTACCGAGCGCTTCTATAAGATATGTTAACATATTTCAAACACATTTTGCACTTAGAAACACTATGCAACAGCATGAATGCAACAACCAAAGTGCCCCTAGGGCTCATTCCACTAGGTTTACGCTAATATAAAACAAAATGATTCTCCATTTTTAGTGAAAAGAGAAAGGAAAGCGAAGAACTGAGAGAGTAACACCTGAATTTGGTGGATATTAGAAAAGAAATTTTATACCCCCAAATTCAGGGTGTTACAAATCTAACCCCCTTAACAGAATCTCGTCCTCGAGATTCAAGAAGAGGCTAGCAAGAAAATGAGATTGGTTCATTAGTCTTTCATAGCTTTTTCTAACTCAACTTTGCCTCCGCCGGCTTGACTTGTGAATTGGTTGCTTTGACCATCAGATGCTTGAGACCGATTGATGCAATTCTTGAGGATCTCCTGGACCTGTGGATTAGGACCCACACACGTTTTCGCTGCGCCACTCTGATCTTGTTGGTTGATGTTGATTGCATTGTCTTTATTGGGGTTAGCGGCTAACCCCCTTAACAAGAGCATTGATACACACTTGATGAAGATGTTGCCGACCTTGATCTTGACTGATTTGGAGGAGTTGGAGGTTGCCAAAAGGACATGTGCAAGAGGAAAGAATAACGAGAAAAGGTAAGTATAGACGGATTAGAGAGAGCAGGGGAGAACCCAACTACTTAACTCTATGGCACTCACCTAGTAAACAGATTCCATTGCGGTCCAAGGGCCACAACACATCAACACTCATTCCAAAGAAGCAAATCAGTCATAGCAGAAGGACAAACATCACGAGCACACATCAACAAACATCTCGTTTCTATACGTTCCTTTTAATTAAATGGTGGTCTTTCCTCTAAGGCCAACAAAAGGCAAGGGGAATAATAAGACATGGAGCGTAGGGGTATGAGCATAATAAAGGATGGAGCTAAAGCAATGATTGTAACCGACAAGGGAGAGAATGCAACCAAGGTCAGGATAGGTAAAACACCCTTCTCAAATCGAGATGGGAAAGATGATAATTCAAAAGGTAGGCATAAGATAAGCATCATGGAAAGATCCAGTGATTACAAAGGTACATGAGGTAATAGGCGAAAGCACATCAAAAGATCGAGCTAAGACAAGACTTGCCACGCGACAGAAGAAAAAAAAAGGGACGAACAAGAGCGGGGAGGCGTAAGACAACACTCTTGAACTGGAATGGGAGAGGAAGCTTTAAAATGCAGGTGCAAGATAAGCATCATGGTAAAGTTCAATGGATGACAAGGGTTAAGGTGATAACAGACAAACACAACCAAGGAGGTATTTTAGACAAAACGTGCGAGGTATCAAAGAATGGGAAGCAATCAATGGTGAAGTAGGTGAGGCATTATCCTCAAACAGCAATGAAAAAGAGGTGGCTTTGAAGGGTAGGTTCAAAGTAAGCATGAGGGCAAGGGCATAGATATCACGAGGGTTTAAAGGTGATAACAGACAAGGATGTAGGAGAGGAGGTAAATGCGCATAATAACCAAGGATATAAGTACCACAAAGGATGGAGTTAAGACAAGACCTGCAGATGAAAAAGAAGGAGGTACGTCCAATGGCCAGATAGGTAAACAACCACTCTCCAATTGAGGTGGAAGAGAGGAGATTTTAAAGAGCCAGAATAAAGATGAGTATCAAGGCAAGATCGATGGATGACAAGGAGGTGGTGATAGCAAATAAAACACATAGCAAAGGATGGAATTGAAACAAAACTTGTAAGGCGACAAGAAGTGAAAAGAAATCAAGGGAGAGGTAGGTAACTCGCAACTCTCAAACTGGGTTGAAAGAAAGGGGAGGATTTAAAGGATAAGTTTAAGGTAAGCATTTAGGTAGAAGACATAAATATCGCAAGGGCCAAAGGCGATAACGGACAAGGGTGTAAGAGAAAAGATAAAGGCATAGAAGAGCAAGTGGTACAAATACAATAACGAATGGAGTTAAGTCTAGGCCTACACGCGGTAAAGAAGAGGATATAGTCAAGGGTGAGATAAGTAAAACATATCTCTCGAATTGAGATAGAAAAGAGGGGATTTCAACAAGCAGACCTAAGATAAGTATCAAGGCAAGATCTACAGATTACAAAGGTAAGGATGATATCAAACAAAAGCTACACAAAGGATGAAGTTAAGGTAAGACAAGACTTGCAAAGCGACAAAGGGAAAGGAAACGAACAAGAGCAGGATAGGGAAAATAACACTCTCGGATTGAAATGGAATAAGTGAGGCTAAGAAATAGGTAAGCATCATGGTAAATATGGAGAGAGGTCAAGGGTCAAAGGTGATGATAGGCAAGGATATAAAGGAAGAGGTAAATGTGCATAAAAAACCAGGAATCTAGGTACAATCAAGAATAGAGATAAGATAAGTCTTGTAAGAGGTAAAGTATAGGATATAACCACGGGTGAGATAAGTAAGAGACCACACTTGAAATAAGGTGGAAGATTGGAGGTTTTAGATAACGAACATAGCGTAATCACCAAGGTAAGATTGAGAGATGAGAAGGGTAAAGGCAATAAGAAACAAAAGCACCACAAAGGATGAGGTTACAAACTCGCGAGCCAAAGAAGAGGATACGGCCAAGAGAAAGAAGGTATGAGACGAAAGAGGGGCGATTTTAAAGGGCATGTATGAGACAAACATCAATGTAGGATATAGAGGTGTCAAGGGTGCATATGATAATAATTAAAAAGCATAACAAAGGATATAGTTGAGACAAGACTCGCGAAACGACAAAGTGGAGAAAACAATCAAGGGTAAGATCGGTAAGGTTCCAACAGAAGGGTTGAAGTAAAGATTCATTACCGAGTGGAGTTACAAGGAGACAACGGGATCACCAAGGATATGCAAAGTAGAATGACCGCTCATGGATCATTAGGAAACAAGGGTGGTCAAGGGCATGTTAACTGAAATATTTCAAACAGATATTGGGATATAAAGGTAAGCATATATAAAAATAAGAGTATGCAAGATTCCAATGGTACGAGCATACCAAGACCAAGGGCATAGAAATTGTCGAAAGATAGCGACTTACAACCGAATAAGAAATGATCCCAGAAGACAAGAAGGTCATGGACACCTAAACTGAACTGTTTAAATGAGCAATAGAGGTACAAGGGTAAGTACTTTAGATTAAGGGATAAGGGTGCTAAAACGCAAGGATACAAGCATGTCAATAACAAAATGGAATAGAGATGGTCAAATAGTAGCAATTTAATAATGGATGAGGAAATAGTCCCAAAAGACTAAAGGATATGGTCAGGGGGCATCTACAAAGATGTCGCAAGCACAAGATGAGATCAGATCTAATGGATTGAGAGAAGTATAGACCATACTAGAATAAAATACTTTTTGGCAAGGGGGCATATAGGAGCACAACATAGAATTAGTCGAGGTGACTAATATTTTGAAGCAGAATCAAGGATGAGATGAAGTAATAATCAATAAGTCCTTAAAACGGTCAATGCTACTCTAGGTCAGCGGTCCTACAGTCAGCACGGCTTTGATACCACTTATGTCACACCCGGTTTTGAAGGTAAACCGAATGCGAACCATGTACGTGCCAGGATCAGAAATTCACGTACACAGTGATTACATAAATGACTCATCATAGCACAATGCTTCGAATTACAATAAAGAGTAAGTAATAATATTACAGACTAGAGCCATTTACATAATATAAATCAAAGTACACAGAATCGAAACGTAGCCAACGTAAACAACCCACCACAGGCAGCTGACTGGGGGAGGTCGCTAGCCTAATCCTCGAACTCGTCGACGTCCTGGAACTCCTGTAGATCCACCTCGACGCCTTCTTCTTTACCTGAGCATAGATTGCACCAAAGGCAACCTGGTGTTTTGTGAAAGCAAGGGTGAGTACACATCAACGTACTCAGCAAATGTCCCGTTTGGCTGTAGTGGACTAGCTTTATGTGGAGTTAAGTCAAGCAGTTGCTTTTAGTTGGTCAGGTTATTATTACTAGTAGAAAGCCAAGTTTTAGCATTAACCCAAGTTCTTAACCCAAAGTACTCTTTCCAAATGGAAAGAATACCACTTACCATTACCATAAGCATAATCATAACCATCCTCATCATCATCATCTGCAAACAAACCATCTCTGATCAAGTATCTCTAATCAATGGAGCTCCCTTGGCCGCTCATAACCGTGAGCACGACTGATATATCAGTTTCATAACACTCTGCAGAGGTTGCGCACTTTACCCACAAGTCGTGATTCCCTCTTGCCTCGGGCCGATCAAACCCTTAAACACTACCAAGGTGAATAGGCAGGGTTTCACTACGTAGCCTTTACAAAGATTCCCCGAGGCTGTAGCCGCCCGTTAGGTTTCCTAAATGCACCGCACTCCTCCCCAAGGGGCGAACCAAACTTGGCAGAGCGAGCCGCATACACCGAGCCCCATTAACGGCACGACGGCTAAGCGAACTACACCTCGGTTCCTCTAATTATTCAGCTAAGGGCATCCCATTCCACCCTCATGGTTGCACTGTTTTATCGGGCGGTCATCCAACGAACAGGTCCTTACGGAGAGGCACTCGAGAAACCGCTCAAGCCCCCTAAAGTATCACCAGTCCAACATCATAATCATAGAGACAACATCGTATCATAAGTGTTCACATCATGTTCATTGATTAAAGTAAAGCAATAGCATGAAGCTAACCATAATAACCCAAAAGGTAATCAAGGACAAGGTAAATACAAAGCTAGTCAGTCCTTAGGTTGATCATGGTATGCAGGTTGATGAATTATAAAGTAAATGGGACATAATAGGTCAGAGGACACTTGCCTTCACCAAACAGATGCTCAGGGTCTTCAGCTTCGTATAACTCGAAGAGCTGGGTCATTTGGTCGCCGAAGCTTGTTCGTCGATTCCTCGAAGCTCGGAAATGGATCGCAGTCTATTCGCGACGCACACCGAATACAAACAGGCACAAACAAACATATACTTGCATAAGAACATTACACCATACGAGATAAAATATTATAAAAGCGAGCAATATAAAATAGAGAGCGCTTCTACAGTTATGCGAGGAAAAGAACCGAGTTAGTCGAAGCTATGGTCGAGGGGTTAGCATGTTTACACTAATCAAATGTAAATTAATACTACTACTTAGTTTTGACTAACTTACTATTTTAATAGTTGACAGTTAAGCAAGTAACTTAATGAATATGAGTGATTCTAAGCGAGACGAATTAACGATGCACGACGTGTAAACACGATGTGCGCAATGCGCGGACACAAACGACTTAGCATGCGGACAACGCGCGATACGCGCGAACGGCACGCGGCAAGGCGCGCGACACACGCGAACGGCACGCGACAATGCGTACGAACAACACGCGCGACACTTGCAAACGACATGCGCGAAACAGCACCGCGGCACGCGCACGGTACGCGCGGACCGACATGCGAAACTAATAAATAAATGAAAACGTGATTACACTAAACAATTATTAATAAGTAACATTTCAGTTAAGGTTAATCATATTGGTGACTAATTATAAATGCGTGAATCGAATTCCTAAATTAGGTTTTTAAATTGAAACGTTGTTTTAGTAGCCACTGGTTAAACAAACGTTTAACTAAATTAAATAAAATGTGAAAAAATTGGGATAAATATTTCTAAATTAAGATAATTTTAATACGAATCTAACGCAACTTGAATGGATCGAATCGGGTTTAAAACGCAAAAGTTATGAATGTTTTAAACCATACTGTAATTCGCGCGGACTAAATTACAGAACTGCCATCTTCTTCATGCTCTCCTCATCTTCTTCCTCCCATCCATGGGAGAGAGAGGAGGGGAAGAGGAGAGGGCTGCGCAGGGGAGGTCGAGGCCGGGCCGGCCGGGAGCGGGCACGGCCGCACCGGGCGCGAGGTGCGCGGCCACCGCTGCCGGGGAGGGGTGCGCGCGGGAGCGGGAGCACGGAAACGCGGGCGCCACCGCCGGCCACCGCCGCCGCCGCCGGGGAGGGAGAAAGGGGCGCCGTCGAGGAGGGGAAACGGAGGGGGGGGCGCCGCCACCGGGGAAGGTGAGGGGAGAGTGGGAGAGGCTCTGCACGGACGGGAAAATGAAGAAACGAAGAAACCCTAGGTGAAACAATGGAGGTTTCTCACCGGGGAAGAAGACCCTCGCCGGAGCCGAGGAGAAATCCGTCGATTGCCGGAGATTCGGGGATCCAATCGATGAACCGAACGCGCTGCGACGAAGCCTTCGACGAGACGAACGCAGCGGTACCCTCGGATTCCGTAGACGATGCACGGATTGAGAGTAATTGCTCGCCGGAGTTGTCGCCGGAGTTGGAACCGCCCCGAACTTCGGCGAGCAATACCGGGAGCTAGGGATTGGATTTGGGGGAAACGTTTTGTGTTCTGGAACAGGCTCGACGAGATGAAGCCGGACATGTATATATACCTAGGGTTTGGACGAGATAAAAATTCGGTTAAAATTCGGATTTTACTATTTTTAAAATTCGAAAAACCTAGAAATCCATATTTTGTGCTCAAAATATTATATATACTTTTAAAAATTCCAGAAAAATTCCTATAAATGTTTTGGCACCTAATGAACTAAAAAAACATAATTAGAATTTCTAAAAATATTTTTAGGTTCCACAAATAAATAGATTTTGGGTTTCCGGAAAATAGAAAAATATTCCGAAAAATATGAAAATTTACCGAGCGCTTCTATAAGATATGTTAACATATTTCAAACACATTTTGCACTTAGAAACACTATGCAACAGCATGAATGCAACAACCAAAGTGCCCCTAGGGCTCATTCCACTAGGTTTACGCTAATATAAAACAAAATGATTCTCCATTTTTAGTGAAAAGAGAAAGGAAAGCGAAGAACTGAGAGAGTAACACCTGAATTTGGTGGATATTAGAAAAGAAATTTTATACCCCCAAATTCAGGGTGTTACAGTTACAACAGATTTTGGAACCCAAATGCAAGTTTTGTCTCTCTTGCATTTAGATCCCAACTTTCTAGCAACTACTTTAGCATTTTTACATGACAATACAAAAGAAGCATTACATGTCTGATAAATAGTAGTTGGACCAGTGCATACTTTCCTAGGCGGATGAGAAACAACATGACTATGCCTAGGCCTACTTCTACCATGAGCATGAGAGGAGCTAGTTGCAAACATGGCATGAGAATCATGATAAGCAGGTAAAGTAGCATGATTATAACACCTATCATGATGAGAAATATTTGAAATATTCTTGACATGAGCATAAAGAAAAGCATGGTTCTTTTGGTCATGTGAAGAGTAAGAGCTACTAGCCATAGGAGCCTTCCCTTTTTTCCTTGTTGAGACTAGAAGTCCTTTGGCTTGTTAAGTTCTTGGTTTCCTTTCGGAAACCAAGTCCATCCTTAATAGAGGGGTGTCTACCAACGATGTAGTCATCCCTAGCAAATTTTAGTTTCTCATAATTATCATTGCAAGTCTTAAGTTGAGTATTAAGACTTGCAACATTATTGTTTAACTTAACAATAGTAGAAACATGTTCATTACAAGCATCAATACCAATATCTTTACATCTATTGCAGATTACAACATGCTCTACACATGAGCTAGCCACATTAAGTTTTTCTAGCTTAGTATTTAAATCAACATTCAAATTCTTTAGACTAGAAATAGAATCATGACAGGTAGACAATTCAGAAGACAACAGTTCATTCTTCGTAATTTCTAGAGCAAGATATTTTTGAACACTAATAAACTTATCATGTTCTTCATAGAGAATATCTTCTTGCTTTTCTAGAAGTCTATATTTTTCATTAAGAGCATCAATTAATTCATTTATCTTATCTACCTTAGATCTATCTAATCCTTTAAAAAGATCACTATAATCTATCTCATCATCATCGAAAAGTTCCTCATCACTAGAAGAAGTGTACTTAGGTGTATCTCATGTACGTACCTTCTTCTCCTTAGCCATGAGGCTTGTGTGGCGTTCGTTGGGGAAGAGGGAAGACTTGTCGAAGGTAGAGGCAGCTAGTCCTTCGTCATCGGAGTCGGATGAAGAACATTCGGAGTCCCATTCCTTTCCAATGTGCGCCTCTCCCTTCGCCTTCCTGTAATTCTTCTTTCTTTCTTTCCTTTCTTCGCTTGTGCCTGGTCATCATCATTATCGGGACATTGTGCTATAAAATGACCAGACTTACCACACTTGAAGCAGGAGCGCTTTCCCCTTGATTTGTTCTTGTTGGGATACTCCTTGCGTCCCTTCAAGGCGGTCTTGAACCGCTTGATGATGAGCGCCATTTCTTCTTCATTGAGCCCGGCGACCTCCACTTGTGCCACCTTGCTAGGTAGTGCCTCCTTGCTGCTGGTTGCTTTGAGAGCAACGGGTTGCGGCTCGTGGAGAGGAAGTGGTCCATTTAAGGCATCGTCCACATATCTTGCCTCTTTCACCATCATGCGCCCGCTTACGAATTTTTAGAGAATTTCCTCGGGCGTCATCTTGGTGTACCTGGGGTTCTCACGAATAAGATTTACAAATGGGGGTTATTAACAGTAAATGACCTTAGCATGAGTCGGACGACGTCATGATCCGTCCATCTTGTGCTTCCGTAGCTTCCAATTTTGTTGACAAGGGTCTTGAGCCGGTTGTACGTTTGAGTTGGCTCTTCTCCCCTTATCATGGCGAATCTCCCTAGCTCGCCTTCCACCAGTTCCATTTTGGTAATCATGGTGGTGTAATTACCCTCATGAGAGATCTTGAGGGTATCCCATATTTGCTTGTCATTGTCCAAGCCGCTTACTTTGTTATATTCATCCCTGCATAGAGATGCTAGCAAAACAGTAGTGGCTTGGGCATTTTTATGTACTTGTTCATTGATAAATACATGATTATCAGTGCTATCGAAATGCATTCCATTTTCAACAATTTCCCAAATACTAGGATGGAGGGAAAATAGGTGACTACGCATTTTATGACTCCAAAATGAATAGTCGTCTCCATCAAAGTGTGGGGGTTTTCCAAGTGGAATAGAAAGTAAATGGGCATTCGAATTATAAGGGATGCGAGAATAATCAAAAGAATAGTTTTGATTAACCGTCTTCTTTTTCGACGAAGAATCTTCGTCGTCATCATCCCTTGGTGAAGAGGAGGAGGCGTCGCTGTCGTAGTAGATGATCTTCTTTATGCGCCTCTTCTTCTTCTCGTACTTCTTCTTGTGACTCGAGCCTAAGTCAGTGGGCTTGTCATCTCTTGGCTCGTTGAAGAGGGACTCCTTCTCCTTATTGTTGATCACCATCCCCTTACCCTTAGGATCCATCTCTTCAGGCGGTTAGTCCCTAAATGAAGAGTACTGCTCTGCTACCAATTGAGAGCACCTAGAGGGGTGGGGGTGAATAGGTGATCCTGTAAAATTCAACACTAAATAGCCCAAACTTGGTTATAAAATGTTAGCACGATTAAAACAAAGTTGCTAAAGCAAGAACTCTAGAAGAAAACCAATCCCAATGAAAAGAGGCACGAGACACAGTGACTTTTATCCCGTGGTTCGGCCAATGCCTACTCCACATTGTGGTGACCTCCTTCAGTCGAGGATTGCACTCAATCCCTCTCAAGTGATCCAATGATCAACCTTGAGTACCACAGTTTTCTTCCTTTGCAGTCTTTTCTCGTTTGCGAGGAATCTCCACAAGTTGGAGCCTCTCGCCCTTACAATGTTGATCACAATAAAGGCACAAGAGTAAAGGAGGGAGAGAAACACACGCAAGAACTAGAATCACAGCAATCCCACGCACACAAGTCAAGAGAGGAGCACACAAACACAACGCAGAGAGTTCACGACTCAAGAAGTGCTCAAATCTCAAACACGATGATCCAAATGCGCGTTTGCGGAGTCTAGGCGTGTTAGAATGTTCAATGGAGGCTTGGTGTACTCCTCCATGCACATATGGGTCCCTTTTATAGCCCTAAGACAGCTAGGAGCTGTTGGAACTCCATTTGGTAGGCAATTCTTGCCTTCTGTTCATCGGTGCACCAGACTGTCCGGTGGTGCACCGGACATTGAACAGTACGAGCACAGGACGCGGCAAAGAATCCCCTGATTGGCTGGTTTCCTTTTCTGTGGGGCACCGGACCGTCCAGTGTGGGGCACTGGATCATAATTTATTTGGATAGAGAATATTCCTATGAACATTTTGCAATTTGAATCACTCAATTTGGAGTTCATATGAAAAAGATATGAAATAAACAAGTTTTGAAGTTTAAAATACAAAACTAGGTCTAATTCTGTGATTATTAAAAAGGCCAGGGGTCTGTTTATAAGAAAACAGGGGCCTACGTGCGAAATCAAGGGACGATGGGTTGATTCTCGGAAACCCGAGGGGTTTCTTAACAAAATAACCACGCGAACGGGCATTGAGATTCCTCGGCCGCTAGATCACGGATCGACGGTCGAGATTAGATCGGCGGGTGAGCGTGCTGGCGCGGCGGGCGAGTGTGGCTGACAGGTGGGGTAGGAAGGGTTGCAGCACTGAAGCGCTGGGCCCACGGGTCAGCGGTGTGCTGAGGGCACGGGGCACGCTGGCCGCTAGATCGTAGATCGACGGCGCTGGTTCCACAAATCGTGCGAACCATTATCTGCGAATCCAGGCCGTCAGATGGGAGACAAACGGTCGAGATGGGCGCCAGAGGACTTTACCTACTCCGACCAGCCAAGGGCGGTGCCATGCGCGCCCGCGGCGGCGCAGCTGCCGGAGATGAGGTAGACTGGGGCTTCTAGGGCGCTAGGGGTCGGTTTGGGATTTCATAGAGGTTGGGGAGGTCTCGACGAACACTAAGGCGAGACCAGGGTGGCGTGAACACGGGCAGATGGGGGAGGGGGACCCTCGGGTGAACCTAGGGCTGCTCCGGCGAGCAATACCCGCCAAGGTGAGGGTTAATCCGGCGCTCTACGGCCAACATATGTTTCGGGGAGTGGGTAGGGATGCTCTAGGCCTAAATTTAGGCTCGAGGAGGGGTTGCAGTGGCCAAACGCCATGAGGAAGCGGCGGTCCGATGATGGGGGGCTCCGGCGAGACGAAATTCATCATGGTGAAGCGAATTTGGCGCAAAATAGGGACGAGGGAGGGTCACTTACCCTGAGACGACGCTTGGGGCTGCTTGGCGCGGCGCAGGGAGGTTTTGGTTGACCGGACGTCGAAGGATCGCGGCGGCGGCGAACTCCAACCTGCGTAGGGAAGAGGTAGAGGGCGGAGCGGGCAGAGGAGTTGAGGAAAGGGGAAACCACCGCGGGTTCCCGATGCGCCAAGCTTAGGCGAAGCTCACCGTGGCCAAAGCGCTGACAGAAGTCCAGCGGCGACGACAGAACGACGAAGCGACAACGAGGGGAAGCGGCGCTGCGACTGGGTGAATGCGAGGTCGGGGGAGCGCGAATGTGGGGCAGGGGCGAGCTGAGGGAGTGTGCGAGGTCTTTACCTAATGCTCGGGCGACGTGGGCGGGGCGTGCAGATGTGGGCACCGGTATGGCGGCGAGGGCGCACGGCATGGGCGCGGCGGTTGCGAAGGAAGGGGGCAGGTTTGACGGGCAGGGCCCATGAGCAAGCGAGAGCGGGCGAGCGAACAGGCGTCCGGGCTGACGAGCGGGGCCCACGGGACAGAGAGAAAGGGTGCGCGCACGCGAAGGAGATCGGCGTCGACAAGGCGGCCCCACTGGGCAGCGAGAGGGAGAGAGAGGAAAGAAAGAGCAGGTGAGAGAGGGCGCTGATAGGCGGGGTCGCCTGTTAGGGAGGGCTGGCGCGCGGGCACGGGCGCGCGTGGGGGCTGGGCTGATTTGGTCCGAAATGCGGTTTTCTATTTTCCCTGAAATTTCTAATGGATTTTCTATTTTATTTCCTCTAGGGTTTTCAATTCAAATTCAAACCAAGTTTCAAATGCAAACCAATTCAAACATTTGCATCAATTCAAAGAATATTTTGGGCTCAGTATGATGCAACAATTCATGGCTTACATTGTTTTGACAAAATAAATAATTAACCCTTCTCCTAATTAACTTAATTCTACTCAAAAAGAAAGAGAGAGAGACTAGAGAGAGACCAAGGGTAACATATGTGGATATTTAGAAAGAAATTTTATGCCCCAATTTCATGGTGTTACAAAATATTACACTTGAACTTGGCCAAAAGACCAAAAAATAAGTTGAAAAGAAGCCCCTATACTCGAATTAAATTATAGCAAATGTTTTGGCTTAGGACTCGGGACCGAGAAGATGGTGTAGATCAGATGCTCTAACCAAAATCATCATTTATAGTGAAGGCTTAACAATTTCTCCAAGTTTAGCAAGACATAGAAAAGCACAAGTATGCCAACAAGATCATTTCTGAAATACTAAATACAACAAGTTTATCCTCTAACGCTTAACATGATTACAGAAATATATACTTGCTCTTGCCTTTAGAGTATCATATCAAACAATGAAACATTTTCCGCTTTTAGAGTGCCTTGTACTCACTTCCAATTGCATAATTGGTTTCACTTAAAATTCAATGTGAAATTAATTCGACATGAATAAAACATTTTCATAGTTATGCTCTAGCAATGCTCCACAGTTAAATGGCTAGAAATCTGTACCTCGCCACATTTGGTGATGTGTGGAATGCACGAACTACGCCCTATGTTGAAGGAGCGGAGCGGAAGACGAGTGAGCTAGGAGATGGACTCCCGGTCCCAGGGGGTGACGAGAAGGTTTAGAGTTGGTTGGACTCGATGCAACTTTTATCACCTAGTGAGCATCCTTATCCGGAGGTGAGCACCCTAATCCTCCTCGCCGGTGGCAGTGCAACAACGAAAGAAGCGGGCGGAGGTTGATGCGAAATGGACGGAATTTGTTGCTAGAGCGATAGCTGCGAGAACACTGCTGTGCAAACAAATAGGATAAGATGAGATATGATCTGGGACCGCAGGTTAATTTTGAAGAAATATAAGAGGTTCATTGTAAAAAAATAGCGTGAGACGACCGTTGAAACTGGTGTTTTAATATAGTAAGGAATTATACTTTTTCCATTTTCAACGGAGTGAGCCGTCGGGTGGATCGGGCTCTGGCCCAAAGCCCATTTGACTTCCCTTGAAACGCATGCCCATTCAGTGGATAGGCGGCCGGCCCGTTCACCATTTCTCATCGTTCAATTCAGAATCTGATACATCAGAGAAGGGCCACAGCACAGAGAGAGACTGTCTGCCAGTGGACGCGAGGGAGCGCCTCCGCCTCAGATCCAACCCCCACCGATGCGAGCTCCGGCGATGCTCCGCTGGGCCGCGGCGGCGCTCGCGGCGCTCCTCGCCGCCTCACCGGCCGCCGCGTTTTACCTACCCGGCGTGGCGCCCAACGACTTCCATAAGGTCCAAATTCCCTACGCTCATTCCCACCTTCCTCGTAACGTAACGGTTCTCCCCATCCTTTCGCGCTGGATCTCGACAGCCAGATCCATAGTTTGGTGTTTATCGGGTTGGATGCGAGCGGTGGTGTTTGGGATCTCGGGGTCCTTCTGCTCTCGCTCGCTCCCTTACTCTTACTCTTACTCGTGTCGTTGCGGGTAGCACACGCTGTTCTCTCACCTGATATCATAATCGTTGGCGCTTCTGTGCGCAGTTGTGTAGTCTGACGAATTGCGTGCTTGTCGTTTCATTTCTGCACGGTGCTGCTCAGTGCTAATGACGCACCACCACTTCAGTTGCTCCCTGACATTTCACCGGATGCATTTGGAATTCGAGACTACTGGCATTCACTTTTGGCCAGGTCCCTGCTTCAAATCTCAATGTTGAGGCAAAAGCGTTTTCCCCTTAGCGATGATAAATAATCGAAAACATTATAGTCGGTCTAAAGTTTGTGTAATGTTATTGAATCGTATATTTGAACCAAAGTTTTGCTAGGCGCTAGGCGGAATCTAGGCGATGACCCTTAGTCTAGGGACTAGTCCAGGCTAGGCTTGCCTAAGCGATGCTAGGCGTTTTGCTAACTTATATAATATATACATTTATAGATAAAAAATAGGGAAGGACCAGTAGACATACCTTAGGTCCTTTGTCCTTGCAGATCTGTTGATCACTGAATCCTCAAGCACTGCTGCAATAGAAGTGGACAACACTTTTAGATGCAATTGGGCATCAATACAAGTGATAAAAAATAGGAAATAGTAAGTTAGGTAATTATCTGAGGTCTGACCCTTCTCCCATCCATTAAGTACTGATCAGCAGCATAGGATAGCCTTTAGAAATCACAAACATGAAGGGACAGCAGGCAGCAACACATATAAAATGCATAGCAGACCACGAAATTAAATAACAAGCGCATGATTCAGTTCTCACAAGTCACAACACAAAACACAAGTACACAGCAGGAGTTCTAAGTTCACAAATTAAAGATACATGGATGCATAATAAAAGCTAAAACATGACATGAAGCTGGCTCACACTTAGGGTTCATCCATCTCATACTCATCTTCATCAAACTCTTCTTCTTCGGACTCAAACTCTTCTTCATTGAGCTCTCACCCTTGCACTTCTACGCAGCTCTAGTTGTTCTTCTGCTCCCACTGCATCTCCAAGCACAGACCAAGGTATCCCTGTACCTTCCATGACTTCTTCCTCATCTCTAAAGGAAACTAATGCACAATCATCTCCATTCTCTTGGAGGAAACCTTGAGCTTCAGTTGTACCATTAGGCAAGAGAACATCAGTAATTTTCTTGGACTTGATCTTTGCTCTCTTATTAATCAGCTTGTTGTTGAATTGAATGTAGACCACCTTGTTGAGGCGGTCTGTAGTAAGCCTATTTCTCTTCTTAGTGTGCACCTATAAATTAAAAATAAGAGCACTTTTAGTTCTGCAATTTTATTGTAATGCTGCTGTAATTTTGATAACAGATAGGTACTAACCCCATCAAACCTACTCCAATTTCTTTCACAACCAGAAGAACTTGCTATTAAAGATAGGATCTTGGTAGCTATCTTCTGTAGAGCTGGTGTTTCAGTTCCATAAAGCCGCCACCATGATGCTGAAAAAAACCCTCTCTATTAGTTAGTAGTATAACAGATTGCTTGTTACAATGCTGAAATAAAAAACTGTTACCTGGATTATAATCAAAGTTTTCAAAAGTCCTTGCAACCTTCTTGCTAAATGGGCCTTCTCTATTCTGAAACTTCTGGAGTTCGACGTTGACTGCTTGTTCTTGCATTTCGTCGTCATGATAATAAAAAGTCTCCACACAATTGATAAAACCTTCTGTTATTTTGGGAACATCAAAGATTGATGGGTCAGCATAAGGCACAAAAGTTAGGCAAAGTGTGGCAAGTTAGGCAGCGAACCAAACATGCCCCAAGTCTTCCAGCCATCTTCTTCTCAATAACAGCAACGACATCCTTGAAACGGTTCTCAACATTGCCAAGGGCCTCTTTAACATGTCTCTTTGCCTTCAATAGTTCTCCATATACAAAGCCCATGGATGGCTTCACATCTCCATCAACCAAACGGAGAACTTTGAACAATGGCGCAAAAACTGCCAATGTCAACTTCACATCCTTCCAAAAGGTTGGATTCAATATAGTTGCTGTGGCATTTTTTCCCTTCTTTGATTTCACATCCTTCAGTGAGTCCGACCTACTATGAACCACCATCTTTCTTAGCTGGTCCTTCTTCTCTTGTATGCTGTCCAAAGTTAGATAGTTTGAAGCAAACCTAGTCACTCCTGGCCTTACTATCTCTTTCCCCTCAGTGAAGTATCTCATGCACTCTAGTGTTCTTGTGTGCCCATAGACAAATATGGTGAATGCCTTTGCTTGGTCAATCACCTTCTTGAACCGAGGCATGTTGCCAATTCCTTGGAGCATCAAGTTAATTGTGTGAGTTGCACAAGAGGTCCAAAAGATATGTGGTCTCTTCACATGCAATAGCTTCTTTGCTCCCATGTTGTTAGAAGCATTGTCAGTCACAACTTGCACCACATCATCTGGACCAATGTCTTTGATTGCTTTGTCCACTAGTTCAAAGATCACTGCACTTGTGTGTGACACATCTGACATCTCTTTTGAGGAAATAAAACTAGTTCCATCAGCACAATTAGTGCACACATTCATTATGCTTCTCCTCTTCTTATCTGACCAAGCATCGATCTTAATAGAGCACCCATTCTTCATCTTCTCGGCTTCACGTTCTTGCAACAAACTCTTGGTTCTTGCATATTCTTCTTCCAACAATCTCCCTCGCAGGTCAAACATAGTTGGAGGTTCAATTCCAGGCCCAAATTGTCCAATTGCTTCACACATTTGCTTGAACTCATCGTTGTCACATGCATTGAATGATATTGCTATCAATGTTACAAAAAAGTAAATTAGTGTTCAGTTGAGTACTACAACAAGGAAATCTGATGAAATTGAAATCTGAAATTAAAAAACAGCAAGGAAATTACCATGGTTAAAGGCCTATCTTGCAATATATTTATGCACCTCATGTAATCTTTCTTTCCAAAGTTCCTTGTTCAGCCTCTGTTGAGTCAAAGATTCAGATTTGGTTGCTGTAGGATCAATAGCTTTTGTCCATTTGTCCATGGGGCCTAATTTGTGAGGCTCTGAACTTCCAACACAAGTCACTTCTTCTGATCCTCCAACCCTAGACACATGAACTTCCTCTCTAAGTTCTAGCTCACGAACAATCTTCTCCTCCCTTTTCCTTTTTGCTTCATCTAGTGCTTTCTTGCACTTTTCTTGAGCCTCCAACAACTTCTCTTTGGTGGTCTTCATGCCCTGGCATTTCTTCGCATTCTTTCCTTCCTGCGCGATATGTTGCTTCAACCGATAAACCCCTCCACACATTTGCTTGTCACACAGTATGCACTTTACCTTGTCCTTATTGTTTATACCAACAAGAACCCCATACTCCCATCCCATATCATCTGAATTTCTTCTAAGGCCACTAACTCCCTCTGGTGCACTTGCACTTTCAGATTGACCCTCTGTCATCTGAGTTCAAGCCATCAGTCAACAAATTACAAACTGAATATGGGAATAACAGAGGAGATGAGCAGGGGAGTAGGAACATACGAACCTTGGGCTGTCCGCTCCGCTGGCGCAACGGAGGGAAGCAAGCAGGAGCCACCCGCGTATAGGAGAGAAACAAGCAGGGGAGGAGAGAAGCAGGAGCCGCCCGCGTACAGGAGAGAAGCAGGAGCCGCTCGCGTACAGGAGAGAAGCAAGCAGGGGAGGAGAGAAGCAGGAGCCGCCGAGCCGCTCGCGTACAGGAGAGAAACAAGCAGGGGAGGAGAGAAGCAGGAGCCGCCCGCGTACAGGAGAGAAGCAAGCAGGGGAGGAGGGAAGCAGGAGCCGCCGAGCCGCCCGCGTACAGGAGAGAAGCAAGGCTGCAGGGGTCTGGCGTCCGCGTACAGGAGAGAAGCTGCAGCCACCCGCGTCTTCGGCGTCCTTTTCTCTACCACGCGCGCGCCGCCCTTTTCTCTCCTTGCGCGCCACCCTTTTCTCTACCGTGCGCGCGCCACCCTTTTCTCTCCCGCGCGCGCGCCTAGCTCGCCTAAGCGCCGCCTGGGCTCCTGGGCGCCGCGGAATCGCCGCTCGGCGCTGCCTAGGCGCTCCAAACTACTAGGAGCCCGCCTACCCCCCTAGTCCAGGCGGGAGGCCGTGGCCTAGCGACTAGGCGCGCCTAGGCGCGTCATAGGCGCGGATTTTCATAACCCTGATTTGAACTTTAAATAAGAAAATTGTGCGGTGAGTATGCCACGGTCTGTGTTCAAAATGCGCAGAGCACACAACAATCTGCACCCAGATGTACTCAAATCTGTACTCACTTGTATTCAAGATGTGCAGTTCTTCATTTTTTTTACATACATCAAATGCTCCACTTGATCTCAGAGGGTAAATTTCATGTTTCATTGTATACATGATACTTATAGTTTGAACTTGGCAGCTGCAGGTGATATTTTCTTTGACAATAAGCAGTTGTCACGCAAACCATTCTCCCTTCTGTTTCTCTTGTTTCTGGTTGCCTGGTGTAACATGTGAATCCACCCTACTCTCTGACAGTCATATGTGCCCATGCACCAAGCTAGCTAATTCAATGAATGATGACAACACATTATTTTCAGATCCTAAAGTATCAAGCATGTATGTGTGCTAGTAGTTGCGTTTACAGAAAAGAATGTCAAATGGTGTGTGTGTTTCAATCTTTTGAGCTACGGGGATGATCAGAGAATTACATTTCCTTCTTAAATCATAGCCTTTTATTTTACTGAAATATGTGTTGTGTGTTCTAACTGGTTCATACATAATTTTCTGCAGAAAGATCCACTTTTGGTGAAGGTGAATAAGCTGACATCCACGAAGACGCAACTTCCCTACTCATATTACTCTCTTCCTTTCTGTAAACCAAACACGATAGTTGACAGTGCAGAGAATCTTGGAGAAGTTCTGCGTGGTGATCGCATTGAGAACTCTCCTTATGTGGTCAGTACTAGATTACTGCTTGTCACATATTCAGCATTGTAATTTGTAATGTACCAAATCACTTAGTCGTCATGCACTTTGTCGTTTTACGTTTGTGTTGTAGTTTGAGATGGGGGAACCCAAGATGTGCCAGATTATCTGCAAAGCAAAAATTGATGATAAACAGGCAAAGGAGCTTAAGGAAAAAATAGAGGATGAGTATCGGGTGAACATGTACGGATTTTATATGTGGCACTGTAATTTTGATTGCATGAAAAATGCTGCAGTTACATAACGTATTTTCTTCACAGGATTCTTGACAATCTCCCACTAGTTGTTCCTATTGCAAGGCAGGATAGGGGTGCTACTGTTTACCAGGCTGGATATCATGTTGGTGTCAAGGGCCAATACACTGGTGTAAGTTTGTATGCTCAGCTGGTGTTTTACTTTTAACAGTGTGTAGGTCTCCTTTTTTTCTTGAGAGGGTGGAGTTATCTTATTACAAAATATATGTTACAGAACAATGATGAGAAGTCCTTTATCCACAACCACTTGGCATTTTTAGTAAAATACCATAAGGATGAAACTACAGATCTCTCTAGAATTGTTGGATTTGAGGTCAAACCATTCAGGTTAGTTTTAGTTATGCTTGCCCTATTTTGTTGGTATGATGCCTTTCACGCTGACACTATCTTGTTTACTAACTTATACTTTTTTTGTTAAATTTCTCATGCCAGTATCAATCACCAGTTTGAAGGGCCGTGGAATGATAAAAACACTCGTTTAATCACATGTGATCCTCATGCCAGCAAGCTTGTGGTAAACTCAGATACTCCTCAGGAGGTTGAAGCCGGGAAGGAAATCATATTTACCTATGATGTAGGCTTCGAGGTGATATTTCTCACATCTGCTTCTCTTTTTATGCCCTAACATCTTTCCTTAATACTCCCTCTTGCGTTTCTGAAAAAAAACATCTTTCCTCTTAATATAACGTCACACAGCCCTCCTGCGTTTCTGAAAAAAGAAACATCTTTCTTTAATACTCGCTCTGATTCTTAGTGTAGACCATTTAGGATATTGACATGGTCTTAAATGTGACACTTTACCTGCAATTGTTCTAAAAGTATTTTTTGTTTTCTATATATATTATGGAAGTATTTTCCATGTTGAATCTATCACATAAACTGCGTTGTCAAGTTACTAAACATACATTTCAAAATTTGAGTTCGTTTTAATGTTTTCTGATTTGCTTGGTATTGCTCTGCAGGAGAGTGATATCAAGTGGGCTTCTCGCTGGGACACCTACTTGTTAATGATAGATGATCAAATTCACTGGTTTTCTATTGTGAACTCTCTCATGATCGTACTCTTCTTATCTGGGATGGTGGCAATGATTATGCTCCGCACCCTTTATAGAGATATCTCTAGGTACAATCAGCTTGAAACTGAAGAAGAAGCCCAAGAGGAGACAGGATGGAAGCTTGTTCATGGAGACGTATTCCGCCCTCCTGCAAACTCCGACTTACTCTGTGTCTGTGTTGGGACTGGTGTTCAGTTCTTCGGTATGCTACTAGTAACCATGATCTTTGCTGTTCTGGGTTTCCTTTCGCCATCAAACCGGGGAGGACTGATGACTGCCATGCTGCTCACTTGGGTCTTGATGGGGTTGTTCGCCGGATATGCTTCTTCACGCCTGTATAAGATGTTGAAAGGATCGGAATGGCGGAGCATCACCCTGAGGACCGCCTTCCTGTTTCCTGGGATTGCTTTCGGTATTTTCTTCATCCTTAATGCTCTAATATGGGGGGAGAAGTCGTCTGGCGCTGTTCCTTTCACCACAATGTTTGCTTTGGTCCTCCTCTGGTTTGGTATCTCGGTTCCTCTTGTATTTGTCGGGAGCTATCTGGGCTTCAAGCAACCTGCCATTGAGGCTCCGGTGAAGACGAACAAGATCCCAAGACAGGTCCCTGAGCAGGCTTGGTACATGAACCCTGCCTTCACCATTCTGATTGGTGGCATACTTCCGTTCGGAGCAGTCTTCATCGAGCTCTTCTTCATCCTGACGTCGATCTGGCTTCACCAGTTCTACTACATCTTTGGCTTCCTGTTCCTGGTGTTCATTATCCTCATCATCACCTGTGCGGAGATCACGATCGTGCTGTGCTATTTCCAACTGTGCAGTGAGGACTACCTGTGGTGGTGGAGGTCCTTTCTGACCTCAGGATCATCAGCAATCTACCTCTTCCTGTACGCCGGGTTCTACTTCTTCACTAAGCTACAGATCACTAAGGTTGTGTCAGGCATGCTGTACTTTGGCTACATGCTTCTTGCCTCGTTTGCTTTCTGTGTGCTCACCGGTACGATCGGCTTCTACGCCTGCTTCTGCTTCACAAGATTGATTTATTCATCTGTGAAGATCGACTAGGCATGTTCCATGGGCCTGCAGCGAGTATGCCCATTGTGTGTTTTTTTTCATGAATTTTCAGTGCAGCTGTACTTTTGGTGTTAGCTTATAAACAATTTATGCTCACTGTGGTTCAGAGTTGTACAAGGATAGGACACTACTGCTAGCTTTATATGGGGTAATTTTAACTTGTGCTGTTGAGAACTGCTGCATACGTTCAATCCATAGTCTCGTTATCGTCTGCCACCCCTTTCCTGCTTCAGCTGCATGATGATGTCCATACGTGCTTGGCTTCATCAAGAAAATGTTAGCTTCATCTACACAGAATATTTCGCCATGCTGTGTGATCAGTTTATGCAAAATATTGGAAGCGTATGAATGATAGGAGTTAGGTGATTAATGATCGCTATCCATTTTACGAATTTCGTATGAATGTTCCGATCGATATGTATCTTGGCTTCGGCTCCGTTCAGATCAGTTAATTTTAGTTTTTTTATAAGCTATAATAGTGGAAGAGAGCTAGGCAATTGCTTTTTTATAAGCTAGATGATCGAATAGTTCAAATTAGACTGTAGATAGTGTAAACTAAGCTGTTTAAATCAGCTATAATTTTTTTGACAGCTAGCAACCTATATTAAGCGCTAGTTTGAGAATTCTATTTTCACGAGGAATTTCTATTTTTTCACAAAAGATTTTTATTTTTTCAAAAGAAAATTAACTAATTTTTCTTTGAAAAATAGAAATCCCATAGAAAATGGAGTTCTCAAACTAGCTCTAATAAATCAAAACATGACTTTAGATATTTTATTTTTATAATATAATCTCTAGGTTTGAGTCTTTAAGTCAAATCCAAAATAACCTCTAGTATTTTTGTAGTTTCTAAGGAATACCATGGTTTTAGTGAAACCATAGTATTTTATATCGTAAGGGCCTGTTTGGTAATGTAGTTTGAAATATTATAGTTTTAAGATACCGTAGTTTACAATTGAACATGACACAAATTCTACAATATTGCTTAAAATATAGATGTGTTTGGTTTCATTAGAAAGAACACAAGAAAACTAATGATGTGTTTGGTTTGAGGTCAAAGTTGGATGAGTCGGGGGCGACACCGTCCCTTCGATTTTTTGTGATCACGCCGCCCCCAAAAATCACTTCGGGATTCACCTCGCCCCCGCTTGACTCTCAACTAAACACTATAGAAAACGTGGCCGCCTCATTCCATCCCTCCTTATACATTCAACCAAACGCACCCTAAGGTCCCGAGTGGAGTTTTCAAAACTCCAAAAATACCACGGTTTTGGGTAAACCATGGTATTTAAAACAGTGTTTTACTTGTACCAAACCAAACATATTTTGGCTTCCAATACCACGGTATAATCAAGTAACATAGTATTTGTCTCAAAATTGCAAAAATACCAAGCTTCCAAACATGGCCTAAGGTGTTTGGTTGTGTTTTTCCATGATATTCTAAATACCATGACATTTTTGGAGTATTAGAAACTCCACTCCAATCTAAAGTTTTAATGACATGGCTAACTTTTGCCTAATACTATGGTTTATAATATTGTATCCAAACAATATTTTTTAAAACCATGATATTTTTAGAGCTAATCAAAACTACGATATTGGCATGACAATTGCAAAGTATACTACTATAAAACCATAGTTTTAAAAAACGTTATATCCAAACAGACCCTAATTTGTCAACTAGTTAGCTCTTTAGAAGATGTCATCTCGGATCACAGCCTACTTCTTGCATGCCTCATTCCTCTCGCCAATGCGCATGTCTCCACCTTTTCCACATTCTTCCTGGGTTGCACATATTTAGTAGCCATTTCAAGAATCTCATGCATCCACTCAACATCATGAGGCGCACGAATATTGAGGCTATGGATTTAACTCCAAAAAAGTAAGTGTATGGCTAAGGAACATGAGTATGTGCAAGCGCAATGAGTTACATCTCATGAATATGCATGATGCCAGGAGAGACCATGCATTCTGTGCGATCGCATGCACGAGCTGCTGAATGCATGAATAGTGCGATTTTGTTGCGTATTTTGTGCATCCACGGCTATATACGCGAGCTGCTGGGGGCAGTTTGAGGGGCTACAACGAAAACTAGTAAAAAGTTTGCACATTTCTCGATACCTTTATAAAAAAATAGAGTCACCATGGAACTTTGTATCACTATTGTACTTAAACTTCTGTATTTGTGTTGTCTATCTTATTTGTGTGTTTTATGTTCCTAGCTTAGTTGATAGTTTAGTTGATATGTTTGTAAACTCTTTATGATAGAGATCGCAACATTTAGTTAAAAATCGTAATTGGACAAAGATACTTTATTTATATATGTTGTGTCCATATCTCCCTTAAGTTGAGCGTTATGTTAAATTTGTGAACTCATGGTGTCATGGACTGTATTTTCCAGTACATACTGAAATGCAACATATGTCTTGCTTAACATTCTAGTTTCCAATGAATCAGAATGCAATAATGCATTGCAGGCTTGTAGCTTCCAAGTTTCATTTGTATGAGATTGGAGTATTTAGCTGTACTGTACATACTATTCCCATAATAATGTCGAGTACACCTTAGGTATCGTTTGATTTTTAATACTTATGATAGTGTTGTTGAGCACCCAAAATGACCAAGCAGACGGTCCGGCCTTGAGGCCAGATGGTCCTCGGTGGTGGCGTGGACGGTCCGCGCGCGTGCTGAATCAGTTATGATTCCGAGTTTCTTGCGGGATTTGTTGGCCGGACCGTGCATCGGACTATCCGGTGGGTGGCACTGGACCGTCCGGTGCTACATAGTCCAGCACATTTTCTCCTTTTTGGCTTGACTTCACAAAGTCCCTCACACTTAGACAAATACAATTAGTACACAAAACAATTGACTAAGTATCCAGAGCTTACCTTTTTACTTGATCCATCTAGATTTGCATTATGTCCTCTTCGGAGCTCAATTTACTTGATATATCTTTGCTCATACATCATGTTAGTTTAAACATAATGTGTTGTGCATCTAATCACCAAAACAATATAGAATGTCCCAAGGCACATTTCCCTTTCAATCTCTCCCTTTTTGGTGATTTATGCCAACACATAAAAAAGCCACTCATATTGAACTAACATATTCAGATGAGCTAAAAAGTGCAAATTGATGTCAAATTGAAGACCAATAAGATTATCGTAGGATTTGGCATATTTGGAACATTTTTACCACCACTTGGTTTGTTTTTGCAAAACAAATTCATTTTCCTATCTCTATGTCAAAACACTTTGTTTTGGTAAATCAAAAATTACTTTCAAGACTAGTTTTGATCAAGAGTAAAAAACTCCCCCTTTTCCCCATAATCAAATTTCTCCCCTTTGTTTTGGCAAATAAAAATTACTTTCAAGACTAGTTTTGATCAAGAGTCAAAAACTCATACTAAAATTTTGAAAAATTCACAAGTGGTAGCTGATCCAGTTGCTTTGGCCATAATTTCTCCCCCTTTGGCATTAAGCACCATAATGGAAGAACTATTTGGCCCTTTAACCCCATTGCCTCACAAAAAATTGCAAGTAAGACCAAAAGGCAATGAGAAAACGCAGATAGGGACTTGAGACAAGATACATTGATTTCGAAATGCAGTGGAAGCCTCTTCTTTGTCCAAGTCCACCATTTCCCTTTCAATCCATCTTTGAGACTATATCAAAATTACTCAAGCAAACACATTAGTCTAAAAGGGTCAAGTTGTAGTACATCCTCCCCCTTAACATGTGCATCATGTGAGGTCCGGGGATGACTTGTATAACTTGAGCACCACAATAAGTAAAGATATAAATGCTTAAACGAACATAATCAAAGGCATCAAACATATGCATGCTATAGATAAATCCAAGTTCGGCGAATCTAAGACATTTAGCTCACTACGTAACCTACAAAACCTTTTCTCATATAAAGGCTTGGTGAAGATATCAGCTAACTGGTTCTCGGTGCTAATATGGCAAACATCGATATCTCCTCTTTGTTGGTGGTCTCTCAAAAAGTGATGCCGGATGTCTATGTGCTTAGTGCGACTGTGTTCAACAGGATTATCTGCCAAACGGATTGCACTCTCATTATCACATAGGAGTGGGACTTTGCTTAGATTGTAGCCAAAGTCCTGGAGGGTTTGCCTCATCCAAAGCAGTTGCGCGCAACACTGTCCCGCGACAACATACTCGGCCTTATCGGTGGATAGGGTAACAAATGTTTGTTTCTTAGAGCTCCAAGACACCAGGGACCTTCCTAGAAACTAACAAGTCCCTGATGTGCTTTTCCTATCAACCTTGCACCCGACATAGTTGGAGCCTGAATATCCGATTAAGTCAAAGGTAGACCCCTTTGGATACCAGATCCCGAAGCAAGGCATAGAGACTAAATATCTAAGAATTCGATTAACGACCACAAGGTGACATTCCTTGGGGTCGGATTGAAATCTAGCACAAATGCATATGCTTAGCTTAATATTCGGTCTACTAGCACAAAGATAAAGCAAAGAACCTATCATAGACCGGTATGCCTTTTGATCAACAAAATTACCTCCTTTGTTGAGGTCCAGGTGTCCGTCCGTTCCCATCGGTGTCTTTGCGGGCTTTGCATCCTTCATCCCAAACCTCTTGAGTAAGTCTTGGGTGTACTTCGTTTGGGAGATGAAGGCCCCTTCCTTGAGTTGCTTCACTTGGAATCCAAGGAAGTAGTTCAACTCGCCCATCATAGACATCTCAAATTTCTGCATCATCACCCTGCTAAACTCCTCACAAGACTTTTGATTAGTAGAACCAAATATTATGTCATCGACATATATTTGGCATACAAACAAATCACTAATACAAGTCTTAGTAAAGAGAGTAGGACCAGCTTTCCCAACATTGAAAGCGTTAGAAATAAGAAAATTGCTAAGGCATTCATACCATGCTCTTGGGGCTTGCTTAAGTCCATAGAGCGCCTTAGAGAGCCTATAGACATGGTCGGGATACCTATCATCCTCGAAGCCAGGGGGTTGTTCCATATATACTTCCTCCTTGATTGGTCCATTGAGGAAGGCGCTCTTTACGTCCATTTGAAACAACTTAAACGAGTGGTGAGCAGCATAGGCCAATAATATGCGAATTGATTCTAGTCTAGCTACAGGAGCAAAAGTCTCCTTAAAATCCAAACCTATGACTTGAGCATAACCTTTTGCCACAAGTCGAGCCTTGTTGCTTTTCACCACACCGTGTTCATCTTGCTTGTTGTGGAACACCCACTTGGTCCCCACAACATTTTGCTTCGGACGTGACACCAAGCTCCATACTTCATTTCTTTTGAAGTTGTTGAGCTCTTCCTGCATGGCCAACAACCAGTCTGGATTCTGTAAGGCTTCTTCTACCCTAAAAGGTTCAATAGAAGAAACATTTTGTTATGGTGTATAGGGAGCGAAGAACTCATGCTTGATGCCTTCCTCCTCAAGATATTCTTCTACTTGAAGATTCTTGAATTCAGATCCATTATTGCTCCTTATTTTCTTCACCTTGAGCTCAAACTCATTTTGAGCTCTCCTTAAGAAGCACTTTAGAGTACTTTGGGTTTTAGATTTGTCCTACAAAAAGAACACCCAAGTGAAGCGGGAAAAATCATCAACAATTACAAGACCATACTTGCTTCCCCCAATGCTAAGATAAGCAACAGGCCCAAAGAGATCCATATGTAGGCTCTAGTGGTCTTGATGTCGTCATCACGTTCTTGCTTTGATGAGTAGTTCTCACCTGCTTTCTTGCTTGGCACACTGCACAAGGTGTGTCTTTCTCAAAACAGACATCGGTTAGTCCTAACACATGTTCTTCCTTTAGAAGTTTATGAAGATTCTTCATACCAACATGTGCTAGACAGTGGTGCCAGAGCCAGCGCATATTAGTCTTAGCTATTAAACATGCATCTAGATCGGCATTCTCCATTGAGAAATCAACTAAATAGAGCTTGCCATCTAATACACCTTTAAAAGCTAATGAACCATCACTTCTTCTAAAGACAGACACATCAACATTTGTAAATAAACAATTGTATCCCATATGCCACAATTAACTTACAGAAAGCAAATTGTAACTGAGTGATTATACTAAAAACACATTAGAAATTGAATGCTCGACAGTGATGGCTATTTTACCCAGACCTTTGTCCTTGCCATGGTTCCCATCTCTAAAGATGATAGTGTCTTGGGAATCCTTGTTCTTGACGTAGGAGGTAAACATTTTCTTCTCCCCTGTCATGTGGTTTATGCATCCGCTATCAATAATCTAGCTTGTGCCCCCAGATGCATAAACCTGCAAGGTAATTTAAGCTTGGGTTTTAGGTACCCAACTCTTGTTGGATCCTACAATGTTAGTCACAAAAGACTTTGGAACCTAGATGCAAGTTTTGTCTCTCTTGCACTTAGGTCCCAAACTTATAGCAACTACTTTATCATTTTTGCACAAAAGAACAAATGAAGCATCATATGTTTGATAAAGCATGGTTGGTCCATTTGATGCATTCCTAGGCATATGAGAAGCAACATGAGGGCGCCTAGGTCTATTCCTACCATGACAAGTAGGTAAAACAACATGATTATAACACCTATCATGATGAGCAACACTAGAAACATTCCTAACATGAGCATAAAGATAGGCATGGTTCTTTTGTTCATGTGAAGAATAAGAGCTACTAGCCATAGGAGCCTTCCCTTTCTCCTTATTGAGATTGGAGGTCCTTTGGCTTGTTAAGTTCTCGGTTCCCTTTTGGAAACAAAGTCCATTCTTAATGGAGGGGTGTCTACCAATGGTGTAGGCATCCCTAGCAAATTTTAATTTTTCATAATCACTCATACAAATTTTAAGTTGAGCACTAAGATTAGCAACATCATTATTCAACTTAAGAATGGTACAAGCATGTTCATTGCAAGCGTCAATATAAAAATCTTTACACCTATTGCAAATAACAAAATGCTCCATGGTTGAACTAGCAACATTTACTTTTTCTAACTTAGCATTTAAACCAGCATTTAAATTCTTAAGACTAGAAATATAATTATTGCAAGTAGATAGCTCAGAAGATAATAGTTCATTTTTCTTAGTTTCTAGAGCAAGAGATTTTTGAACATTAATAAATTTATCATGTTCCTCATAAGAAATATCTTCTTGCTTTTCTAACAACCTATCTTTCTCGTTAAGGGCATCAATTAATTCATTGATTTTATCTACCTTAGATCTATCTAAACCCTTAAAGAGGTCACTATAATCTACATCATCATCATCAGATTCCTCATCAGTAGAAGGAGTGTACTTGGGGGTATCTCGTGTACGTACCTTATTCTCCTTAGCCATGAGGCACGTGTGATGTTCGTTGGGGAAGAGGGAGGACTTGTCGAAGGCGGAGGCAACTAGTTCTTCATCGTTGGAGTCAGATGAAGAACAGTCGGAGTCCCATTCCTTTTTGATGTGTGCCTCGCCCTTTGCCTTCCTCTAGTTCTTCTTCTTCTCCTTCTTCCATTTCTTTTCTTGTCCCTGGTCATTTTCATTATCTGGACATTGTGCAATACAATGACCGGACTTACCGCATTTGAAGCAGGGGCGCTTTCCCTTTGATTTGTTCTTGTTGGGATACTCCTTGCGCCCTTTTAAAGCGGTCTTGAAGCGCTTGATTACAAGTGCCATTTCTTCTTTGTTGAGTCTGGTAGCCTCCACTTGTGTTACCTTGTTGGGTAGCGCCTCCTTGCTGCTCGTTGCCTTGAGAGCAACGAGCTGCGGTTCGTAGACTGGAAGCAGACCATTTGCAATATCATCCACATACCTTGCTTCCTTTGCCATCATGCGCTCGCTCACAATTTTTTCGAGAATTTCCTCGGGCGTCATCTTTGTGTACCTAGGATTTTCATAGATAAGGTTTACAACATAAGGATCAATAACAATAAATGACCTTAGCATGAGTCGAACAACGTCATGATCCGTCCATCTTGTGCTCCTGTAACTCCGGATCTTGTTCACCAGGGCCTTGAGCCTGTTGTATATGTCTCGGTTGGCTCCTCTTCCCTTTTCATGGCAAATCTCCCAAGTTCACCTTCCACTAATTCCATTTTGATGATTATCGTGACAATGTTTCCCTCATGAGAAACCTTGAGGGTGTCTCAAATTTGTTTGGCGTTGTCCAAGTCGCTGACTTTGTTATATTCATCCCTGCATAGAGATGGTAGCAAAACAGTAGTAGCTTGGGCATTTTTATGAATTTGTTCATTAATTAATACAGGATTATCACTACTGTTAAATTTCATTCCATTTTCCATAATTTCCCAAATACTAGGATGGAGAGAAAATAAATGACTGCATTTTATGGCTCCAAAACGAATAGTCTTCTCCATCAAAGTGAGGGGTTTACCGAGTGGAATAGATAATAAATGAGCATTCAAATTATATGGGATGCTAGAATAATCAAAAGAATAGTTTTGATTAACCGTTTTCTTTTTCGTAGATGAGTCGTCGTCGCCATCCCTTGGTGATGAAGAGGAGGCGTCGCTATCGTAGTAGATGATCTTCTTAATGCGCCTCTTCTTCTTCCCATCCCTTTTCTTGTGAGTCAAGCCTGAGTCGGTGGGCTTGTCACCTTTTGCCTCATCAACGTAGAGGGTCTCCTTCTCCTTGTCGTTGATCACCATCCCCTTACCTTTAGGATCCATCTCTTCGGATGGTTAGTCCCTGAATGAAGAGTACGACTCTGATACCAATTAAGGGATCCTAGAGGGGGGGGGGTGAATAGGTGATCCTATAAAAATCAAGACTAAACAACACAAACTTGGTTTATAAAATGTTAGTAAAGTCAAAACCAAGGTGATATGAATAGAGAGGGAGAGAACTCTTCACTTGATTGTTCCTTTAGAATGTGTATTGAACTTAGGAACAATAGCGCAAGTGATTAAGTGAGAACTCTAAGGAAGAAAGCAATCACAATAGGAATTTTATCCCGTGGTTCGACCAATGCCTGCTCCACATTGTGGTGACCTCCTTCGATCAAGGATTGCACTCAATCCCTCTCAAGTGATCCAAAGATCAAACTTGAGTACCACGATTTTCTTCCTTTTCTCAAGTATTCCCTTTGTGAGGAATCTCTACAAGTTAGAGCCTCTCACCCTTACAAGATTGATCACAATTAAACCACAAGGGTAAGGTAGGGAATAGAAACACACTCAAGAGCGAGAGTCGAAGCAACGACATGCACAAAAGTCAAGAACCGAGCACACAACACAACACAGTAGTGTCACAGCTCAGAAAAGTGCTTAGGTCTCAAACACAATGAGCCAAATGCGTGTTTGTAGAGTCTATGCGTCTTAGTATGTTTAATGGAGGCTTGGTATTCTATTCCATGCGCCTAGGGGTCCCTTTTATAGCTCCAAGGCAGCTAAGAGCCATTGGAGCTCCATTTGGAAGGCCATAGTTGCCTTCTGTCCGTGGGCGCACCGGACAGTGTACAACGCGCGATTTCCTTCCTTTTCTGTTGAAGCCGACCATTACAGCCATGGTGCTCATGGCACACTGGATAGTCCGGTGCGGCCTACCGACCATTCGCGAGGTCCACGCGTCGCCCGCTGATTGCGCTACCGACCGTTGGCGTGGGTGCGACTGGCTCACTGGACAGTCCGGTGGCACACCAGACAGTCCAGTGATTTATAGCCGCGACGCACTGAGTTTTTCTCGAGAGCGGCCTGTTCGCTGGGGGAGCCAGCCTGGGCACCAGACACTGTTTGGTGCACACCGGACAGTCCGGTGCTCCTCAGGCTGGTGCGAGTCTAGCTACACTCAACAAAACTTCTCCAATCCTATTTCTCTCATTTTGACAAGGTTCCTAGCACTTAGTTGAATAATGTTAGTACCAAAAACAATTTACTAAGGCTAGAATCATACCTTGATTTTCCATTTGCATCGCTTTGACACTTAACATAAAATAATATGTGTTGAGCATCTAATCACCAAAACATTTATATAAATGGCACAAGGGCACATTTCCTTTTCAATACTAGATCCCGAAGCAAGGCGTATGAACTAAATATCTAAGAATTCGCTTCACGGCCACAAGATGACATTCCTTGGGGTCGGATTGAAATCTAGCACACATGCATACACTAAGAATTATATTTGGTCTACTAGCACAAAGATAAAGTAATGAACCTATCATAGACCGGTATGCCTTTTGATCAACGGACTTATCTCCCTTGTCGAGGTCCAAGTGTCCATCGGTTCCCATTGGCGTCTTAGCGGGCTTTGCGTCCTTCATCCCAAACCTTTTGAGTAAGTCTTGGGTATACTTCGTTTGGGAGATGAAGGTTCCTTCCTTGAGTTGCTTTACTTGAAATGCAAGGAAGTAGTTCAACTCGCCTATCATTGACATCTCGAATTTCTGCATCATTACCCCATTGAACTCTTCACAAGACTTTTGATTAGTAGAACCAAATATTATGTCATCGACATATATTTGGCATACAATCAAATCACCATTACAAGTCTTAGTAAAAAGAGTAGGATCCGCTTTCCTGACCTTGAAAGCATTAGAAATGAGAAAGTCTCTAAGGCATTCATACCATGCTCTTAGAGCTTGCTTAAGTCCATAGAGTGCCTTAGAGAGCTTATACACATGGTCGGGATACCTGTCATCCTCGAAACCAAGGGATTGTTCCATGCATACTTTCTCCTTGATTGGTCCATTGAGGAAGACACTTTTCACGTCCATTTGAAATAGCTTAAAAGAATGGTGAGCAGCATACGCTAATAAAACACGAATTGACTCGAGCCTAGCTACAAGAGCAAAAGTCTCCTCAAAATCCAAACCTGCGACTTGGGCATAACCTTTTGCCACAAGTCGAGCCTTGTTTCTTTTCACCACCCTGTGATCATCTTGCTTGTTGCGGAACACCCACTTGGTTCCCACAACGTTTTGCTTCGGACGTGGCAGCAGACTCCATACTTCATTTCTTTTGAAGTTGTTGAGTTCTTCTTGCATGGCCAACACCTAATTCGGATCCTGCAAGGCTTTTCTACCCTGAAAGGCTCAATAGAAGAAACAAAAAAAGTAATGCTCACAAAAGTTAGCTAAATGTGACCGAGTGATACTCCCTTGCTGTTGTCACTAATAATTTGATCCACTGGATGATTCCTTTGAATGGTGGCCCAGACTTGAGTTGGAGGGGACTGTGGTGCTTCTTCCTCTTTGTCCTTGTCTTCCTGTGCTCCCCCTTGATTCATGCTTTCTTCTTGAGGTACCTATTCCTCATATTGAGTTGGGGGATGCACCATTGTTGAAGAACATGGTTGATCCTGTTGTTATTGTTCCTGAGGCTGTACATCACCTATCGTCATAGTTCTCATTGCGGCCGTTGGAAGTTCATCTTCATCTATATCATCAAGATCAACTTGCTCTCTTGGAGAGCCATTAGTCTCATCAAATACAATTTCACTAGAGACTTCATCTAATCACGAAGATTTGTTGAAGACTCTATATGCCTTTGTATTTGAGTCATAACATAGTAAAAACCCTTCTACAGCTTTGGGGGAAAATTTTGAATTTCTACCTCATTTAATTAAGATGTAGAATTTGCTTCCAATGACACAAAAATTTGACACATTGATTTTGTTACCGGTTAGTAGCTCATAAGACGTCTTCTTGAGGAGGCGATGAAGATAGAGGCAGTTTATGGCATGGCAAGCTGTATTTACAGCTTCCGACCAAAACCGCTTAGGCGTCTTGTACTCTCCAAGCATTGTCCTCGCCATATCGATGAGCGTCCTGTTCTTCCTTTCTACTACACTATTTTGCTGTGGTGTAGGGAGCGGAGAACTCATGCTTGATGCCTTCCTCCTCAAGATACTCTTTCACTTGAAGACTCTTGAACTTAGATCCAATGTCGCTTATGATATTCTTCACCTTGAGCTCAAACTCATTTTGGGCTCTCCTTAGGAAACACTTTAAAGTTCCTCGGGTTTCAGATTTATCCTACAAAAAGAATACCCAAGTGAAGCGGGAAAAATCATCAACAATTACAAGACCATACTTACTTCCCCCGATGCTAAGATAAGCAACGCGCCCGAAGAGATCCATGTGTAGGAGTTCCAGTGGTCTTGATGTCATCATCACGTTCTTGCTTTAATGAGTAGTTCCCACCTGCTTTCCTGCATGGTATGCTACACATGGTCTGTCTTTCTCAAAACAGACATCGGTTAGTCCTAACACATGTTCTCCCTTTAGAAGCTTATGAAGATTCCTCATCCCAACATGTGCTAGACGATAATGCCAGAACCAGCCCATATTAGTCTTAGCGATTAAGCATGCATCTAGATCGACATTTTCTTTTGAGAAATCAACTAAATAGAGCTTGCCGTGTAATACACCCTTAAAAGCTAACGAACCATCACTTCTTATAAAGATAGATACATCAATATTTGTAAATAAACAATTATACTCCATATGACATAATTGACTTATAGACAACAAATTGTATCCGAGCGATTCTACTAGAAACACATCTGAAATTGAATACTCGGTAGTGATGGCTATTTTACCCAAACCCTTGACCTTGCCTTGGTTCCCATCTCCAAAGATGATAGTGTCTTGGGAATCCTTATTCTTGACATAGGAGGTGAACATTTTATTCTCCCTCGTCATGTGGTTTGTGCATCCGCTATCAATTAGGGGTGAAAATGAGTCGGGTATACCCATCGGGTACCAGATACAGATAGTGCAAATACCCGTTTTTTCGGATACGGATTCAGGTAGTTTTATATTCAGAACGGCTACGAGTAATACCCGGATACTGTAGCTTCGGATTCAGGTCGGATATGGAGTGAAGACTACCCGATAAATACCCGGATATTCGGGTCGGATACGGGTACCCGGAATTCGGGCACCCATTTTTTCTTTTTTCTGCATAATATAGTTATAAAATCACAACTTTTACATATGAAATCGGATGAAGATAAGTTTATATAAAAATTGTAGAGCTTGAAGAGATCTATAAATTTGTAGTACATCAATTTTTTGTTTAAACATATCTTTAGGCCAAAATCATTGAAATAATGTCCAAATTTATATCAAATTAATATATTTTTTCATTTTTATGTGGGGGCTTAAGGTGATCTCCACGTGGGAACTTAAGGTTATCTTTTTATAGACTATTTATTAGTATTGGTAACTTATTTGTAATTTTTGGTCGATGCTACAATATTTTAAGGATTTAATTATATTTTGATAATTTTCTATGATAATAAATTAATAATACATAAATAGTCTCAAAAAATATGAAATTTTTCGGAGGAACAATATATGTCCATATATAACCATAAAAAATGTTTGGATCATAAGATCTATAAGATGCCCATGTTTCTTCTATTTCGCTTTCACTTATTTGTATGAGTTACATGTGAAATCACTGTAAGTATCCATGTTTCAACATAATCAGTATTTTACTTCATCATTTTCATATGAGGACTTGAGTTATCTTTGTATAAAATTTTTATTAGTTTTTGTAACTTATTTGCAATTTTTGAGTGAAACTAGAATATTTTATGAATTTTAAATATTGTGGTGTTGGTTTTTACAATGTCCTTGTGGTTAGTAACTTTGAACTACATGATGTCAATTTTATTGGTTTCCTTTCTTACATTTGATCTATCATATACATGATTATGTATTGCTTAATTTATGTGTTTGTTGGATGGTTGGACAATTAATATCATCGGACGAACTACCCGACAATTATCCGGTACCTACCCGAGTAGTATCAATTATCCGTTTCTTACCCATTCAGATTATTACCCGGTCCCGTCCTATATCCGTCCCGAATCTTAAATACCCGTATCCGGTCCCGTATCAGAGAGAAATACATTAGGGTAGGATACGGGATGACCTTGTATCCAGCTGTATCCGTCCCGTTTTCATCCCTACTATCAATGATCCAGCTTGTGCCTCCAGATGCATAAACCTACAAGGTAATTTAAGCTTGGGTTTTCGGTACCCAACTCTTGTTGGGTCCTACAAGGTTAGTCACAAAAGACTTTGGAACTCATATGCAAGTTTTGTCTCTCTTGCACTTAGGTCCCAAACTTCTAGCAACTACTTTATCATTTTTGCATAAAAGAACAAATGAAGCATCATATGTTTGATAAAGCATTGTCGGTCCATTTGATGCCTTCCTAGGCGCATGAGAAGCAACATGATGGTGCCTAGGTCTATTCCTACCATGAGCATATGAAGAACTAGATGCAAACATGGCATGAGAATTAAATGCAGCATCATGATGAACAGGTAAAACAACATGATTATAGCACCTATCATGATGAGCAACACTAGAACCATTCTTAACATGAACATAAAGATAGGCATGGTTCTTTTGGTCATGTGAATAATAAGAGCTACTAGCCATAGGAGCCTTCCCTTTCTCCTTATTGAGACTGGAGGCCCTTTGGCTTGTTAAGTTCTTGGTTCCCTTTTGGAATCCACGTCCATCCTTAATGGTGGGGTGTCTACCAATGGTGTAGGCATCCCTAGCAAATTTTAATTTCTCATAATCATTTTTGCAAGTTTTAAGTTGATGTCACACCCGGGTTTTAGGGGTCCAAAACCCGGGCGTGAACATAAACACCAGGTGTGCTGGGACCAAGTCTCACACATATGATGAATCGTGGTATAGAAACGAATGTCACATCTTTACTATATAACAAGAGTTCTGTACAAAATAAATAAATACATAATAGGGAGACAACGATCCAGCAACCCAAAGTTGACTGGGAGACGACGACCTAGACCTCTCACGAACTCATCACAGCATCCTCCATGCGCCTCCTCCCGTGGTACCTGTTCTTGACCTATGGGGGGGTGTGAGACAGCAAGAGTGAGCTCACATACGTTCATAGCTCAACAAGTTGTGGGGAATAATGTGCATGAACTCGCCAAAGGTTGGAGCTCACGTGAAGTGTAATGCTTACCAAAGAGGATGTTAAAGCTGAGCATTGCTTTTTAAAGTTGGTCAAAATTTTATTAGCAATTACTAAGTATAAGTAAATACCAACCCAGTTAAGTAGTAGAACAAAGGTGACAACAACACCCTCAATGCAATGCATATGACAAATTGAATTTAGTTCCATAAATTAATCATGTGAGTGTCCTACTTCTCATGATCGTGAGCACGGCTAGTATACCGGTTTTACACTCTGCAGAGGTTGCACATCTTTACCCACAAGTCATGTTACCCATCTACCAAGGGATTGCAACTTCCCATACACCTCTACCGAGAAGGCGAGGCAGGGTAACACTACGAGGCCTTTACAAAGTTCCACTAGCTTTAGAAAACCCGCTACAGTTTCTAGGAAGCTCCAATACAGGGATCCCTCGCCTGACCGCCATCGCAGCAAAATCAACCCAAGGGCCTCCCTACGCTGACCACTCCCCTACTGCCCTTGCCCCTTTCGGGTAAGGTAGTCCTCCACTAGCTTTCCTAATTAGTCAGCCAAGGGCGTCCCATACTACCCTTGTGGTAGCACTGTTTTCCCGGATGGTTCTCTATGTTCCAATTAACATAATGATCTTATCATGAACAATATATAACAAACTGATAATAAAAGTGTGATCATGAATAATGTATATCTCTATACCCAAAACCACCTAAAGCAATAGCAGGTACTACCCAAAAATTCAGTGGTAAACAAGGTATAAAGATAGTAAAACTAGGGTAACCTATTGGGTCCCATCAAAATTAACCTATGTAGATCATTATGATTAATAAGAACATAAGTGGGTAAAAAGAAGTGATCAAGGGCACAACTTGCCTGGGACTTGAGATTTCAAGTACCAGGATGATCTTCAGGTGACTCGTGACCTCACTGCTAGTCGTAGCAATACAAACAAACATGGTATAAACAAAATTAACATCACGCCAAACATAAGAATAAGTTACATAATAATGATCTACGTGATGTTACGAGATCGTGAGATCGTGGACTAGTAAAATCGAAGTCATGGTTAAGGAGTTATGATTTATGGGAGATCTATATGATTTAAATATTAAACTATATTATAAATTGATTAGTATACATCATATGAGATAATATCTTATCAAGTCTACTGTAAACTAAGTCATTACTCGATTAAAGATCATCTAGTCACATTATAACCATAAGATCAGAATACTATATTAATATTAAAGAAGTTAATTCAATAAGCATAGATTAATAAAATTAATTACCTAATTATAAAAGTATAGAATATCCTATAATTAATGTTGCTACTGTGTAGACAATTTTATTACAAAGCCAACATAACTTGAACAGACCAAATCGGAATTAGAACAAAGAATTTATGGATTTCTGAGGTTTTAGGCACCTAGGATAGATTAATCCAAATAAACAATTTCACTTCAAGTGTCATGGTTAAACAGTGTTACTAGTTGATAGACAATAGTAATACAAAATTATTGCAACCGGAATGGGTCAAATTGGAGTTAAAATGGATTTAATATGAATTATGCAACTTTCTAGATTTATTTTTGTACTAAAAATCCTTTTCTGAATTATTTTATCCCTTTTATTCAACACTTGGGCTGCGGACACAATTTCCAGAAAGCACATGGTCTAAATTATAAATTCCAGGGACCTAAATTAAAGACTTCATAACCAACTTGGGATGGCGGGTTCATTCTGGCAAAGTCCGGGGACTCTTTTGCAAACCTACGCAGCCGAAGGGGTATAGGTTAACTAGAACCGTTGGATTTAAATGATACAGTCCAGATTAGATTTTTATAACTCTGAACCTGTACACAATCGTACCCGTTGGATCTTCATCCAACGATTCAGATTTTTAAGTCGCGCGCTCTGCTCTACACCGCACATCCACCGATCTACGACCTAGATCCGATCGGGCGAAGGGGTATGCGATGTCATAATCTCGACCCTGCATTGCCAATCCGATGGCCCACATTTCTTCTTCCCCCCGACACTGACCGGGCGGCGGCGCCTGAGCTCCCGACGGCGCATCGTCGGAGCGGCCCCAATCCGGCACCCTGACGTGCCATACCCTAAATCACTTAGTGCTAAACAATGTGTAGGTTAAGGCGAAACGCAGGGAGTAGTCCTTACCGACGATGGTGGCACAGGACTCTCAACCCATGGGGATAGGCGATCTGCAGTGATGATTCAGCTTCGACGAGCAATTGTGTTGAACCCGCGAGATCCTAAGCGCTACCACACACACACACACGCGTATACTCCATGGTTCTTGGAGAAGGTTATTAGTCAATCACCGAGCGCTGATTACTGGCGGAGACGAGCTATGGCGGTGACGGCTCCAAGTCCTCTCTCTCGGTGTCGTGCTTGTTTGAGAGGACCAGGGGGATCGCAAGCATGGTTTATATCGTTTCTAGGATCCGTGATGGCCGACGGATTACACGGAGTTCAACCAACCGGCAAACACGCGACGGTCGATGATGGCGGAGTCCAGTTTGCTGGGGATCTCGATCGTGCGGTTATACTAGAACGAGCGAGCGGAGCGGGATCACGCTGACCGGGCGGCCCCACATGCACGCGATTGTAGCCGCGGAAGGAAAGGCTGGCATCCGGGTCCACGCGACAGCGAGCCAACACGAGCGCGCGCGTGAAGAACTCAATCCAACCGGTTGGCCCCGCGAGACAGGGTATGGTCACGCGGTGGGAGATTTCTCTTAAGGTGGGCCGCCAGCATTTGGCCCAAATGCGCAGGTTTCCCCTCACTCGGTTTTCTTTTCTTCTTCTTTTCCTTTTATTGTCTATTTGGATTTTAGATTTGAATTTGATTTCAAATTTGTTTGTGAGTTTCACTTCACAGATTGAGTGCACAATTAAAAGTACTATCAAGAGGAATTATATTTATTTATATTTTCTTTATACGATATATTCTTTTTCTTTTCTAATTTCTTTCCTAATTCCAATTTGAAATGTCCCTACGAAAATTCAAATTCATGTTTTGAATGTCCACTTTTCAAGTGTCAAAAATAATCCTAATGTGAATATAAACTCTATTGTTTACAATATTACTATTTTTTCATGTTATTTATTTATGAACGGACTAAATGACTTCATTAAAACTCCCTTTCTCATTTTCTATTTTATATTTTCGATTAAAATTTTGAGGTCAAGTTTAAGTTATGACTCCTTATTCCAATAAACTGTATCACCACAAATTCATAAGTATAAGATGCCCACTCGTTCATATGACTATTTTAATACCTTTAATTGATTATGAACAGGAAATGTCCTACTAAATTCCAAATGTTTAAATTTTTTTCTCAAAACACTATTATAGATATTTTTATTTCTTTATTTTATTATTTTTTTCTCTACCAATTTTGGGCTTTATAGTTGAGCACTAAGATTAGCAACATCATTATTCAACATAAGAATGGTAGAGGCATGTTCATTGCAAGCATCAATATCAAAATCTTTACACCTATTGCAGATAACAACATGCTCTACAAATGAACTGGCCACATTAACTTTTTCTAGCTTAGCTCTTAAATCAGCATTTAAACCCTTAAGACTAAAAATAGAATCATTACAATAAGATAATTCAGAAGAAAGACGTTCATTTCTCTTAACTTGTAAAGCAAGATATGTTTTAGCATTAATAAGTTTATCATGTTCCTCATAAATAACATCTTCTTGTTTTTCTAACAATCTATCTTTCTCATTAAGGGCATCAATTAGTTCATTGATCTTATCTACTTTAGATCTATCTAATCGCTTAAAAAGATCACTATAATCTACATCATCATCATCAGAATCCTCATCACTAGAAGAAGTGTACTTAGGGTTATCTCATGTATGTACCTTATTCTCCTTAGCCATAAGGCACATGTGATGTTCGTTGGGGAAGAGGGAGGACTTGTCGAAGGCGGAGGCAACTAGTCCTTCATCGTCGGAGTCAGATGAAGAACAAGTGGAATCCCATTCCTTGCTAATGTGCGCCTCGCCCTTTGCCTTCCTGTAATTTTTCTTCCTTTCTTTCTTCCCTTTCTTTTCTTGTGCCTGGTCATTGTCATATGAGGCCCTTTTATTTGGCTTGAAGCTTCTAAATTGTATGGGAGTAAAACATGTGAAGGCATTTGGTGATTCTCAGCTGGTTGTCCAGCAGATATTAGAAGAGTATCATTGCTTAGACGATACTCTAAATAGTTACATTGAAAAATATTGGGACATAATTCATTCTTTTGACGATTTCAACATTCGGCACATATTCAGGGTTGAGAATTGCAGAGCAAACAATTTGGCGCAAGATGCATAAGGTTATCGGATAAAGCGAGGGAAATTTCACAACACCGAAAATCTGATAACGGTACCGTGCCAGATCCCTAGGTCGCGGACCGTCCGGGCTGCCAGCACGGACCGTCCGCCACAGGTTTGGACCGTCTGGGTATGGGCTCCGGACCGTCCGATGTTGCCAGGAAAGTTCTCCTGATCAATTGAGATGATAACGAAGCCGATGCTATTGATTGGAGGACACCTATAATTAATTATCTATGAAATCCCAGTGTTAGGACGAACAAGAATGTTTGGCGTACCACTTTCAAGTATGTTTTAATGAGTGATGAACTCTACCGCCGAACGGTCAACGATGTCCTATTTAAATACTTAGGCCTAGGTGATGCTATATTAGCCATGGCCGAAGTACATGAGGGGATTTGTGGTACTCATCAATCGACTTCAAAGATGAAGTGGTTAATGCGAAGATTTGACTTCTATTGGCCTGACATGATAGTTGATTATTTCAAGTAATATAAAGGATGCCAAGTATGTCAGAAATTCGACGACTTACAGTTGGTCCCTACAGCCGAATTACATCCTATCATCAAACCTTGGCCGTTCAGGGGATGGGGATTGAACTTATAGGAGAGATTCATCCTTCATCATCAAAAGGGCATCAGTTCATGTTAGTTGTCATAGACTATTTTACCAAATGGATAAAGCTGTTGCTCTGAAGAACATGACACACAGGGAGGTAATTGAGTTCATAACTGAGCATATTATTCATAGATTCGACATTCCTCAGACCTTGACCAAAGACCAGGGGATTATTTTATGTCAAAAGAGGTACGTGAGTTTGCTGAATCATATAGAATTAAATTGCTCAATTCATCTCCATATTATGTCGAGGCCAATGGACAGGCCGAGTCTAGTAATAAGACATTGATTAGCCTGGTAAAAAAGAAGATATCTGATCATCCTAAGCATTGACATAAAGTTTTGTATGAATCTTTATGGGCTCATAGAATATCTAAATACCACGCTACTAAAGTGTCTCCATTTTAGCTTGTTTATGGGCAGGAAGCAATGTGTCCTATAGAGATAAGTTTAAATTCTGTCAGGTTCACTAGACAAAATGATCTAATTGTCGGTGATTATTATATTTCAATGATGGATAATATTGATGAAGTGGCCGACAAGAGAGTGATAGCTCTAGGAGAAATAGAAAAGGACAAGATCATGGTCACTAAGGCTTACAACAAGAAGGTCAAGGCTAAGTCCTTCCAGGTAGGGGACCTGGTATGGAAGACCATCTTGCCACTAAGGAGCAAAGACCGGAAGTTTAGGAAGTGATCACCAAGCTAGGAAGGCCCTTACAAGATCACGCAGGTGATATCCGGTAACGCTTACTTGTTGCAAACACTACAAGGAAAAGACTTGCCCAAGACGCTAAACAGACGTTTCCTCAAGCAGTACCATCCTAGTATGTGGCAAGATACCTAAGAAAACCGATGTGATCACATCGAGTTAGTTTTCAGCATGTGTCAGTGCTTTTGGTTCGCTCAGCTCCGCCAAAAGGCAGGAGGCATATGTTCAGCACCCAAAATGACCAAGCGAACGGTCCAGCCCTAAGGCCGGACAGTCCGCGGTCCGGACAATCCGCGCGCGTAGAATCAGTTAGGATTCCGAGTTTCTTATGGGATTTGTTAGCTAAATCTGCGGGATTAACTCAAGAAACGGCTTGGTGCAGACCTCCCCCTCTATATGTATGAAGGGCTACGACCGATTGGAGCACCAACAATCGATCAATCAATCAATATACATCTAGTTCTTTACATTGTGCCCTAGGAGTAGATAGTAAATTAGATTCCTCTCTCTAAATCTTGACCTCTCTCCGGCTCTACATCTATTAGAGGTGTCTTGGGTGGCCTGCCGATCCCAAGACAAAGCCTAAGATCTCTCTCCTTGACGGGGTCCCTCCCAGGAGCGAGATCCAGGCGTTGCCGGCGAACTCCGCCGCCCCTGCGCACGCGCGGACCGTCCGGCCACCAGGCGTGGACCGTCCGGCTCGTTAGGCAGGAACCTAGCTCCTGCGTGAAGTCGCGGACTGTCTGGCCCCTGGCCGCGGACCGTTCGCGCCTACGCAGCGAGCACCGCCGCCGGTTCTCATCGCAATGATTGACACTCGGATCGGTGCCAACAAGTGGTACTGGTTATGATGAGTTAATTAGAGGCATCATTATTTTTATGTTGTATATGTAAAAAATCTTAGCGTTTTTCCATTATTATACCCTTACTTCATGCTGTATTTTCATCAAGTCTTCTATCTATGTGGCCATATTTTCTTGTTTTGCTAAGTTACTTTTTATCGTTTTGTTAATGAGAATTGATCGTTAAATAAACGAGGAGCATTAAGCTTTGTATTAGACAACCGACAGACATATCCGTTCGCTTCCTATTATAACATATATAAAAAACTTCGCACTTCCGGTATTATATTAAGAAGAGACCGAAACATGGTCCCGGTCAAGAAAATCGCCGAACCCTGGCCCCCATCACTAGAGGGCCGTCACCGTCCACTCTGCAACAGCATAGTCGGAGGGTGGCACGTAGGACGTAGCCCAAGAGCGACGGGGCATATCGGGGGGATTTTTTTTAATCAAGCTCGAAATTCGCCCTCGAGGGGGATCGAACCCGAGACCTGGAGGGGCCCCTTCGCATTATAACATATACCCTATCTATTTTCATTTCTTCCATCCTGTTCAATATTTTGCAGGATCAACTAGCTGCTCAGATGCCCAGTTCTCTATGTAGCACTTATTCCGTAAACTGGGAAATAATAAATCATTAGTCATCGGGTAATTCTTGCAGTTTCTCAAAAGATCTTAAATGTATCTGAAAGATTGCTCTTGGTTGATCCATTTGATGATACTTTCCCAGATATGCATGACAATATATTCTGATGGATAAGTTGGTGTGCTATGTTTGAATGGGTTAAAGATAGAAAGGGTACCAACCTTGGATGCCTTCTAGCTGGAAAGGCTTAAAGCAGAATTGGAAAGCATTAGGGCTGATCACGACTTCTTGTAATTTAGTTCTTTTGATGACCACAACTTGCTTTTGATGTGAATATATATAATGGGACAAGAGGCAGCTTCAAGACGTACTGCAATCATTGAACTAATCCACTCTCCTGTGTTCTAGTTCTAACATATTCATCATGTAAGTGATCTTCATCTCTTCCTGATTTAAATTTCATTTGAGGAACCTTTACTCCTTCAGTCAATCATGAGCGTCCAGTGTGTTCTCAAGATTTGTGAATAAACATTGGACTTCTTTATAGCACTAAATTTTGGATGAAAAAACAGTATTCAGCACAATAATTCATATACAAGGGAAGTGTCAGACCGTCAGTAGCCTGGTTCTCTTATATAATGTATGGTCACTGATTTTATATTATGGCTACTGTGTTGCAGGTCTTGTTAAGATACACTCAAACGTCTGAATCTTATTTCCCTCTTCTGTTGGATTTATACGCACCTGATGCTAGTGCAAATACTGCTCCATCATTGGAAGAGCTTCATTAACTTAAATAAAACTGTTGTTCAGGAAAGCTGGACCTAGAAGTCTTCTCCAAACTGTTGTGCCTGCTAGATGCTCAGGTCGATTCAAAACCACGTTGCCATTGTTCCACTTAGACTATGCGTATTTACATTTCTGTTTAAACCTTGGAATCTGGTAGAATCTAGTTGTGTGGCCTGATATTGTTTCGTGCCACTATTCATAGTTGATTAGTTTCATTTGGCTGACTTAACTGTTACATACCCTGTGAGTTGCTATCGACATGCTTTGTCTACTCTACAAACTTAGGTGCATCGTCTAAGGGTTTCTGCGTTTTGCCTTTACTCTCTACTGTTAGTTAAAAATTAAATGATTTGTCTATCCTGCAAATATGATAGCATAAAGTTAAAAAAACAAATTTTTTTTTTTACTCAAATACACATGTCGTTCATGTTGATAGGTATGAATGCACATTTTGTATGTTGTTTAAAATGGGAGAGTGCTTTTCTCAGATTAGAGCACATGGTCACCTTGCAGCCAAGCTATTTTTTTGCATGATCTGGAGAGGGTGCTGTTGTCTGTTGCCTTTTAGTAACAAGTAATTCCCCCCCTTAACACTTGCGGTTTTATCAGAGTGTTCCTTGTGGACAACTGTATGATAAATTAACTAGGTTTGTAAATTGATTGGCTCAAACATGTGTAATTGGGAGACTGGGCGGATCCATACTTGCTTGACATATCTGATTGATACGTCATGAACTGGTAATATTTTGTTCAGAATACCGCCAAAGTTCTTCCATACCAGAGCCAAAAAAAAATTGGTAACCAGCTGTTAGTGAAAGTGGAAGGTATCTTAGTTCATTAGTTTGAAGGGGTGGGGTGTAGCGAGATTTGGGAATTCTCTGAAGTCGTTAGCCCCATTGCTCTTGCTTGAATATAATAACGTGCTAATAAAGACGACAACGTAGTGGAGTATGAGGAAGAAGACTTTGATCACGTTCAAAGAACACGATTTTGGAAATGAAAAGCCTATAGACCGAAGAATGGCAGTGTGCCTTTGCTCTCTTTTAGGGAAAGAATGTGCTTGCACTCTTCACCCTATGACAAGGCTCTTTCCAGATCGGTGCTTGCATCAAGTAGTTACATCACCTCTCTAGTCAGCAACCATGCATCATATCTCCCCGTCTCCACATCCATGATAACAACAACTGTCACATTGCAAGGTACTGGTAATCAATTATCTCAAGCTCTTCCGTGACTTTTATCTTGGCCAAGCTCAACCGTCCTCTCTTCGTCCATTGACAAGCCCTCATGCCTGATCAACGCAAGGTCCTTTTCATGTACGCCAATCCCATGCAGCATCGTGTTGTGTCTTTTTTCGATCGACGAGTGACGTGCACGCTGTTTCATAGCAGGCGCTTGAATCTGGCCTTCAGCCTTCTTCCCGAACGGTGAAAGATCTATCTACATCCAGCCATCCAGGTTTGCTAGCTATGATATAGTTTTCTTACCTTCAAAAAACGTGAAGAAACCGAATGGGTTCACACACTGCAAGACGACTTCAAAGCAATGAAAGGTTTAACTCTCGCTACTCAGCTCCGCTAACTGGCTAGCAAACTGGTACGGTACGGTTGATCAATTAGGGATCGGAAGTGAAAACCTATTTGCAGATTTGATACAACCATTTGTTTGGTTCATATAATCCTAGCGCGTGATGGGTAACAGATAACGTTAAATCATATTTATTTAAATCCAATCGTAATCAGATACTACACTGAAAACGGATAACAACCTATTCAAACTTAGTACCGCTGTTACTACACACTACACTGAAAACGGATACCGATCTATTCAAACTTATTACCACTGTCAATCGAGTGTGAATCATTACCATTATCATTTACGTTACAGTTCGTTGGACCAAACAACAATTTAGTGTGGGAGAAGTCGTTTCTACTTTAGCCCCCAGTACTATATATCCCACTGGACCTTGTTCATTTCACCCTAAACTGCGGATTGTTCGCTGGATTTTCTATATATTTAAAATTGAATAGAAATTGTCTTACTCTATATATTTTTAAACTAAAAAATTGTTTGGGAGTAATCTACAAGTCATGTACCTTCTGTATTTTTCAACCTGAAGTTTGGTCGATTTGTCCATTTGCCCTAAACGACGGCAGCACACCATGTGGTGCTTGGAATATGTGAGGCCCCTTGCATTGCATGAAGCCAAATATAGGATATTATGCATAACCTTCTGAAAGTGTGAGTATAGGAGGATAATACATGCAATGATCTCTACAGAGAACACCGGCTACAATACAAATAGCCAATGATGGCTGAAATCACGGCTAGCGTACCTAAAATATATCAGCTATTCATAGAAGGAGCTAATCCTGGGATTTGATTGCAAGTGGCTGATTTGATTGCATCGGTGGAGCTGGAGCAATGCACCTGGACGTGCATGCATGCGAGCGCGTGATTGGAGGGTGGACCTGCATTGCATGCTTGAGAGCGTGATTGGAGGTCTTCGAATCTAACACCCCCTAGTGGGAGCGAGGGAAGATCGGACCTTCAGACTAGCCTGAAACTCGATCGGTAAAGACGGATGAAGGAAGACCCTTCCGAAGATGTTGACAACTACGTACAAAGTAGGCAGCACGTGGAGAACCCAAACATGGCCAAGGGCGACACACTCTCACGGCCGGCTTCAAGTGTTTGCAAGTATCTTTACCGGATGATTTGATGTCAATACACCACCGGAGACGAGTTCTTGACCAAGTACCCTCTACTTAACAAAGGTTTTGCTAAGTGCTACACTCGACAAAGAGCTCTCGGTAAAAAAAAATCGACAAATGTCTCTTTGTCGAGTACATTCTGTCGGGCATTCGACAAAGTCTTTGTCGAGTGTTGTATAAGTACCCGACAAAAAAAATGTGCTATGGTGACGGAGTCTTTGCAGAGTGCTAGCTAGAGCCATGGCACTCGACAAAGACACCACCTTTGTCGAGTGCCTCGGCAATGACACTCGGCAAAGCAAGGTTCTAAGGGGCCTAGGAGATAGGTACTTTGTCGAGTGCCTCGGCCCGGGTGCCTCAGCCATATAGCACTCGACAAAGATGTGGGCTTTGTCGAGTAGCATATGGCGCATCCACTTGGCAAAGCCAGCTTCCCGGTGGCCCACGAGACAGGGCCCTTTACCGAATGCTATGGCCACGACACTAAGTAAAGTTGGCCTTGGCACTGACACTCGATAAACCAGGACACCAGGTGCCCACGCATGGTGCCTTTGCCGAGTGCTGTGACCATTGCACTCGGCAAAGACACCCTTTGACAAGTGCGACACTCGACAAAGTGACCAAAAATAATATTTTTTTTGTTTTTTCATTCTATCCAAAAAACAAAATATTACCACGAACATCACATATACATCACAGACATCTCACAAACATTACATATATATCACCAAAACCACATATATTTCACAAACATCACACATCTTCTCACAATGCAAATCACAAACATCACATAAGTCTAATATCTCACAAATTTGTTCACAAAACTCACAAGTAGATTCACAAAAGTCACAAGTCTCACAAATAAGTTCACCAAAGTTGTCAAACATCACATAAATCACAACTATCATCAGTAACCTGGCCAATTAAACTAATTTGGTGAAGCATGATCACTATACGACAGTTCATTTACAGCGACTTACGGTTGGTTGCTAAAAGCACCTTCAGCGACCTACGGTTGGTCGCTAAAGACCTTTAGTGACCTATAAATACCGTCGTTAAAGACTTTAGCGACCGTCATCTTTTTAGCGCCCCACTATAAGTCGTTACAGTTATATAGTTTTAGCGACCAACAGACTGTGGCTACAAACGTCTTTAGCAACGAATATTCAGTCCCCGATATTTAGCAACCAACAGTTTGTACTTGATAAGGGTTGCTAAAACTCAATCGTCGTGTAGTGGATGAGGATCATTTGATGCCGCTGATTGACTCTGCACAGAGAACAAAATACATGTGTGAGACAAGATAAATATATATCATACATGACTAAAAATCTCATACTCACATGAGTAGATAACTGAGGTGGAGGTGGAGCGAACAACGCAGCTGGCAGACTTAGACCCATTGCGACGCTAGGACTCTGCATGTACTGAAGAATGTTCGCCATCCTCTGTTGCTCAGCCCGCATCCTCACCACATTCTCAATGTGTTGCATCCTCTCTTCTTCCATTTGGGTTTCCAACATTTCACCCTAATGTTATGATAATACAGAGAAAAGGTATATAATAATCAATGAACAACGAATAAAGAAGGAATAACTTGGAGTTCCTGAATCCGGTGTTGTGAAGTGTCCTGTCGAAGTCGTATGATCGGGCTCGCGCTCGTGCTCCTTGCTCACACCTGAGATAGAGTGGTAGTAGAGGAAGAGTCGATTACGCCGTCCCCAATCCAATATTGCTCATGCCTCTTGCCTCCTCCGACCCTCATGAGGACTTCTCCATCAAGGTCCTCAGTCCTTGGATCATATTCTGGCTCATGAACTTCCCTTACCATTGAGGTGTACTCGCTGAGCCGGCTGTGGACAACATGTTGTTGTATGCCTTGGGCCCGTCCTCTGGGTTGTAGTTGATGTTGGACGTCGCCTTGCCCTTGTGAGACATAACATATACCGAGAAGATGGAGCAAGGTTGGCCACCAAGTGACACCGACTGCGAGAAAACCAAAAAAATGATTAAAAACCATGCATAGTTGAGTGTTAGAATAAATAAATGAATTCATGTACCCATGCTTCTGCGTATCCGGTGAGGTTGCGTCTGCCTTGATGGTGGGGTACAACCGACATCATCATATGTCTGTCCCAACAAGTGTTGTGTGTCTCATCCCACTCGTTGAAGCACCACTTTTGCACCATCTGCTCCTAGCACTCAGGATGAGTGGCACACAAAAAATGAATCAACTACAGGACATCAAGTACATGACATATTAGAAGATGAAATTAAGCCTATTTAATGTCAATATTAATATTTTGTATTTACCTACAAGTACCAGTCCTGAGTCAACGCCATGGTTCTTGCGCCCTTTTTGTTGACCTTCTCTCCAAGGATAGTGGCATGGAAACTTATGATGTCCTATATGCATGCCTTATAGCTAGTGCATGTGCACGAAGAGTTTCTTACAACACCTGGTTGCCACCACATCCGCCCTACCCTCATATTTATCTTACAATCTAAAGAAATCATGCATACAAACACAATGTATCCTTTCATTATTTCAAAAACGGACAATGAATGCGATGTATTAAACAATATAGTGCAAGGAAGACTTACCCATAGCTCTTGCTTCACCCGCTTTGTCTTGTTGAAATTCCTGCCGTCCCGATCTACTAAATCGTGGGCAGTGGCGTAGTGGTCGAATGAATAGGACGGGCCAGTCACTCCAGCATACTCGACCATGCTAGGAATGTGTTCCCTGCATAGAAGACCGAGGATGCATTGACGTTGCATTTGTGACCACCTGCACTAACCACAATCGTCCAGGTCCTACCCAAGTGATTATGAAAAAATATTACTTTCTATTTTGAATTGAACATATAACATGAAGAAGCAGTGATAACATCAAAACTTACTTGCCTTTCCCCTCGGGTCGAATCAGTGGGCGCTTCTCACGAGGTATCGATCACTGAGGGAGACTCACGGGACCTCACAAGTAGACGTGTGCTGAACCTGAGGCGACATGTTGTGCCTCATCCTCGTGATCATCCTACGCCTCATCATCATACTTCTGCATCACACCGATGGACTGTTCCTCCTCATTCTATGCCTCAATGTTATCCTATGAGGTCAGCTTCGCCTCCTCCATCCTATGGTTGCTCCTCCCCCCTCCTCGTCCTTGCCTTTTGGTAAAGGGACACTATGCTCCTCATCGCACCACCCACCATCTTTGTTCAATAACCTACAATTAAGAAGAGTAAACCAATAAGCATAGATAAATAAGACGTACTTAGAAAGAGATGCAAAATTAAGAAAAAATATATAATTACAAAATAATGTAGTATTACATCGATTAAAAATAATCTTCATGATTGGGATTAGCTGGATCATAACTCTCATCATCATTATCAACCATGTAATAATCAACACTGTTTGAATACTCAATGTTGTCATTGCCATTGACTAAATGTAATTGTTCAAGCATTTGAAAGTCCTTCACATTTTGCACCTCATCCACTTCCTCCTCGTCAATAAACATTTCAATGTCTACTTCCATTTCAATCGCTTCAGTTAAGTTTATCTCAAATTGCCCTTCTAGCCCCTCTTCATGAAAGAACTCTCTGTCATATGTGGTTGGGTCTAAGTTGTAATATTCATCGGTTGGGACAAGTATTTACCATGCGGTGATACCTTGTGCACAACATCAGATGCATGTACCATCTTGTCAGGATTATATCGTTTTCCATTTTTGTGCCATGTCATATATTTCATGGATTCCTTGGTCATGTGTAGCTAATGGATCCTCGGTATGAACGAAAGGTGATGTAGGATTGTCATAGAGATGTCAAGCTGCCTCTTCTCTCCATCACCAGAGTCTACCTCCATGAACCTATAGAATTTACACTTTGTACAGTACTTTGCTTCCGCATATTCTTTCCTAAATAGGGTGCACCCTTCGGACAAGCATGTATATGCTCATTTATCATTTTGAGTACACGAAGGAGTTTCTATGCCTCGTACATAATCTTAGGCAGAATGCTATCATCTAGAAGCAGACTGCCAATAACTGTCAACATAACATTGAAGATGTATAGACTCAAGCTATACCGCGACTTTAACACCATTATACATTCAATGACATCCAGTTGAGAAACCTTTGTCTTGCCATGAAGGGGTATTTGTGACATGATAAACATGTCGTAGAACGCCTTTGTGGTTGCCTCTCGCTCATCCTTCGCATGTCCTTCAGCGAACTGTGCCTCGTGATAGTCATTTAACATGTCTGCTACCCCGACATTAGCCTTATAATCCTTGACATGTTGTCTCACCACTCCTCTTTCATACGAAGTGCTTCACCATGATAGACCCACCGGGTATAGTCTGTCGTAAATCCAATCCTCCAAATAGGTTCTTGAAAGGGAAATGTGCCCTCAAGACATTTCTATTATTGTTTTGGTGATTAGATGCCCAACACATTGTTTTGGAACTCATATGTGCTAAGTAGGTGAAAAATGCACATCGGAGAACAAGGTATGTTTCTAGACTTAGTAAATTGTTTTGAGTACTAACATATTTATCTAAGTGCTAGAAACAGTGCCAAGAAAAGTAGAAAAGAATTGGAGAAGATATGGCTCAGGACAGCCAAAACCAGCACTAGCCTGGCACACCGGACTGTCTGGTGCCCCAGGCTGGCTCGAGGCGAACTGGCCGCTCTCGGGAATCGGCGGGGCGACGTGGCTAAAAATCACCGGACTGTCCGGTGGTTCTTCAGCGCCCGCACCCAAGTACATCGGCGGCGAACTCGTCGCTCTCGGAAAATCGCCAAGGACACTGCGGCTAAAATTCACCGGACTGTCCGGTGAGTCAGAGCCGCCCAAGCCAACGGTCACCAGCGCAATCAGCGGGCGACACGTAGCCCGCGCCAACGGTCGGTTGGGCACACCGGACAGTGTCCGGTGCGCCAACCGGTCACGAGGCCCAACGGTCGGCTGTGCCCAATATGGAAAGAGATCACGCAACAGACTGCTACAGTAGTTGTCCGGTGGTGCACCGGACTGTCCGGTGCACCACTCGACAGAAGGCAAGAATTGCCTTCCAAGTTGATCTCCAACGTCTCCTAGCTACCTTAGGGCTATAAAAGGGACCCCTAGGCGCATGGAGCAGTACACCAAGCATTCATTAAGCATCCTAAGACTCCCAGACTCCGCCTCCACGCATTTGATTCGCTGTGTTAGTGATTTGAGCTCCGTCTGAGTTGTGAACTCCCTGTGCTGTATTTAGAGCTCAAGTCTTGGCTTGTGTGCGTGTGTGCGCTACGGATTCAAGTCTTGTGTGTGTTGCTTTCCCTCCCTTACTCTTGTGCTTCTTTATGATCTATATTGTAAGGGCGAGAGGCTCCAACTTGTGGAGATTCCTCGCAAACGGGAGAAGAACACTAAACAAAAAGTCGTGGTATTCAAGTTGATCATTGGATCACTTGAAAGGGGTTGAGTGCAACCCTCGTCCATTGGGACGCCACAACGTGGAAGTAGGCAAGTGTTATACTTGGCCGAACCACGGGATAAAACACCATGTCTCTTGTGCTGTTTTTCTGTGACTGCTTGTGTTCGCAAGAGCTCACTTCATAACAACTTGATTAACTCGACTAACACTTTTATAATCAAGTTTATGGCTATTTAGTGTTTGATTTTACAGGATCACCTATTCACCCCCCTCTAGGTGCTCTTAATTGGTATCAGAGCCGTACTCTTCATCTAAGGGACTAACCGCCCGAAGAGATGGATCCTAAGGGTAAGGGGATGGTGGTCAACGACAATGAGAAGGAGTCCCTCTTCAATGAGCCAAGAGACGACAAGCCCACTGACTCAGGCTCGAGTCACAAGAAAAGGGACAGGAAGGAAAAGAGGCGCATCAAGAAGATCATATACTATGACAGCGACGTCTCCTCTTCTTCACCAAGGGATGACGACGATGACGACGACTCGTCCAAAAGAAAGACGGTTAATCAAAACTACTCCTTTGATTATTCTCGCATCCCTTATAATTCAAATGCCCATTTACTTTCTATTACTCTTGGAAAACCCCCACACTTCGATGGAGAGGATTACTCATTTTGGAGCCATAAAATGCGTAGTCATCTATTTTCTCTCCATGCTAGCATTTGAGAAATTGTGGAAAATGGGATGCATTTTGATAGTACGGATAATCCTGTGCTTATAAATGAACAAATTCATAAAAATGCCCAAGCTACTATTGTTTTGCTAGCATCTCTTTGCAGGGATGAGTACAATAAAGTGAGTGGTTTGGACAACGCTAAGCAAATCTGGGATACTCTCAAGATATCACATGAGGGTAATGACGCCACCATGATCACCAAGATGGAATTGGTGGAAGGCGAGCTAGGGAGGTTCGTGATGATTAGGGGAGAGGAGCCAGCACAAACCTACAACAGGCTCAAAACCCTGGTCAACAAAATCCGAAGCTAAGGAAGCACAAGATGGACGAATCATGATGTCGTCCGACTCATGCTCAGGTCATTTACAGTAATTGACCCTCATCTTGTAAATCTTATTCGTGAAAACCCCAGGTACACCAAGATGACGCCCGTGGAAATACTCGGAAAATTCATGAGCGGGCGTATGATGGTGAAGGAGGCACGATACGTGGACGATGCACTAAACGGTCCACTAACCGCCTACGAGCCACAACCCGTTGCCCTCAAAGCAACAAGCAGCAGGGAGGCGCTACCAAGCAAAGTAGAACAAGTAGAGGCTCTCGGGCTCAATGAGGATGAGATGGCGCTTATCATCAAGCGTTTCAAGACCACGCTAAAAGGACGCAAGGAGTACCCCAACAAGAACAAAACAAGGGGAAAGCGCTCCTGCTTCAAATGTGGTAAGACTGGTCATTTCATAGCTCAATGCCTCGATAATGATAATGACCAGGGACAAGAACAGCACGGGAAGAGGGAGAAGAAGAAGAGCTACAGGAAGGCCAAGGGCGAGGCACACATCGGGAAGGAATGGGACTCCGACTGCTCCTCCTCCGACTCTGAGGATGAAGGACTAGCTGCCTCAGCCTTCAACAAATCTTCGCTATTCCCCAACGAACGCCATACATGCCTTATGGCTAAGGAGAAGAAGGTACGTATTCGAGACACCCCTAAGTACTCTTCTTCTAGCGATGACGAATCTTTTGATGATGAAGTAGATTACACTGATCTGCTTAAAAGACCAGATAGAGCTAAAGTAGACAAAATTAATGAATTAATTGATGCACTTAATGAAAAAGATAAACTGCTAGAAAAGCAAGAGGACATTTTATATGAGTAACATGACAAGCTTGTTAGTGTTAAAAAATCTCTGGCTTTAGAAATTAAGAAAAATGAAATAATGTCATTTGAGATATCTTCATGTCATGAATCTATTGCGAGCTTAAAGGATTTAAATAATGATTTGAACACTAAGTTAGAAAAAGCAAATGCAACTAGTTCATGTGTAGAACACGTAGTTATTTGCAATAAATGTAAATATGTTAATTTTGATGAACATGTTGCTACTATTGCTAAGTTAAATAATGATGTTGCAAGTCTTAATGATCAACTTAAGACTTGCAAAAATGATTATGAGAAATTAAAATTTGCTAGGGATGCCTACATCATTGGTAGACACCCCTCAATTAAGGATGGACTTGGTTTTCGAAAGGAAACCAAGAACTTAACAAGCCAAAGGACTTCCGATATCAAGAGGAAAGGGAAGGCTCCTATGGCCAGTAGCTCACATTCCTCACATGATCAAAAGAAACATGCCTATCTTTATGCTCATGTTAAGAAAGTTTCTCATTATAATAGGAGTTATGATCATGCTGCTTTACCTATTTATAATGATTCACGAGCTATGTTTGCATAAAGCTCTACTTATGCACATGATAGAAATAGGCCTAAGCGTAATCATGTTGTGTCCCATGCGCCTAGAAAATCTTGCAATGGACCTACTACTGTCTATCATGCTTGCAGTGCTTCCTTTATACTTTTATGTAAAAATGCAAAAGTGGTTGCTAGGAAGTTGGGATCCAAATGCAAGGGAGACAAAACTTGCATATGGGTTCCAAAAACTGTTGTGACTAACCTCGTAGGACCCAACAAGAGTTGGGTACCTAAGACCCAAGCTTAAATTCCTTGCAGGGTTATGCATCCGGGGGCTCAAGCTGGATTATCGACAGCGGATGCACAAATCACATGACGAGGGAGAAGAAGATGTTCACCTCCTACGTCAAGAACAAGGATTCCCAGGATACGATCATCTTTGGAGATGGGAACCAAGGCAAGGTCAAAGGGTTGGGAAAATAGCCATCTCATCCGAGCATTCTATCTCTAATGTGTTTTTAGTTGAATCGCTTGGATATAATTTGTTATCTGTGAGTCAATTATGTAACATGGGCTATAATTGTTTATTCACAAATATCAATGTATCCGTCTTTAGAAGAAGTGATGGTTCATTAGCTTGTAAGGGTGTATTAGACAACAAGCTCTATTTAGTTGACTTTTCGAAAGAGAATGCCAATCTAGATGCATGCTTAATAGCTAAGACTAATATGGGCTGGCTTTGGCATCACCGTCTAGCACATGTTGGGATGAAGAACCTTCATAAGCTTCTAAAGGGAGATCATGTGTTAGGACTAACCGATGTCTGTTTTGAGAAAGACAGACCTTGTGCAGCGTGCCAAGCAGGGAAATAAGTGGGAAGCACTCATCATAGCAAAAATGTGATGACGACGTCAAGACCACTAGAACTTCTTCATATGGATCTCTTCGGTCTTGTTGCCTATCTCAGCATCGGGGGAAGTAAGTATGGTCTTGTAATAGTTGATGATTTGTCGGGGACCATAATTAGGGGTACCCCCAAGACTCGTAAATCTCAGCTGGTAACCCCCATCAGCACAAAGATGCAAAGGCCTGATGGGCGCGATTAAGGTCAAGGCTCAGTCCACTCAAGGGACACGATCTCGCCTCGCCCGAGCCCGACCTCGGGCAAAGACAGCCGACCCCAGAAGATTCACGCCTCGCCCGAGGGTCCCCTCAAGCAACGGACGCACCGTCGACTCGCCCGAGGCACAGCTTGGGTAGGCTTCGCGGAGAAGCAACCTTGGCCAAATCGCCACAACAACCGTCCATATCGCAGGAGCATTTAATGCAAGGATCGCCTGACATCTTATCCTGACGCGCGCTCTTCAGTCGACAGGGCCAAAGTGACCGCAGTCACTTCGCCGCTCCACTGACCGACCCAACAGGAATACAGCGCCGCCTGCCCTTCTCTGACTGTCGTGCCACTCGCCAGAGTGAGGTCGACAGCGGCTAAGTCCAGCCTCGGGCGACATAGGAAGCTCCGCCTCGCCCGACCCCAGGGTTCGGCCCCCGTCTTGGCCTCGGAAGATGGACTTCGCCTCGCCCGACCCCAGGGCTCGGACTCAGCCTCGGCTCCGGAAGACGACGAACTCCGCCTCGCCCGCCCCAGGGCTCGGACTCCGCCTCGGCTCCGGAAGACGATGGACTCTGCCTCGCCCGACCCCAGGGCTCGGACTCAGCCTCGGCTCCGGAAGATGACGAACTCTGCCTCGCCCGACCCTAGGGCTCGGACTCAGTCTCGGCTCCGAAAGACGATGGACTCCGCCTCGCCCGACCCTAGGGCTCGGACTCAGCCTCGGCTCTGGAAGACGACGAACTCAGCCTCGCCCGACCCCAGGGCTCGGACTCAGCCTCGGCTCCGGAAGACGATGGACTCCGCCTCGCCCGACCCCAGGGCTCGGACTCAACCTCGACCTCAGAGGAATCGCCACCTCGCCCAAACTCAGGTCCGGACCGGCCACGTCGCTAGGGGGCCATCATTACCCGGCCCCTAGCTAGTTCAGGCTACAGGGAACAAGACCGGCGTCCCATCTGGCTCGCCCCAGTAAACAAGTAATGATGACACCCTGCACGCTCCATGACGACGGCAGCTCCCAGCCCCTTATGTCAGCAAGGAGACGTCAGCAAGGATCCGACAGCCCCGACATCTGTACTTCCACAGGGCTCCAGCTCTCCTCCGATGGCCACGACATCACATGAACAGGGTGCCAAAACCTCTCCGACTGCCACGACGACATGTACTTAGGGCTCTAGCTCCTCTCTGCTAGACACGTTAGCACACTGCTACACCCCCCATTGTACACCTGGACCCTCTCCATACGCCTATAAAAGGAAGGTCCAGGGCTCTCGTACGAGAAGGTTGGCCGCGCGGGAGAACGGGTCGACGCATAAGGCTCTCGCTCTCTCTCTCCCACGTGAACGCTTGTAACCCCCTACTGCAAGCGCATCCATCCGCCCTGGGCGCAGGACAACACGAAGGCCGCGGTTTCCCCTTACTGTTCTCCCCCTTTGTGTCCCGTCTCGCGCCGACCCATCTGGGCTGGGACACGCAGCGACAATTTACTCGTCGGTCCAGGGACCCCCCGGGGTCGAAACGACGATAGTTGGCGCGCTAGGTAGGGGCCTGCTGCGTGTTGACGAGCAGCTTCCCGTCAAGATCTAGATGGGTAGTCTCCAGCAACCTTTCCAACCTGGGACGATGCTCCGTTTCAGGAGTCTTGAGTTCATGTCCCTCGACGGCAGCTACGACATGATACTCCTTCCTCCGCCGCGCAACAACGACAATGGCGGCCGTCAGCCCGCCCGCCGGCAGCGGAATCAACGACGTCTTCCCCATATAGCGGAAGAACGACATCCGGGTTTGTCCTGTCACCTCCCCCACCGACGGAGGAGGAGGCGGGGCAACCATGGCCAAGCAGGAGGTGGCACCTCGTCGACTGTCGAGCAAGTCGACGACGCCGGCGCCCTAGCGGGGGACACGTTGGGCTTCGACCTTGCGTCTAAGACGAAGACGAGCGCCGTTTCCCCGCAACACGCGAACCCCAAGTAGACGAACGACGCCAGCACGCTCACGAAGGACTTGCTGGGCGTCGCCCTCGTACCTGAGACAACGGTGCAGTCCGCCCCTGACGCGACTTCGTCACCACCCGTCGACCAAGAGGTACCGACCGATTCCCATCTCGTGCCTTTTGGATTCAGCTTCGACCCGCCAAGCGACCTCGCTTCGGTGGAAGCCTTCAAAGAGGCATGTACCAACCCTCCGGGGTACCATATGCGGTCGCCCTGGGATAGACTGACGACCGTCTCGACCTACGGACCCTCGGGTTCCGAGGAAGACGACGAGCCCGACTTTTGTTGGGATTTCTCCGGGCTCGGTAACCCCAGTGCCATGCGGGACTTCATGACCGCATGCGACTACTGCCTCTCCGATTGTTCCGATGGTAGCCGCAGCTTCGGCGACGAGGACTGCGGCCCGAGTCGTGAATGTTTCCACGTCGATCTAGGGGGTCCCGGCGAAGGCAACCATCTTGGTATGCCGGAGAGCGGCGATCCCCCCAGGCCTGCGCCTTGCGTTGACATCCTTCTGGAGCTAGCTGTGGTCCCAGTTCCTGCGGCGGGTCAGGACGCACAGCTCGAGCAAATCCGCGAGATGCAGGCCAGGCTCAACGAGGGAGCAGGAACACTTGAGCAGTTCCGTCGGAACATCGGGCAGGAGTGGGTAGACCAAGCTCCGGCCGGAGAAGCGCGTCATCTACCCTAGGGCATCCAGCACCGCATTGCCAACGACGTCAGGGCAAGGCCGCCACTGGCTTCCAGTGGGGTCGGCCAGAACCTGGCTGCAACAGCAATACTACTTCGCGCGATGCCAGAACCATCGACCACCGAAGGGCGGCGTATCCAGGGAGAGCTCAAGAATCTCCTGGAGGATGCCGCGGTCCGATGGGCCGAAAGCTCTGCCTCCCGAAGGCAGGGGTACCCCTCGGAGCATCGCGCCGCGACTTCCCGATTCGTGCGGGAAGCCTCGGTCCACACCGGGCGCACGCGCAACACGGCGCCTGCGGCCCCGGGTCGCCTCGGCAACGAGCACCACCACCACAACCATCGAGCCCACCTCGATGAGAGGGTGCACCGAGGCTACCACCCCAGGCGTGGGGGACGCTACGATAGTGGGGAGGATCGGAGCCCCTCGCCCAAACCACCCGGTCCGCAGGCTTTCAGCTGGGCCATACGACGGGCGCCGTTCCCGACCCGGTTCCGAACCCCGACTACCATCACAAAGTACTCGGGGGAGACGAGGCTAGAACTGTGGCTCGCGGACTACCGACTGGCCTGCCAGCTGGGTGGAACGGACGATGACAACCTCATCATCCGCATCCTCCCCCTGTTCCTCTCCGACACCGCTCGAGCCTGGCTGGAGCATCTGCCTCCGGGGCAGATCTCCAACTGGGACGACCTGGTCCAAGCCTTCGCCGGCAACTTCTAGGGCACGTACGTGCACCCTGGGAACTCCTAGGATCTCCGAAGCTGCCGCCAGCAGCCGAGAGAGTCTCTCCGGGACTACATCCGACGATTCTCGAAGCAGCGCACCGAGCTGCCCAACGTCACCGACTCGGACGTCATCGGCGCGTTCCTCGCCGGCACCACCTACCGAGACCTGGTGAGCAAGCTGGGTGGCAAGACCCCCACCAGGGCGAGCGAGCTGATGGACATCGCCACCAAGTTCGCCTCTGGCCAGGAGGCGGTTGAGGCCATCTTCCGAAAGGACAAGCAGCCCTAGGGCCGCCAGCCGGAAGACGTCCCTGAGTTGTCCGCTCAGCACGGCACCAAGAAGAAGAACAAGAAGAAGTTGCAAGCGAAACACGACGCCACTGACGCGGACCTTGTCGCCGTCGCTGAGTACAAGAACCCTCGGAAACCTCCTGGAGGTGCCAATCTCTTCGATAAGATGCTCAAGGAGTCGTGCCCCTATCATCAGGGGCCGTCAAGCACACCCTTGAGGAGTGCGTCATGCTTCGGCGCCACTTTCACAAGGCCGGGCCACCGACGGAAGGTGGCAGGGCCCACAACAACGACAAGAAGGAGGATCACAAGGCAGAGGAGTTCCCTGAGGTCCACGACTGCTTCATGATCTACGGTGGGCAAGTGGCGAACGCCTCGGCTCGGCACCGCAAGCAAGAGCGTCGGGAGATCTGCTCGGTAAAGGTGGTGGCGCCAGTCTACCTAGACTGGTCCGACAAGCCCATCACCTTCGACCAGGGCGACCACCCCAACCGCGTGCCGAGCCCGGGGAAATATCCGCTCGTTGTCGACCCCGTCATCGGCAACGTCAGGCTCACCAAGGTCCTCATGGACGGAGGCATCAGCCTCAACATCATCTACGCCGAGACCCTCGGGCTCCTGCAGATCGATCTGTCCTCGATCCGGACAGGCGCGACGCCTTTTCACAGGATCATCCCCGGGAAACGCGTCCAACCCCTCGGACAACTTGATCTGCCAGTCTGCTTCGGGACTCCCTCCAACTTCCGAAGGGAAACCCTCACGTTCGAGGTGGTCGGGTTCCGAGGAACCTACCACGCAGTACTGGGGAGGCCATGCTACGCCAAGTTCATGGTCGTCCCCAACTACACCTACCTCAAGCTCAAAATGTCGGGCCCCAACGGGGTCATCACCGTCGGCCCCACGTACCGACACGCGTATGAATGCGACGTGGAGTGCGTGGAGTACGCCGAGGCCCTCGCCGAATCTGAGGCCCTCATCGCCGACCTGGAGAGCCTCTCCAAGGAGGCGCCAGATGCGAAGCGCCACACCGGCAACTTCGAGCCAGCAGAGACGGTTAAGTCCGTCCCTCTCGACCCCAGCAACGACGCCTCCAAGCAGATCCGGATCGACTCCGAGCTCGACCCCAAATAGGAAGCAGTGCTCGTCGACTTTCTCCGCGCGAACGCCGAAGTTTTCGCGTGGAGTCCCTCGGACATGCCTGGCATACCAAGGGATGTCACCGAGCACTCGCTGGATATCCGAGCTAGATCCCGACCCGTGAAGCAGCCTCTGCGCCGATTCGACGAAGAAAAGCGCAGAGCCATAGGCGAGGAGATCCACAAACTGATGGCTGCAGGGTTCATCAAAGAGGTATTCCATCCTGAATGGCTTGCCAACCCTGTGCTTGTAAGAAAGAAAGGAGGGAGATGGCGGATGTGTGTAGACTACACTGGTCTAAACAAAGCATGTCCGAAGGTTCCCTACCCTCTGCCTCGCATCGATCAAATCGTGGATTCCACTGCTAGGTGCGAAACCCTGTCATTCCTCGACGCCTACTCAGGGTATCACCAAATCAAGATGAAAGAGTCCGACCAGCTCGCGACTTCTTTCATCACACCTTTTGGCATGTACTGCTACGTTACTATGCCATTTGGTTTGAGGAATGCGGGTGCGACATACCAAAGGTGCATGAACCACGTGTTTGGCGAACACATTGGTCGGACCGTCAAGGCTTACGTCGATGACATCGTAGTCAAGACGAGGAAAGCCTCCGACCACCTCTCCGACCTTGAAACGACATTCAAGTGTCTCAAGGCGAAAGGCGTAAAACTCAATCCCGAGAAGTGCGTCTTCGGAGTCCCCCGAGGCATGCTCTTGGGGTTCATCGTCTCCGAGCGGGGCATTGAGGCCAACCCGGAGAAAATCGCGGCCGTCACCAACATGGGGCCCATCAAGGACTTGAAAGTCGTACAGAGGGTCATGGGATGCCTTGCGGCTCTGAGCCGCTTCATCTCGCGCCTCGGCGAAAGAGGCCTACCTCTGTACCGCCTCTTAAGAAAGACCGAGTGCTTCACTTGGACCCCCGAGGCCGAGGAAGCCCTCGGGAACCTGAAGGCGCTCCTTACGAACGCACCCATCCTGGTGCCTCCCGCTGCCGGAGAAGCCCTCTTGATCTACGTCGCCGCTACCACTCAGGTGGTCAGCGCCACGATCATGGTCGAAAGACGAGAAGAAGGGCATGCATTGCCCGTACAGAGGCCGGTCTACTTCATCAGTGAGGTACTGTCCGAGACCAAGATCCGCTACCCACATATTCAGAAGCTGCTGTACGCGGTAATTCTGACGCGGCGGAAGTTGCGACACTACTTCGAGTCTCATCCTGTGACTGTGGTGTCATCCTTCCCCCTGGGGGGATCATCCAGTGCAGAGAGGGTTCGGGTAGGATTGCAAAGTGGGCGGTGGAAATCATGGGCGAGACAATCTCGTTCGCCCCTCGGAAGGCCATCAAGTCCCAAGTCTTGGCGGACTTTGTGGCTGAATGGGTCGACACCCAGCTCCCGGCAGCTCCGATCCAACCGGAACTCTGGACCATGTTTTTCGACGGGTCGCTGATGAAAACAGGGGCAGGCGCGGGCCTGCTCTTCATCTCGCCCATCGGGAAGCACCTCCACTACGTGTTGCGCCTCTATTTCCCGGCATCCAACAACGTGGCTGAGTACGAGGCTCTGGTCAACGGGTTGCGCATCGCCATCGAGCTAGGGGTCCGATGCCTCGACGCTCGCGGTGACTCGCAGCTTGTCACCGACCAAGTCATGAAGAACTCCCACTGCCGTGACCCGAAGATGGAAGCCTACTGCGACGAGGTTCGGCGCCTGGAGGACAAGTTCTATGGGCTCGAGGTCAACCACGTCGCCCAACGGTACAACGAGACTGAGGACGAGCTGGCGAAGATAGCTTCGGCACGAACAACGGTTCCCCCGAACGTCTTCTCCCGGGACCTACATCAACCCTCAGTCAAGACAAACGACACGCCCGAGCCCGAGAAGGCCTCGGCTCGGCCCGAGGCACCCTCGGTAGCCGAGGGTGAGGCTCTGCGCATCGAGGAAGAGCGGAATGGGGTCACGCCTAATCGAAACTGGCAGACCCCGTACCTGCAATATCTCCACCGAGGAGAGCTACCCCTCGACAGAGCCGAAGCTCGGTGGCTGGCGCGACGTGCCAAGTCATTCATCTTGCTAGGTGACGAGAAGGAGCTCTACCACCGCAGCCCCTCCGGCATCCTCCAGCGATGCATATTCATCGCCGAAGGCCAGGAGCTCTTACAAGAAATACACTCGGGGGCTTGCGGTCATCACACAGCGCCTCGAGCCCTTGTTGGAAACGCTTTCCGACAAGGTTTCTACTGGCCGACCGCGGTGGCCGACGCCACTAGGATTGTACGCACCTGCCAAGGGTGTCAATTCTACGCGAAGCAGACCCACCTGCCCGCTCAGGCTCTACAGACAATACCCATCACCTGGTCGTTTGCTGTGTGGGGTCTGGACCTCGTCGGTCCCTTGCAGAAGGCACCCGGGGGCTACACGCACCTACTCGTCGCCGTCGACAAATTCTCCAAGTGGATCGAGGTCCGACCCCTAAACAACATTAGGTCCGAACAGGCGGTGGCGTTCTTCACCAACATCATCCATCGCTTTGGGGTCCCGAACTCCATCATCACCGACAACGGCACCCAGTTCACCGGCAAAAAGTTCTTGGACTTCTGCGAGGATCACCACATCTCGGTGGACTGGGCCGCCGTGGCTCACCCCATGACGAATGGGCAAGTAGAGCGTGCTAACGACATGATTCTGCAAGGACTCAAGCCACGGATCTACAACGACCTCAACAAGTTCGGCAAGCAATGGATGAAGGAACTCCCCTCAGTGGTCTGGAGTCTGAGGACAACGCCGAGCCGAGCCACGGGCTTCACACCGTTCTTTCTAGTCTATGGGGCCGAGGCCATCTTGCCCACAGACTTAGAATACGGTTCCCCAAGGACGAGGGCGTAAGACGACCAAAGCAATCGAACCAACCGAGAAGACTCACTGGACCAGCTGGAAGAGGCTCGGGACATGGCCTTACTACACTCGGCGCGGTATCAGCAGTCCCTGCGACGCTACCACGCCCGAGGGGTTCGGTCCCGAGACCTCCAGGTGGGCGACTTGGTGCTTCGGCTGTGACAAGATGACCGAGGGCGCCACAAGCTCACACCTCCCTGGGAAGGGCCATTCATCATCGCCAAGATTTTAAAGCCCGGGACATACAAACTGGCCAACAGTCAAGGCGAGGTCTACAGCAACGCTTGGAACATCCGACAGCTATGTCGCTTCTACCCTTAAGATGTTTTCAAGTCGTTCATATACCTCGTTTACATATGAAGTCTAACCATCAAGGAAGGGTCAGCCTTGCCTCGGCAAAGCCCGACCCTCCCTCGGGGGCTAGAAGGGGGGAACCCCCTCCGCGTTAAAATTTTCCTCGGAAAAAGTCTTTCTGCCAGAATATCTTTCGTGCTTTTCAACTACTTCGATAGTGGGATCATGAAAACGACGGAGTACACGTAAGCAGGCAAGACCGACCGAGCCGAGGGACTCCTACGCCTCCGGGATACGGATACCTCTCTCATCACCTTCTGCGAGAAGTAACTCGCGTTCGGATGAGCGATCCTGCTGACCGAACAAGCCTTAACGCTCAAAAGACTTTCTGCCGAAACGGTTTTTCAGGTTTTCTCGGCTACGTCGATAGTAGAATCCCGTGGACGAGCAAGAGTACACGTAAGCGGCAAGGCCGACCGAGCTGAGGGATTCCTACGCCTCCGGGATACGGATACCTCACTCATCACCTTCCGTGAGAAGTAACTCTAGCTCGGATAAACGATTCTGCTACCGACGAGCAAGCCCTGATACTCGAAACAAGAGGAAAAGAAATGCAGCTTTACAACGCGACGACAGTATGTTTGGGCCTCGGCGGCCGCAAAAAACATATGCATACTACAGGCGAACCGATCCTGCAGGCTCAGACGTCGATGGAGGGGGAGCAGCAGCACCCTCGGCGTCAACTCCACCTTCGGTGAAGTCCGACCGAGCCTCGGACGGCAACACGGGCGAAGGATCTGCGCTCCGAAGGACGACGTCAGCACCACGCCCGGGCCATCGCCGCCAGGGTCTCCTCCAGGAACCCGACCCGAGAAGACGGCTCGGCCGGCCGGCCCGAAGCCTCAGCCAGCTGTCCCCCGAGGACACCAGCCCGGCTCGTGGCCTCGACAACCCGACTCCGGCGTTTGTCCCGCCAGTGGACGACCCGGCCAAGCCCCGGCCAATGAAGCTTCCTTTTCGAGCCAACTCCGCCTCTGTCCACGCTGACACCGCTGCCCTCGGCCCCGGCTCACCGCAGAGCGGCCGAGGGTTTCTTCGACTAAGCAAGTGAAGCCTCGGGCGGCAAGGCCGACTGAGCCGAAGGATTCCTACACCTCCGGGATATGGATACCTCACTCGTCACCTTCCGCACAGAGCAACTCACATTTGGTCAAGCGATTCGGCTAGCCGACAGGCGAGTTCTAGTGCTCAAAATGAGGAAAGGACACGGTATTACACCAAAAATACCTAGATGTTCAGGCCCCGACAGCCGCAATGAACAAGACACCGGCACTTAAGGTGCCATTACAAACGGAACTCCGGTTCCACTCCCGCGGGTATGAACAACCTCCACATCGGAGAGCCTGCGAGACGACGAACTCCAGGCGACCCACCAGCGACCTCAGCAGCAACAGCGATGGTCCCAGGACGGACGCTGCCACCGGAAGGCTCTCGTTCGCGTCCCCACTCAAGGGACGAGAACCAGACATTAAAGCCAAAGAGCCGGAGGTCGGTCCGCAGGTGGCGCTGACGGTCTCGACGGCGGAGAAGCTTTCTCCAGCTGCCACCATGTCAGCACCGACGGCGGCGTCCACCTGTCCACCAACACCGCACCAGCGAGCGCCGGCCGCCCAAAGCGCACCGGAAGGTCCTCACTCCCGTCCTCGCCACGAAAGCGAGGACAGAGGACGGAACGTTGCATCCTAGCTGGGCAGCAACAGTTCGCCTTCACCGGCATGGCTGAAGGGCGCCTCCTCCGCAGAGCTGGAGGATGGTTTCCACCCCCAGAAGCTGGAAGAAGAGGTGGTCCACCGACCCGTGCGGGAGGTAGAGCTCCGGCTCGCCTCGCCCTCCTCCCCAGCAAGGATGATGAAGATCCTTGAAGCTGAGGGCGGGGCAGATGCCGCAGCCCGGCTTGCTTCTCCCCACCATCGAACTGGTGGTCACCGTCTTGGGTGACCATCGACGAGGGGATGCAGCCGGGCTGCCTGATGAAAATCCTTGAAGTCGAGCGATGGCTGAAAGGTACCAACTTCCGCGAAGTTGCGTTCCTCCAACGACAGCAAGACAAAGCGACGCGAGTGCTCCCCATTCGGGGGCTCGGGAGGTGGAAGGACGCGAAGCATGAAGGGAGTGCGAAGACATGGTTGCCATCCAAGGGAGTCGCCCTCCTTTTAAAGGCGATTCTCCCCACTTGCGTCCTCAGCCGTCACGGACTGAGTCTTCTCCAACACCCTCCAAGGTCCTCCACCTATGACACGGGGGCTGGGTCCCACGCGTCATGCAAGCTGGCCCAGGACAGAAGAAGCCAAACTGCCGCGCGCGGAGCGCACAACAGCCCAGCGGTTACAAGCATTCCTCCACTATCGCCCGGACTAGCGGGTGAAAGGGCGGACCGCCATGCAGGCGGCATGCAACCAAGGGGGCGCACCCTTTCGGCTTCGACGCATCCAGCATGGAGGCCCAGGCCCACACGTCATGTAACCGGCGCGCCGGTTACTACGTGCGAGAAACTGCACCGCCACTCGCGCCAGTACCGCGCCTCCTCGACTGCGGAACCGATGCCGCGACTTGAGGCGACCCTGCGCATGACCTGACAGTGCCAACCGAGCACATTGGTCACGGGTCAGTCAGCCGCGGGAGAAGGCGCGACGGTCGATACGGCCAGAAATGGGCCGGCAGTAATGGCGGTGGCAGGCGGGCGGAAGCGGCAGTCAAGTCGTCAGCAAGCTCACGCCCCCTCCTAGGACAGCGAGAGAACCCTCTCCCACGGCGTGAAGACGACGCGCCCGTGTTCCGTTCCTCGAACGACTCACGCACGCACAACGACTGCGCCGCGAACCACTCGTCCCGTCGCATTAACTCTGCGGCAGGACAGGCGGCACCTTTGGCAGGCAAAGCAGGCGACGCTTCACCTCCGCCATAATGACCGCGTCAAAAAAGGTGCGCCACGTCATTCGATTTCGTATCCTTTTCCACTTCCTCTTTCTCTCTCTTGCCACAGGGACCGGGAAAGGGGATACTTCGAAAGGGATCCTTCTCCGCGAAGGAAGCAGGCCCCGAGCCCCCCTACTGATCAGAGGTTCAAAGGCTGGCCCCTCGGAAGGGTTCAACAGCCGCCTCAGAGCACTCGGGCTCCGCGCCCACTACTGGTCAGAGGTTCGAAGGATGGCCCCTCGGAAGGGTTCAACGGCCGCCTCAGGCCCTCGGGCTCCGCGCCCACTACTGACCAGGGGTTCGTAGGCTGGCCCCCGAAGGATTCGACAGCCGCCTCAGAGCACGCAGAGCGAGGGATGACCCTGGGTACGTTCGATACATAACCAAGGCTCGGGCTACGCTCCCGAGGTACCCTAGGACATTTCCGAGACCGACGGGAACGATTTTGTAACGGAATCCCACCAGAGGGAGGCATCGAGCCCTCGGACCCCGCCAAAAGGGGACCGGGTCCGGCAAATCACCCGCATGTACTTTTGGAGCACGCCTCCGGGCCACTAGCCGACCCCTAACGAATGGGGCATGGGCGTCCACTCGGATTACCCGTTAGCAACTCACTGGAGACACCATGTTCGGTGCCCTCCGAGGGCAACATGGCGCTTTCCCCCTCCTCCTTGCGGAAAGGCGACGCAGGGGCGTATGAAAAAAGCCGAGTCTGTCCTTGACCGTCCTCTCGCTCTATGCGGAGGCTCGGGGGCTGCTCTCGCAAATCCGGCTCCGGCCAAACCGTTGACAGCGTCAACATACCAGCCCGAGAACTTGGGACTCGACTATGCACCCGGGCTACGGTCAGTTCGCATGAGGGAACAACCAGACCGGCCGAAGCATCACGAAACGCGCTAAGACCTCGAAGGAGTCAAACCACTCCTCCGAGGCCTCGGGGGCTACACCCAGCGGGTGCACTCGCGCGCACCCACCAGAACAAAACGCAACCGAGAAAGGCCGGTCCCCTTGCAAAAAAGTGCGACAAAAGCCTCCAAGCGAGTATCAATACTCCCTTCGAGGCTCGGGGGCTACTGTCGGGGACCATAATTAGGGGTACCCCCAAGACTCCTAAATCTCAGCTGGTAACCCCCATCAGCACAAAGCTGCAAAGGCCTGATGGGCGCGATTAAGGTCAAGGCTCAGTCCACTCAAGGGACACGATCTCGCCTCGCCCGAGCCCGACCTCGGGCAAAGACAGCCGACCCCGGAAGATTCACGCCTCGCCCGAGGGTCCCCTCAAGCAACGGACGCACCGTCCACTCGCCCGAGGCACAGCTCGGGTAGGCTTCGCGGAGAAGCAACATTGGCCAAATCGCCACACCAACCGACCATATCGCAGGAGCATTTAATGCAAGGATCGCCTGACATCTTATCCTGACGCGCGCTCTTCAGTCGACAGGGCCGAAGTGACCGCAGTCACTTCGCCGCTCCACTGACCGACCCGACAAGAATACAGTGCCGCCTGCCCTGCTCCGACTGTCGTGCCACTCGCCAGAGTGAGGTCGACAACGGCTAAGTCCAGCCTCGGGCGACATAGGAAGCTCCGCCTCGCCCGACCCCAGGGTTCGGCCCCCGTCTCGGCCTCGGAAGATGGACTTCGCCTCGCCCGATCCCAGGGCTCGGACTCAGCCTCGGCTCCGGAAGACGACGAACTCCGCCTCGCCCGACCCCAGGGCTCGGACTCAGCCTCGGCTCCGGAAGACGATAGACTCCGCCTCGCCCGACCCCAGGGCTCGGACTCAGCCTCGGCTCCGGAAGACGACAAACTCCGCCTCGCCCGACCCCAGGGCTCGGACTCAGCCTCGGCTCCGAAAGACGATGGACTCCGCCTCGCCCGACCCTAGGGCTCAGACTCAGCCTCGGCTCAGGAAGACGATGAACTCCGCCTCGCCCGACCCCAGGGCTCGGACTCAGCCTCGGCTCTGGAAGACGATGGACTCCGCCTCGCCCGACCCCAGGGCTCGGACTCAACCTCGACCTCAGAGGAATCGCCACCTCGCCCAAACTCGGGTCCGGACCGGCCACGTCGCTAGGGGGGCCATCATTACCCTGCCCCTAGCTAGCTCAGGCAATGGGGAACAAGACCGGCGTCCCATCTAGCTCGCCCCAGTAAACAAGTAATGATGACACCCCGCACGCTCCATGATGACGGCAGCTCCCAGCCCCTTACGTCAGCAAGGAGACGTTAGCAAGGATCCGACAGCCCCGACAGCTGTACTTCCGCAGGGCTCTAGCTCTCCTCCGACGGCCACGACATCACATGAACAGGGTGCCAAAACCTCTCCGACTGCCACGACGGCATGTACTTAGGGCTCTAGCTCCTCTCTACTAGACACGTTAGCACACTGCTACACCCTCCATTGTACACCTGGACCCTCTCCTTACGCCTATAAAAGGAAGGTCCAGGGCTCTCGTACGAGAAGGTTGGCCACGCGGGAGAACGGGCCGACGCATAAGGCTCTCGCTCTCTCTCTCTCCCACGCGAACGCTTGTAACCCCCTACTGCAAGCGCATCCATCCGCCCTGGGCGCAGGACAACACGAAGGCCGCGGTTTCCCCTTACTGTTCTCCCCTCTTTGTGTCCCGTCTCACGCCGACCCATCTGGGCTGGGACACGCAGCGACAATTTACTCGTCGGTCCAGGGACCCCCCGGGGTCGAAACGCTGACATGATTTTTCCCGCTTCACTTGGGTATTCTTTTTACAGGACAAATCAGAAACCCAAGGGACCCTAAAGCGCTTCTTAAGGAGAGCTCAAAATGAGTTTGAGCTAAAAGTTAAGAAGATAAGGAGCGACAATAGGTCCGAGTTCAAGAATTTGCAAGTTGAAGAATATCTTGAGGAGGAAGGCGTCAAGCACGAGTTCTCCGCTCCCTACACGCCACAACAAAATGGTGTGGTAGAGAGGAAGAACAAGACGCTAATCGACATGGCGAGAATGATGCTTGGAGAATACAAGATGCCTGAGCGGTTTTGGTCGGAAGCTATGAACACAGCCTGCCATGCCATAAACCATCTCTATCTGCATCGTCTCCTCAAGAAGACCTACGAACTCCTTACTGGTAACAAACCCAATGTGTCTTATTTTTGTGTATTTGGGAGCAAATGCTACATTCGAGTGAAGAAAGGTAGACATTCTAAATTTGCCCACAAGGCAGTAGAAGGTTTTTTACTAGGGTATGACTCAAATACAAAGGCGTAAAGGGTCTTCAACAAATCATCAGGATTAGTTGAAGTCTCTAGCGATGTTGTATTTGATGAGACTAATGGCTCTCCAAGAGAGCAATTTGATCTTGATGATATAGATGAAGATGAAATTCCGACGGCCGCAATGCGCACGATGGCGATAGGTGATGTGCGACCACAGGAACTGCAGGAACAAGATCGACCTTCTTCCTCGACACTGGTGCATCCCCCAACTCAAGACGATGTACAGGTACCTCAAGAAGAGGGGCAGGATCAAGGGCGAGCACAGGAAGAACAAGTTATGGAGTAAGAAGCACCACGGGCCCCTCCAACCCAAGTCCGAGCGACGATCCAAAGACATCACCCCGTCTATCATATTCTGGGTCACATCAGCAAGGGAGTAACTACTTGCTCACGACTAGCTAATTTTTGTGAGCATTACTCGTTTGTCTCTTGTATTGAGCCTTTCAGGGTAGAAGAGGCCTTGCGGGATCCGGACTGGGTGTTGGCCATGTAGGAAGAGCTCAACAACTTCAAAAGGAATGAAGTCTAGAGTCTGGTGCCTCATCCAAAACAAAATGTTGTGGGAACCAAGTGGGTGTTCCACAACAAGCAAGACGAGCACAGGGTGGTGACAAGAAACAAGGCTCGACTTGTGGCAAAAGGTTATGCCCAAGTCACATGTTTGGATTTCAAGGAGACTTTTGCTCCTGTGGCTAGGTTAGAGTCAATCCGAATTTTATTAGCCTATGCCGCTCACCACTCCTTTAGGCTATTCCAAATGGACGTAAAGAGCGCTTTCCTCAATGGGCCAATCAAGGAGGAGGTATACGTGTAACAACCCCCTGGTTTTGAGGATGAAAGGTATCCCGACCATGTTTATAAGCTCTCTAAGGCGCTCTATGGACTTAAGCAAGCCCCAAGAGCATGGTATGAATGCCTTATAAATTTTCTTATTTCTAATGCTTTCAAGGTTGGGAAAACTGATCCCACTCTTTTCACAAAGACATGTAATGGTGATTTGTTTATTTGCCAAATTTATGTTGATGACATAATATTTGGTTCTACTAACCAAAAGTCTTGTGAGGAGTTTAGCAGGGTGATGATGCAAAAGTTTGAGATGTCGATGATGGGCGAGTTGACCTACTTCCTTGGATTCCAAGTGAAGCAACTCAAGGATGGCACCTTTATATCCCAAACGAAGTACACTCAAGATCTTCTCAAGAGGTTTGGGATGAAGGATGCTAAGCCCGCGAAGACACCGATGGGAAATGATGGACATCTCGACCTCAACAAAGGAGGTAAGTCCGTTGATCAGAAGGCATACAGGTCTATGATAGGTTCATTACTTTATCTTTGTGCTAGTAGACCGGACATTATACTTAGTGTATGCATGTGTGCTATATTTCAATCCGACCCTAAGGAGTGTCATCTTGTGACCGTTAAGAAAATTCTTAGGTATTTAGTTTCTACGCCTTGCTTCGAGATCTGGTATCCAAAGGGGTCTACCTTTGACTTAATTGGATACTCAGACTCCGACTATGCCAGGTGCAAGGTTGATAGGAAGAGCACATCAGGGATGTGCCAATTTCTAGGAAGGTCCCTGATGTCTTGGAGTTACAAGAAACAAACATCTGTTGCCCTATCCACCGCTGAGACTGAGTACGTTGCCGCAGGACAGTGTTGCGCGTAACTGCTTTGGATGAGGCAAACCCTCCGGGACTTTGGCTACAATCTGAGCAAAGTCCCACTCCTATGTGACAATGAGAGTGCAATCCGCTTGGCGGATAATCCTGTTGAACACAGCCGCACTAATCACATAGACATCCGGCATCACTTCCTGAGAGACCACCAGCAAAAGGGAGATATCGACGTTTACCATATTAGCACCGAGAACCAGCTAGCCGATATCTTCACCAAGCCTTTGGATGAGAAAACATTTTGTAGGTTGCGTAGTGAGCTAAATGTCTTAGATTTGCGTAACTTGGGTTGATCTACAACATACATGTGTTTCATGCCTTTGATCATGTTACTTTGAGCTTTTATTTCATTGTTTATTTGTGGTGCTCAAGTTGTACGAGTCATCCCCAGACCTCACAAGTCCGTATGCAAATGATGCACATGTTTAGGGGGAGATGAGCTACAACTTAACTCCTTTGAGACTAACATGATTGTTTGAGTCACCTGAAGTAGTCTCGAAGGACAATTGAAAGTGAAAATGAACTTGGACGATGAAAAGACTTCCACTGTACTCCGGTATTAGTGTATTTAATTCCAAGTTCATACGTCTACTCTCATTGCCTTTTTGCTCTTATTTGACTTGTTGGTGAGGCAATGGGGTTAGAGGGCCAAAAATGATCATGTTTTGGTGCTTAATGCCAAAGGGGGAGAAATTAAGGCCAAAGCAAATGGATTAGCCAACCACTTGTGAATTTTGAAAATAGAAGAGTTAGAATTTGTGTTTTTTTGTCAAAATCCTCTTATTGGTCTCTTATGGGGGACAATTTTGATTATGGGAAAAAGGGGGAGTTTTTGGCACTTGATCAATTTTATTCTTGGAATATCTCTCTACTTGCCCAAACATGTGTGTTTGACTTAGAGATAGGAAAAAGAATTTAATTTGCAAAAACAAACCAAGTGGTGGCAAGAGTGATCCATATATGCCAAATCCTATGTGAGTAAATTTGGTCTCAAATTTGCACCTCTTAGTTGCTTTTTAATGTGTTGGCATAAATCACCAAAAAAGGGAAGATTGAAAGGGAAATGTGCCCTCGGGCCATTTCTATTATTGTTTTGGTGATTAGATGCCCAACACATTGTTTTGGAACTCATATGTGCTAAGTAGGTGAAAAATGCACATCGGAGAACAAGGTATGTTTCTAGATTTAGTAAATTGTTTTGAGTACTAACATGTTTATCTAAGTGTTAGAAACAGTGCCAAAAAAGTAGAAAATATATGGAGAAGATATGGCTCAGGACAGCCAAAACCAGCACCAGCCTGGCACACCGGACTGTCCGATGGTGCACCGGACAGTGTCTGGTGCCCCAGGCTGGCTCGGCGGCGAACTGGCCGCTCTCGAGAATCGGTGGGGCGACATGGCTAAAAATCACCGGACTGTCCGGTGAGTCTTCAGCGCCCATGCCCAAGTACATCGGCGATGAACTCGTCGCTCTCGGGAAATCGCCAAGGACGCTGCGGCTAAAATTCATCGGACTGTCTGGTGGTTCACTGGACTGTCCGGTGAGTCAGAGCCGCCCAAGCCAACGGTCACCAGCGCAATCAGCGGGCGATGCGTGGCCCGCGCCAACGATCGGTTGGGCACACCGGACTGTGTCCGGTGCGCCAACCGGTCCCGAGGCCCAATGGTCAGTTGTGCCCAATATGGAAAGAGATCACGCACCGGACTGCTACAGTAGCTGTCCGGTGGTGCACGGGACTGTCCGGTGCACCACTCGACAGAAGGCAAGAATTGCCTTCCAAGTTGATCTCCAACGGCTCCTAGCTGCCTTGGGGCTATAAAAGGGACCCCTAGGCGCATGGAGCAGTACACCAAGCATTCACTAAGCATCCTAAGACTCCCAGACTCCGCCTCCACGCATTTGATTCGCTGTGTTAGTGATTTGAGCTCCGTCTGAGTTATGAACTCCCTGTGCTGTATTTCGAGCTCAAGTCTTGGCTTGTGTGCGTGTGTGTGCTACGGATTCAAGTCTTGTGTGTATTGCTTTCCCTCCCTTACTCTTGTGCTTCTTTGTGATCTATATTGTAAGGGCGAGAGGCTCCAACTTGTGGAGATTCCTCGCAAACGAGAGAAGAACACTAAACAAAAAGTCGTGGTATTCAAGTTGATCATTGGATCACTTGAAAGGGGTTGAGTGCAACCCTCGTCCATTGGGACGCCACAACGTGGAAGTAGGTAAGTTTTATACTTGGCCGAACCACGGGATAAAACACTGTGTCTCTTGTGCTGTTTTTCTCTGTGACTGCTTGTGTTCGCAAGAGCTCACTTCATAACAACTTGATTAACTCGACTAACACTTTTATAATCAAGTTTGTGGCTATTTAGTGTTTGATTTTACAGGATCATCTATTAACCCCCTTCTATGTGCTCTTAGTTCCCCCATGACCTTCCTTGTTTGTCTTTTCCTGTTTGCACATTAGTTGTAGGGACATGGGACTCGACTTGCTCCTTTAGCAGCTTCACCAAATGCCTGTTCCAATAAAGCATCGGTCTTGTTGATCCATTCATTGGTGACCTAACCCTTACATGGCTCGTGTACATCCACTCATGGTCCTCTATCCTCTAACATATATAGCAGAGTTATATAAACCTCTCATGCATCTACACGACATTAATACTATCTAATAGGTAAGGATAGGTCCTAATCCCACCCGAAGACCTGTAGATGAGGTTAGTTTCCATGCTCTACTCCTATCCGAGATATAATTTCGACATCACCTACCCGTCGTTCTCCAAATACACATCCTGGCAGAGAGAGTGTGAATTTGGAGAACAACAAGGAGGTGACATCGTAACTCTATGTCAGATCAGAGCAGACCATGCAAACTAACCACATCTACGCATCTGCAGGCTGTCCAAAAATTATGGACAATTCAAAATAGGTACAGTTATAGATATGCAACGATCTGCATATTTGCAACCGTATTTTTTCGAAAGGGAGACTCCTAAAGAAGGGTTATACCTAAGGTGGCGATGGAGTCAGTCTAGCGAGGTCGTGGGGGTCGATGCAGTTGCGAGGCGACACGGTGCATGGAAACTCGCATCGGCTAGGAAGACGATCAGGGTCGCCAAGGTACTCTAGCTTGGCTCCGATGGTCTCTTCTCTAAAAAAAGGAACACAAACATGCCAATACAAAATTTCAACATCACCTCTCCTGCACGGTGCAGTTTCCAAAACCTGCAAGAAAAACTAACAACACGATGACCGACATGCACATATACATCAACAACATGATGGACGACAATCACAACACTTTTACCCTCTATATTTTTATAGCGAGACACAATTCACCACTACTCTTTAATGACATATAATTAATACTAAGCATTTACCAACATATCATATAGCATCCTATGAATTTATAGGGATGACAAGTCAACTACATAATGTAATTATACAAAACAAATACGACTAGAAAACATTTAGCACATATCAAACACATATGTCACATGAAGGCGCGCGCGCACACCCACATATATATAGTTTAGATATTTAGAACCCTCGACTTCCAATAGTTGGGCGAAAGCCCTGACTCGATGTTGTCATCCAGTTCAACCGCAACACCTTAAGCGACCCAAGCCCCGAGCGTCTATAAAAGCAGCCCAGACCCCAGGGATCAGGGTTTCGATTTCTGGCGACGTTTGAGATCGCATGAGGCGTGAGTGGCGGCGAGCGGACATTGACGACGGCGTCCCAAGGCGTGAGGCCCGAGCGGCGAGCGTTGGCATGAGACGCGAGGGCGGCCAGAGGTGAGACATCGGCGAGTGGCGAGCAACATCGATGAGCGGTATGCGACATCGGTGAGCGGCAAGCGACGTCGGTGAGCATCGCTCGAGACGCGAGCGCCACGAGCCCACGACTGCCTGATGAGCGAGTGGTGGCGGCAACGACTGTCCGAGGCGTGAGCGACGGAGACCGCCCACGACGACGATTTGTGGCGCACACAGCGTAAGGTCACCGGCGTCGAGATGCACTCGGCGCGGTTCGTCTAGTTCTCGGCGGCCACCGTCGAGCGCCTAGTGCACGGTGAGCTGCTGTCGCTGATGGAGGCGCTGAGCGAGCGAGGGCTAGGGGGTGGTGGTGGACCTGCTGGGAAGTGTTGCTCCGCTTCGCGTTCGACAACATCCGCGAGCGACAGCGGATCCCAGAGACGCGCGTGGCGTCGGTGGCTCCACTAGACGCGAGCGATGACCCTGTTTTTATAATATTTTGTATACATATTTATGCTAACGTCAATAGGTTTTTACGACATATATTTTAGTTTATGGCTTTGCTTCCATCTATTGTCTATTTATGATATTTCTATTCACATATTACGCAAACGATTTATTAATTTTATGCATTATCTCGTTACTTAATCCTGTGTGTATTGGGTTCCTACCATTTACGTCATATGTATAAGATATTTATGTTACACTTTTACGCAATGAAATAGAAATTTAGTAAAAGGTAATTGGTATAAGAGATGAGGTCATTTGCCACGATTCCATAAATCTTGCGTATGCCAATCCATTTCCTTTCAATGCACATTCTTGTCATCCTAAATTTGTGCGCATGCAGCAGGAAATAAATTTTTACGCGGTGTACCACACTGCATAAATATCTATACTGCGTAGCATAATTGATGTTAGTATATGTCATAAATTGGTTCCAACTAACCTAGCTGCATGACTATTGTAGAGATCCTATTTTTATGAATGAAATAAAACATTTAAATCAGATTTTCCTTTCAATGCACATTCTTGTCATCCTAAATTTGTACGCATGCACTAGAAAACAGATTTTTTATGTGGTGTACCACACTACATAAAAATATACACTGTGTATATAATTAGTAGCAGTATATGTCATAAACTGGTTCCAACGAGCCTGGCTGCTTTGCTGTTAGAGAAATAAAGCATTTATATCAGATTTTTTTGTTTCCATGTGTGTCAATCCATTTCCTCTCAACTCACATCCTTGCCATCCTAAATTTGTATTAATGCAGCAGGAAACTGATTTTTTACACAGCGTATCGTATTGCATAAATAGCTACACCGTGTAGCATAATTAGTATTAATATTAGTGTGTATATATATACATATATATATATATATATATATCACATGGAGGGTCAATAAAAATTCCATCCAATTTGCTTTGTACACCATCCAACAAAGTCAACCACCAAAAAATTACATGAATACATATCTCAATCTCCAATATTGGTCGTTTATGTTTCATCACCTAAGGTTTGTGCACATAATCGGTGGCGTGTGGTGGCGGCGGTGGCTCGAGGTGGCCGACGCACGACGACGCGGGGTGGCTAGGCATCACGCTGGCGACTCGGGGTACATGCGTGGCACTAGGTGTGGCCGGGGTGCTTGCGGCTTGGGGTGGCAGGCGACGCGGGGTGGCAGGAGCACGAGATCGCGATGCTGGGGCGAGGGCGTGCGACGGTGGCTGGCGACGACGTGCATGGGCCATGGGCCCGACTAGAGGGTTAAGTTATAATACTTTGTCGACTTCCTTTGATTCGACACTTGGTAAAGAGTTTTTTATTTTTTAAAACATCGTTTGCCGAGTGCTCCATGTCACGCACTCGACAAAGATGTTTTTATTTCTTTAAAAATGTTTGCCAAGTGTTCCTGTCAGGCACTAGGCAAAGATCTCTTTTACTTTTTTAAAGAAAGTTTGTCGAGTGCCTCTTGCACGGCACTCGCCCAAACCACCTCTTTGTGAGTGTCTATAGTTTACACTCAGCAAATTGACTTTATTTTCCCCTTTTTCGCCGAACTTTTTTTACTATGTTTATATAGTATATAAAACTACATGTTCATTTTTGCACATTTCTTGAAGTGTTTGATATATCTAATAAATGTTTTTTATTTAATTGAATTTCTTCGAATAATTCAAATTTGAACTACAAGTCATTCGAATAACGAAAAAATGAATGGACAAAAAATGGTATTCATGTTATTCAGTACACCTTGAGGATGTACATAGAAACAAACAAGAACTTTTGAATATCATGTTCATAAAACATGACCACTAACTTGCGGTCTAGTTGTTTTTTTAATATTATAAAAACTAAACGAAGTCAGAAAATCATAAAACATGTCGGAATGTAATGATATCATCATATGTGGAGGCTACGATAAAAAATGACAAGGTTTCACGAAAATTATCATATACGATGCGTACAAACTGAAGAATATTCGAATAAGTATCATAATTTCATGTGAAGGTCGACTAGGCGCAACAACATCGTACGTGACAAACTTGATTGAAACATTGTCTATTTTTTATCACAACCTCCACATATAATATCATGACATCTCGACAAGTTTCATAATTTTCTTACTTCGTTTGCTTATTGTATAATTTTAAAACAATTGGACCACAAGTTCGTGGTCGTGTTTCGTGAACAGGATATTCAAAATTTCTGGTCTGTTCCTAGATACGTCCTCAACATATACTCAATAACATGAATACCATTTTCCATCCATTTTCCACTTGCTTTTCAAATTTGATTTTTTCAAAGAAATTTAATTAAATAAAAAATTTACTAAATATACCAAACAATTCGAGAAACTTAACAAAATTAAATGTGTTGTTCTAGGTACTATAGGAACACAATAGTAAGAATTTGAAAGTAAAAAAGAATAAAAATAAACACACTTTGCCGAGTGTCTAGAGAAGACACTCGACAAATGTCCCTTTGCTGAGCGCCAGCTTAGGACACTCGGTAAAGTTGAGGTCATGAGCTGCCATCGGCTTCTAATGGCACTTTACCAAGTCCCTTTATTTGCGGAGTGTCCAGTGCTAGGTAATATTTTATTTATCGAGTGTCTACGTGTGTCGAGACCTTCACACTCGGCAAACCTTATCTTTGACAAGTGTTTTGTTTTACCAAGGGTGGCACTCGACAAACCTTATCTTTACCGAGTGTCCGACATTTGGCTCTCGGCGAAGGCTTTGGCACTTAGCAAAGAATGTATCTCTGGTAGTGATAGTTGAGATCCTTTAGTTCGTTACAGTTGCATATTGTTATCCAAATATCCGTGTATCGGATTTTATTAACCATTTCTATGTTCGTAGCCTAAGCTAAAAAAGTTTCGCATAGTTAAAGTTATTGAAAAGTTATTTGGGTTCAACTATGTCACAAGAAATATTAAATGGCTTAGCTACATGTTCTATCGAGAAGAATTATATAGGAAAATATTGATATGAGCATTGTCCTCACAAATTTTGCTTCAAAAATATTTGAAGGAGTTATTTATTTTGAAAGACATTAGACCTATATGTAATCTAAAGTTGTAACTTAGAATACTCTAAATTTTATTCTCGCTTGATGTATTCATAATGATTTACTATTGTTTCACTATTCTAATTTTCTCATATTTTACTATAATTATTGAAAAATACAAAAGAAAAAATAAGTTACCCAAACATCGAAATTGCCCTAGGGCCCTCTAAAACCTAGAGCTGACACTACGCACTCTCAGACAAAATGGAGGTCAATCTCCATGTATTTTTGGTAAATCAGTGTTGGTCTAGGTTGTCGGAGACATAGACAACACTGATGTTATCGTAATAAACAATAGTGGCCTAGCAAAGTGAAGTGTAAAGCTCAAGCAGGAGCTGGCAAAGCCAAATAAACTTTAGCTACGTTGTTAGCATCAACACGATATTCAACATTAGCACTAGAACAAGACACGGTAGGTAGACATTTGGATGAACAGGAAATCAGGTTGTCACCGAGAAAAACAACATAGCCAAAGGTGGACTTGGGTGTGTCAGGACAACTAGCATATGTAGCGTCAAAGTAGATGATCAAATTATCTAGGGAGGACTTGCGAAAAAAAAGTCCATGATCAAGAGTGTCGTGGAGATAACATAAGATACTCTTCACCAAAGCAAAGTGAGGCTCTTAAGGATCATGCATGAAGAGACAGAACTGCTACACAACATAAGCAATAGAATCTAGTGAAGGTGAGGTATTTGGAGAGCAACGGTCGGACTATGATAATATGTCGGGTTTGAAAATCGAGGTCCATTGCTAGAGAGCTTGGATTGAGTATTAGAGGACCCAATTTTAATAAGTTCTCATAGTATAGAGGATATTTGAAAGAGTTCCTTAGATATAAGAAATCCTAAGAGGGTCAGGCTAAGCAAGAAATAAATAAATCCAACATGAATAATAAAAAGTACTTCCACAGATTTGGTCCTAGTGGCCACAAACGAGTTGAGGAGATGTGGGCAAAAGTAGAGGCCATACTAGAGCTTAGGGGTGTTATTCCACAAAATCTTCATTGACCAGAATGCGCCAATCGTTGGCATGCCCATGGGGGTTGTGTATGTGATGACAATAGCTTAGAGTATACATATATCATAAAAGACATCACAAAAAAGCTAATATATATTATGGATAGGACGTCTAATGAAGAAATTGTCCCCAATAGAGAGAACAATGAGCTAACTATTACACTTAACAAACCAGAGTATCATGGTCGTACAAAGAGGATATGGTAGCATGCCATGGAAGTTTGGATTTGCAAATAACATTGATACATATAGAAGTTGACATATTGGAAAAGGCAAGGAGGAGGATAGAGTGAAAGAGAAATGTGCCTTGAGCCATTTCTTTAAGTGTTTTGGTGTTTGATGGCCAACACAACACTATGGACTAACATGTTTGCTAAGTATATGTATGCAGGTTAATAAGAATTAATTTCAGACAAACAATGCACATACCAAAGGCTAAGGGGCATATTTTGGATAAGGTATACTGAAAGTCTCCTAGAGGGGGGTGAATAGGGCGAATCTGAAATTTACAAACTTAATCACAACTACAAGCTGGGTTAGCGTTAGAAGTATAAACGAGTCCGAGAGAGGGCGTGAAAAACAAATCGCAAGCGAATAAAGAGTGAGACACAAGGATTTGTTTTACCGAGGTTCGGTTCTCGCAAACCTACTCCCCGTTGAGGTGGTCACAAAGACCGGGTCTCTTTCAACCCTTTTCCCTCTCTCAAACGGTCACTTAGACTGAGTGAGCTTCTCTTCTCAATCAATCGGAACACAAAATTCCCCGCAAGGACCACCACACAATTGGTGTCTCTTGCCTCGATTACAAATGAGATGATCGCAAGAAAGAATGAGAGAAAGAAGCAATCCAAGCGCAAGAGCTCAAAAGAACACAACAAATCTCTCTCTCTAATCACTAGAGCTTTGTGGAGTTGGGAGAGGATTTGATCTATTTGGTTGTGTCTAGAATTGAATGCTAGAGCTCTTGTAAGTAGTTGGAAGGTGGAAAACTTGGATGCCAATGAATGTGGGGTGGTTGGGGTATTTATAGCCCCAACCACCACAAAGTGGCCGTTGGAAGTGTGCTGTCGCATGGCGCATCGGACAGTCCGGTGCGCCACCGGACACTATCCGGTGCGCCAGCCACGTCAGCAGACCGTTGTGGTTCGACCGTTGGAGCTCTGTCTTGTGGGCCCGCCTGGCTGTCCGGTGGTGCACCGGACAGGCCCTGTAGGCTGTCTGGTGTGCCACCCACGCGTGCTCTGCTCCTCTGCACGCGCAGGCACTCATTTAATGTGTTGCAGTCGACCGTTGCGCACGAAGTAGCCGTTGCTCCGCTGTCATACCGGACAGTCCGGTGAATTATAGCGGAGCGGATTCCCGAAGCTGGCGAGTTCAGAGTTGCTCTTCCTTGGGGCACCGGACAGTCCGGTGAATTATAGCGTAGCGCTTCTGAGAATTCCCGAAGGTGAGGAGTTTAGCCTGGAGTCCCCTGGTGCACCGGACACTGTCCGGTGGCACACCAGACAGTCCGGTGCGCCAGACCAGGGCACACTTCAGTTATCCCTTGCTCTCTTGTTTGAACCCTTTACTTGGTCTTTTTATTGGTTTATTGTGAACCTTTGGCACATGTAGAACTTATGGACTAGAGTAAACTAGTTAGTCCAATTATTTGTGTTGGGCAATTCAACCACAAAATCAATTAGGAAATAGGTGTAAGCCTAATTCCCTTTCAATCTCCCCCTTTTTGGTGATTGATGCCAACACAAACCAAAGCAAATGTAGAAGTGCGTAATTGAACTAGTTTGCATAATTGTAAGTGCAAAAAGGTTGCTTAGAATTGAGCCAATAGAAATTCATAAGATATGCATGGATTGTTTCTTCATATTTTCATCATTTTGGACCACGCTTGCACCACTTGTTTTGTTTTTGCAAATTCTTTTGTAAATTCTTTTCAAAGTCTTTTGCAAAGAGTCAAAGGTAAATGAATAAGATTTTGAGAAGCATTTTCAAGTTTTTAAATTTTCTTCCCCTGTTTCAAATGCTTTTCCTTTGACTTAAACAAAACTCCCCCTTGATAAAATCCTCCTCTTAGTGTTCAAGAGGGTTTTGATGTTAATTTTGAAGAGGGTATACCAATTTGAAAGTATATCACAAATAAGATACCAATTTGAAAATATTTCTTTAAAACCAAATTGAAAAACTAAAATTTTTGAAATTGGTGGTGGTGCGGTTCTTTTGCTGGTGGTGGTGCGGTCCTTTTGCTTTGGGCTCATGCTCTCTCCCCCTTTGGCATAAATCGCCAAAAACGGAATCATTAGAGCCCTTGTTACTACTTTCTCCCCCTTGGGCAAACAATATATGAGTGAAGATTATACCAAAGTCGGAGAGTTGCTCGGAGCGACGACGAAGGATGAGTAATGGAGTAGAGTGGAAGCCTTTGTCTTCGCCGAAGACTCCAATTCCCTTTCAATACACCTATGACTTGGTTTGAAATTCACTTGAAAACATATTAGTCATAGCATATATAAAAGAGACATGATCAAAGGTATATTTATGAGCTATGTGTGCAAAACATCAAAAGAAATTCCTAGAATCAAGAATATTTAGCTCATGCCTAAGTTTTTTAAAAGATTGTTCATCAATTGGCTTGGTAAAGTTATCGGCTAATTGATCCTTAGTGTTAATATATGCAATCTCGATATCTCCCTTTTGTTGGTGATCCCTTAGAAAATGATACCGAATGGCTATGTGTTTAGTGCGGCTATTCTCAACGGGATTATCCGCCATGCGGATTGCACTCTCATTATCACATAGAAGAGGAACTTTGGTTAATTTGTAACCATAGTCCCTAAGGGTTTGCCTCATCCAAAGTAGTTGCGCGCAACAATGGCCTGCGGCAATATACTCGGCTTCGGCGGTTGAAAGAGCTACAGAATTTTGCTTCTTTGAAGCCCAAGACACCAAGGATCTTCCCAAGAACTGGCAAGTCCCTAATGTGCTCTTTCTATTAATCTTACACCCTGCCCAATCGGCATCCGAATAACCAATTAAATCAAATGTGGATCCCCGAGGGTACCAAAGCCCAAACTTAGGAGTATAAACTAAATATCTCAAGATTCGTTTTACGGCCGTAAGGTGAGCTTCCTTAGGGTCGGCTTGGAATCTTGCACACATGCATACGGAAAGCATAATGTTCGGTCGAGATGCACATAAATTGAGTAAAGAGCCTATCATCGACCGGTATACCTTTTGATCGACGGATTTACCTTCCGTGTCGAGGTCGAGATGCCCATTGGTTCCCATGGGTGTCTTGATGGGCTTGCCATCCTTCATCCCAAACTTGTTCAGAATGTCTTGAATATACTTCGTTTAGCTAATGAAGGTGCCCTCTTGGAGTTGCTTCACTTGAAATCCCAAGAAGTACTTCAACTCCCCCATCATCGACATCTCGAATTTTTGTGTCATGATCCTACTAAATTCTTCACATGTAGATTCGTTAGTAGAACCAAATATAATATCATCAACATAAATTTGGCATACAAACAAATCATTGTCAAGAGTTTTAGTAAATAAAGTAGGATCGGCCTTTCCGACTTTGAAGCCATTAGTGATAAAAAAATCTCTTAGGCATTCATACCATGCTCTTGGGGCTTGCTTGAGCCCATAAAGCGCCTTAGAGAGTTTATACACGTGGTTAGGATACTCACTATCTTCAAAGCCGGGAGGTTGCTCAACATAGACCTCTTCCTTAATTGGTCCATTGAGGAAGGCACTTTTCACATCCATTTGGTAAAGCTTAAAGCCATGGTAAGTAGCATAGGCAAGTAATATACGAATTGACTCAAGCCTAGCTACGGGTGCATAGGTTTCACCGAAATCCAAACCTTCGACTTGTGAATATCCTTTGGCCACAAGTCGGGCTTTGTTCCTTGTCACCACACCATGCTCGTCTTGCTTGTTGCGGAAGACCCACTTGGTTCCTACAACATTTTGATTAGGACGTGGAACCAAATGCCATACCTCGTTCCTAGTGAAGTTGTTGAGCTCCTCTTGCATCGCCACTACCCAATCCGAATCTTGTAGTGCTTGACCCTGTGTGGCTCAATAGAGGAAACAAAAGAGTAATGCTCAAAAAAATGTGCAACACGAGATCTAGTGGTTACCCCCTTATGAATGTCGCCGAGGATGGTGTCGACGGGGTGATCTCGTTGGATTGCTTGGTGGACTCTTGGGTGTGGTGGTCTTAGTTCTTCATCCTCCTTGTCTTGAACATTTGCATCTCCCCTTGATCATTGCCGTCATCTTGAGGTGGCTCATCTCTTTGATCTTCTCCTTCATCAACTTGAGCCTCATCCTCATTTTGAGTTGGTGGAGATGCTTGCGTGGAGGAGGATGGTTGACCTTGTGCATTTGGAGGCTCCTCGGATTCCTTAGGACACACATCCCCAATGGACATGTTCCTTAGCGCGATGCACGGAGCCTCTTCATCACCTATCTCATCAAGATCAACTTGCTCTACTTGAGAGCCGTTAGTCTCATCAAACACAACGTCACAAGAAACTTCAACTAGTCCTGAGGACTTGTTAAAGACTCTATATGCCCTTGTGTTTGAATCATATCCTAGTAAAAAGCCTTCTACAGTCTTAGGAGCAAATTTAGATTTTCTACCTCTTTCAACAAGAATAAATCATTTGCTACCAAAGACTCTAAAATATGAAATATTGAGCTTTTTACTGGTTAGGAGTTCATATGATGTCTTCTTGAGGATTCGGTGTAGATACAACCGGTTGATGGTGTAGCAGGCGGTGTTGACCGCCTCGGCCCAAAACCGATCCGAAGTCTTGTATTCATCAAGCATGGTTCTTGCCATGTCCAATAGAGTTCTATTCTTCCTCTCCACTACGCCATTTTGTTGTGGCGTGTAGGGAGAAGGGAACTCATGCTTGATGCCCTCCTCCTCAAGGAAGCCTTCAATTTGAGAGTTCTTGAACTCCGTCCCGTTGTCGCTTCTAATTTTCTTGATTCTTAAGCCGAACTCGTTTTGAGCCCGTCTCAAGAATCCCTTTAAGGTCTCTTGGGTATGAGATTTTTCCTGCAAAAAGAACACCCAAGTGAAGCGAGAATAATCATCCACAATAACTAGACAGTACTTACTCCCGCCGATGCTTATGTAAGCTATCGGGCCGAATAGGTCTATGTGTAGGAGCTCGAGTGGCCTGTCAGTCGTCATGATGTTCTTGTGTGGATGATGAACACCAACTTGCTTCCCTGCTTGGCATGCGCTACAAATTATGTCTTTCTCAAAATGAACATTTGTTAGTCCCAAAATGTGTTCTCCCTTTAGAAGTTTGTGAAGATTCTTCATTCCAACATGTGCTAGTCGGCGATGCCAGAGCCAGCCCATGTTAGTCTTAGCAATTAAGCAAGTGTCGAGTTCAGCTCTATCAAAATCTACTAAGTATAGCTAACCCTCTAACACCCCCTTAAATGCTATTGAATCATCACTCCTTCTAAAGACAGTAACACCTACATCTGTAAAAAGACAGTTGTAGCCCATTTTGCATAATTGAGATACGGAAAGCAAATTGTAATCTAAAGAATCTACAAGAAAAACATTGGAAATAGAGTGGTCAGGAGATATAGCAATTTTACCCAATCCTTTGACCAAACCTTGATTTCCATCCCCGAATGTGATAGCTCGTTGGGGATCTTGGTTTTTCTCATAGGAGGAGAACATCTTTTTCTCCCCTGTCATGTGGTTTGTGCACCCGCTGTCGATTATCCAACTTGAGCCCCCGAATGCATAAACCTACAAAACAAGTTTAGTTCTTTGTTTTAGGTACCCAAACTGTTTTGGGTCCTTTGGCATTAGATACAAGAACTTTGGGTACCCAAACACAAGTCTTTGATCCCTTGTGTTTGTCCCCGACATATTTGGCAACTACCTTGCCGGATTTGTTAGTTAAAACATAGGATGCATCAAAAGTCTTAAATGAAATGCTATGTTCATTTGATGCACTAGGAGTATTCTTCTTAGGCAATTTAGCACGGGTTGATTGCCTAGAGCTAGATGTCTCATCCTTATACATAAAAGCATGATTAGGGCCAGAGTGAGACTTCCTAGAGTGAATTCTCCTAATTTTGCTCTCGGGATAACCGGCAGGGTACAAAATGTAACCCTCGTTATCCTGAGACATGGGAGCCTTGCCCTTAACAAAATTAGACAATATTTTAGGAGGGGCCTTAAGTTTAACATTGTCTCCCCTTTGGAAGCCAATGCCATCCTTGATACCAGGGCGTCTCCCTCTATAGAGCATGCTTCTAGCAAATTTAAATTTTTCGTTTTCTAAGTCATGCTCGGAAATTTTAGCATCTAATTTTGCTATATGATCATTTTGTTGTTTAATTAAAGCCATGTGATCATGAATAGCATCAATGTTAATAACTCTACATCTAGTGCAAATAGAAGTATGTTCAATGGTAGATGTAGAGGGTTTGCAAGATTTTAATTCTACAACCTTAGCATGCAATATATCATTTTTACTTCTAAGGTCGGAAATGGAAGCATTGCAAACATCTAATTCTTTAGCCTTAGCAAGCAATTTTTCATTCTCAATCCTAAGGCTAGCAAGAGAAGTGTTCAATTCTTCAATCTTAGCGAGCAAATCAACATTATCATTTCTAAGATTGGGTATTGAAACATCACAAGCATTTGAATCAACCTTAGCAATTAAACTAGCATTCTCATTTCTAAGGTTGTCAATAGTCTCATGGCAAGTGCTTAGCTCACTAGATAGTTTTTCACATTTTTCTACTTCTAAAGCGTAAGCATTTTTAACTTTAACATGCTTCTTATTTTCTTTAATAAGGAAGTCCTCTTGAGTGTCCAAGAGATCATCCTTCTCATAAATAGCACTAATCAATTCATTTAATTTTTCTTTTTGTTGCATGTTTAGGTTGGCAAAAAGAATGCGCAAGTTATCCTCCTCATTACTAGCATTATCCTCATCACTAGAGGTTTCATATTTAGTGGAGGATCTTGATTTTACCTTCTTCCTTTTGCCGTCCTTTGCCATGAGGCATTTGTGGCCGATGTTGGGGAAGAGAAGACCCTTGGTGACGGCGATGTTTGTGGCGTCCTCGTCGGAGGAGGAGTCGGTGGAGCTCTCGTCGGAGTCCCACTCCCGGCAAACATGGGCATCGCCGCCCTTCTTCTTGTAGTACCTCTTCTTCTCCTTTTTTCTCCCCTTCTTGTCGTCGCCCCTGTCACTATCACTAGATAATGGACATTTTGCAATAAAATGACCGGGCTTACCACATTTGTAGCACACTTTCTTGGAGCGGGGCTTGTAATCTTTCCCCCTCCTTTGTTTGAGGATTTGGCGGAAGCTCTTGATGATGAGCGCCATTTACTCGTTGTCGAGCTTGGAGGCATCAATGGGTGTTCTACTTGAAGTAGACTCCTCCTTCTTTTCCTCCGTCGCTTTGAATGCGACCGGTTGTGCTTCGGACGTGGAGGGGCCATCAAGCTCGTTGATCTTCTTTGAGCCTTTGATCATCAATTCAAAGCTCACAAAATTCCCGATTACTTCCTCGGGAGTCATTAGTGTATATCTAGGATTACCACGAATTAATTGAACTTGAGTGGGGTTAAGGAAAACAAGTGATCTAAGAATAACCTTAACCATTTCGTGGTCATCCTATTTTTTGCTCCCGAGGTTGCGCACTTGGTTCACCAAGGTTTTGAGCCGGTTGTACATGTCTTGTGGCTCCTCCCCTTGGCGAAGTCGGAAGCGACCAAGCTCCCCCTCGATCGTTTCCCGCTTGGTGATTTTGGTCACCTCGTCTCCTTCGTGCGCGGTCTTTAGCGTGTCCCAAATCTCCTTAGCACTTTTCAACCCTTGCACCTTATTATACTCCTCTCGACTTAGAGAGGCGAGGAGTATAGTTGTGGCTTGGGAGTTGAAGTGTTGGATTTGGGCCACTTCGTCCTCATCATAATCTTCATCCCCTACGGATGGTACTTGTACACCAAACTCAACAACATCCCATATACTTTTGTGGAGTGAGGTTAGGTGAAATCGCATCAAATCACTCCACCTAGCATAATCTTCACCATCAAACGTTGGTGGTTTGCCTAATGGGACGGAAAGTAATGGTGTATGTTTAGAAATGCGAGGATAGCGCAGGGGGATCTTACTAAACTTCTTACGCTCATGGCGCTTAGAAGTTATGGACGGCGTGTCGGAGCCGGAGGTGGATGGCGATGAGGTGTCGGTCTCATAGTAGACCACTTTCCTCATCTTCTTCTTCTTGTCACCGCTCCGACGCGACTTGTGTGAAGGGGATTCCTTTTCCTTCCCCTTGTTGCGGGACTCTCCCGATGGAGCTTTCCCGTGGCTTGTAGCGGGCTTCTCGCCGATCACCATCTCCTTCTTGGCGTGATCTCCCGACATCACTTCGAGCAGTTAGGCTCTAATGAAGCACTGGGTTCTGATACCAATTGAAAGTCGCCTAGAGGGGGGGTGAATAGGGCGAATCTAAAATTTACAAACTTAATCACAACTACAAGTCGGGTTAGCGTTAGAAGTATAAACGAGTCCGAGAGAGGGTGTGAAAAACAAATCGCAAGCGAATAAAGAGTGAGACACAAGGATTTGTTTTACCGAGGTTCGGTTCTCGCAAACCTACTCCCCGTTGAGGTGGTCACAAAGACCGGGTCTCTTTCAACCCTTTTCCCTCTCTCAAACGGTCACTTAGACCGAGTGAGCTTCTCTTCTCAATCAATCAGAACACAAAGTTCCCCGCAAGGACCACCACACAATTGGTGTCTCTTGCCTCGATTACAAATGAGATGATCGCAAGAAAGAATGAGAGAAAGAAGCAATCCAAGCGCAAGAGCTCAAAAGAACACAACAAATCTCTCTCTAATCACTAGAGCTTTATGGAGTTGGGAGAGGATTTGATCTATTTGGTTGTGTCTAGAATTGAATGCTAGAGCTCTTGTAAGTAGTTGGAAGGTGGAAAACTTGGATGCCAATGAATGTGGGGTGGTTGGGGTATTTATAGCCCCAACCACCACAAAGTGGCCGTTGGAAGTGTGTTGTCGCATGGCGCACCGGACAGTCCGGTGCGCCACCGGACACTGTCTGGTGCGCCAGCCACGTCAGCAGACCGTTGGGGTTCGACCGTTGGAGCTCTGTCTTGTGGGCCCGCCTGGCTGTCCGGTGGTGCACCGGACAGGCCCTGTAGGCTGTCCGGTGTGCCACCCGCGCGTGCTCTGCTCCTCTGCGTGCGTAGGCGCGCATTTAATGTGTTGCAGTCGACCGTTGCGCGCGAAGTAGCCATTGCTCCGCTGTCACACCGGACAGTCCGATGTGCACCGGACAGTCCGGTGAATTATAGCGGAGCGGATTCCCGAAGCTGGCGAGTTCAGAGTTGTTCTTCCTTGGGGCACCGGACAGTCCGGTGAATTATAGCGTAGCGCTTCTGAGAATTCCCGAAGGTGAGGAGTTTAGCCTGGAGTCCCCTGGTGCACCGCACACTGTCCGGTGGCACACCGGACAGTCCGGTGCGCCAGACCAGGGCACACTTCGGTTATCCCTTGCTCTCTTGTTTGAACCCTTTACTTGGTCTTTTTATTGGCTTATTGTGAACCTTTGGCACCTGTAGAACTTATGGACTAGAGCAAACTAGTTAGTCCAATTATTTGTGTTGGGCAATTCAACCACCAAAATCAATTAGGAAATAGGTGTAAGCCTAATTCCCTTTCATATACTACAGGGGGTTTACATACTTGGATAAGTTCTAAATGCCCTAGAAATGTTTTTGAACACCTTGAAAGGTTTGAGAAGTCTTAACTTGGAAAAGGTGCTTTTGGAGCAAGAGTTGAGCAAAAACAGAAAACTAAGTTGGAGGAATAAAAAATGAAGTTACATGACTTAGACCAGTTGGATAGTCACTAGAAATGTTTGTCTAAGTCATGGAAACAGTCTCTAAGAAAGTAAATTTATTTGAGAAAGAAAACTAGTGTGAAGACTAAGTTCGACTGTTTGGGGTGCACGTGACCAGTCTAGTGGTGCATCGAACATAAGTTCCAGAGAGGTCTACAGAGACAGCTTCAGCGACTTAACGCATAGGACCGGTCTAGTGGCGCACCAGACCGAAGTTCTAGAGAGTTCTATAGAATAGACTTCGTTGGCCTGGTGCACCGGACCAGTCCGGTGGTGCATCGGACCACTTTTCTAGAAAGGGATGCAGAGTGGACAGAAGCAATTGGGTGTACTATCATAGTCTGGTGTGCACTAGACTAGTCTGATATAACAATCAACTCAAGGTCCAACAGTAAACCCTAACGGTTAGCTGACGTGGCACATGATCTAAAGGTGCATCGAACTAGTCTAGGGCCAACTTAGAAGGAAGGCGCCAGTAAGGATCTCGAAGTTTGTGCTATAGTACTTGGTGTGGTGCACCCGCCCAGACCAAAATTTTTGCAGTTCTCTCAATGACTCTTTTGGGGGTTTGGGGCTATAAGTAGCCCCAAACAACCCATTCGAGTATCCAAGCAGCACAAGACATAGAGACAAACTCATATGCATTAGAGCAACACTCCATAGTGTTTCAATAGCCTCCCAAGTGCCATTAGAGAGAATATAGCCATTTGTGTGTGTGTCTTGTTAGTGCTTTGTGCGAGTGCTCGTGTTGTTATGTTCTTGTGCTTTGTGTTTGTTGATTCAACATTGTAAAGGATTCCAAGAAGCTCCGATCTTATGGAGTGCCTTGTGAAGACTCTGTCTCTGTTCATACTAGATCTGAGGGCTCAAGGTTGATCGGTGGATCATTTGAGAGAGTCGAGAGAGACTCTGTCCTTTGGAACACCTCAATGGGGACATAGGTTCTTAGGAACCAAACCTCGGTAAACAAATTACTTATGTCTTCTTGTGCTCTTTACTTTCACTTGCGATTTGTTTTTCTCTTTCTCTCTTCCATCCATGTTCTCTTTCTTGATTCTTTCACTCTAAATCACTTGTATCGCTCTTTGTGTCATTTGTATATCAACAAGAGCAACAAGTGCAAGATAACTATTTCACCTCTACTACCTCTCTAAGTACATTGCTTTGATTTTTCACTCATGTTGCTCCCAAGTTAATTTTGCATTCATTGGCAACAATCAACAAGTGCAAAAAGATCATCTCCCGTAACTCTAATTATTGTATCTCTTGTTCTAACAACTTGTTGTATAAGTTCTAAAATTTCTAGTCATCACCTATTCACCCCCTCTATGCGACCACCACAGAGTCAGAAATCTAGACCACAAACTTGCCAAGTCTAAAGCATTTATTCACATGAGGTACAATGTCAAGTGGCAATTGCTTCTAAGCAGCTAACCCAAAAGGGGTTGATGCCTCCTCTTTCTGACATGGTCAGCTCCAAAAGTCAACGTAGTAGCCACGCATCCACAGAAATTCCTCAAGGACAACAGTTCCTAGTTAATGATATTGGCCATCCAATGCCTAGTGAGCTACACATAGAAGTCAAAAACCTGTCAACTAAGGTTGCTTATGGTATGGTGCCTTTGCCACAAAAAAGCCAACATACCATAGGGCCGAAATTCCAGCTGGGTACTCGGTGATAAGCGTTGACCAGATCTGTGATGGATACAAAGATCTAGGGCTGGACATCAGAGGGGGTGATGATGAAACCATGCTTTCATAGGTCCTGCATGAATTTGTTCTATGACAAAAAAGATACATTAAAATATAGAATGCCTAGCCAAGAATTTAAAAAGCTAGTCGAAAGAGCCCTCCACCTCCTTCTCCACCTAGTCGAAGGAGCCCTTCACCTCCTCCGCCAACTTGAAGGAGCTCTCCACCTCCTTCTCCACCTAGTAGGAGCCCTTTATCTCCTTATCCATCTGAAGGCCCTAGAAAAAGGAGCAATTCTCCTGCACAACCAATAGTAAAAAGCAAATGCGCACAATGGAAAGGCAAATAGAGAGCAATAGCACACGTAGTGACTCTTTACCAAAGTTTGCATAAAAAAGCTACCTTATGAAATGACGAAGGAAGAGATATGTCACATCGTCAACGAAGAAGAGAAAGAACACTTCAAGAAGAAAGTTCTAGAGAAGGAGGCACAAATAGACCCTTCAATAAATGCTTTCTTTGCCGAAATGAGCAAGTCGGTGTCATGGTTTTGGACCACGGAGATCACTCTGAATGGTGTACCATAGAGATCCGAGCAAAGAACTGAGACATAGGGCTTATACTAGTTCAAGCTTTCGCCCTAGTCCAGTGTAGTGCTGATTGTAGGCTTTGAGGCGTGTTACAACTGGTGTGCTTGTGTCCCTAGAGAAAAGAGGGCAGCCCTTTTATAGTTCAAGGGTTGGACCTTATAAAGGAGACTTGTATTATACTGGGAGGGGGCTCAGAACGCTGCCTCTGACGGTGTAGTTCTCCTGACGTCGCCCATAGGGTCGTGCATTGTTGTGCCCCTAGTATGGCGTTCCATCTTCTCCATCCAGTATATGAGTCTCTTTAGCTTGCTCGATGTCGATGTTGCGGTACCTGGCGGACTTAAAACGAGTTTGAGGGTCATGTTTAGTACTGCTTCGTCTTTCGTCATCTCCCTTGTGTCGCTATCAAGCGTGCGTAGGTATACGCCCGGTATGGGATATTGTCTCGTCCTTTCTGGTATATGGGCCACTGTAGAGACTCCAGTGATGAGGTCTCCACAACTAAAGTTGACCGACCATGTAAGTTAGTGAGGACATGTCTGAAGGCGCACACGGGGGTGTTCCATCATGTCTGTCAGAGACATTTTGGTTCTGTATGTACGGTCCGGACGTGGTTTGGTAATGTTGTGTCTTGCCGTGGCCGTCGTGCGCCGACTGCGTCGGCCCGAGTTCCTTCTTCGCGGATCCGCTCGGCGGGGCCTTAGTTGTTTGCCCTGCCTTGCATGCTTGCTCAGCGGGGACTTGGTTGTTCGTCCACCCTTGCAGGCTTGCTCGATGGGTACTTGGTCGGTCGCCCCGCCTCTCAAACTTGCTCGTCGGGGACTTGGTCGGTCACCCCGCCTCGCAGTCTTGCTCGGTAGGGACATGGTCGTTTGCCCCGCCTTGCAGACTTGCTCGACAGAGACTTGGTCGGTCATCCTGCCTCGCGGTCTTGCTCGACGGGGACTTAGTCGGTCATCCCATCTCGCAGACTTGCTCGGCGGGGACTTGGTCGGTCGTCCCACCTCGCAGACTTGATCGGCGAGAATTTGGTAAATGGGCCAGAGAAAGGTTTGTGTGTCTTGCCTTGGATACCCCGTTCCTAGGTAGGCAACCCAAAGCAATCTACCTCTCACTATGAGGCATGCTTGGAAAAGCAAAGAAAAATCTACAAAGAAAAATGTACCATCACATCAGTTTGCATGACAATACAAACAAGGCCAGTCTCTAATCCGCCCAAAAGAGGTTGCTGAACTTACCACACAATTGCGCAGATTCCAAAGTAAGTAATCCTAGAACGTGTGTTGAATCTGCTCCCTTAATTCCAAAATATTATATTTCTATGATTCAAATTTTATCCAAAATAAGATGTCATATATACAGGGAGTTATATATAGTGGAAGATCAAATAACAGTACTACTCATGTCAGACAAAGCCTATCAACATATGACCAATAAAATAAAGACAAAAGATCAGTTTTCGTCTAGAAAATGAAAGGCCAACGGTCTTATCCTTCGGTCGTAGGGAAGTCCAGAAGCTCCCATGCTACTGGTTCAGTCATTCTACCATATATAGTACTATCTCTATCCTTTTACATTTGACGCTAAATAGTGCACAAATATACTACAAAACGTTAAATAAAAAAATGAAGGGAGTATCATGATTGCTTTCTGGACTGCCATTATTAATACTGGGTTATTCTCAGTATATTGTTTCCTGTCACATTATCCAAAATAATTATCATATCATATATCATATAAACTTACATGGATATCGTAGATTATTTTTTTGATCAACTACAGGATATTAAATGCTAGTATATGTGAGGGTATGAGAGATGGTCTACTTAGATGGTTAAAAATTTAATGTAAATGATCTCATGCTCAAGTAGTATCTCACTCAAGATATAATTTTCTTCTCTTCCCTCTTAGCTCTCTTGTGATATCATCAAAAATTCTTATGTTGTATGTATTAAATATGCACTCTCTTCGTTCTAATTTATAATTCGTTTGACTTTTTTACTCTAAATTTGACTGGTTCGTTTTATCCAAAAAAAATCATAATTATTTAAAATTTTATTATGATAACGTTAGCATATGATATAATTTAAGCACGACTTTTATTTTTTCAAATTTTCGCAAAAAATAAATAAGCCAAATGATTAAATTTGATAAAAAAAGTTAAACAAATTATAAATTAGGACGATGGAGTATGATACTATGAATCGAGAATAGTCTGAGCAACTTTCGTGAGCGTTAGACCCTTTAACATGGATAGTAATGTAATTTAACCTGCATTGAGCATGCTGACCATCAATCTAGACATGCAAATATATAGGAAGAAAGAAGCAGCCCTTGATTAAAAGCTAGTTTTTTTGTATTAAAAATATAAAATAAGATTCTATAGAGCTGCTTATAAATCTCCACTCGAGCTGTCCTCCAAGTGTGGGAAGAGAGAGAAGAGGAACAACAGAATGATGGGGCTAGGCATGAGCCATGACGTAAAGGAACGTATGCTCTCTGAATTTCTCTTTCTCTACATAGAACGTTCTAGATTCGTCTATCATGTGGTGAGATATGTGACAGGCACTCACACGTACTAAACGTTCTAGATTCTTCTATCATGTTACTTGTATTCTCTTCGTCTGCAACAAAACGTAAGTCTCACTTTGTGAAAATTCAGAAGATTTAAAATCATCAAAACTATATAAAAAATCAATATTATAATAACAAATAAGAATTATTAAATTAGTTATAGAATTTTTTTAATCAATCTTGTTAAAGGCACAAAATATTGATATTATTCTACGAACTTAATCAAAGCGAAATTAATTTGACTAGAATTTTCCTTTTTCTAACGGAAGTACTAAACTACATTTTCGTTCTAAATTATAATATATTCAACTTTAGATACATTATTTTATTACATATATAAATATATTATATATCTAAATACATACTAAAATTATATATTTACGAAAGCTAAGACGACTTGTAATACGATCTACTTTGGTAAGTAGGGCTTTGGTTTTCGTAAACATAGCTTTGGCTTCTCCGCCTAAACAGCTTTTTCGAATAAGTCAAAGCTGATTGCGCTTCATTCGTCAAACAGGGTGTTTGGTTCTGGTGACTAACTTTAATCTCTCAATTTTATTCTAATATATACCAAATACGAAAACTAAAATATAGATTTAGTTTTTATATTTAGTAATTTAGAGATTAAAATAAAATAAAACAAAATAAAATAAAATAAAATAGAGAGACAAAAAATTAGTCATACAAACTAAAAACCCCTAAGTCTATACTATACTTAAAGCACCAGTTTCAACGGTCGTTATACGTTATTTTTTTACAAATAACCCCTCACGGCTATTTCAAATTAATCCGTTGTACGTCTATAGATGCCAAACGACGCTCTCGATACGGGCACGTCATGCCGACCTGCTAACTGTGTCGGGCCAGCCCGTTAGCCTGTCGATCATTTAAATAAATCAGCGTAACGACGCCGGACACGGGCTAGATGCACGCGGGCCACAACTATGGCACAGGCACGACGCAGGCAGGCACGACGCTATGTCGGGCCAACCTGTTAGCCCGTCGATCCATTTAATTAAATTAGCGTAAAATGTTAAAAAACGGTGCTGGAGGTGGGGTTCGAACCCATGCCCTGATGAAAGAAGGGCGAGAGACACTGGGTGAAACTGTCTAACCAGTAAAACATCACGCTAAGATATTTTTAACATTGAATATAAATTGAATATAGGTATATACGTTTTTTGTAAAATAAAAAAATAATCATGTCGGGCCGTGCCAGCACTACGGGCCGAGGCTACAGCCCAAGCACGGCACGACGTCCTTGGCTCTTGCAAGCATTAGGTCGTTTCTGAGACCACATTGACGCAATGGACTACATGGTGTTTGAGGTTGCTGAATTGAATGAAGCAGCAATGATTTGTCACACTAAAATGAAAGGTCATTTGTTAGTTATAAACGTTAGTAATTGCTACGAAGTAGCATAATTTATATGGAACGTATCTAGTTTTCATTGATGCCTGACTTTAGCAATCACTCCATATTATGATTTATCTTTTTTATAAGTTTGACTTCATGGGAGTTATTTTAGAAACTTGATCTCACAAACTTTCTCTTATTTGGTCTATGTATGATGGAATTATGTCATTTTATAATCTCTGTTAATTCAGTCAATCGTTGTGAACTCTCTTCTAATCGCTCACTTTATTAGCCGTGTTGTACCAAGACATATTTGCATGGAGTATACAATAACATCAGTTAGCCAAATAAAAAAATATATTATATAGAGAGCGGAGACAATCAATAAAAAATCTTGAATTTTTTTTATGGATAGTTTACGTGGGTATTGTTGTAAGCCGTCGCAAAGTACAGGCAACCGACTAGTAGTACTAACGAGAGAGATGTTTTTCAAGTAAATCATTTTACAAAACAGTGTTGGTACGCCCTACCAAAAGGTGAGTGAAACTGTCATATCCGGCTGCTGCAGCTATGCACAAGTATACGTACGCACGTCTATCAGGGTATCACTCGTGTGACCGTAAACATCATTCTGAAAAGCCATGACGGTAGTACTAGTGCCTGCCGAAGATCACATGCAGAAGCAAGATGTTTCCATTTTGATTTTTTTGTATGTACATTAAATATAGGATACTCATGAAAAACATATATTATTTATTTTGCTTTCTTTTGTATAGAGAAGAAAAGGAGAAGCGCATTTTCCTCATAGGATACCTTGCCATGTACTTTGCTTCTTTTCTGGTGTCTGAGCATCTTTTCACCTGCTAGTATACAACAAGTCATAGCTGGTCTACTGCATTTAGCCACTGGTCATAGATGTGTTAGGCATCTCTAGTAGACCACATAAACGTGTTTTACAATGTCTGTAGAGTATAGTAAGATAGTGAGTGGATAAGGATGTTGGAGATAGCCTTAGAATCTCATTTGTAAAGAATGACAATGCAACACACTCCCGTACCACTGGTCACTTACGTCTGAAGTGAGAGTGCTCTCCTCAAATATAAGCTATCACACAACAGCACTAGTAGTGTACACTGTTTTCGGCGGTAGTGTCAATATTTGTTGCACGTCATATCATTCTACGTTTGACTAAATTTATAAAGAAGACTATTATCATCTAACATATCAAAGAAGTGTGAATTATGGAACTATATTTCATAATATATCTAATGGCACTAATTTTATGTCATAGATGTTATTGTTCTTTTTTACGTTACAAAATTGATTAAATTTAAAGTAATTGTACTAAAGTAACTTAAACTATTTATATTTTAATTTAGAACAGAGAAAATAATTCTCTTAGCATTTAAGAGACCAATCAAGCTTTGCTCATAGTGTTATGATATACTCCCTACGATCTATTTTATTTGACGTTTGTTAGTATAAAGTTGAACTACCAAGCATCGAATAAAAACATAGAGGTAGTACTCTATATCGTCCTTTATTATATGTCGGCTGTTGCAACAAGAAGTGTGTTGTTCAAACTTTCCTAAGCATAATTATATAAATTTTAAAAAAATTAGTAATATTTGTATCTCTAAATAAGTTTATTATAAAAATAAATACAATGATCTATCTAATAATATTAATTATATATTAACTACATATATCATAAAGATATTACTATATTATATATTGATCAAATTTGAGTATATTCAGTTTTTGTTTTTGAAAAGCGAGAATGGTAGTTATTAGGAGGGAGGGAGTAGTTGCAATCGTCTTGTCACAGCATGTAAATCAAACTTTTTGTCTAACTTGCCAGCTATATATAGTTGAATAAGAATATAGGGCTAGCTATAGCACGTAGTCCAAGCGATTGAACTGATCCAAAAGATTCACATGTACATACATAACCTCGTATGTTGTATAGCAGTACTATATATATATAGCTTTAACTTCTTTGATTCTTATTAATTAGTTTTGAATTCATTGTTCATGATAAACTTCAAAAGAAAAAAAATCGCCGCGCCGCCGATCAACTAAAAGCATAATATAAGTTGAGCAATTAAGTAACAAAGTATGATATACGAATCATATTTGCAAGCTAGGGAACGAATTTAATCTAGCATAATACTATTTATATGCTCGTGCATTACTACGGTTTCGTTGTTAGGTGAGTGTGAATGTAGGACCAACAACTAAAGTTCCCCATTTATACATAATTTCACCTTATTTTTTATGAAGCGCGAAGAGAAAAGGTGGTAATTGAATGTGGTGGAACACGGCAACGGTAGAAATCGTACAAGCGTGGAAACTAGACCTGACTAATAGCGGGTTGGTTAAAAAAAATTATAAGATCCTATTCGGTTTACAAACTGGTGTTTAATGTAGTAAAGAAAGATGTAGCCAGTGATTTTTTTGTTGCTTGGTTTTAATTTCTTGCGGGTGCTAGCTAGCTCATGTGATTAGCACTACACACAACGCGTGCTAGCTAGCTCATGTGATTAGCACTACACACAACGCAGTACCCTGTACCATGCATATGCCCAATTCGATCGATATGAAGACACGCAAGTATACATACCTTAGATCTGATGTGCAATTGATCAAGATCAAAAACCAATAAATACTGTTGTCCCAGTGCTAATACTGATTTATATATGTAAAATCAGGACAGATATTTGCAAGCCCTCAGACATAACTGAGATGTAGGATCCACTGGACGGCATCATAGCCGTTAATCAAGTAAATTATTGTCGCATACGGCTGTGGGGCGTTGGAGATAAACTTATTCCAACTCTTGACGTCAGACATCTATGTCCGACCGTATAGGTCTTATATTTGACCGCTTAGGCGTCGGAATTTTATGTATTTATTATATATTGTCGAGGTGCGGAACATAATGCATAAATCGTATCAAAGCATGTTCTTCGCGATCGATTGGAATAAATAATGGGATCCAGTAGTCTCATAAATTTCGCAGCTTCAACACGCGTACACATACGTACGTACATACGATGCGCATGCGTAGCGCTTAGCTAGCTTACAGCCTGAGCGACAGGTCGATGTCGTCGGCGTCGCTGGCCGCCGCGGCTTGTTGTACGCGGTATGCGTACCGGCGCCCGCCGTCTGCGATCCAGCTCACGACGGCCGCCGCGGCTGCCTGGTCCCCTGGGCCTCCCGCTTGCGCGGTCGGGTACCAGCTACAGAGCTCTGAAGCCGCCGCCCGCGGCGCTGCTGCCGCCGCGGCAGAGGAGGAGGAGATGGCCGCACTGACGACCGCCACAGCGCTGGAGAGCTCGCGGCTGCGCTTGGCGAGGCTGCGCTCCAGCTTGTGCGCGTTCTGGTGGCCGCCCAGCGCCTGCGAGCTGAAGAACTTGCGGCGGCAGTAGGTGCACGAGAAGCTGCGGTCAGGGTCGTCGGCGGCCACCGGCGGTAGGTGGTGGTGCTGCAGCCTGCCCATACCGCCGGACGCCGACTGGTGGTGGACGAGGCGCAGGTCCAGGTTGACGTCGTCGCCGCCGGCCGGCTGCCTCGCCATGAGCTCTCTATCTCTATAGGATCGGAGGTGGTGATATGATCGAGTGGGTGAACCTCTTGAGGAGGAGGATCCACTGCACTAATACGTGGTGTATAAATATAAGCGATGATCCGTGAATGTGATGTCAGCTGCCTGCATGTCTCACGTCCTTTGGTTTGGCTTTTCTCTCGTGATGAGTCATGTCGGCTGTGCTAAAAGCCATTTCATATTCTCTTTAATTGTCAAAGGCCGCATTTTTTAATTAATTCAAGGTCTTGTTTTTTTAAAGATCGGCCATATATTTGATTTGTGCTAATAATGAAATGCCTTGATGCTATGTAATTTAATTTTTAAGAACATTCTGTGCATCATGCAGCACCAAGGTCCATGTATATTAGATAACCAATTCCAATATATCATGCATTATTCAAGTTTTTGAAGGACGACCTAGCTATATCTGACATCAGGATTCAGGGGAAAGTAATGATATGTGTTGTGATGGTAATGAGAGGAGCAGAGAATCCATGAGCTAGCTACCACCGCGCAGGAGTCAGGATTATCGAGGAATTATTGGACTTCATGTGTATAATTGCCACTCACCCCGGGCCCTCATAATGGCCACACGTTAAACATTCCTACTTTTAGCTATATAATCTAACAACCACCCTACCTTGTTATGTGCATGCTATTGATTGCACATGTTTGTTGTCGAGGATTTCTTGACAGTGGGTTTGATATAGGAGTATTGCGGGATCTAGATCAGAAAGTAAGGCAGAAAGACACAAAGATTTATACTGGTTTGGTCTCCCTTGAGAGGTAATACCCTATGTCTAATTTATCGGTGGCTATGGTTCTCATTCAGATGCCCCTTTAGGATGTTTGGTCCCTCTTTTATAGTTAAAAGAGGGGGCAGTTACAAGAGTGATATCTAGTGATATATCGAATATGAGCTAAGCCAAACAACTCAGCCTACCTCCTAGAAAATCTCTATCCAAAGTTATCTATTGATTTCCTGAAAATATGAGGGTGTTGTACGAGAAGCTTTCTTGCTGGGAGAATATACTGCTTGCTCACATAACTTTGTTGTGTGGATCGAAACCTCCTCTAATCTGAGTCCTAGTTATCTAGTGTGAAATTGAATTTCCAACTCGGTCCAGTTTAGTCAATCTTCTTTTTCGACATTTTGCCTATTGATGTGTCTCGAGTGCCTCTAATATATATTCTTAACAATAGCCCCTCCCCCCCCTCCCCGAGTTTGACTTTAGAAGAATTATCTACTTAGACAAGTTGGACCCCATCTCTTGATATATTGCTTTGTTTAGCCGAGTCGCATGACGTGACCTTCAGCCCCTGAGTCGAAGAACTTAGTAATGGATCCTTAGGTCCTAGCATTTTGAAGACTAGGTAGGTGTAGTGAGGAATTGCCATGAATTTTGCGAGTCTGGATGGCATGGTGAGTCGCATCAATATCAACTACCTCGAAGTGAAGAGACTCAGTGCTAAAAGTAACTAGCAGAGTTATTTGTCCTAGTGGCATGGTGGACCGCCCAGAGATGATATCATAGAAGGGGGCCAGACTCAGTGTCAAGGTCTTTTCTGATAAGTCTATTTTCTAAAGGTTTTAGCAAAAATGATGTTAAGATTGCCTCCTTCATCTATGAGGATTCGGTGCAGCCTTGCATCCCCTACTGTTGGATTGAGGATCAGATGGTAGCGCCCTAGGCGCGGTACATGATCGGTCGTGTCAGAAGTGATATGCACTTCTGACCATCACAAGAACCTAGGCATGATAGGCTCTATCTCAAAGACATCTCAGGCCTCCAAATTTTGTTTCCTCTTAGACTCGTATGATTATGGCCCCACGATGATGTACATGATGTCTTGATTTGTCCATGGGACTTCCTCCCTAGTATCCTATTCCGAGTCACCTTTTTTGCTAGCCTTGTTGCTTTCTGGCTTAGGTGCTTTGGGGCATGGCCCTTTTAGCAGTCACTATGTGAACTGACTGATGTGTTGGCACTCTAGCATGTATGATTACCTTGTGGATGATAGTTACATGTTCCATCCATGATAGATTTGTATCTGGCATTATACTCATCTTGGGTAGGCGGTTTGCTATCTTGGCGTAGCCAAGTCCCGCGCTCCACTGCATTGATCTTTTGATCGCAGTGATTGCATACATTTTGGCTAGGAGAAATTAGTGGTCTTAGTTTATGAAATAGATTACCAAATTCACCCCTCTTAGGAATCACAATTCGAGTTGGCATCGAAGCCAATTGCTCATTTTGGACCTTTTGGCTTTATCACTGTTGAGAGCTATTTAGAGTGGTTGAGATAGATACCTCTAGACCCCCACACTTTAATGGCACTAGCTTTCCCTATTGGAGTGCTAGAATGAATTGTTGCTTAGAAGGAGTCGATCTAGGTGTTTGAAGTGCCATTCGTGATGGGACGAAACCCCCGAAAGAATCCTAAGCCTTTAGCATGGATAACTTCAACCAAGTGTTCACCCTCATGGAAACAAATAAATGTTTGTTAAAATTATTTGAACTTCATGACAGCACAAACAATGTTCATGAACAAAAATATTGCTTGGCTCAACAAAGTTATGATACTTCTTAGATGAAATAAAATGGACTTGTTAGAGATATGCATTATCATTTGAATCTAATTATCAATGAGCTCAATTCGATTAGATTAACAAAGCTAGTTGATGCAAATATTGTGAGTGAAAGGATCTAGATGCATGTAACACCTCAGGTGTTAAGCAAGTCTATTTATGGCACCTGCATTAAGTAATCTTTCTTTTATGACTTGTGGCATGAGAAGCAAAGTTGAGAAAAGCCTTAGTTAGCCTTAAACATGGTTAAAGTCACTAAGGAGGTCATCACACACATTGTTCATGTTGGAGAAATGGATGGATTTGGCCTCTAACCCATAGTTAGCTTAATGAGCTTAAAAAGTAAATTTTTGGCCAAACTAAGAACCCTAGCTCAAAAGGTTAAATGAAGGTGGACCCTTAATAAAGTTTTATAGAAAGTGATGAGAACAAAAGTTATAATAAGCACAAGCCATGAAACTAGATGGAAATTACTCACAAGTGCTAATTAGGACGAAAACTTAAAGAAAAATCATAATTTTCTAAGTCTTAAATATATCCTAGCACTAAACCCACTAATGTTCACTAATATACAATCACCAAATCACTTTGCCCTAATTATGAAAAGTGTGTGAAACTAAGTAAGGCACAACATGTGAAAAGGAGGAAACAAAACCAAATGGTGTCGGTGAGCCCACACCATTGTCTTTTTCTCTGTATCTCTTTCTCTGAAGAACGATCTGTGGGTTAGATTAGGACCAAACCTAGGGGGTTTCTGGAAAGCCCATGACCTATTGGAACAATGCGCCAAGGACATGCTTTGAATGGTTTATTTAGCGCATAGTTCAGGGGCCTCGGTGAATGATGGCTTTTTCGTTTCATTTTTGAATTTCTTTTTAAAATTAGTAGAAACACTACAAAAACCTCTAGAAAATGTTCTGCTGACCCAAAAAATGCCAAAACAATTTTGTTGTATTCCTCATAGGAAGGTCTTTAACCTAAAAATGATGCATGTCAGATTTGAGTTATATTTATAAGGAGTTTGAATTTAAATAAGAAATTGTGATTTCTGTGATTAATAAATTAAAAAAAAACAGGAAACTACCTTGAACAAGACTGGATTTTTTTGTAAACTCTTTAAGTGATTCTTCACTTATAAAAAGGTAATAGGAACTATACTACACACTGGTCACATGAAAATAAATAAGGATTGTGATTTAAAAACTAAAACTGCTGATTTTTATAGAAAATCATAATAAATAGAGTAGTGCTTATAAAAAGGATGGAACTAATTTTGCTAGACGGCTTATAGGATTTGTCACATAGGGAAAATAAGTTAAGGTCTGGTCCTATGTAAATATTAGGAGTTCCAAAATAAAAATAAAAATTGGTGTTTCCTTTGGACATGCATAAAAAATAACCTATGATAGGTTTATCTCCCAAACTTTTTGATGATTGCTCTTGGGCTAAGAAGAACACATGAAAAATAGGAAATATGTTGTTTGATAGATTTCCAGGTACAAGATAGTTAAACGTGTTTTTGTCTTATTCTTTAGAAAATCATAGAAAATAAAGTATAATGAATCTACTCACCAACTTTTGTAGATTGCTCTTGTGCAAAGAAGTTTGTAGGAAAAACAATAAATCTGTTGTTTGACACTTTTTACAATACAAAGTAGTAATTAGTGCACCTATATCCAATTACTTAATCTTTTTCATAGTAAATACTACTAGTCCAATCAAGATGATATTTTTGTGGTAGAACATAGCAGAGGAAAGGTAGCATTTGTAATTTATATAGAATTTTTAGAAACCTCAAGCTACATGTTGCTATTCAACCCTAGTTCATAAAGAGAGTGAGAAGGGAAGGATTAGGGTAAAAATCTAAAACCAAAAAAAGGGTAAAAGTTACTTGCTGGTGTAAGTAGTAAAGATTAGTTGTAAGAATTCCATGTACTCGAAGTAGTCACCTCAAAAGTTAAAAAGTTATTACAAAAAGAAAGGACATCAGTCATGGTTATAAACAACCACACCCAAACTCTTAATACCACCCTAGAAGCAACCTATAACCTAATCTCTTTTAAGCCTATAAAAGTTTGTGTGACATGATTAAATAACTCATGCATGTGCTTTCGTGTAGCTTGTAATCTTGTCGACGGAGAGTACATACTGATCCCAAAGTCTGAGGGTGGACAACAGGAGTGTGATCAGACTCTAACTGAGGAGCCAACCCTCAATGAAGAAGATCTCCCCTCTGACCCTACTCAAGAAGGCAAGCCCTGATTTTATGCATATCCCTTATATATTATTTCGCTGTAACTCTATTGTAGGATGTATCGTGCATTTACGTGATAGGAGTTGCTTGAAACCCTGGATGCATGAAAACTTTCACCTACGTGTTGAATCACTAGTATGATAACTGATAAGTCGCTTAGTTGCAATGCTAATTAAGGATTATGGTAAAACTCGAGTGATATTTTAGCACTCGCGCGAGACCAGAAATGTTGATTGATATCCTTTTGACAATGGTATTATGAAAGGTCTATGGACATGGATCCCTGGGGGATGCCCTGTCTGTGGAACAGATTTGGAATAATGATTAACGTGTGGATACTTTGTGCCAAGCATTTGAACGTACTAAATACTTGCTAAAAAATATGGTAATTGGTAAGCCTAGAACCTGATTTAACCTGCACGCGGACTGTAACACCCTGAATTTGGGGTTATAAAATTTATTCTCTAAATGCCTACCAAATTCAGGTGTTACCTCTTGTCTCTCTGTCTCTCTAGACCTCCTCTCTCCTATTTTTGTTTATAGCTAAGTTAATTAGGTTAGGGATCAATTATTATTTTGTCAAAACTTATGTGAGTCATGAAATGTTGCATCATGCTGAGCCTAAATTATTCTTTTGATTGATGCACATGTTTGAATTATTTGAATTTGAATTGAGTTCACTAGAGAAAATAAAAATAAAAGCAATTATCAATTCAGAGAAAAAGAGAAAACTAATTTTGGCCCAACTCAGCCCAGTCCAGCCCAGTCCAGCCCAGCGTGCGCGCCTGCGCCGCGTGACAGGTGGGCTCCACCTGTCAGTGTCGGTTTTCTCGCCCGCACGCTCTCTTCCCTCCTCTCTCTGCCCAGTGGGGTCAGCCTGTCGGCGTCGCGCCCCACTTGATCGCGTGCCCTATCCCTCTCTCTCCCGTGGGACCACCCCGTCAGTGTCGCGGCCCGCTCGCCCGCGCATTCTCTCATGACCCGCGACCCTCCCCTGTCAAAATCGTCCCCTCCCCCGCAACCGCCCCGCCCACGGCGCGTGCCCGCGCGGTCAAGCCACACCCACTCTCACCATGACCCGCCCACGTTGCCCGAGCGCTAGGTGAAGACCCCATGCACCCCTGCCTCATTTCACGCAAGCTCTCTCTCTCTCGTGCTCTGCCCTCGCCGCTTGTGCTCGTCGGAGACCCGCGCCCACCGTGCTGGCCGCCCAGCCCACTGGAAGCTGCGCCAAGCCACCCCGAGCTCCGTCCTGAGGTAAGGAACCCATTCCCGTGCTCGGTTTTCCTTATCCGCGCCTGGTCGTAGCCAATTTAGCCTCGCTGGAGTTCATCCATGCCAGTTCACCGCACCTCGCGCGGTGGCTGGCCGATTCAGCCTCGCATCGTGCCCCTGCGTTGGTCCTTAGCACTCTCCTTCCCTCGCCGGAGCTAGTCTGAGCCTTAGTGCACCCGATTCTCCCTCCCCGCGGTCGGGATTCCTTGCCGGAGTTCCCTCGATCCGCTCAGAGCTTTCCCTCCGCCGTTCTCTCGCCCTGGTCTCGGTCTCGTGTCCGGAACCCCACCAGTGAGTTTGTTGGGTCCTTCTCGCCGGTCCTGGCCAACTCCGGTGACCTTGGAGCCCATGTAGCATGCACTCTCCCTAGCTCCGGTGACTTCACTGCCGTGGGCAGGAGCGGCGCTGCTCGCTGCCGTCAACCCCTGGCGTTGGATCTCAACCGCCCAATCTCAATCGCGCGGTCTGAATCTCCGGATACCGTTTCGAGCACGCGCCCTCCCCTGGGCCCCATCTCTCGGTCGCCGACGCCCCCTGGCGCTGGGCCCGACTAGTCAGCCCACCTCCCATCCCCAGTCACTGACCGCCCTGACCCACTTGTCAGCTGTGCTCGCCCGTCCACGCGCGCGCTCGCTCGCGGGATCTGATCTCGGTCGTTCGTTCGTGATCGTGCAGTCGAGATGGCCCGATACCCCTTCGTGTGCAATTTTATTAAAGAGACCCCTGGTTTTCTGAAAATCAACCGGCCGTCTTTGGTTTTCGCGCGTAGGCCCCTGTAATCTTGCAGAAAGAACCCTAGGCTTTTATTTAATCACAAAATTAGACCTAATTTAGGGTTTTAAATTCTAAAACTTGTTTATTTCATATCTTTTGCATATGAACTCCAAATTGAGTGATTCAAATTGCAAAATGTTCATGGAATTATTCTCTATCTGTTAAAGTTATGATCAATCATTGTCTGCACATTCTAATTATATTCCTAGGCTATAGATTAGTTTAGGTAATGGTTTATCTATTAAATAAGATAATAAAAAGGAAAGCCCTAATGGTAATTAGATGTTTAACATTGTGAGATTAATAATATGTAAAGTATGAATCTATCCCTGGTGTAATTTTTTGTGTCTTATTAAAATAAGTGGAATCTAATTATGTAGTCTATGGAGATAGATAATACTTGGAGAAACATAAACTTCTAAGTGTGCTAGTTCACCCTAGAACCCAAGTTACCTCTTGAGTTTATACTATTCTTTTGAGATGTGTTCACTTGTTTCTACATGTTTGGTGTATTGTTCATTTGTCTTTATCCAAATGTATTGATTGCATGGTCGCTTTATTTAGACAACGAGCAGCCTGTGGTTCCTGAGTGTGTTGACGAAGATCTTCCTGAGCAGCAACCTGGTGAAGGCAAGTGTCCTCTGACCTATTATGTTCTACTTACTTTATAATTCACCGTCTCGCATTACATTATTGAAACCTAAGGATTCACTAGTCTGTATTAACCTTATCCTTGTTTACCTTTTGGGTTATTATGGTTAGCTTTATGTTATTGCTTTACCTTAATCAACGAACGTGATGTGAACATTTATGATACGATGACGATATCCTGATGATGATCTTGTGATGCTTTAGGGGACTCAGGATGTTTCCCGAGTACCTCTCCATAAGGACCTGTTCATTGAGTGACCACCCGGGATAACAGTGCAACCATGAGGGTGGAATGGGACGCCCTTAGTTGAATAATTAGATGAGCCTGAGGGTGTAGTTGGCTTTGATGAAGGGCCATCAATGGTGGCCAGGGCATAGTGCTCGCTCTGCTAAGGGTGGGTGTCAAGGTTCATTCGATTTGGTTTTGTTAGTCACCCACCTTAGGGAGGGGTACTGTGTTTGTACGACTGGCGAAACCTAACGAGCAGCTATGCACCAAGGCAGTCTTTATAAAGGCTACGTAGTGAGACCCTGCCAGGTTACCTTGGTAGTGATCAATGGGGAGTCATGATCTCTGGATAGAACGGGAATCACGACTCGTGGGTAAAGTGTGCAACCTCTATAGAGTGTTAGAAACTGGTATATCAGTCGTGCTCACGGTTAAGAGCAACCTTGGGATCCTCTTTGATTAGAAGAACTTTGGATACTCTTTTATGATGATGGTTACTGATGTTGAATATAACTCTGATCTCTGGTATTTCCTCTTGGAGGGAGTACTGAAAGGGAAATGTGCCCTTGGGCCATTTCTATAATGTTTTGGTGATTAAGTGTCTAACACATAGTAAGTGAGTAGCTATGTGTCAAACAAGCAAGAAGTGCAAATCATGTAACAAGGTACGTTTCTAGACTTAGTACATTGTTCTGAGTACTAACATATTTGGTCTAAGTGCTAGAAATAGGGAAAAGAAAGAATTGCAAAAGACTTGGCTGTGTGCAGCCAAAGTCCAGCTCGGCCTGGCACACCGGACTGTCCGGTGGTGCACCGGACAGTGTCCGTTGCGCCAGGCTGGTCCGCGTGGAAAAAGCTGCTCTCGGGACTCGACGGTGGCGTACGGCTATAATTCACCGGTCTGTCCGGTGGTGCCCCGGACTGTCCGGTGAGCCAACGGTCGCCAGCGCAACGGTCGGCCGTGCAATCCGCGGGCGACGCGTGGCCCGCACCAACGGTCGGCAGGGGGCACCAGACTGTCCGGTGTACAACGGACAGTGTCCGGTGCGCCAACGGGCCCGAAGCTGCAACGGTCGGATGTGCCAGAAAAGGAAGCAGATCGCGCACCGGACAGCTACAGTGACTGTCCGGCGGTGCACCGGACTGTCCGGTGCACCACCCGACAGAAGGCAAGTTTGGCCTTCCTTGATTGGCCTCCAACGGCTCCTAGCTGCCTTGGGGCTATAAAAGGGACCCCTAGGCACATGGAGGAGATACACAAGCATTCACTAAGCATCCTAAGGCATCTAGACTCTGTTCCCGCTCATTCGTTTCGTTGTGTTAGAGATTTGAGCTCTATTCGAGTCGAGGACTCCCTGTGTTGTCATTTGAGCTCAAGTCTTCTCTTGTGTGCGTGGGTGTGCTGCGATTTGTGTCTTGTGTGTGTTGCTCATCCCAACCTTACTCCGTGCTTTCATTGTGATCTTTGTTGTAAGGGCGAGAGACTCCAATCTTGTGGAGATTCCTCGCAAACGGGAATAATCATCTAAAGGAAAACCCGTGGTATTCAAGTTGATCATCGGATCACTTAAAAGTGGTTGAGTGCAACCCTCGTCCATTGGGACGCCACAACGTGGAAGTAGGCAAGTGTTACTTGGCCGAACCACGGGATAAAAATCGCGTGTCTTGTGTTGATCTCTCTATGATTGTTTTGACCACAAGAACTCGCTTCTCAACTACTTAGTCGCACTAACACTCCTATAACTAAGTTTTGTGGCTATTTAGTGTTGAATTTTACAGGATCACCTATTGACCCCCCTCCTCTAGGTGCTCTCAAGTACTTTTGGGTAATAACTGGGTTTATTACTGAAATTTGGCTCTACTATTAGTAATAAATACTTAACCGACTAAAAGCAACTGCTTAACCTTAACTCCACATACAGCTAGTCCACTTTAGCTAAACGGGACATTTGCTGAGCACGGTGATGTGTACTCACCCTTGCTTTAAAAACCACCCCACCCCCTGGTTGTCCCCATTGTATTCAGTGCTTAGGAGGAGATGCAGGCAACATGGAGGCCTACAACAGGCTCAAGACCCTCATCAACAAGATTAGAAGCTATGGAAGCACAAGATGGACGGACCACGACGTCGTCCGACTTATGCTAAGGTCATTCACGGTAATTGATCCCCATCTTGTAAACCTTATTCGTGAAAATCCTAGGTACACCAAAATGACGCCCGAGGAGATACTCGGAAAATTCGTGAGCGGGCGTATGATGGTAAAGGAAGCGCGATACGTGGATGATGCTCTTAATGGCCCTCTACCCGTCTACGAGCCTCAACCTGTTGCTCTCAAAGCAACAAGCAGCAGGGAGGCACTACCAAGCAAGGTGGCACAAGTTGAGGCTGCTGGGCTAAACGAAGATGAGATGGCCCTAATCATCAAGCGCTTCAAGACCGCACTGAAAGGACGCAAGGAGTACCCCAACAAGAACAAAGCAAGGGGAAAGTGTTGGGACTATGCTTCGTCGCCGAAGGTCTTATAGAAAGAAGTGGTCCTCGGCTGAAGCTGTTTGTATAAGTTAGCCGAAGGTTCCTCTTCGTGAAGCTTCGGTATTACAAACCGACTTAAAGATAGAATGACCTTTTAGTCCATAAAGGTCTGAGTCAATGTTGTAAGCTTCTATAAGGGGCATACTTGTAATTCCTCACAGGCTGTGTCCTGTGCCTATAAATAGTGAACAGTAGTCCGTTACTGTTCACGAATTCTGGTAATTATACTCGCATCTTCTGGAATTCAACCCTTGCCAAGGCAGAGGTATTATTGTATCCAATGATTCAATATATTAAGTAAATATGACATAATTCGTCTATGAATTATTTACCCCTTTGATACCTTTTATTTTATGTTGCCTTACAATAACTATTGAAATTTTATTACGAAGTCCTAAGCTTCGTAATTTTACTCTCATCAACCTTCGTCCAAGGCCCATTATCCTCAAGGGAATAATGTTTCATGGATGAAGAACGTTAACATTTAACACTTTATGTTGCCTTGTTCTTAATTCATAGCGGTTGAGAACAAGTCCCCAACATTGGCGCCCCGGTGAACTCACTTCCATTTTTTGAGCTGATGGCTTCGTTCAACGACCAAGCTGGAGCTGCTTCGGACCCGAAGCTGGTGCTCCCGATCACAGGTGGTTCGTCCTCAGAGCCAGCTAACAAGAAACAAAAGAAGGAAGCACAGAGAAGGGTACAGCATGTTGGGGTGCAAGGACCCTTTATCAAGTCAAGATGGTCTCACATTCCTATTACCTTCTCCCAAGAGGACCTTCAGCTCAAGGATTACCCACACAACGATGCCATGGTTATCTCTTGTGTTATCAAAGGATTTCTGGTCCACAATGTCTTGGTTGACACAGGCAGTGCAGCTGATATCATATTTGCTAAGGCCTTCAGACAAATGCAAGAGCCAGAAGATAAGATTCATGATGCTACACATCCTCTCTGTGGCTTCGGAGGAAGACAGATTGTAGCACTGGGCAAGATCACCATGTCAGTGACCTTCGGGTTCATCAACAACACTAGAACTGAGCAAGTTGTGTTTGACATTGTTGATATGGAATACCCTTACAATGCAATTATTGGTCGTGGCACCCTCAATGCCTTCGAAGCAATCCTTCATCCTGCCTATCTTTGCATGAAGATACCTTCGGATCAAGGACCCATTGCTATCCATGGAAGTCAGGAAGCTGCAAGAAGGGCCGAAGGCAATTGGACTGACTCAAAAGCAATCCATAACATAGATGGAGCTGAAGCTTGTGAACAGTACAAATTCAGAAGGGAGAAAGCAGCTTCAGCAGATCAGCCGAAGCCTATGCTCTTATGTGAGGACATAGCAGAGCAGAAGGTGCTGTTAGGCTCTCAATTATCCGAAGAGCAGGAGAAAACTTTGATAAGGTTTTTGTTCAACAACAAAGATGTTTTTGCATGGTCAGCTAATGATCTTTGCGGAGTAAATAGGGATGTTATTGAACACTCGCTCAATGTTGATCCATCTTTCAGAGCCAGAAAGCAGAGGCTTCGGAAAATGTCAGATGATAAGGCCGAAGGTGCTCGTAACAAAGTTAAAAGACTCCTCAGTGCAGGAGTCATCAGAGAAGTAAAGTACCCAGAATGGCTGGCTAACACTGTTATGGTAAAAAAGGCCAATGGCAAATGGCGAATGTGTATCGATTTTACAGATCTCAACAAGGCGTGTCCGAAGGACGAGTTTCCATTGCCAAGGATAGACTCTTTAGTAGATGCAGCAGCTTCTTCCGAGCTCATGAGTCTGCTTGACTGTTACTCAGGCTATCACCAAATTTGGATGAAGAAGGAAGATGAGCCGAAGACTAGCTTCATAACTCCAAGTGGCACATATTGCTATCTTCGGATGCCTGAGGGGCTCAAAAACGCTGGAGGAAGTTTCAGCCGAATGACTGCGAAGGTTCTCCAATCTCAAATAGGCAGAAATGTGCTAACTTATGTTGATGACATCATTGTAAAAAGCACGAAACAGGAGAATCATATTGCTGATCTGCAGGAAACCTTCGCCAGTTTCAGTCAAGCTGGCTTAAAGTTAAATCCAGAAAAATGCGTCTTCGGAGTAAAGAAGGGGAAATTTCTTGGATGCTTGGTTTCAACAAAGGGAATTGAAGCTAATCCAAGTAAAATTGAAGCTATACTTCGGATGGAGCCACCAACTACAAAGAAGGGGGCTCAAAGATTGACAGGAAGATTGGCATCTCTCAATAGATTCATATCCAGATCAGAAGAGAGAAACTTACCATTCTTCGAAGTGCTGAAATCAGCCGAAGTCTTTCAATGGGGACCAATCCAGCAGAAGGCTTTTGAAGAGCTGAAACAGTATTTGATAGATCTAACAACATTGACTCCACCAATGCCAGGGGCTCCTTTGTTATTATATGTGGCAGCTTCGCACTCAGCGGTAAGTGCAGCGCTTGTCCAGGAGAAGCTTGATGGTCAAGTCAAGAGGCAGGCCCCAATATATTTTGTATCCGAAGTTCTTAGTTTATCAAAGAAAAATTATACAGAGTTGGAGAAGGTACTGTATGCTGTCTTGATGGCCTCCAGGAAGCTTCGGCACTATTTCCAAGCTTACAACATAATTGTTCCTTCTTCACAACCTCTGAAGGATATTATGAGGAACCGAGAAGCTACTGGAAGGATTGGAAAATGGGCTGCAGAGCTTAATGAATTTTGTATTGAATATGTTCATAGATCTTCGATTCAGTCCCTGGCGTTGGCAGACTTCATTGCTGACTGGACGCCAGGGGCTCAGGAGGAAGAAACGAATAAAGACAACGAAGCATGGACAGTGTTTTGTGATGGATCTTGGGGAACCTTCGGAGCGGGAGCGGCTGCTGTATTGGTTTCACCTTCCAAAGTCAAAACTTGTTATGCGGCAAAACTTGATTTTAGTTGCACAAATAACATTGCCGAGTACGAAGCATTACTTCTAGGTCTTCGGAAGTTAAAAGCAATGGGAATCAGAAGGGCCATACTTAAAACTGATTCCCAGGTTGTTTCGGGTCATATTGACAAGAGTTGCAAGGCTAAGGATCCGAAGCTTGAAAAATATTTGGATATGGTTCGAAGAGTTGAAGCTTCCTTTGAAGGGTTTTCTGTCAAAAATATCCCAAGAGGACAAAATGAGCATGCTGATTTGCTAGCTAAGTCAGCAGCACAGGGGCTGCCCTTACCTTCGGATGTGTTCTTCGAAACAATAAAAGCACCTTCGGTGGAACTTCTTGAAAGAGCAGTCCTCAACATATCTCCTGTTTATAGCGAGGATTGGAGAACTGAGATCATTTCTTACCTTCAGGGAAAATTCCTTTCAGATGACGAAGCTTATAACAGGAGAATAGAGGCAAGAGCTCGTCCATATGTCATGATAGAAGGAGAGTTGTACAAGCATGGAGTTTGTGCTCCGCTACTCAAGTGTTTATCCAGAACCGAAGGTATAGAGTTGATGAAAGAAATACATGCAGGCCTCTGTGGATCTCACATTGGATCCAGGCCATTACTCGGAAAAATTTTCCGCCAAGGATTTTATTGGCCGAAGGCAGCTTCGGATGCAGCGGAATTAGTTCAAAAGTGCGAAGGTTGTCAGAAATGTGCACGAGATCAAAAACAACCTTCGTCCCTAACACAACTCATACAACCCATTTGGCCATTGCAAAGGTGGGGCCTTGACTTGTTAGGTCCGTTACCACCGGCACAAGGGAACCTAAGGTATGTTGTAGTGGCAGTGGAATATTTTTCTAAATGGATTGAAGCAAGGCCTTTAGCCACAATAACTTCGGCCACCGTCCAAAAGTTTTTCTGGCAGAATATTGTTTGTCGTTTTGGGGTACCAAAGGCTATTACTGTGGATAATGGAACACAGTTTGATTCCGAAGCTTTTAGGGATTTCTGTGATCAGATTGGTACGAAGATCCATTTTGCATCAGTCAGACATCCGGAGTCCAATGGACTCGTTGAAAGAGCCAATGGCATTATAATGACAGGAATAATGAAGTTAATCTTCAATCAACCCAGGGGAAAATGGCCAGATCAGTTAACCAAAGTGGTGTGGAGCCACAATACAACAACATCAAGGTCTACAGGCTTTACTCCATTCAAGTTATTATTCGGTGACGAAGCAATAACTCCGGAGGAAGCTAAAACCGGATCAATAAGGGTAATAGCTTCGGCAGAATCAAGTTCCGAAGCTGCTTATTCTGTGGAAAAAGATGCTTTAGAAGGGATCAGGCTGCAAGCCGTGGAGAACATCAATAAATATCAAGCCGAAACAATTAAATGGCGAGATAGAAAGGTTCGGTTAAAGAATATTGAGCCAGGACACTTGGTGCTTCGGAGAGTGGCCAACCCAGAAACAGTGGGCAAGTTGCAGTTGAAATGGGATGGACCTTTCTTAGTAGCATCTTCGTCAAGACCCGGTTCATACAGATTGAAGGATATGGACGGCAACGACATTCCTAGGTCTTGGAATGCGGATGAGCTTCGGCGATATTATGTATAACTCGATGTAATTTTTCATATTTTTTATTTTTCTTTCATGGCACCCTTTTCCTTTCCGAAGGGGGAGAAAGGTTTTTAATGGGGCCAGCACATGTAATTTCCTTTTTTAGTTCTATAAGAGCAAAATCCCCCAAGGAATGTAAATGTAAAAGCTGAGAACGCACCATCGAGTGCCAAAAAGTAAAGGCGAAGAAGCTCCAAAGTCGTTCCTAAGGGAATGCAGAGCTTACAGCGAAAAGTCAACGCTGATTCCGCCAAAAGTAAAGGCGAAGAAGCTCCAAAGTCGTTCCTAAGGGAATGCAGAGCTTACAGCGAAAAGTCAACGCTGATTCCGCCAAAAGTAAAGGCGAAGAAGCTCCAAAGTCGTTCCTAAGGGAATGCAGAGCTGAGGTGCGATTGTTTTTAAGAGAATAATGGCTATGAATATGGCTTCGGATACGACTTTGGCCATTCATTTGCACATCACATTACATCATAACATTTGCATTCATAAACATTCATCTAGACATATGTAGGGTAATCATCTTCATGGCATAAATGGTTGCTTCGGCAAAAAGAAGAAAAAAAAGGGGAAGAAAGAGCTTCGTGTACAAAAAGGAGAGCTTCGGAAAAAAAAAGAGAAAAAAGGAAAATGTTGTTTTCTATGCTTCGCTGCGTACGAAAAGAAGGGAAGGTGTTTTTTCGCCTTCGGCTCAAAAGAAAATTTCGTCCACATCAAAGCATTTCCCATACATCAATGGAAGGATAAGGATATATAACAAGGTATGAACAGAATTCATTAAAGACAAGTTTTGGTTACATTTACAAAAGTTATCTCAAAAGTTTCTCAAGTACTGTCTACAGTCTACTATCTAATCTCCAAGGAGCTTCGGCTTCGGCGTCATTTTTGATCATCGGCTTCGGCTTCGTCATCCTACATGAATAAGGTCGTTGTAAGTCAAAATCAAGCTTACAGGAAAAGGTAAGCACAAGGTATGGTTTCTTACTGGTTCAAGGTGGCTACGAGCTTCGTCTCCAGCCTTTTCTCGCCCACCTTTGGTCCATATCATTTTTACAAATCTATTCGAGATACTTCGGGCGAGATCAGGAATGTCATCCAGGATTGATGGTGATAAAGTGAAATTTGGCCTGTTGACAACCTTTCCATGATCGCAGCCAGCCTTCAGGAAAGCTGCAGCAGTACCTCGAGAAGCCACCCAAGCACAGAAGTCACCATGCCCAGCTATGACTTCGTCGAGCTCGTCAATCTCCCCCTCAATATGTTCGAAGGTTTTCGGTAGATCTTCAGCTGAGGGGGTGAATTTTTCACTGCTGGCTCCAACTGAGTAAAAAATCTTTCTTAATCGTTGAATGCACTTGTTGCTAAATTCCAAGCATTTTTCTTGAAGACTTGTCAGTAGTTTTCTCAAATCTGAATTTTGTTGAGCTTCGGCGTCAAGTTTTGCATTAAGATCTTGTTTTTCTCGTTCGAACTGCTCAGACTGGCGGAGAAGCTTCGTGTTCAGTTCTGCTATTTTTGCTTCAGCTTCCGCCAATAAACCTTCGGTTGCCTGGAGCTCAAAGTTCTTTTTCTCGAAAGCATCTGATTGCTCCTTTATTCTGCTTTCCAAATTTTGAATTATAACTTCGTGCTTTTTATCTTCAAAATCTTGCTGCATTTGCAAGGCTTTGCTCAACAGCATACTCTGCACAAAAACAACCTTCGTCAGACATGTTTTTATTATTAGAAACAATAAAAGTTAAGGGACAAGTAGTTCACCTTGAAGTTGGAATAAAATAAACTACCAACGACATGTTGTCGTCGGTAGCGGCTGATGTCTGTTTCTAGCTTCGGGAAGCCGATACTCTTGGACAGAGTACTGATAACTTTGGCTCCTGTCTGATCTCGAATACAATCTAATTTTTCATCATCAACGCCTCCGAAGAGGAGTGCCCCAGGTTTGTATCCACAGGATTTGGCATACTCTCTAAGCTCTTCTATTTCAGCTTTTGATAGTTGTTCTCCAACTAAGTTCTGGAACATGAAGGCTTCGTTTTCTGAAGCTTCATCAGCAATTTCTTTTCCTTTCCCCGACGCTGCGGTCATGGCCTCTTCGGCGGCGGCGGTAGCTTCTTCTGCAGACATGTTTAGCAGTATTTGGTCAATGTGTTCAATTGTGCTCTCCAGGTTCAAATCTTCAGCTGAGGCAGCTTCGGCAGCTGCGGCCTCCGAAGGTGCAATTTCAATATCCGTCCCCTCTGCAGCCGCTGGTGTTTTCTGGGCTGAAGCTCTTGGCGGCGTCTTGTCAATTACCTCTGTCACAGTGATAATTCTTTGTTTCTTTGCCCTGATTGTTTTCTTCGATTTTTCGGGCTCCTTGTCCTTCTGAAAAAACTTTGTCAGTTGAGGGCCCAGTGGACTTAGCTTCGCAGGTAAGGATTCAGTCATTACCTTCAGAATTTCCTCAACGACAGCAGCAGAAGGTGATGCGGGGGTTTCTTCTGCTTCGGATATTTGTTGCTTCGGAGAAGAAGCTTTCCTCTTCTTCAGAATTTTCTTCTTTAATGGTTCTTTTTCTTCATTCATGGCCTCAGTTATCCTTTTTCTTTTTTGGCCCCCAGCACCTTTGTTCAGATTTTCATAATCAGGGTAATCAAAGCCCAAGGCGTCCAACACTCGATTTAGCCTTCGCTTCGGACGGGTGCCGAAGGCTGTGGTCATCAATTGATCTTCTTTTTTGGAATAATTGCCAAGTATTTCATTGCACATTACTTCAATTGTATCTAGCCACTCTTGGCAAGGTGTTTTAAAGTACTTTTTAAACTTGAAATAGTAAGGTAAACGTACAAGTTCACCTTCTTTCTTTTCCCCCTGTAGCTTCGGCATTTCCCATTCTTTCAAACTGGGAAAAACTTTGAAAGCTAAAAACTCTTGAACCAGGTCCCTTGTGCTGATATGCTCTGCAATAATTCTGAATTCACTCATTGCTTGTTGTGTTGGACCTTCGGGTGTCATGTTGCAGCGAGGTCGGGTTTCTCCGAAGACTAGTTCCAGCGGGCTTTGCACAAGCTTTTCCTTGTCGTCATCAACCTTGACATAAAACCACTCAGATTTCCAGCCTGCTGCCCATTTGCTTCGGTAGCTAATTACAGGAAACTTTGTAGTTTTCCGATAGGCGAAGTTATAACAACCAAAATTGTCGTGCAATCCATCCTTTCTAGCCTTCGTTTGATAATGCAACTCGTGAACCCGGCAAAAGCTGTCTGCAAATGGTTCCACTGCTTGGCTTCGGAGTGCCCAGATATAAACAATAAGTCTAACGATAGCGTTAGGGGTCAGCTGGTGAAAATAGATACCGAACCTATTCAGTACCTCTGCAATAATCCTGTGTAGGGGGAACCTTAACCCAGCCTTTAGAAAGCTTTTGAAAATAACAATTTCATCTTTCTCCGGCTTTGGGGTAGTCTCTTCTCCCCCGAAGCGCAATAGCTTCTTCTGATTTTCAGTAAAAAAGCCCGATTTTACCATCTTGGACAGATCAGCCTTCGAAACAGTAGATTTCCCGAAGTCCAAATGGCTGGGTTTGCTTGGCATGGCAATGCGATAATCATCTTCGGGATCAGTTTCCTCAATATCTTCTTCCTCTGCTTCAGCGATTGCTTGTTCTGCATCATCACTAGGAATCTTTTCCGAAGTCACTAGTCCGGATCGTTGCATGGCTTCGGAGATAGGGACAGTCTCCGAAGCTTCAGTTTCGTCCCCCTCACGTTCAACCCTGGCGGTAGAGCGCACTTTGGCCATTTAAATATGAACTTGTGGAACTTTAATACTTTTTTCCTCCGAAGCAGGTTTCAAGCAGGAGCTTCGTTTCGATTCCGACAGACAAGCTTCGGCGACGGTTAAAAATTTTGGCAGCAAAACAGTGTAAATAGCAATGAATGCTGTGGTAACTTCACACCTACTCGTCTGTTTATATAGTGCTGCAGGTAAGAAGGCGAAGCGCCAGAATTTTTACACCGGGCGGACACCCGCTCGCACTCGCTGCGTGGTGGACCGCAGAGACCGAACAGTAACTCTGCAAGGTGGGGCCGCTACACGCTGGGAGATTGAATCGTTTCTCGACAACGAGCTCAGGGAAGGTGTTTTTTAGACCTTCGGCGCTCCGAAGCTTAAGAGACTTTTTTCACGGATCAAGCTCGTTACGAAAAACGATCTAGTACCGTGAAAGGGGCTACTGTTGGGACTATGCTTCGTCGCCGAAGGTCTTATAGAAAGAAGTGGTCCTCGGCTGAAGCTGTTTGTATAAGTTAGCCGAAGGTTCCTCTTCGTGAAGCTTCGGTATTACAAACCGACTTAAAGATAGAATGACCTTTTAGTCCATAAAGGTCTGAGTCAATGTTGTAAGCTTCTATAAGGGGCATACTTGTAATTCCTCACAGGCTGTGTCCTGTGCCTATAAATAGTGAACAGTAGTCCGTTACTGTTCACGAATTCTGGTAATTATACTCACATCTTCTGGAATTCAACCCTTGCCAAGGCAGAGGTATTATTGTATCCAATGATTCAATATATTAAGTAAATATGACATAATTCGTCTATGATTTATTTACCCCTTTGATACCTTTTATTTTATGTTGCCTTACAATAACTATTGAAATTTTATTACGAAGTCCTAAGCTTCGTAATTTTACTCTCATCAACCTTCGTCCAAGGCCCATTATCCTCAAGGGAATAATGTTTCATGGACGAAGAACGTTAACATTTAACACTTTATGTTGCCTTGTTCTTAATTCATAGCGGTTGAGAACAAGTCCCCAACAGAAAGCGCTCTTGTTTCAAATGCGGTAAGACTGGTCATTTCATAGCACAATGCCCCGATTATGATAATGACCAGGAACAAGAAAAGCATGTGAAGAGGGAGAAGAAGAAGGTTTACAAGAAGGCGAAGGGCAAGGCACACCTTGGCAAAGAATGGGATTCAGACTGCTCTTCATCCGACTCTGACGATGAAGGACTGGCAGCCTCGGCCTTCAACAAGTCTTCTCTCTTCCCCAACAAACGCCACACTTGCCTCATGGCCAAGGAGAAGAAGGTAAGTGTTCGAGATTCCCCTAAGTACTCTACTTCTAGTGATGAGGATTCCTCCGATGATGAAGTAGATTACTCTAGTCTATTTAAAGGATTAGATAGAGCTAAAGTAGAAAAGGTTAATGAATTAATTGATGCTCTAAATGAAAAGGATAGACTTTTAGAAACGCAAGAGGATATTTTGTATGAAGAGCATGATAAATTTGTTAGTGTTCAAAAATCTCTTAGTCTAGAAATTAAGAGAAATGAAATGTTATCCTCTGAATTGTCTGTTTGTCATGAATTCGTCTCTAGTTTAAAGATTTTGAATGATGGTTTAAATGCTAAGCTAGAGGAAGCTAATAAATCTAGTTCATGTGTAGAGCATGTTAGTATTTGTAATAGATGTAAGGACTTTGATGTTGATGCATGTAATGAACACCTTATTTCTATTGCTAAACTAAATGATGAGGTGGCAAGTCTTAATGCTCAACTTAAGACATGCAAAATTGATTTTGATAAATTAATATTTGCTAGGGATGTCTACACTATTGGTAGACACCCCTGTATTAAGGATGGACTTGGTTTTCGAAAGGAAACCAAGAACTTAACAAGCCAAAAGGCTCCCGTTCTCAACAAGGAGAAAGGGAAGGCCCCTATGGCTAGTAGTTCTCAAAAGTGTCATGCATACATTTATGATAGAAAATATTCTAGGAATGCTCTTTATAATAGGAGTTATGATGTTTTTAATTCACATGCTATGTTTGCCTCTAGCTCTACTTTTGTTCATGATAGAAGTAGGCCTAGGAGAAATCATGTTGTGCATCATGTGCCTAGGAAAGTATGTAATGAATCTACTATCATTTACCATGCTTGCAATACTTCATTTGCGCTTTTATGTAAGAATGAAAAAGTAGTTGCTAGAAAGTTGGGATCCAAATGCAAGGGAGACAAGACTTGTATTTGTGTTCCAAAGGCTATTGTAACTAACATTGTAGGACCCAACAAGAGTTGGGTACCTAAAACCCAAGCATAAATTGTCTTGCAGGTTTATGCATCCAGGGGCTCAAGCTGGATTATCGACAGCGGATGCACAAACCACATGACGGGGGAGAAGAAGATGTTCACCTCCTACGTCAAGAACAAGGATTCCCAGGATACGATTATTTTTGGAGATGGGAACCAAGGCAAGGTTAAAGGTTTGGGAAAGATAGCCATCACAAGCGAGCACTCCATTTCAAATGTATTTTTAGTAGAGTCATTAGGGTACAATCTCCTATCTGTAAGTCAATTGTGCCACATGGGCTACAATTGTTTGTTTACAAATGTTGATGTTTCTGCCTTTAGGAGTGATGGTTCATAAGCGTTTAAGGGTGTATTAGACAGCAAACTCTACTTAGTTGATTTCTCGAAAGAGGAGGCCGATCTAGATGCATGCTTAATAGCTAAGACTAGTATGGGCTGGCTGTGGCATCGCCATCTAGCACATGTTGAGATGAAGAACCTTCATAAACTTCTAAAGGGAGAACATGTGTTAGGACTAACAAATGTATGTTTCGAGAAAAATAAACCTTGTGCAGCTTGTCAGGCAGGGAAATAGGTGGGAAGCACTCATCACAACAAGAATGTGATGACAACATCAAGACAACTGGAGCTTCTTCACATGGACCTCTTCGGACCCGTTGCCTACCTTAGCATCGGGGGAAGTAAGTATGGTCTTGTAATTGTTGATGATTTTTTCCGCTTCACTTGGGTGTTCTTTTTGCAGGATAAATAAAAAACCCAAGGGACCCTCAAGCGCTTTCTAAGGAGGGCTCAAAACGAATTTGAGCTCAAGGTGAAAAAGATAAGAAGCGACAACGGGTCCGAGTTCAAGAATTTGCAAGTTGAGGAATATCTTGAGGAGGAAGGCGTCAAGCACGAGTTCTCCACTCCCTACACACCACATCAAAATGGTGTGGTAGAGAGGAAGAACAGGACGCTTATCGACATGGCAAGGATGATGCTTGGAGAGTTGAAGACGCCCGAGCGGTTTTGGTCGGAAGCTGTGAACACAGCTTGCCACACCATAAACCGGCTATATCTGCATCGCCTCCTCAAGAAGACCTCCTACAAACTCCTTACCGTTAACAAACCCAATGTCTCTTACTTTCGTGTATTTGGGAGCAAATGCTACATTTTGGTGAAGAAACGTAGACATTCCAAATTTGCTCCCAAAGCTGTAGAAGGGTTTTTACTAGGGTATGACTCAAATACAAAGGCGTATAGAGTCTTCAACAAATCATCGGGTTTGGTTGAAGTCTCTAGCGACGTTGTATTTGATGAGACTAATGGCTCTCCAAGAGAGCAAGTTGATCTTGATGACATAGATGAAGATGATGTACCGACGGCCGCAATGCGCACAATGGCGATAGGAGAGGTGCGACCACAGGAACAACAAGAGCAAGATCAACCGTCTTCCTCTACAATGGTGCATCCCCCAACTCGAGATGATGGACATGTTCCTCAAGAAGAAGCGTGTGATCAAGGGGAGCACAAGAAGAACAAGTTATGGAGGAAGAAGCACCACTGGCCCCTCCAACTCAAGTCCGAGCGACGATCCAAAGAAATCACCCTGTTGACTAGATTCTTGGTGACATAAGCAAGGGAGTAACGACTCGCTCACGTTTAGCTAATTTTTGTGAGCATTACTCATTTGTCTCTTCTATTGAGCCTTTCAGGGTAGAAGAGGCCTTGCAGGATCCGAACTGGGTGTTGGCCATGTAGGAAGAGCTCAACAACTTCAAGAGAAATGAAGTATGGAGCCTGGTGCCACGTCCAAAGCAAAACGTTGTGGGAACCAAGTGGGTGTTTCGCAACAAGCAAGACAAGCACGGGGTGGTAACAAGAAACAAGGCTCGACTTGTGGCAAAAGGTTATGCCCAAGTCGCAGGTTTGGATTTCGAGGAGACGTTTGCTCCTGTGGCTAGGCTAGAGTCTATTCAAATATTATTAGCCTATGCCGCTCACCACTCTTTTAGGTTGTTTCAAATGGATGTGAAGAGCGCTTTCCTCAACGGGCCAATCAAGGAGGAGGTGTACGTGGAACAACCCCCTGGCTTTGAGGATGACAGGTATCCCGGCCATGTGTTCAAGCTCTCTAAGACGCTCTATGGACTTAAGCAAGCCCCAAGAGCATGGTATGAATGCCTTAGATATTTCTTAATTGCTAATGCTTTCAAGGTTGGGAAAGCCGATCCCACTCTTTTCACTAAGACTTGTGATGGTGATCTTTTTGTGTGCCAAATTTATGTCAATGACATAATATTCGGTTCTACTAACCAAAAGTCTTGTGAGGAGTTTAGCAGGGTGATGACTCAAAAGTTTGAGATGTCGATGATGGGCGAGTTGAACTACTTCCTTGGGTTCCAAGTGAAGCAACTCAAGGACGACACCTTCATCTCCCAAACGAAGTACACTCAAGATCTTCTCAAGCGGTTTGGGATGAAGGACGCCAAGCCCGTGAAGACACCGATGGGAACCGACAGGCATGTCAACCTCAACAAAGGAGATAAGTCCATTGATCAAAAGGCATACTGGTCTATGATAGGTTGAAAGGGAATTAGGCTTACACCTAGTTCCTAAATAATTTTGGTGGTTGAATTGCCCAACACAAATATTGGACTGACTAGTTTGCTCTAGTGAATAAGTTATACAGGTGCAAAAGGTTCACATCTAGCCAATAAAAAGATCAAGTGTTGGATTCAATAAAGGAGCAAAGGGGCAACCGAGGGCACCCTTGGTCTGGCGCACCGGACTGTCCGGTGTGCCACCGGACAGTGCACAGTACCTGTCCGGTGCACCAGGGGACTCAGACTCAAACTCTTTGCCCTCGGGAATTCTCGGAAGCCGGCGCGCTATAAATCACCGGACTGTCCGGTGTGCACCGGACATGTCCGGTGCTCCAAGGAAGCTCGGCCTCCTAAACTCGCCAGCCTCGGGTTCGCGCGACAGCCGCTCCGCTATAATTCACCGGACTGTCCGGTGTGCACCGGACTGTCCGGTGTACCAGCGGAGCAACGGCTCCCTGCGGCGCCAACGGCTCCCTGCGGTGCATTAAATGCGCGCGCAGCGCGCGCAGAAGTCAGAATCGCCCATGCCGGTGCACCGGACATCAAACAGTGCATGTCCGGTGTGCACCGGACACCCAGGCGGGCCCACAAGTCAGAAGCTCCAACGGCTAGAATCCAACGGCAGTGATGACGTGGCAGGGGCACCGGACTGTCCGGTGTGCACCGGACTGTCCGGTGCGCCATCGAGCAGACGCCTCCAGCCAACGGTCACTTTTGGTGGTTGGGGCTATAAATACCCCAACCACCCCACATTCATTGCCATCCAAGTTTTCCACTTCTCAACTACTACAAGAGCTCTAGGCATTCAATTCTAGACACACTCAAAGAGATCAAATCCTCTCCAATTCCACACAAAACCCTAGTGACTAGAGAGAGTGATTTGCCGTGTTCATTTGAGCTCTTGCGCTTGGATTGCTTCTTTTCTTTCTCACTTATTCTTGAGATCACAACTCCATTGTAATCAAGGCAAGAGGCACCAATTGTGTGGTGGCCCTTGCGGGGAAGTTTTGTTCCCGGCTTTGATTAGAGAAGAGAAGCTCACTCGGTCCGAGGGACCGTTTGAGAGAGGGAAGGGTTGAAAGAGACCCGGCCTTTGTGGCCTCCTCAACGGGGAGTAGGTTTGCAAGAACCGAACCTCGGTAAAACAAATCTCCGTGTCTCATTTGCTTATTCGCTTGGGATTTGTTTTGCGCCCTCTCTTGCGGACTCATTTATTATTACTAACGCTAACCCCGGCTTGTAGTTGTGTTTATATTTGTAAATTTCAGTTTCGCCCTATTCACCCCCCCTCTAGGCGACTATCAATTGGTATCGGAGCCCGGTGCTTCATTAGAGCCTAACCGCTCGAAGTGATGTCGGGAGATCACGCCAAGAAGGAGATGGAGACCGGCGACAAGCCCACTACAAGCCAAGGGAGCACCTCATCGGAAGAGTCCCGCACCAAGAAAAGGGAGAAGAAGAAGAACTCCTCCAAGCGGAAGGAGAAAAGATCTTCCTCTTCTCACCACAAGGAGAAGAAGGAAAAATCTTCTTCTCACAAGCCGCATCGGAGTGGGGACAAGCACAAGAGGATGAGGAAGGTGGTCTACTACGAGACCGACACTTCATCGACATCTACCTCCGGCTCCGACGCGGCGTCCGTCACTTCTAAACGCCAAGAGCGTAAGAAGTATAGTAAGATTCCCCTACGCTATCCTCGTGTTCCTAAACATACACCTCTACTTTCCGTCCCATTAGGTAAACCACCAACTTTTAATGGTGAAGATTATGCTATGTGGAGTAATTTAATGCGATTTCATCTAACCTCTCTCCACAAGAGTATATGGGATGTTGTTGAGTATGGTGTACAGGTACCATCTATAGGGGATGAGGACTATGACACAGACGAAGTGGCCCAAATCGAGCACTTCAACTCCCAAGCCGCAACCATCCTCCTTGCCTCCCTAAGCAAGGAGGAATACAACAAAGTACAAGGGTTGAAGAACGCCAAAGAGATTTGGGATCTTCTCAAGACGGCGCACGAAGGTGATGAACTCACCAAGATCACCAAGCGGGAAACGATCGAGGGGGAGCTCGGTCGCTTCCGTCTTCGGCAAGGGGAGGAGCCACAAGACATGTACAACCGGCTCAAGACCTTGGTGAACCAAGTGCGCAACCTCGGGAGTACAAAGTGGGATGACCACGAAGTGGTTAAGGTTATTCTAAGAGCTCTTATTTTCCTTAACCCCACACAAGTTCAATTAATTCGTGGTAATCCAAGATATCCACTAATGACCCCCGAGGAAGTCATCGGGAATTTTGTTAGTTTTGAATGCATGATTAAGGGCTCCAAGAAGATCAACGAACTTGACGAGCCTTCCACCTCCGAGGCGCAACCAGTGGCCTTCAAGGCAACGGAGGAGAAGAAGGAGGAGTCTACACCAAGTAGACAACCAATTGACGCCTCCAAGCTCGACAACGAGGAGATGGCCCTAATCATCAAAAGCTTTCGGCAAATTCTCAAGCAACGGAAGGGGAAGGACTACAAACCCCGTTCCAAGAAGGTTTGCTACAAGTGTGGTAAGCCCGGTCACTTTATTGCAAAATGTCCTATGTCTAGTGACAGTGACAGGGGCGACGACAAGAAGGGAAGAAGAAAGGAGAAGAAGAAGTATTACAAGAAGAAGGGCGGCGATGCCCATGTTTGTCGGGAGTGGGACTCCGACGAAAGCTCAAGCGACTCCTCCTCCGACGAGGACGCCGCCAACATCGCCGTCACCAAGGGCCTTCTCTTCCCCAACGTCGGCCACAAGTGTCTCATGGCCAAGGACGGCAAAAAGAAGGTAAAATCAAGGTCCTCCACTAAATATGAAACATCTAGTGATGAGGATGATGATAAAAATGAGGAGGATAACTTACGTATTCTTTTTGCTAACCTTAACATGGAACAAAAGGAAAAATTAAATGAACTAATTAGTGCCATCCATGAAAAGGATGATCTCTTGGACTCCCAAGAGGACTTCCTAATTAAAGAGAATAAGAAACATGTTAAGGTTAAAAATGCTTATGCTCTAGAAGTAGAAAAATGTAACAAATTATCTAGTGAAGTAAGCATGTGCCATGACACTATTGCCAACCTTAGAAATGAAAATGCTAAATTAATTGCTAAGATAGATTCTCATGTTTGCATTGATCCTAGAAATGATAATGTTGATTTGCTTGCTAGGATTGATGAGTTAAACGTTTCCATTGCTAGCCTTAGAAATGAGAATGAGAAACTAATTGCTAAGGCTAAGGATTTTGATGTTTGCAATGCTACTATTTCCGACCTTAGAACTAAAAATGATATGTTGCATGCTAAGGTTGTTGAACTAAAATCCTGCAAACCCTCTACATCTAATGTTGAGCATATTTCCATTTGTACTAGATGTAGAGATATTAATGTTGATGCTATCCATGATCACCTAGCCTTAATTAAAAAACAAAATGATCACATAGCTCAACTAAATGCTAAGATTAGAGAGCATGACTTAGAAAATGAAAAATTTAAATTGGCTAGAAGCATGCTCTACAATGGGAGACGCCCTGGCATCAAGGATGGCATTGGCTTCCAAAGGGGAGACAATGTCAAACTTAATGCCCCACCTAAAAATTTGTCTAACTTTGTTAAGGGCAAGGCTCCCATGCCTCAGGATAACGAAGGTTACATTTTGTACCCTGCCGGTTATCCCGAGAGCAAAATTAGGAGAATTCACTCTAGGAAGTCTCACTCTGGCCCTAACCATGCTTTTATGTATAAGGGTGAGACATCTAGCTCTAGGCAACCAACCCGTGCCAAGTTGCCTAGAAAGAAAACTCCTGATGCATCAAATGAACATAGCATTTCATTTAAAACTTTTGATGCATCTTATGTGCTTACCAGCAAATCCGGCAAGGTAGTTGCCAAATTTGTTGGGGGCAAACACAAGGGTTCCAAGACTTGTGTTTGGGTACCCAAAGTTCTTGTTTCTAATGCCAAAGGACCCAAAACCGTTTGGGTACCTAAAGTCAAGAACTAAAATTGTTTTGTAGGTTTATGCATCCGGGGGCTCAAGTTGGATACTCGATAGCGGGTGCACAAACCACATGACCGGGGAGAAAAGAATGTTCTCCTCATATGAGAAAAACAAAGATCCCCAACGAGCTATCACATTCGGGGATGGAAATCAAGGGTTGGTCAAAGGTTTGGGTAAAATTGCTATTTCACCTGACCATTCCATTTCCAATGTTTTTCTTGTTGATTCATTAGATTACAACTTGCTTTCTGTTTCCCAATTATGTCAAATGGGCTACAACTGTCTTTTTACTGATATTGGTGTTACTGTCTTTAGAAGAAGTGACGATTCAATAGCTTTTAAGGGAGTGTTAGAGGGTCAGCTATACTTGGTAGATTTTGAAAGAGCTGAACTCGACACTTGCTTAGTTGCTAAGACTAACTTGGGTTGGCTTTGGCACCGCCGACTAGCCCATGTTGGAATGAAGAATCTTCACAAGCTTCTAAAGGGAGAACACATTTTGGGACTAACCAATATTCATTTTGAGAAAGACAGGATTTGTAGCGCATGCCAAGCCGGGAAGCAAGTTGGCATCCATCATCCACACAAAAATGTCATGACTACCGACAGGCCGCTGGAGCTACTACACATGGATTTATTCGGCCCGATCGCTTACATAAGCATCGGCGGTAGTAAGTATTGCCTTGTAATTGTGGATGATTATTCTCGCTTCACTTGGGTATTCTTTTTACAGGAAAAATCTCAAACCCAAGAAACTTTAAAAGGATTCTTGAGACGGGCTCAAAATGAGTTTGGCTTAAGGATCAAGAAAATAAGAAGCGACAATGGGACGGAGTTCAAGAACTCTCAAATTGAAAGCTTCCTTGAGGAGGAGGGCATCAAGCATGAGTTCTCTTCTCCCTACACGCCACAACAAAACGGTGTAGTGGAGAGGAAGAATCGAACTCTATTGGACATGGCAAGAACCATGCTTGATGAGTACAAGACACCGGACCGGTTTTGGGCCGAGGCGGTCAACACAGCCTGCTACGCCATCAACCGGTTATATCTTCACCGAATCCTCAAGAAGACATCATATGAACTCCTAACCGGTAAAAAGCCCAACATTTCATATTTTAGAGTTTTTGGTAGCAAATGCTTCATTCTTATTAAAAGAGGTAGAAAATCTAAATTTGCTCCTAAAACTGTAGAAGGCTTTTTACTTGGTTATGACTCAAACACAAGGGCATATAGGGTCTTTAACAAGTCCACTGGACTAGTTGAAGTCTCTTGTGACGTTGTGTTTGATGAAACTAACGGCTCTCAAGTAGAGCAAGTTGATCTTGATGAGATAGGTGAAGAACAGGCTCCATGCATCGCGCTAAGGAACATGTCCATCGGGGATGTGTGTCCTAAGGAATCCGAAGAGCCTCCAAGTACACAAGATCAACCATCCTCCTCCATGCAAGCATCTCCACCAACTCAAAATGAGGATGAGGCTCAAAATGATGAAGAGCAAAATCAAGAAGACGAGCCACCTCAAGATGATAGCAATGATCAAGGGGGAGATACAAATGATCAAGAAAAGGAGGATGAGGAAGAACCAAGACCGCCACACCCAAGAGTCCACCAAGCAATCCAACGAGATCACCCCGTCGACACCATCCTCGGCGACATTCACAAGGGGGTAACTACTCGATCTCGGGTTGCACACTTTTGTGAACATTACTCGTTTGTTTCCTCTATTGAGCCACACAGGGTAGAGGAAGCACTTCAAGATTCGGATTGGGTGATGGCGATGCAAGAGGAGCTCAACAATTTCACGAGGAATGAGGTCTGGCATTTAGTTCCACGTCCTAACCAAAATGTTGTAGGAACCAAATAGGTCTTCCGCAACAAGCAAGATGAGCATGGTGTGGTGACAAGGAACAAAGCTCGACTCGTGGCCAAAGGGTATTCACAAGTCGAAGGTTTGGATTTTGGTGAAACCTATGCACCCGTAGCTAGGCTTGAGTCAATTCGCATATTATTAGCCTATGCTACTTACCATGGCTTCAAGCTTTATCAAATGGACGTGAAGAGTGCCTTCCTCAATGGACCAATCAAGGAAGAGGTCTATGTTGAGCAACCTCCCGGCTTTGAAGACAGTGAGTATCCTAATCATGTCTATAGGCTCTCTAAGGCGCTTTATGGGCTCAAGCAAGCCCCAAGAGCATGGTATGAATGCCTTAGAGATTTCCTTATTGCTAATGGCTTCAAAGTCGGCAAGGCCGATCCTACACTCTTTACTAAAACTCTTGAAAATGACTTGTTTGTATGCCAAATTTATGTTGATGATATTATATTTGGGTCTACTAACGAGTCTACATGTGAAGAGTTTAGTAGGATCATGACACAGAAATTCGAGATGTCGATGATGGGGGAGTTGAAGTATTTTCTAGGATTCCAAGTCAAGCAACTCCAAGAGGGCACCTTCATTAGCCAAACGAAGTACACTCAAGACATTCTTGCTAAGTTTGGGATGAAGGATGCCAAACCCATCAAGACACCCATGGGAACTAATGGGCATCTCGACCTCGACACGGGAGGTAAGTCCGTGGATCAAAAGGTATACCGGTCGATGATTGGTTCATTGCTTTATTTATGTGCATCTCGACCGGACATTATGCTTTCCGTTTGCATGTGTGCAAGATTCCAATCCGACCCTAAGGAATCACACCTTACGGCCGTAAAACGAATCTTGAGATATTTGGCTTACACACCTAAGTTTGGGCTTTGGTACCCTCGGGGATCCACGTTTGATTTGATTGGTTATTCGGATGCCGATTGGGCAGGGTGCAAAATCAATAGGAAGAGCACATCGGGGACTTGCCAGTTCTTGGGAAGATCCTTGGTGTCTTGGGCTTCAAAGAAGCAAAATTCGGTCGCTCTTTCCACCGCCGAAGCCGAGTACATTGCCGCAGGACATTGTTGCGCGCAATTGCTTTGGATGAGGCAAACCCTGCGGGACTACGGTTACAAATTAACCAAAGTCCCTTTGCTATGTGATAATGAGAGTGCAATTAAAATGGCCGACAATCCCGTCGAGCATAGCCGCACTAAGCACATAGCCATTCGGTATCATTTTCTTAGGGATCACCAACAAAAGGGGGATATCGAGATTTCTTACATTAATACTAAAGATCAATTAGCCGATATCTTTACCAAGCCACTTGATGAACAATCTTTTACCAGACTTAGGCATGAGCTCAATATTCTTGATTCTAGAAATTTCCTTTGCTAAGCTTGCACACATAGCTCTTTTGAATACCTTTGATCATATCTCTTTTATATGCTATGACTAATGTGTTTTCAAGTCTATTTCAAACCAAGTCATAGGTATATTGAAAGGGAATTGGAGTCTTCGGCAAAGACAAAGGCTTCCACTCCGTAACTCATGCTTCGCCGTCACTCCGAGCAACTCTCTCTTCTTTGGGGGAGAAATGAGCATCAAGGAAAAGGACTTCATCCTTGGGGGAGAGAGTAAAAGCTCAAACGCAAAAGGACCGGATTTCGTCTTTGGTATAATCTTAACTCATTCATTTATGACCAAAGAGGAGGAACTTACTCCGAGGGCTCTAATGATTCCGTTTTTGGCGATTCATGCCAAAAAGGGGGAGAAATGAGCCCAAAGCAAAAGGACCGCACCACCACCACCAAATTCAAAAACTTAGTGCTTTCCAAAAGTCTTTATCATTTGGTATCCTATTGTGTTCAAAAGGGGGAGAAAGTAGTATTTCAAAAATGGTATATCAAAACCCTCTTGAACACTAAGAGGTGGATCTCTTTTAGGGGGAGTTTTGTTTAGTCAAAGGAAAAGCATTTAAAATAGGGGGAGACAATTTCAAATCTTGAAAATGCTTTGCAAACTCTTATTCATGTACCTTTGACTGTTTGCAAAAGATCTTTGAAATGGATTTACAAAAAGAATTTGCAAAAACAAAACATGTGGTGCAAACGTGGTCCAAAATGTTACATAAGAAAGAAACATTCCTTGCATATCTTGTAAGTAGTTATATTGGCTTAATTCCAAGTAACCTTTTCACCTACATTATGCAAACTAGTTCAATTATGCACTTCTACATTTGCTTTGGTTTGTGTTGGCATCAATCACCAAAAAGGGGGAGATTGAAAGGGAATTAGGCTTACACCTAGTTCCTAAATAATTTTGGTGGTTGAATTGCCCAACACAAATATTGGACTGACTAGTTTGCTCTAGTGAATAAGTTATACAGGTGCAAAAGGTTCACATCTAGCCAATAAAAAGATCAAGTGTTGGATTCAATAAAGGAGCAAAGGGGCAACCGAGGGCACCCTTGGTCTGGCGCCCCGGACTGTCCGGTGTGCCACCGGACAGTGCACAGTACCTGTCCGGTGCACCAGGGGACTCAGACTCAAACTCTTTGCCCTCGGGAATTCTCGGAAGCCGGCGCGCTATAAATCACCGGACTGTCCGGTGTGCACCGGACATGTCCGGTGCTCCAAGGAAGCTCGGCCTCCTAAACTCGCCAGCCTCGGGTTCGCGCGACAGCCGCTCCGCTATAATTCACCGGACTGTCCGGTGTGCACCGGACTGTCCGGTGTACCAGCGGAGCAACGGCTCCCTGCGGCGCCAACGGCTCCCTGCGGTGCATTAAATGCACGCGCAGCGCGCGCAGAAGTCAGAATCGCCCATGCCGGTGCACCGGACATCAAACAGTGCATGTCCGGTGTGCACCGGACACCCAGGCGGGCCCACAAGTCAGAAGCTCCAACGGCTAGAATCCAACGGCAGTGATGACGTGGCAGGGGCACCGGACTGTCCGGTGTGCACCGGACTGTCCGGTGCGCCATCGAGCAGACGCCTCCAGCCAACGGTCACTTTTGGTGGTTGGGGCTATAAATACCCCAACCACCCCACATTCATTGCCATCCAAGTTTTCCACTTCTCAACTACTACAAGAGCTCTAGGCATTCAATTCTAGACACACTCAAAGAGATCAAATCCTCTCCAATTCCACACAAAACCCTAGTGACTAGAGAGAGTGATTTGCCGTGTTCATTTGAGCTCTTGCGCTTGGATTGCTTCTTTTCTTTCTCACTTATTCTTGAGATCACAACTCCATTGTAATCAAGGCAAGAGGCACCAATTGTGTGGTGGCCCTTGCGGGGAAGTTTTGTTCCCGGCTTTGATTAGAGAAGAGAAGCTCACTCGGTCCGAGGGACCGTTTGAGAGAGGGAAGGGTTGAAAGAGACCCGGCCTTTGTGGCCTCCTCAACGGGGAGTAGGTTTGCAAGAACCGAACCTCGGTAAAACAAATCTCCGTGTCTCATTTGCTTATTCGCTTGGGATTTGTTTTGCGCCCTCTCTTGCGGACTCATTTATTATTACTAACGCTAACCCCGGCTTGTAGTTGTGTTTATATTTGTAAATTTCAGTTTCGCCCTATTCACCCCCCCTCTAGGCGACTATCATAGGTTCCTTGCTTTATTTATGTGCTAGTAGACCGGACATTATGCTTAGCATATGCATGTGTTCTAGATATCAATCCGACCCCAGGGAATGTCACCTTATGACCGTTAAGCGAATTCTTAGATATTTAGTTTCTACGCCTTGCTTCGGGATCTGGTATCCAAAGGGGTCTACCTTTGACTTGATTGGATATTCAGACTCTGATTATGCTGGGTGCAAGGTTCATAGGAAGAGCACATCAGGGATGTGCCAATTCCTAGGAAGGTCCCTGGTGTCTTGGAGTTCAAAGAAACAAACATACGTTGCCCTATCCACCGCTGAGGCCGAGTATGTTGCCACAGGACAGTGTTGCGCGCAACTACTTTGGATGAGGCAAACCCTCCGAGACTTTGGCTACAATCTGAGCAAAGTCCCACTCCTATGTGACAATGAGAGTGCAATCCGCATGGCGGATAATCCTGTTGAACATAGCCACACTAAGCACATAGACATCCGACATCACTTCCTGAGAGACCACCAGCAAAAGGGAGATATCGAGGTGTTCCATATTAGCACCGAAAACCAGCTAGCCGATATCTTTACCAAGCCGTTGGATAAGAAAACCTTTTGTAGGTTGTGTAGTGAGCTAAATGTCTTAGATTCGCGTAACTTGGATTGATCTATAGCATACATGTGTTCTATGCCTTTGATCATGTTAATTGTTGCTTATTTATGGTGCTCAAGTTGTGCAAGGGATCCCCGGACCTCACAAGTCCATATGTGAATGATGCACATATTTAGGGGGAGAAGTGCTACAACTTGATCCTTTGAGACTAATCTTTGTGTTTGAGTATACTTGGTGTAGTCTCAAAGGTGAATTGAAAGGGAAAGGTGAACTTGGACCATGCAAAGACTTCCACTGCACTCCGGTATTAGTGTACTCACCTCCAAGTTCATACTTATGCTCTCATTGCATTTTTGCTCTTAATTGACATTTTTGGTGAGGCAATGGGGTTAAAGGGCCAAGAATGATCCCGTTTTGGTGCTTAATGCCAAAGGGGGAGAAATTAAGGCCAAAGTAAATGGATCAGCTACCACTTGTGAATTTTGAAAACAATAGAGTTAGAACTTTTGATTTGTCCAAAATACTCTTATTGCAAAATTTGGTCTCTTGTGAGGGAGAATTTTGATTATGGGAAAAGGGGGAGTTTTTGGCTCTTGATCAATTTCACTCTTGAATTATCTCTCTTTATGCCCAAACAAGTGAGTTTGAATTAGAGATAGGAAAATGAATTTGATTTGCAAAAACAAACCAAGTGGTGGCAAAGAGCGATCCATATATGCCAAATAATAGTCAAAAACAATTTGGTCCTCAATTGCATTGATGTTGCACTTATTTTGGTTGATTTTTGATGTGTCGGCATAAATCACAAAAAGGGGGAGATTGAAAGGGAAATGTGCCCTTGGGTCATTTCTATAATGTTTTGGTGATTAAGTGTCCAACACATAGTAAGTGAGTAGCTATGTGCCAAACAAGCAAGAAGTGCAAATCATGTAACAAGGTACGTTTCTAGACTTAGTACATTGTTTTGAGTACTAACATATTTGGTCTAAGTGCTAGAAACAGGGAAAAGAAAGAATTGCAAAAGACTTGGCTGTGTGCAGCCAAAGTCCAGCTCGGCCTGGCACACCGGACTGTCCGGTGGTGCACCGAACAGTGTCCGTTGCGCGAGGATGGTCCGCGTGGAAAAGGCTGCTCTCGGGACTCGACGGTGGCGTACGACTATAATTCACCGGACTGTCTGGTGGTGCACCGGACTGTCCGGTGAGCCAACGGTCGGCCGCGCAATCCACGGGCGAAGCGTGGCCCGCACCAACGGTCGGCAGGGGCACCGGACTGTCCGGTGTGCACCGGACAGTGTCCGGTGCGCCAACGGGCCCGCAGCTACAATGGTCGGATGCGCCAGAAAAGGAACGAGATCGCGCACCGGACAGCTACAGTGACTGTCCGGTGGTGCACCGGACTGTCCGGTGCACCACCAGATAGAAGGCAAGTTTGGCCTTCCTTGATTGGCCTCCAACGACTTCTAGCTGCCTTGGGGCTATAAAAGGGACCCCTAGGCGCATGGAGGAGATACACAAGCATTCACTAAGCATCCTAAGGCATCCAGACTCTGTTCCCGTGCATTCGTTTCGTTGTGTTAGAGATTTGAGCTCTATTCGAGTCGAGGACTCCCTGTGTTGTCATTTGAGCTCAAGTCTTCTCTTGTGTGCGTGGGTGTGCTGCGATTTGTGTCTTGTGTGTGTTTCTCATCCCAACCTTACTCTGTGCTTTCATTGTGATCTTTGTTGTAAGGGCGAGAGACTCCAATCTTGTGGAGATTCCTCGCAAATGGGAATAATCATCTAAAGGAAAAACCGTGGTATTCAAGTTGATCATCGGATCACTTGAAAGGGGTTGAGTGCAACCCTCGTCCATTGGGATGCCACAACATGGAATTAGGCAAGTGTTACTTGGCCGAACCACGGGATAAAAATCGCGTGTCTTGTGTTGATCTCTCTATGATTGTTTTGACCACAAGAACTCGCTTCTCAACTACTTAGTCGCACTAACACTCCTATAACTAAGTTTTGTGGCTATTTAGTGTTGAATTTTACAGGATCACCTATTGACCCCCCCTCTAGGTGCTCTCAAGTACTTTTGGGTAATAACTGGGTTTATTACTGAAATTTGGCTCTACTATTAGTAATAAATACTTAACCGACTAAAAGCAACTGCTTAACCTTAACTCCACATACAGCTTGTCCACTTTAGCTAAACGGGACATTTGCTGAGCACGGTGATGTGTACTCACCCTTGCTTTAAAAACCACCCCACCCCCAGGTTGTCGCCACTGTATTCAGTGCTCAGGAGGAGATGCAGGAAACATGGAGGACTTTGAGGAGTTCCAGGACTACAATGTGTTCTAGTTATGTTAGTGGCAAACCCATAGTCAGCTACCTGTGAAGACCATA